>NC_141419.1:34065084-34665084 GCF_034619465.1 Leptosomus discolor | reverse complement strand
AAGAACTATAGCATATTTGCAAGCAAGAAAAATCCAGTGACCGTGTTGTTTGCTTCTGACTTCAGAAACCTGGCTTCCTCACTCTGATTCCCATTCTCTTGGGTTCTTTCAAGTGAATTGAGACAACTGCACCTCTTTAGGGATTTAAAGGAAGGTTAAAAACTTTTGGGATAAAGATTTTCCAATATCTCTTGCTGACCAGAAAGGGAAGGTGCAAGTTCTGAGTTTGGGATCAGGCATGAGACATGGAGGAAACTAGACTGAGACTGTTACTTAGTGGAAAGAATGATGTATAAAATGATGTGTCAGATATCAAAATGAGGCAGGAGCTGTGGCTATTTTCCCTTTTTAATTACTGTAATGGGTATGCACTACAGTGAGACAGGAGTGGGAGGAGAGCAGGAAGTCAGAGGAGGGTGAATAAAAATAACTTAATCTTAGGCTGGCAATGAATTTCACTACTGTGAATAAAGGTTTCGTCTTCAGATCATTTCCATGGCCTGGATCACTATTTGCAGCTGAATCTTTGTGCTACTGTCTAAGTTAAATAAGATTATTTTAGCTCTAGGTAGGTGATGCTAATTTGTCACCTTAGTTTCTGTGGTCTTTTAAAACATGGCTGCAGTAGGGCATTTAGCACAGTTTTAGACACACACTGTCTTTTTCCCCTTTCTTTTCATTGTTAATCACAGAAACTCAGGCAAAGAAAGCTGAAAATTATTCCTTCTGTGATTTAACTCTAGTAGATTCCTTGGGCCCATTTTTTTTGTCAGCTTCATATATGCGTCTAGCTGTGACAAACTGGGCTGCTGCTTCTGTTTTTCTGCTGGCTTCCATTTCCTTTGATTATGCCAAAGTTGTTCAGAATATTGACGGATTTTAACTTTTTCAAGGATTATTATATCCAGAATCAACCCGTTGATTACTGGAGTAATAGCTTTCCTTTTTTGTGAATTTATTCGTTTGAAGGTGTATCGATAGTAATACTTCTTATTTTGTACATGTATGTCCTTGGGAAGTAGGAGACAGATAGTGGATTTTTGTCTTTATCCCATGCAAACCTTGCATTTAGAAAAAAAAACAAAAAAAAAAGATCACAAGTTTTGGATTGAGATTAGGATTCAAGACTTCTGTAACTATAGGTCTGTTATTCTGGCTTTGATTTTAAACCATCCTTAATCCAAAGCTGACAAATCAGTTTAACTGAACTTCTTGACATCCATCTTCCTCCTGAATGTAGTGTAATGCTAAGCAAAAAATTATTTTAGGATATATTAAGGAATCTTTCAAATCTAAGTCAGCAAAAGGGGACATATAAGGAAATTCATATAATCTAATCCAGCTCATGTATTATACTTTTGCACTTTACATTTCAGAGTCATGCAAGGCTTTCAAAAGCACCTTTTAGGCTTGTATTTATGTGAGTAATATGTTTACAGGATGCACACACACATGAAAAGATCATTGCTTACAATCCGCTCAAGTAACCTACCAGTGTCGGTCACACCCTGCTAATAAAAGTCATATAAACATCTGTAAGTGAGAAAGTAGAATGTTTGTAGGCTTCGTATTCCATGACCACATGTAACTACATTGACTAACACACTATCAATTCATTTATGTGGTATGTTGCAGTCTATCAACTTGACCAGCTCTACAGTTTACCATTTCGAAATCATTAAACTCATTCTTCGATTCTAGTATTGCTTACAGTGCTTCTTGCAGTTAATTCTAGAGAGATTTTTACACCCTTATTGGCACTAAACTTTCAGAATCACCAACAATAATTCACATGACATTGCAATCAATATCTATTAGCTTTATTAATTTGTCAAGGTTTCACATTAGATTATGATGACTATTTTATGTAGAAGTTAGTAATTCATGCATAATAAATGAACAATGATCCCTTCTATGACTGCAATTTATCTGTAATTTATTTTGTAACAGGATAATTAGTTGATATAATTAATGAAAGATGTACCTATTTTGTATTTATTAGCTTACTACATGACAAATGAAAAAGAGCTTGCTTTGGGATTTTACAATGCACTTATATCATTTAAACACACTTGTATTGGTACCCGAAAGTGTAATCATAGTATTTAAGAAATGAAATACGATGAATCATTCAAATAATTCAAGCACAGCTAAATGGAAATTACTAATAGTTTAGAGCACATTTTCAAAGTTGGGGATAGATTTAGTCTCCAGGTTCCCAGTGATTTTAATGGGAGTTGCATACAGCAATCCCTGTGCACCATTTTGAAAAATTTCCTCAGTCTAATGGGTTGCCATTAAAACTATCACAAAAAAACTGTGGGACATGAAAACTCTGTCTCCTCTGTCTTTCTGACACGTTTCTCTATGGAAAGAGCAAGGACTGGAAGGGAAAAAGACACATGACCAACAACAAAAAACTTTTAATCCTAATGTTTCTGCATTCCTAAATGAGAGATTCCTAATTACTTTTTATTGTATATCATGCTAATATTTTGATGCCTGCCTCATTATTTGGGGTTGTATTAATTACAATCCATTTGTGAATTTCTGATGATATTTTCTTAAGGTGGTGTCCTCGTTTGGGCTAAAACAGAACCAATTCTGTTTTAATGCTTTTACTTTTCAGTTCAATCTCCTCTAAGTAATTGCACTTTCTAAAATCAACAGCATGTTTTTCCAGATTGCTTCTAGCAGTGATAACTCTTGATGTTTATAGTTAGTACCAAGGAATGGTATGCAGAAAGGCCCTTGCTTATACTTGTTCTTATAGCAACCAAGGTCACTGCTAAATCTTGTACTCTGTGTTGGGGTGCCAGGAGTGAAAAGGGTCACAAGCATGTAAAAGGTCGCACCTGCAGGGAGCAGCGAACTGGACAGGTGACCCAAACCTGACCAATACCAGAGTATTCCATCCCATACACGTCATATTCAATATAAAGCTGAGAGATCATGATGGTCAATCTATCTTCTTTGATGACTGACTGAATCCAGTGCCTGAGTCCAGCTCCTGCATCCGGTCCCCCTCTGCTGCTGAGTCCAGCTTGGGACTGACCAAGTGCCAGCCCTGCAGCGTCACTGGTGACGTATCTGTCATCAGGGCAGGGGGAGTTGTGTTCAGTACTGGTTCTGCATGTTTTTGTATATATTTGTATCAATTCCATTATTTTCTTATTTTTCTTATTATTTTTTCTTTTATAGTTAATGTTTCATTAAAGCTGTTTTAGTTTTCTTTTCCAAACCATAAAGTCTCTCTCCCTTGTTGTCTGTTCCTTCCCCTTCTTGGAGGGGAGAGGGGTTAATAGGCAGCGTCTGTCATCCGTTAGTGGCCAGGCCAGCCTCAACCCTTGACAGGTGAATGAGTCCTAACTGTATTCAAAATGTGCAGTGGGTGGTTGGAAGCTTCTTTACTGAACAAGAATGTCAGTTATAGCAAATTAAAATCTTTCACCAAATATTTGTTACGGAAGTAAAAGTTACTAATAGAAATCTGCCTAAACACCTTGCAGCTTTGGGCTTTGGGTTCCTGGGACACCAGCATTGCTTCTAGCAAGCCTTAGATCACTGACTCCCTCCTCAGTAGCTTTAACTCGTGGTGATCTGAGACTCAGTTACTCCACGAAAGCCTGTCTGGTCCCAAAAACAGTGTTCAAAAATGCTGTAAATCTAACTTCTGAGGCTCCCCAAACTTCCTACCTGCCTTCAAATAATGACATTTTTTTGAAGGAGTGAACTCATATGAACAGAATTATTCACAAGTAATTGTCTGATTAAATTGCTTATTTTTAATTCCAGAATTTCCAACAAAATACAATGCCAGATCCCAGTATGCTCTGCTTAGACTTTTACCATGCTTATGGTTTCAATTCATCTATATGACAATGAAGATCTCTCTCTGTATGTGGAGCTGCCAGCTGGAAAGAATGAGATGATAACAATGTGCGCAGGAAACCACAACTACCTTAGAGAATGGTGTCTAGTTACATAGGAGGTTAAGAAGGATGTCCACATGCTTCTGATAAATGGTAACAGCTTAAATGGAACGCAACTGGAAGGAAAAGCATTAACCTGCCTCTCCTGTCTTCATGTGGTAACATTGTTCATCAGAGATGGCTAAGCAGAACAGATTACGTAATAGTGTGATGTAAGAACAATTCTCTGAAGAGAATCTCACAGTGCTTTATCTTCAAAGAATTCCCCATTCTACTATTTTCTTGTAAGATGGCAGTTTACCCCACAGTTAAAATCCTAAACACTTGTATGTATCTGGGAAGTGGGAGGGTGTGAGGTGGTACAAGAAGCAAACAGAGTTCAAGGGCCTTAAATGTTAGAAGTAACCTGGAAAAAACTGTGTTGGAATGACTAAAGCAAAATGCATCCCTCCCTCCTCAAACTTGTCATTCCTCAAAATAATAATAATAATAACAATAACAGTACTAACAAGAACAACAACAAGGACAATGACAACAGTAAATCAAACTACTTAGAATAGAAAGAAAGGATTTTTTAATTACCCCCAAATCAGAATTCAGAGGTATAAAATGTTCTAAAGTGGCAAGATACTCATCTAAACCTGTTGAAATAGCAAACAGGGTTTTCCTGGGATAATGAAAAAAATAAATTTCTGTGCCTGAAAAAGAAATAATGTACAAAATGTTACTAGTGTACAGACCAGTCCAAGACTGGTTTCAATGACAGGAAACCAGTCACTGGATGGCCCTAGAAGTTAATGCCAGTTAATGCCATCAGCTATAGCAAGTTACTTCCCTGAAGCCATATAACCTGAGAGGAGATCAGAGAGAGCTGCGTTCTCAGCTGGCTACCTAAGGAGCCCTCCTGCTAGCAGCACTGAAAAAGGTATCAAAGATAAGCATCTATTACATGTCTCTCACTCTCTTCCAGCCTGTAAAGGAATGCCTGTGGAGATACTACAATAATACTAACCTACCATTCCACCTAGAACTGTAGTGAAAATTGAAACTAGTAATGAATTTGCCACTTAGAAAGACAATTTACAAAACTACCAGTCTAATTTTGGTAAGGACTTTAAAGTGATTGTTTTATTTTTGGGTGATGAGCTGGTTATCTGAAATAGTTAATAATTTTGTGGAAGGGTATACTTGAATAGGTAGGAAGAATGTACATTATTTAAGCGTTAAGTCAGCCACTAAATAGTATAATAAGTACTTGTGTTACAATTTCCACTCTAAGTACTGAAGAACAATTTGAATCAACAGATGACTGTTAGGAATATGAAAGTCTTGAAGACCTTGTATAGTACCTGAGAACAATTCACTATTTTAGGAAAACAATTCACTATTTTAGGAAAACAATTCACACATTTAGGAAATGTTGTGTAAAGATGTAGCTGCAAGAAAAGTACTTCTGAAGTATATTAATAGAGAGCACAACTTTTGATTTCTATAATCACCTTGTTTCAAAGGGCAGTGATTGTGAAGATTTCAGTTACAAACAATCAAGGTACACTTTTAATAGATAATATTTAGGTTTACATTCAGAAGTAATACATTTTTATCAAAACCACACAACTGAAAGTGTATTTCAAAAGAGCATAATGGATATAATGGTATCTATCATTTAAATTCCAACTGATTTTAGTTAAAACCAAACGTCTGATTCACCTATCTTAATGACATCTGTGTCTTCCATAACTCTATAGTGTTTGCTTTTCAGCTCTTTCTACACAGCCCTCTTTCCTCTCCCTCCTCATCCTCTTTCAATTCCCTCCTCTCTTCCTTTTCCACTGGGAAAATCTCTTTAAAATTTACATTGCCAAGCTCTTCTCAACTCTTATTCACCTTTTTAATGTTTTCCTAATTCCTTTTGTCTTGTACGTCGAGCTTAAGACCCTTAGCTCTACTCTACATGTTACTAGAAACAATCATGCATGTCTTTTAATTTAGCTCAAATTGCCATCTGAAGACTGAAAATAGCTAAGATAATAGTGACTTTGAAAAATGAGTTTAAAGAACCCAGAAATCCAATAAAGTATGTCCTACATAAATGCTCAGTCCTGTGTTTTACATTGCATTCTTCTCCCTTGCTTTGAGTTCAGCTTCCCAGAGTTAGAATCTTGATGGATTATAAGAACAGTCTTCTCTACTTCTGTGACAGATTAAGGCAACTGAAACACTATCTTGCAGTTCCTCCCCCTTCTTTCTCCTGGTATAGGTTCTAACGACCATGTGGACCAAGAGAAAACTATCCCTGTAGTTTCTTGCACATAGTGGACTGTATTACCTCACCATAACTTGTATGGGTGGGGGACCGAGGTGTAGGGCTGGGGAGCAAAGAAGAAGATCGAACGGCAAAGAGCCTCAGCACAGTTTGTGTTCAACTGCTATCAAACTATAGCCTCTTATTTGAACGTTCATGCTGCCTAACCTCCCACACACAAGAAGTCCCTCTAACCCATATTTAGAGATTGCTTATGTCCCGATTAAGGAAGGTAGGATTTGATTCCACTCCACTAGTCTCCATAGGTACTAGCTAGGAGTGAAATGCTGTGTGTCTTTACTAAGGCAGGGAGTTGACATTCCTAGTAATATTTACAAAAAAATTAATTCTGTCTGAGACCGAATTTGTTTCCCATGAATTTCCCCTATGACATCCTCTTTCATACCCATTCTAATCTTCTCTTTGCAAGTGTTTGGAAAGAGTACTTGTCTCCTCAGGCATCTGTAAATCATCTTTCAGATAAAAGGAACACTACAACAGAATTAATGATATTGCAGAAACATGCTATATTGGTATAGTGTGACAGTAATTTCATTTTTCTGGATTGTTACACTGGTGTAGGTATGCAGATGTCTGAATAACCCCACCCAAATTATATATTTGTTTCATTAGACTGCACAGGAATTGCATTAATTACATCAAACCAAAAACAACAAAAAGCCTTACAGAATCATCTATTGCACTAACTAACCTTTGCATTTTCAAATTAAGCAGTAAATATCGTTTTCTCTCAGAACAATAGAACTGAATGCTATGACATTCATTTAGCAGAGGAAAGGAACAGTAAAACAGAATACTGAAAAGGAAAAATTTTTTTTTGGTTGATCCTTGTGGAAAACTGCTAAAATTTCAGTTTCAGATTAGTTCTCTTTCACCTGTAAACTAAAATCATATGTCTCATGAGAATGGATTTTGACTTGAGATTTATAATAGTTTTGTGTCTACTCAGAATGGAAATCCTGTGTGATTCAGATCCTGCCATAGTATGTTGATCATCATGAGATGAATGTGATGGTCAGAGGCATAGAAAAGATGGAATACCTGTTTTTAAACAATAGTGGGTAACTCGATCTTCTTGAACACCAGAAAGTTTGGGGTCCCACCTTTGATGCCATTTTCTATTGAATTTGGTGGTCAACTTTTACTGACTGGTGACTTTAATAAGTCAAAATAAGGAAAACATCATAAGCTGTACAAGTAGAGTGTAAACTCATCTCCTGTTTTACCTGGACTATTGGAATTGTTGAATGCAAAACACATTTGTGATGAGAGATGAACAAGGCTGGACAACTTTAGGGAGAATAACTCCATCATGTAATCTTGGTGATCCAGAGGCCAGTCTCCACACTGCTGATGAATTAAATGTGGGATATATCAGGGCAAAGATTAGCTAGATATGAGCTTGTTTCTTTCCTAAGTGTCTACCACTGGCCATTATCAGAGGCAGGATATTGAGCCAGAGCAACCAAGTCCATAGAGCAGCTCTTCTGTAAAGTGTACAGAAGTTAAATACATAGAGCTTTATTGCTCTCTCATGTTAATAACAATAAGGAGCAATTTTATTAAAAGGCCCAGACCTAAAATTTAACTAAGATCTTCTGTACTCTCCAGATATTTAAAGCTATATTCTAAAGCAAATGTCACCAGAATGCTGGGTAGAGAAGGTTTCCCTGAATCTATATGTCTCCATATACTAAATAAGACAGTATGCTGGTAGCTGTCACCTTAGGGCTTCTGACCTGTAGCCAGCACACCCTGAGAAAACATAACCATTTTCTCTTTTGCACAGTATATTTGTTTCTTATATTTTTGGTCCCAAATTCAGCCAAATGAACCATTAAGTAGAACAGACAGAGCAGTGGAGCTGATGAACAGTGAACTGAAACATGCCTAAGGCAACAAACAGGTTTTTAATTGCTTAACTTTTATTTCTCTAATGTCTAGCTCTCTAGGTAATTGTGTGACAAACATTTTCACTACACTTTTTATTTTGAATCAAGTATTTTTTGTAATCCTGCTGATGCATTGAGCCATGATCTCTCAAGCAACATCTTTGATCATCTCACCCTATGGTCCCCTCCTGCCCAAATTTTGATGCAATTTTTCATCATGGGACCAGAATTTATTAGACATCTCCCTCCACCAAGAATTGTGGATACTGCCATTGGTTTGTTGAGAATTTGTCTGACAAAAGCACTTGGTACAAACTATGAGTTGAATAGACAGTTAGAAAAAAAATAAAATAGAAGTTTAGGAGGCTAGTGACTCTTTCAATGCCTTCATCTTAGAACAGAGCAGTAAAAAACTTTTGGCCAGGAATAAGAGGGAGTGCAGAAGTTTAGTTCATATGCTGAAGGAAATGCAGGTGACCTCCAGTAACTTGTTCCGGCCCTGTAGATTAACATTGTTGTCCTCTGGTAGAGTTTGTATGAATACAGCAAAAATGATGCAACTCCCAGCTGTGCAAAAGAGAATCTTCTTGTTCTGTCTCCCTGTTTTACCTTTTTTATTTACCGTGGAGTGCATGATCAAAAGGCAACAGCCATTTCACTTACTTTACAGGGATCGTGTTTTAATACTTTTTTTGGTATGTGTTGTGTGTTTGCCCCTTTCATCACTTCAACTATTTCCTTTTCTTGTCTTGACTGATTATCTCAGAATATGATCACATGTTGGAATGAATGAGACTTCATTTAGACCTGTTGCTTCCCTGTCCTGCTTTGTGTAATGAACTCATGTTTATAAATTCACAGAAAGAAGGGGAAGATATTTTTGGTTATTGTTCATGTGGTAAAAGCTTCCAGTTTTATTGCGAATGCTTGTCATAACCTAAAAAGCATTTGAAAATAGTAGAGGTATCAAAATGCTGAGTAACTGAAGACCAGGAAGGTTATATAGTCTCAATTTTTCACAGGCAGTAAAATCCCTTGAGTTAACTTTATATCTTACATTTTGCTGGAAGGAACTATAACTAAACATTTACAACACCAGCCCTACTCAGACATACTCCTTGTACAGGGCTGCAAAGCAATAATTTCTTGTCAGGCTGGTTCCCCTTTCTCAGAATTTACTGACCGATCAACCCTTTGCCTTGTGAAAAATGTCATTTGAGGATCAGAACCTTATAAGGTTTTGGATACATCAAGCTCACACATAAAATTCATATGCCACTATTCTATGCCAAGATTCTTTTTAGGTCTGCTGCCCACTTAACTTCAGATACCTTCAGTTTTGTACATCCCCCTGTAACCTTTTCCAAACCTCATATGTTCAAAATTCAGTAGTTTTGCCTCAGTAACTTTGCTTGATTAAATAAATTAGCTCAGTTATCAAGCTCCTGCATCGTGTTAAAGCTCAGGTTGCCAGCAATTATTCCTCCTGACAAAGGAAAGTTTATTTATCAATGTCTGCTTGTTACACCATTCAAATAAATCTGTTTCTAAGTGAAGTGTCTGATTTACTGCCTAAGACTATCTGAAAAACATGACCATTCAACCCAATCTCAGATTTACACCTCAGTTCAAAATACACTCAAGTGGGTGATGTTGCCTCTAGTCCTGACTGATAATGAACTGATCTGTGATTTGACATTAAACTCAATTATTGGAAAAGGGGAAAAAATGGCACCTCTCACATACATTAGCAAAATTGTCACTGTATTTTATCTTCTGTTACATCAAAGAGACTTCAGGATTGTTTTTCTCAGGTTTTATTGTTAAAACATTTTAATTAAAAAAAGTCTGCAATTTATTTTCTGAATTGTTGATGTGAACCAGGCGCAAAAGCTCATATTTGCATATGAAAGCAAAAATTCTATGATATTTAGCTGTCAGCATTTTTTCAAAAGGGATGTGAACCTGCCAAAGACTCTTTAATGTTGTAGCACATGCTAGGGTCTTACTTCAGATTAAAGTGTGTAAAAAGAAAGCATAGCTTGCTCTGTCCTAGTTGCCTTCTTAAGACAAAAATTGTTCAGTTCAGCTTTTTTTGACTTGAATGTAGTGATACTTCAAGTGTTCAAGGTAAGCAGTATAAATGTAACTGAGGTGTTTCACCATATTTAAATGCTTTTTTTTTTTTGCTTTCATTATGCACCAAAATACATGTGATTATAATGAATCCTCATGTTTCATACCTCTAGGTACATGACTTATCTGTGTAGGCACGTTTGGTCATATTCATTCAGGCATGCATAACTTGATGTGGTATATATATTGCTGGACAGCAGGGCACTTTCATTCATGTAAGTGACTTCCTCACTTATCACCATTGACTCCATGGAAGTATGGTAACACACATTGGCTCAATTTCCATTCATCAATGCTCCTCTGAGCTGTATGGTTTGCTGGTGCTGTTGGAGAGTACACATTGATCACATTTCTTTTTTTTTTTCAAAAAATTTTAAATCCGCATTCTGTTCACTATAGCCTAGGCAGCTGGTTGTTACTGGCAGGAATTATTTTTTTCCCCTAATGCAGCCTTTTGCTAATACCAGCATATATTCATAAGGACAGCAGTCTTGCATTCGTATTTCTTTTCTGACATTGTAATTGAATGAAAGTGCGCATAGCTTTTTTCTAGAGTTGATGGCTGCAGAAATGTACAGTCATTCCCCCTTCTTCTTTCAGTGTGTTTTTGGCCTCTCGCTCTCCTCACTTCTGACATTTACTGAATGTTGCATGCCACTAACCACTCACTGACCCTGCCCTATGTGAGCACAAAATCAGAGGAGCTGAGCCAGACACTGCTCCCTTTCTTCTGCCTGAAGGAAGAAACATGAAATGGACACCTCTTCCTTGCTGAAGTGCTGAGCATACAGATAATAATACTTAAATGAGTAAGTACATAAAAAACATAATTCAAGCATTGTGTTGCCAGTTTTGACATTTTTGAAAGTGCTTGTTTAACAGTCATTCTCATTAAAATATTGCTTTCTCTGAGCAGTAACAACTTTAGCTTTTCTGAAACCATCCAGGGAGCAAAAGGCCCTAGGACACTGAAAACCATATCAGCCAACAGAATAACTTTCATTTAGTAATTTTGAGGTCAGAACTTTCACTTACCTTCCCACTATATTAATTTCTTCTGGTTTTTTCCTTGGACATTTTTCAAGGTCAGCAATGTGTTGACTATTTTAAGTTAACTGGCAACAGATGTGCTCTATTGAGTACATCTTACTTCCCCTCCTGAAATCTAAAAACTCAAACCAGCTTTAATACTTCTAAATATAATACCCATTTTATAGCTCCTAATTTGCTGGGTTTCACAATAGGGTAGTTTTTTCATTAATTCTTTGCCTCAAGCCATTCTTCAGCTATAATTCTGTTTTACTTAACAGTGTTTAAAAGAGTCCCTCAGCATTGGCACAGACTTTACACAAACTGTGTCTCAGTTACTTCAAGTACCTACTCCTTTTTAATATTGATTATATTTTTTTTTCCACTAGTAATTGTTTATTTTTAATCTCTAAAACCCACTAACTCGAATCTCAACTTATTCAACTTTCATCATGGATAATTCACTTCTCTACATAAGAAAACATCTCATGGGAAGGATGTATACGGGAATGGCATAGCTCCAGAGCAAAAAGATAGATCTACTAGGTCTCAGGGAATCTGAGGAAAGAAGACACAGGAATATTGAAAAGTACATTTACCATCACGCCTGTAACAGAATTCCCTGATGTAGTTTTTAGGTACCATACTATGTGCACCACTGAGCTTCTGAGTTTGAGGAGGAAGAATGGTGTGTGTGACTTCTGGCACAGCCACAGTAAAAGAGACCATGCAAAGCCCATCCTCTCATGTTGGAAGAGAAGCTCCTATTGATTTCAGAGAGAAAAACCTAAACCTTATTATCAAACCTAATAAGAAGAATTTCTGATGAGAGAAATCATCTTGAAACATTATTACAGAAGTCACTTTGCTGTCTCAGATATCAGTGTGAATACAAGGATTTCATTGCTCAAATATCAAATTGTTTGATCTCTCAATAGATTTGTAATATGAATCTGGCCTTTCATAAGCACAATCAAAATTTGACTTGAGATGTCTCCTGTGACAGCAGAGAGTTTTTTCTCCCTGTTTTACAAGCACACTAATTAACGTGTAATGCTAAGCTTAGCTTGGCACCTTCATCTTTCTCCAAAAACTAGGCCCAGACACTTATCTAGTGACTCTGCTGAAATTGGATCTACTGTAAGAACATTTATGTCCTTCTGTTTAGCTTATTTTTGTCTGTATAACTGAAATCTCTCTGCATGACCTCCTACATTTATCTTACCTACCTAACAAAAAGTCTCAGTGGTTTCTGCTTGTTTGCTCATCTCTATAATAATGAATCATAATGATGCAAAATGTTCTGGGTTGTGACATCAGATGAGGAACAGTCACCTTTCATAAGCTGTTTGCACAAGCCTTTTCACTGATATTAGCTGTTATAGAGAAGAGAAAAAAACAACACAACCAACAGAACCCTAAGTAACCTGGAAGAAGTTTCTGACGAGTTTCTCAATCCTTGGCCTGACATATTCTTGCAGAAAAGAATGGTAATGTTATCTCAGCCTTTGGGACAAGCAAGTGACATCAGAAGTGAAAACCAGTGATCAGTGACAGTGCAGTGACCACATGAGTCATGCAATCGGTTTTTAAGGAAATGTTACTTAGCCTTTAAGATTTTGCTTGCTTTGCCGAGGTTACTCAGTCTATCAGCTACCCCAATGCTTGACTGTGGCTAACAAGGGCTCATATGCTATTATTATTGATATAAACTGGTTCACAAAAACACCAAGCTTTCCTGCTTCATAAGAACGTTTGTTGTTTTCCAAGGATGCTTACAAAAACCGTAGCCCTCAGCTGGTTCTGTATTAGAGTCCAGTGGAATTTAAATTCACCTACTACTGTTTTGCCCTGTCATTAGCAGTTAAGGAATATACAAAGACACATCTCAAAAATCAATATGCTGTGGCCTCAATGCCCCAAAACATTGGTCTGCAGAGCACTAATTATTTTTTTGTCATCAGTACTTTTCCACCAAAAAAGCACTGATTAGATGAATTTTCCCAGGATAAATTATTATACTGAACAAGATGTTTGCTACTGTACAACATATACTTGTCCTTAATAAGCTCCAATTAATTGTAATCAACAGCTACAATGAGTAAGGTGGAAAAACAATTTTCATATCAGTGTCTGACAGGTACTGATCCAAACTGAACAACAGGTATCTCTCGAAAAACAATGTCACTCATACTGAAATTATTCTTCTTGTGATTGGAATTAAGTGCTCACGATAGAATAATTTCCTTAATAGTAGATAAAATAGTAACAACAACAGTTGACTTGTCTTCAGAGCCTGATATAGCTGCAGCTGATGTGAATGGGAGGAGCCACTGGCTTTTGGGGGTTCTGGACCTAGTTCTGAGAGGACTCAGGTCTTGATTCTCCGTTGTGACGAGCTGCAGTAGCTGCAAATATAATGGCTACTCAGAAATATTCAGAAATGTGAGGGTGAAGTAAAAAGAAGAAAGAGAGTGGGTGACGAAAACAACATCACAGCCCATCTTATTAGTCCATCAAGGAAATTAAGGATGGATTAAGAGTGAAAAGAAACCTGTAGGCATTTGAAATGCAGAACGACTGCCTTCAGCACTTCCTCAGGTGGGACTGCATTAAGGGGTACACTGGTGGCTAATCTGAGATATCTTTGGTACCCTGTCATTTTAATCATTCACAGGAATGAAGTAAAGGAACAAAATATTGCCATTTTAAAACCAGCTAAAAAGTTGAGTTTGGCGAAAGAAATGCTGCAGAAAAATGTGGGGAAAAAACCAAGAACTTTTCCCAGTAAAATACATTTCACTAAGTGCATATTTGATTTCTGTGGAACATTATTTATCTCTTTTGGGAGATGGGGGGGGAGCAATTGGATGGTCATTTTTTAATGCATTTTCTTACTTTCTTTGTCAGACTTGCCACAGTAATTCACAAGCCAGGAATATCTTGTATAATGTCACATCGGTTTTAATTTGTGGGCCGTGATACTTGTTGAAAGGAGGGGAAGGCTATATGAGTGACTCATACCGTGTTCAAATACACATGCAATCATGTTTGATAGGCATGAAAGAAGCTTAACACATTTCACAGTGTTATAGTCTAGCGTTGCCTAGATTATTTATTATTGAAGTTACTATACAATTCCTTATTTTCAGAGTCCATATTCTTGACTATTAAAATGTATGCTGTAATCAAAGTCTATGGTAGATTATGGGAGATCCAAAGAAGAATTTAAGAACAAGTAACTGAAATGCATTTCTCACAGATATTATAGATATTACAGAAAGGGAATGGCACTTTAGTCCAGGCTGCTGCCAGTACAGGATCATTCCCTAAAGTATATTTTCCAATGATTTGTGTGGTAGAATTGTAAATAATACTAGAGATGAAGCTTTTTTCCACCATTTCCCAAGGGAGATATTTTCACAACTGAATAGTGCCTGCTGTCAAGTTTGTGGGTTTTGTTCTGTTGAAGTGTCAAAATGCATATTTGCACATCTTTATTTATCTGTTTAGCAAACCATAACAACAATAGTATTTCAATATTCATTTTAAGTAACAATATAAAAAATGTTGTATACTCTTTTTCTAAACTTAAAAGTAGTATATGGCTTACAGCACTGAAGTGTCTCTGCTCTGCCTCTGTTCATACTCAAAAGAATCTCAATAAGGAATAATCCGAATTTCTTCTGACCTTACCTAGGCATCAGTCATCTCCAAAATTTCGTATTCCTTCTCGAGAATAATCAGTTTTTTATGTTATTGTAGGATTTCTGCCTTAGCTTGTGGCAAACTTATCTGATTTTTAAAAATAGAGGAAGTGAATGTTATGTCAGTTTCAATAAATCCAAAATGCAGCATTTTGTAGGATTAATATTCATAGTACTGTCTTTCAGACATCAATTATTTTAATTGTCATCCTGAAATGTCTAACATTAAAATTTGTACTGATGTAGATGACAACAAAAATACAAGGTGAGGAGGGAACATTAAATATGATTTCTCAAGTTTGGGGTTGGGTTTTTTTTTTGTGAGTAAATGGCTGTTAAGTGTCATATTTTCAACCAGATTATCTGTATTTCTTAGAACACCCTTATCAGGGAGAAGTTCTGATGACAGCAGAGCGGGCAGGAGACTCGATTTTTTTCCACGTGGCTTCTCGTTTTCCCTTTGAGAGAACATAAAATAGAAGACATAATGCAATGTCTCCAAATCATAAGCACACTTCCCTTCAGTGGGAGGACATAGAATTGTTAAGATCCACTGCATAAATAAGAGGAATTTCCATGTGTTTTAAAATAGCCTTTACAGGTCTTTTTTTCAGCTGTCATGTTTGTCTGTATAATTAGGCCTGTTCTTCCTGTAACAGCTGAAAGTCCACAGTTAAGCTCATGAACTTTTGACAATGTGGAGACATTTGAGGAATTTGGCATTTAAATCCTACCTTTAAATTAATATATCATAGTTTTGCATTCACCTACACTATTCCTGGACGTATTTGCTGCTTAGGACTGTGTAAGACATTCAGTGCAAAAACTGAAGCTCGTGTTTTTCCTGCCTCTTCCCCACTTTGGCATGAAAATAAGCACTGAATATTAAGAAAAAAGTAAAATAACCACAAATAAGAGAAAACTTGGCTGTTGGTTGTTTCCTCTTTACTGAGGGAGGAGTACGCATAATATAATTTCTATGGGTTTCTAATATTTATCGTAGAAAATAATAACTATGTTCTCACAAATAAACTTTATTTAACACGGAAAAGTGTGTTCAAACAACACAAGTTTCTGACATTGGTGGTACTGACCGACATGGACAGCAGCAAAGATCTTTCATAAGTGTCAGTTCTAAGCTGAAAATTTCTCCAGAGCAAGCTCTCACTGAGGATTGAGAGACAGAAACATCTTGCGTGAGTGAGCTGGTGCACAGACCACAGTTGGGCTCATACTGGAAAGATGAAATGCAGGCCCAAAAAAAAAATTCAAAAATCCCATAAAGTAATCCACTAATAGGAAAGGTTTAAAACCATAGTTCTGTCTGTGCCAGCCAGTATACTGTACTGAGTTTCTTACTTGGTTTCACAATTTATTTTCATACTTATTATCAAATACATAAAATCAATACACAAAAAATTATCAATACACAAAAACACTTTACCAAGAGCAGCTTATGAAACCGTAATACCTACTGGTTCCTCTGTAGGGTAACATTCTTTTGTTATGCAACACATAAATATGTACATCTATCTGCCTTGTTCTGTTAGGATTGTTGGGTAGTCTGCCCTTCCATTGAACAATCTGTCAGTGTGGAAGACACAGCAGCTGAAAAAAGTATGCATGCAGTAACATACATTTACTATAAAGCAGCAGCATACTGATAAACTTTACAGGTAAAAATTGCAATCATTCCATGTTATTTGTTCTCCTGGGCAGCATATCAAGATGGATGTGTAATTAGCTAAGTCACAACACTGAAGTCTGAAGGATAAATGCACAGAAGAAAACACTGAAGCACAACTTTCAGTGAGATAGAGCCAAAGGCAGTCTACATACAGCAAGACAGGACAGTGTTTGGGTGGAAGACAAAGCAAGATCAGACTTTTCGTCCAAGTGAAGTGACAATAAGCAAGAAAGAGGGAAAAGACCAATGAATAAGACACGGAATAACAGCTTTGGGTAAGTATCAAGTGTGACAGATCAAAAACTGTTGGTGGGATTGCTTTCATCAAATAGAGCAAGCGCGTACCTACTTTTGAGTTTTATCTCAGCAGGATTATCAAATTCCCAGTTCCCCAAGAAACTTTTATAGCTGGGTTACCCTATTTGCAACTGGGACTGAATGTTTAGTGGTGAACCTGAGCACAATGCAGTCCTTGTTTCTCTCTGCTATGCATTATAAAAAGTAGGTCCCCAGTAGCAGCAAGGTTTACTACTTCTCCTGAGATCACATTGGAGTAGATTTGGACAGATGATGCTTTAGACATCCCTCTCGAACATGTTGACATGCATTTTTAGGAATTAAAAGACTGAGGCTCTAGAAGAGCGAGAGAGCAAGTGTGAAGAATTTCCCATTTATCTGAACATTAATAACCACGATAGTTTATACAGTTAGTTTGTAACTTGATTCTAAGGTCAGCTGATACAGGATTTCAGAGGCAATTACAGTAAATGAAACTGTAGAATATCCCCATGGGGTAGTCTGAAGATACCTTTGCAAGATGCTTTTCTTTTTTTTTTTTTTTTTTCCATTCCTCCTAACCCTAGAGCTGCCACATCTAGCAGCTGCTTTCTTTTTGACAATTCGTCACTCCTGAAAAATGTTTGCAAGCACTTTGGATAATTTCCAATTCATTCTTGCAGGAAATGAGGATTTGCTTCCTCACTTGGGATACCTGCTGCTAGGTTTATTCACTAATAAGCATGATAAATGTTTTAGCCTTTGATCAGTGCTAAATTAACAAGTAAGCTCCATAGAAAAGAAGCCTTTGAGGCTCAGGGGCTCAAGATGGTGAATGAGTTGGAAATATGATTGATTGTGTTGCTGTGAGAAATTTCCATAAAAAAAACTTTTATCGTGCTGTTATGTTCCAAACAATTAAATCAAAAGTAAAAGATATCTAGCCTCCAAAGAAGACAAGAGGAAGGAGGAAGCAGACCCAACTTCACAGGACTTTGTTTCAACCCATATAGGCTAATTCTCCCAGAATGGTTTTTTTGGTTTTGGTTTTTAATTACTTTTTGTCTTAATTACTTGGATGATTATTTTGCCACACTGTCATTTTTATTGGAGTCCTACACAACTTCTTTCTGTTCCCATTGTACTATGTGTGGCTGAGATGGAGTTAATTTTTCTCATAGTACTGCATATAGTGCTGTGCTTTAGATTTGTGGCCAAACCAGTGTTGATAGCACAAATGTTTTAGCTGTTACTGAATTCTGCATGCACAGAATCAAGGTGTTTTATTTTTTCACCTTGTTTCTCCCAGGATATAGGCTAGAGGTAGGCAAGAGGTGTCCAAGAGAAATTTAATAATTAATTTACTTGCTCAAATTTCATACTATTGTGACGTCGGTATTGTAATCATTTATATGGGAAAGCTTTAGCATACCGAGCTTTGATACTGATCGCAATCTATTCATCACAGCAGGAGTGTGAATTGAAAAAATATTTATTGAAAAGCAAAAGAATAAAGACAATCTTAGGCTAACGTTTCCAGAAAGAATCACCCACTCCTCTACTTGGAGGACATTGAATTAATCTTCCTGGAAGATAGTGCCTTCCCTGTCAAAGATGCATACAGAAATACTCTTGTGAAATGGTAACTCCCAGCTTCCTATATCACTGAAGTGTCTCTAGTATTCTTTTTTCCTGTATGTAAACAGTGCCCCAGTAACCTTGCCATCAGTGCAAGTATTCCTAATTTCTCTTTTTATTCAAACAAAATGCCAGCAGCTAACATCCTTGTCTTCACTGGTACCATTCAGTAAGGTAACAGTGCAAGACATTGATCACAGCCTGGTTCCACAGCTTTATGAGTGGATACTTCCACTATTTCCACACATCTTAGCACATCCCTGCACTCATTGGACTGGCACTACAAAGGACCTGGACTAAAACCATACCTAGTTACAAATGTCCCTTCCCTTGAGGCCATCTGTCAGAGGTTACCATGGGAGCCATGTTGTAGCTGGCAAATCTGTGCAACTTTTTGCTTATAGTTTCTTCTTAGAGTATAAGACTGCCTTGGAACACAAACAATTACTTAGCTTTCTTCCAGTCTTTGTAAACACTTGTCCTTTGTTTCAAGTCTTTGGTTTTTCCTTTGTTATCAAAAACCCCCAGCTTTTCTTAACTTTGGCGGCAAGCTTAAGAGATTCTTACTGTCAGTATTTAGGTTCAGACTGGCATGAATATGTTTTTTCCATCCTTTTCACTTTTTTATCCTGCAAACAACACGATTTTGCCCTGAAAACACTTTTTTTTTTTTTTTTTTTTTTTCCCCTGCAACATCTTTCTCAGGAGAAAGCAAATACACTTTTGCACAGAATCTCACCTTGTACCTTGTTCAAGGTACTGTTTATACAGCAATCTTTGGAATTTGCAACATGGAATATGTCACTGTCTGTATTAAGTCATTGTTGTATGTTATCTCTAGTAAAGTGAAATATAATACACATGGATAGCACCAGGATAGCACCAGGATAGCATCAGGGGAAAACAGGAGTCCTGTTTTCTTCACATTCTCATTGGCATTTTGTGCAAGAGGTAGTGTTATTTTGCACAAACTTCATTTATTAAAATATGTAAAGATAGGAGGAGAAAAATCCTAAGGCACTATTCTTATTCTCACCCTATGAAAATCTGTGTCCTACCAATACAGTTGTAGAATTGAACTGGAGTTTTGCAGTAGAAAAGAACTCCAAGTTTTTAAAAATGAACCACAGGAATACACTGCTTTAAAGTCAGGTCTGTCAGATCAACAGTACTGTTGACTCAACACTGAAATGCACTGCCAGAAAACAAGAGTGGATATGGAGAGGAAAAAAACCCTAGAGATTGGAAACACCAGACTCATGGGTGCTTATTTCCTAAAACACCACCATACGTAGGGATATACACCATAGGTCTGATATCCAGCAGGTTAGGTCAATATAATTTCAGTGACATGACAGCAAAGATGCATAGTCAAGATGGAGAAAGATCTGATCATGTTTCTCCAAGGGGAAAGAAAATTATTGGGTGTGCACAGGTTATACAATGGAGTTCAGTGAAAGCTTAATAATCTATCATATCCTTGTGTCTTCAGAAACTCATTATTATACCTGGGAAAATGCAGCTTCAGCTTTTCTTCCTTCTTCTTTCTGTAACAATTTACAAAATAAAGTAGACACACATCAGAAAACTTCTTGTCAGTGCAGCAAGCTGTGTATGTTGCTAAGCTGCAGCCTCTAGTCAATCATCTGTTTGTAGGCTTCCTTTTCCCTGCATAACAAAAAAACCGTTTCTCTTGCATTTGCCACACACTTGCTACTCAAGTCACTTTGGTCATGTATATTTTTTCTTTAATTTTGCCAAAGCTATTGAGATTGCATATGTGCAATTGGATGCTGTACCTGACACTCATGAAAATATACTCCAGCTTCTCTTTATTTCCTAGGATTACATGAATGAAGCTCATTAGCTTGTTGCTGGCAGTCTTTTAAGTTAGCTTCATAAAACTTCAAAAAAATCTCTGGAATCTTTTAAAATAACAACAGTGTCAGATCTGACAGGACCTTTTAAATATATCAAGTCATGTTGGTTTGTATTCAGAAAAGTTATACAATATTCAGAATCCAAAATATTCAAAAACAGATTAAAAAGGTTGAAAGTTTTGTTTTGTTTTCAGCAGAGACCAGATATTCTTGGAAGAAGGCACCTTGGCTAAGCAATAAAACTAATTTATGACTCCTTTAACAGGGACTTCATAGAAGTGCTATTTGTTCTCCTAATTTATCCCTTTGAAAATTCATTTTCACTGATGTGTTTTCCTTTGGATGATAAGGATGAAGCCTTCTTGGACTCATCTAAGAAAAACAGTTCCACAACACCAGTTGTAATTTTCAACTGCACAAAGAACACATTTCGGTGACAAGCTGTCAGAAATGGAGCAAGCAACTGAATTTCTTCTTTGTTTAGGACCATGTTCTGCAGGTTAGAACTTTCCACAGAATCTTGCTTCCTTTCAATTCAGTGGTCAAACCCCACTGACTTTGGGGTGTTCAGGAGTTCTCAACGAGAACTGATAAATTACCCCAGAATATATTATAGCATTTAATAATGAAATAATTACATGTTCTTTGGAGCACATAAAAACATTGAGCTACTGAATCTAATGAATAATTTATAGAATGTAACACTTTTCCTCCATTGACCAAATAAATCTTATATTTTTCTATTGCTGAAACAGTTTCAACGTAAAGGACTTAAGTGTCCTCCTTATAAGGTGTGACCACTGTGTGTTCAGCTCCTTTTAGACAGAATTAAGCCCAGATTTTGTAGGAACAGAATAAATGCTCTGTTCACTGAACCTTGATATATAAAGAAGAAGGAGGCATGGGTACTGTCTTTTCTGCATTTGTTTTGTGAGTAGGGGCCAGCTGGGGCTCATAACTCAAGACAAGGGTATCAGGTTGTGCCCTTCAACTCGGAGTGGGAATATCACAAGGTTGATGATGAAATCCAAGAGATGGACTTTAACATAAACTCCCCTTCATTTGTTTTTAATAGCTAGTTTGGGCACGTGCCAGTACGGCTTAATTTTCTTGCATTGATTTTTTCATGTGAATCTTGCTTTTGCCAAGCATTGTACTTGGAGACTATATATACAAAAAAATAATGTGTGGAAATTTACATTCGGCTATGCTCAGCCTGTTAATATTTCAGGAGTCTGTTTTGGATCTAGACTCATCTTATGCACTAATGCAACCTTGGGAGGTGAGAGGTAGCTTTTTATGTCTCACAGTTCCAGCCGAGGAGGTAAAGCTCTGACAAATGTACCAACCAACTGTATTGCATTCCTGCCAAACATACGCCAAACAATTTTTCAGAGGCTAAAAGTTAGGTGAAATTTTGGTGGTATTTTTCACAGAAACAGCAAATATCACTTTCCTGAAGCAAAGGACACATATTGCTCAAATCCAGGATCTCCAAAATATTTTTTTCCAGTCATTTTATTACCATTCTTATTATTTTTACCATGGGCTAGCCAAGTTAGCTATCCCAGTCTCAGAATGCATGCAGTGATGTTTTACTCTAAATGATCAATAATGATTAGGGCTCTGAAGAGACAAAGGTAAGTTATTGTACATGGAAGATTTTAGAATAGCTTCTCCACGGCAGCAATACCAGCTGTACTGGATATATGACAATCTTCATCTCAGGTGTAACTTTTATTTTCTTTGGGTACATTAACAGCACTCAGATTTGAAGAGACGTGTGTTGTCCAAACAATTAGTCTCTATGACATGAATGAATCAAGTAAGGTAGTAAGAACAAGTGACAGTCTGTGTCAAATAACTGCTGTTTGTTTTTTCCTTGCTATCAGAAGAATAGCAGAGTGAGACATATCTGAATACATTCAAGAAGGAAATGCGAGTGTTCAAGGTTGAAAAAGCCTTGTGAGCATACTTAAAGGAGAAAGAGGGAAAATAGTATCCATCAATGTTGAATTAATTTGATAAACCGACATTAGTAGATTTTATAAGGCCAGAAACTTCTCTGCAAAATAATTGTGAACACTTGGAAGTGTCAGAGTGACATTTGCATTGCTTATTGTCGCTTTCACCTTGAGACCCATGTGTTTCTGACAATAACAGTAGAATCTGTTGTACACAAAGAAAGTTTACATTGTACAGTTTTAAAAGACAACGTTAACAACTTAAAATGTTAATGCTTATTGATTCTCTTTCATAAGGTAATGTGTATTGTAGAGCATAGCTATTTTACACTACAAAGTTATAAGCGTTATTTGGAACTATTTGGAGTGGATGGCTTTGTTAAATACCAAGTCTTGAAAAACATTGAAAAGAAAATGGACCTTGTACAGTATCATGTATCTTTAGCCACAGATGATAAATTCTTGAAGTGGGGATGGGAGTTTTTTTCAGTAAATGGATTTTTTAAATGTGTTTGCCATGTCCCTTTCTTGTTATAAATCATCAGTCCAGCATTAATCACTGTCTGTATGCTGAGTTATACCAGTTTGTCAGAAAGGTGTAAATGTGCACGTGTGAAAGGAACACAGTTTTCAATCACAGATGTGTTAATGGGCAGCTAGATTATGATGATTATTTCTGGCTGATCTGGATTTATGAAGTGATGGTGAATACAGTCTTGAGATTTATGCACTGTCCATGTATTATCTCTTGTGAACAGTTTTATGATGAGATAATTTGCCAATAACTCAGCACTCTGATAGGCCAAGGAGATTAACTTTCAGTGTAATAAAGGACATTAAAACCCACAGGAACAAATGCAGTGTTTTATTTAAAAGTACATAGAATATGGGACTGTTTATATAAATGTGTGATTATTTTTCCTGTGAGAATGGAGTAGATAATATGTTCTTTTTTTTCCCATCCAAAATGCCCAAGAATGGAAAACTGGGAGACTGAATAAACATCAAGTTACAGATGATCAGATAAGTTCTATACTCTTCTGACTACTATTTAGATGACTTCTTCATCCAGGAATGGTAGTTAGATTTGCTTCTTTGTAAAGAAACTACAGGACTGACAGCACACAATAAATCATATCTAACAACATGCTGAAAAACTGGCAAGAGAAATCTTGTACAGTGACAAATACAGCTGACAACGAGCATATACATCTGTTTGGTAGGATTTATGAGAAAAGAATACAAACATGGAGATGGGGCTTAGCTTTACAAAGGAAATTTAAAAGTCTTATTTATTTTTTACTAATAGTAAAACCACAAGGAATATAAAAAAATCAGGCTAAAACTTTTTGTCATTTTAAACACGACTAGATTATGAAGATACAGTGTAGATTAATATTTTGATTATCAGCTTCTATTTCATATGCTAGATGAACTAATAAGAGTGTGATTCTAAAGCGTACTGATTAAAGGATAGTCTGGTGCAGCTATTTTTAACACATACATTCAGGTGTAAATCAATTTTGAATCCTGCCTCCAAAACTTGAAATCAAAGAGTAACAAAAGTTCTATTATTCTTCAATATAAAATGAGTATCAAATCATTATTTCACTAAAAAAAAAAAAGAAAAAAAGAAATTTTTTATAATAAAAAGAAATTTTATTATAATAAATGACTTTACAAGAAAGGTCATCAGATTCAAACTCTTTCATAATTAACTATTCAATTACCTGAGTGAAATAATCATGGTGCTGGCATGAAAATTATCGTGGCTGAATTCTACTGAAATTATTAAGACTTACTTGACATCATGTGTAATAAAAACTAGCAAAGTTTTGGGTAAAGATAAACTTCTCTGTAATTTCATTTTTTTTTTAATCAAAGTAAATGTGTTAGGTAAAACTCAATTTTATGTTTATGGTATAAAAATTCTCACTGAAACTAGATATGTTGATGTGTTACCTTTCTGAACACCTAAAGTATATTAAAAAAAGTAGAAAGGAATGCAAAAATATCAAAAAATGTCAAGAAGCTTCACAGATAAATGAAGGTAGATGTTTATTTTGAGAGAAACAGATGAAAAAATAAATATGCTTAAGTTAATGTTTTATTAAACTGCAGCTCATAGCCACAAGACTTCACTGAGGAGAACAGTTCTGATAGATAAATAAAAATGTTTGAGGTTTGTAATGAAAAATAAGAATTTTCATAGCGCAATTCAGATAATTGAAACATGCAGAAGTCATAAAAAGCACTACTTCTGCCCTTTTAAGATGAATTTTCCTTTATGGGCAGGCTGCTGACTATATCTTTAAAGATTTTTGTACTTATTGTTGGAATGTGCATTCTGTACATGAAATAGCTCACTGCTCTCTCCAGATATGATACTTCCTTTGGTTTTATAACTCCTAAGCAAAAGTTGAGCTACCCAGGGGCCGTGATCTAGTATAGCCCCTGCAAAAAATAATCTCTTCAAGTTCAGCATGTGGTTTGGGGCTAGCATAGACGGGTTTACCGTGAAAAATATTGGCAAGCAAGATGTACATGGGAACTATTGTCTTGTTTCTGTTTGTTACCTTTCAAGAACACCATTTACTCAAAATGTCTTTATGTATTTGCACTTTTTAAGAACTTCTGAAAGACAGATAATTTTATCAAAGATGCTGATGAGGTACTATAGTTGAATTAGAAATTAAGGATGCTACACTAGTGATTTAGAAACTTCAGTTGTGTAATCCACAATACCAACACCATATCGATGTTGAAAAGATCAGAGCCAAGCTCATCATAGTGAGAAGTTTGCAAAAGGTGTTTTAAAAGGACCCAGGATGAAATGAGGCACCTTGTGGATAGTCTGCAAGAGCCTTACTGTGTGGAGGCAAGGTGAGGAAGGAAAGTTATTCTTCCGAATTGTCATCATTTATAAGCCTGCCTTCAACTTATCCCTTCATGGCACTTTTATTGTGACTTCCTCCAGGTTTTTTCAGTGCAGTCAAATTAATAAAATGTTATCTACAGTTAATTACGTGTAAGGGCTTAATTAATCTCACCATCTTTTGTAAAGAAAAAAAAGTATAAAATACCTGTATAAATATTCACATTCACATCAGCCATTGTTTGTTTTTAATTTTTGATAACATAGTAAAGGAATTAATGTTCATTTGACATTCACATCTAATTTGAGACTGAAAACCTGATATACTTACTGTAAATTTCAAAAGAAAGTGAAAGACTTTGTAACATCACTGGTTGCTTTTAAATTTCATGCAGCTCATACAAAACACTTCTTGGCCATTTTATAAATTGCTGGGTGATGAAGGTTTTCACACAAACTCTCTCACTTATATAAAAAGAATTTTATTACCATTCCTGTAAAATCAAATAAATTGGTCTCCATTCTAATAGATATTCAACACGCAACTGGGCAAGGCCCTCAGAAACCTGATCTAAGTTGCTTCTGCTCTGGGCAAAACATTGGACAAGATGACAGGCTTAAGACTTCTGAACCGAAGTTATTCTATGATTCTAGTTTATTTATGGGCTGTCACTTAGCCATGCATGGCTCATTCACATTATGCCATGTTGTAGCACTATGTCCCCATGGTTTAGGCTGAAATAAGTGTTTTCTTTTCTTTTCTTTGGCTTAGGACCAGTTTGTATGGAATATTCTCAAATTCCTCACAATATTCCTCAGATTAAATTTTTCATTGAGAATGGGTGTAAATATATACCTTCTGCGGTATTTTCAGCAATCATTGAAATAATAATCAGGCAGTTCGTAAGTACAGACTTGCACAAATGGGGGAAATATTAATAGGATATGTCTGTGGTTCAGGGTGATATATAAGGAGCAATCAAATACTGTTTCAGTTACTGAGCTATTTTCATAGATGAAGACTACTCTTTAATTTGTGAGATTAAAAGTGGTGTGTTTAATACACACTGTTATTTATAATATAGGACAAAGCAACCAATGTCTAGACATACTCTTATTCCTTACTGTGACATTCTCTTAAAGTAATATTTTTTCCCAGACCAACAATCAAGGCCAGTACTGTGGCTTGCAATCTTGACTGCAGAAGTCCTCAGTGAAAAGTTGGCACTAAATTAACTTCAGAGACAATTTAATGAAGCAAGTGGTGATCTGTGGGAATGATCTTTTTTTTTTTTATTGTTACAATCTGATCCTATCAGTTTTTTCTCCAACCAACTACAAGCAGAATGTCAACTTCCAACAAAGTTTATAATCAAAAGGATGCACTGAGAAATTCCCCCTGTAGTGAGGATTAGGAACTTTGTGTAAGTTCATCTGGTGTCAGCACACACCACCATGAGAAACAAATTCCCAGACTTCTTTTCAGACACCACTGCTTAGTGATAGCAAAAGCAACACACTAGCAATTCTAATTACACTAATAATCCTACTAAGTAGGACAATATATATATACACTCTAATGAAGCTCTAACATACATCAATCAGAGGGAAGCAGAATATGACATACTGGAAAATGTAGCTGAAAGGATAGAACATAACTGCATCCAACTCAGAAAATTCTTGGGTATTTAAAGAATTAGCTCAAAAATGTCTCAGTATCAAATTTTACTCGGTAAGGGTTGTGCTTATTTGTAGATAATTCATCTGCTGAGTTTGTTGAATAAAAGCAGAAGTAACTTTGATTCCTACCAGCCCAAGGAAAGTCTTTAGTTTTCTGGTAACAAAATGAAAGTAGATTTAAAAACCTACCAGAATAACACACAAAAGCTTACACGGATAACATATGAATTTGGAGGTGATAATATTTAGTGATAATAAAATCTAGGTTTTCAAACAGCATCACTAATTTCAGCGTTCTCAACTGCTTTCTGTTTTTGAGTATCTGTATTATATGCAAACTGACACTGAAATTTATTATTGTTGGTTATATAGCCATCTTTTAAAACTACAAGATACGTAGCCAGTGTAAGAGTAAGATCTGCTGTCATCTAGAAAATTCAAAAAGGCAGTTACTCTGGAGCAGCAGCTCCAGTTCAGCACACATTAATTGTTCGGAATGTTTTCCCTTGGCCATCCTTATGTTACCGTGGCTTTTCACTCTATTGGTGTTACATGATCATCTAGCATTACTTGATACTTAAAAGCTGATAAGCTCTCCAAGGAGTCTAGAAACAATTTTGTGTCTCCAAACTGAGGGTTACATCTTAATCTTGGCTGTCAACAAAACAGTACTTTCCACATGAAGAACAGCAACAACCACTGGGATTTCTTTAAGGGAAGAGTCAAAAAATCCCTACATTTTGTGGTACCTCCAGGTGTCATCTCTTTCAACATTAAATACAGCAAATATTACACACAAAAAGTCAAGACTGATCTGCCCTTCTCCACCAGTACTCAGAAAGTACCTGATATGGTTCTCTCAGTCTCCTGGAAACACAAAAATAACAGTCAGAACAATTTTCCACATCTGTATTAAATCACTTCTAAATCTGAAATATATCAAAATAACTTAAAAACTAAACCACTGAAATTGCTGAGAGAGACTATATAAAGCATAACTATGCTACTTCTCTCTCTGTGGATTTTTATCTTCCTCTCTTTACTTTATTCATCCTAACTCCATCTCATCCCTCATTGAAGTTTTGACTTTTCAAACAAATAAGTTTTTAGCGGACAGAAGTAGTTAGTGCAGGAGTCCTTTCTGAGATCATTTGACCTTTTCTGGATAATTCATGTCTGTGGGTATGCAGGTTCATCAACTGAATATGCTGGTTCAGCAGCAAGTATGTAGAGACATCATGATTAATGGATTTTGAAGGTAAACAATCCATAAGTCCAATCTGTATTTCTTCAAATTTTCAAAGTGAGAAGCTAATGAAGAATATCTTTTCCAGAATTCCTGCAGTTTCTGATGCTGTACTACTAGTTGGGCACCTGCCACAAGCACTGAAAACCTTTAAAGATCCTAGAAGACCCACAAAAGTCACTGTCATTTCTGCAAATCTCTCAACAGTCAACAGTATTTCAGCTGAAGGAGCAATACTCTTGGCTTTCCTTCTTCTCCCTACCAACCCATTTTAATTTCCTTTCTTCAATCTTAGTGAGGACTTGGCAGTCACAAGGTCAGATTTGTAGGTGCAGGATGGGGCAGGTAAATATTGCAGTGGTTGCTGATCCTGCTTTCTCTTTGGAAGACTTCACCACAGGAAGATCAGAAAGATATGACTCCAGCATTTGCATGCAAGATATGAATTTTTGGAGTTAAATAACACCAAATGTCATTCATCATTACCTCAGTAGCATAGCTAAGAAAGAGCAATAAGAATGGTTTGTGGGCAGGATGCACGGACACCACTGAACAACAGAGAAATCTGTAATACAGGGTATGCTAAAAGAGTTAGGAATTGGTAGGTATGTACCTCTAACTGTTTTTTACAGGCAACACTGGAGTTGTAAATAGTCGAAAGATGTAAATTTTAGAAATAATTTTCTGTTTTATTTGGGGGGGGAGGGGAGGAGAAAACATCTGCCATTTCGAAGCTATGTGTGGCTTTGAAATTATACTTTACATAAAATCAAATTCTGGGCAGGGAAGTGCATTCAAACAGGTCACATTTTTATTTTAAAGAATGATTTAAGGCTGAATTTCATCTTGTTTGGAACACAAAATATTTGAAGATATTTTCTGTCTTCAAAAGAAGGAGCTTAACTGTGATACTTTTCTGTCTTTAAGGAATCTCAGAAAAGCTGCTATTTTATGGTATGGTATGGTATGGTATGGCATGGTATGGTATGGTATGGCATGGCATGGCATGGCATGGGTGCTACAGCCTTGTTACTGAAGATTTTAAAATTGAGATCCAAAAAGTTTTTTATTTAAACAGGTTACATCTTGGGATCCCCAATATGGAAAATAATAGTTGGTATTTTTCTATATGCACATATGAAATGAGTGAAAACCTGCTGCCTGTTGTTACAATTAGTTTCACTTTAGGACAAATTTTTATGTGTTTAGATGTTACTGTATCTTGGAAAAAAAAAAAAAAAGTAGAAAAGAAACAGGTACAAAAACTCTAATGGCCTTGTCAGTCATCTGAAGGCCAGATTCTCTGCATCAGCAGCTGAGTGCTTACAAAGTGCCATCATTTCTCCAAAGGCAGCATGGATCTTACCAGCCCTTTGAGGATCAACTGGTTGGACTGTACAATAGGTCTTAGCATGGCTTATGGGGCTCACAGATGTTTTAAAATAATAAATGCTGCTTTTTGTTACTACTTTCAAGCTTTCAGCAGTTGTGGTTCAAAATAGAGGCAAATCTAAGTTCCCAAATTTAAATCAGAAATGTGTTTAAATATTCGAGTTTAGCTTATTTCTTGTCATTCACTGGAGGAAATTCCTGTACGGTGTGATTTTTCTATAGTTTATATTAGAATTAATACTATCTTCATGTTAGACAATTAAACACATTCTATTCAATACGAAGGGTTCTTTTGAGCCCTTTTGAGCTCTTTTCCTAACCTATGTTATGTAATGCAGTTTTGGACCATTGCTGTTCTTTCAGTGCAAACTCCATTACAGTAGTATCTGGCCAAGCAGGATGCAATGGAAACAGGGGCTAGTATTGATTGCTAAAGTAATCAATTTTGAAAGATGCATCTAGATGAAAAAGCTGTTTATTATACTATTTTATCTGATTTGCAGTAAATTCTGAATGCAAAAAAAAATTAATTGTCCTTGAATATTGGGATGTTCCCATTTATTTTCTACTTAAGTTTTTTAAAAAGAATACAGAAAGACTCAAAACCCTATAAAACTACACCTGAATTCATACTGATTGAGTTTAGAACGTATGACAAAAGGAATTCCGTTGAAGTCAACTCATGTAGGATTCAAACCTAATTCAGTATTTTGGGAAAAAAATCTTGAACATTTTGTGACTGTAGATGGCTTGGGAATAGAAATCTATACTATCAGAGAAAGACTTAATTCAGTAAAATAGAATTAAACAAAAAAATTTCTCATACCTCCTTTAAGCCCTGTGATTGTCTTTGGCCAGCTGAAATACACTAAACCACAAACAGGCTCTCTGCATTAAATCCCTGGAGCATCCAAAGTAATATGTTATAACCGTACCAATGTATTTTGTTGTTGTAGTTCTGATGAAATAAGGGAAGATTCAAGGACCACTCAACATCTTGTTTGCTAACAGTCTGTAAAGAACACCTTTGTGAATTCCCTCCTCCTGTTCATCTCTTAGATCTAAGAAATTATTGTAGCCCATAGAGTGATAACATGGATTTTTTTTCTATAACTGTCCTCCTAAAGCATTCTCCATTTAATACTTGTTAATATATCTTAATATTAAAGGTATATAATAGTTATAATCTCTAACATATATTTCTAACTAATCAGTAGCTGAGAAAGCTAAATGATAAATCAGCTCTCTGTCACATTTAAAGGTCAAACAACACTGTAAAACAAAATCTTTACTTAAAATATATTTGGTTTTATTAATAAAATCAGTGACAGAAAGATATTTGCAACAAACTCTTTTGTGCTATACATTGTGTTGTCAACTGTGTTACTGGTTCCAGTTAAAGGCTACTTGCATATAACTGAGAGGTACATACTCCTCAGGAATGCAGAAATATGAGGCCAACCTGGGCTTTTTAGTCATCTGTGGCCATTTCACTACTGTGGGAAAGCAGATTCAAGCACGAGAAAGGCAACGTGTTTGCTTTCTTACTTGCTTCAAGTAGAAAGAAGTTTGGCACAGACTACATGGTTTGGTTTTACCTGTCAGAGCCTCATTTTAAGAAGGCTCGTGAGGTAAGGGTGTTTGCAATTATTAGAGTCCAGGAAATTTCAGGTTAATAATTAGTAAGGGTGTTCCCCATCTGGTCTACCTACAAAGAACAGATAAGAGGATTATTTCAGTGGAGGTGTATATTTTCTGCTGTTATGTAGTTTGGGGTTTCTTTTTTTTTTATGTTTTTGGTTCTTAACATAACAGAAAAAAAAACAAATGAGTGACTCTGACTTTGGCTCAACTTCATGCTGGGGTGTGTTCTGATATTCCCTTTGCAAAGAAAGGAAAGCTATTTCAATGTGTTTAAGTTCACAGGTAGTGTAGCTCCAGTATTTCTTTTCTGGAGAAAGAAGGATAAGGAAGACAGCAGCTTTCCTCCTGAAATGGATTTAAAGTACTGCTAGAGTCATAACTGTTACCAAAGCTCAAAAGGTTTTCTATATGGTAACGGAGGATTATCTGTGGAACAGATGATAGCAGAAATGTGACTTCTGTGGAAGAGAACACAGAAAAAATGATCATTGGTTTTCTACGCTAGCAGGTGCTTCTGATGTAAGGCTTGAGATTCCCTTTCTGTGAGGGAGGGGGAGAAAAAAAAAAACACCTGTGACAGGCAATAAGTTTGTTGGAGTTTTGTGTAATGCTGCTGTTGACATGATTGCAGAGTTGCAAAATAACTTTTTTACCAGATAACCAAAAAAGTCAAGATCAAAAACTTGAGTAAAAGAAGAAAGACTAAACAGAAGAAACCTTCCCAGTCTGAGCCAGAATAGGAATTTTTATCTTCTGCTGGCTTTCTCTCTAACTCCTTCCTTTCATTTATTGTTTCAGTTAAGAACCCATGAAAGATTCTAGACTGAAGTGATGGGGACTGAAATCAGTGAACAGAGTAAGTCCTTGGCATTGTCTACAAAGATGCTTTTATGCTTCCTTAATGGACTTTCCCTAAAAAAGCCTAGATAACTTGGCCGAATCCGTGGATGTTCAAAAAGATAAAAAAAATAGGTTCTGCATTTTGGAAGTATTCCGATGAATGCATCGAGATAGATCGTAGCATCTTCAAAATAACATTTTAATTTAGAACACTGAGACACTGTGGATCAACCCCTCTAAAGCATGACCCTTTCTTGTTTCAAAGCTGTATTAATAAGAGCTCTCTTAAATCTTGATAGCAGCAATTATGGACATGTTTTCAAATCACTTCTCTAATTTGTAGATGGAGCTCAGAAATCACTCCTACTTTCTGAGCTTGTATTTGTTATTTAAGTCCCTCATTATATATACCTTGTCTGTACTTTTTCATTACGGGAGATAATAAGTGCTTTGAACAGATTTGGTTGCATGGGACTTGACTCTGTAATGAATCAAACAGGAACTGGTTATATATAGGTAAAACTCAGTCTTGAATATTCTGTAAATCATTCAAGTATCTTGTAAAATTTTCACAAATTCTCTTGTGGTACATACAGAATCATTGGACATGAGCTGAATTCTGAATTGATATTTTTTGGCTTGATTTTCAGTTTAAAGTGGTGGCATAAGTAAAAAAAAATTCTGCCTATTTCTGAAGGTGTGAACTTTGTCACGTTATAATCTGAACAGAAACGTGTAAGTCTGAGAAGATAATTGATTTGATTTCTTTTTCTTCACTCTGTATGAACAATTTTTCTTCAAGAATCCGTAAAAGCACTAAAAATGTGCATGCTTTTCTGGCCAGAATCTGAGTCTAATCCTGGACTTCTATGCAGCTTTTTGTCTGTTGTCTATTAGTGTATAAGGGTATGTTAACCTTTTACACCATCCTACTTTTAGTAGGAAAACGACAGATAAAAGAATCTGTACATCAGACAGTTCAGATTGTAAATATGCTCTAAAATGATACTATGCAGCAATGTTGCTGTCTAGTAAGCTGCTATATAGTGAAAGTGACACCACTGAAAATGTTCTCTGTGATACTGGGGCAGTTTGCTCTCAGTGAATATGGGATATGGTTAGGCATTCATTCTTAACTTGGAATTTATTTCATTTTTTAATACAATTCTTACAAAAACAAACAGCTTTTCATGCTGCACAGCCCAAGGCAAGGCCAGAATAGGTCAGATATTGATGCAGATGCCTCTGTTGCAGCAGAACAAACCAAATGGGCACCAGGACTGCCTGTCTGCCAAGCTCGCACACCGGCCACTGTGAGAGTTACTGTGGGCAGGAAAGAGGAGAAAGTTGAAGGCAGTGAAGGGGAGGAGAGAAAGAGACAATGATGGAGAATCTGGCAATGAAAAGGAAAAAGTAGGTCTGCCAGAGAATGCAAAATAAAATGCCACCTTAGTCCTTCAGCCGCTGTGTGTATCTCACAGTTCATGCAGCAACAGATCAGAAGGATGGATCAGAAGTGTGTAAGGTCATGTGAGACATGCGTCTGCATGCAGCAGTGGTGTTGCAGAATGCCAAATGAGCACCATCATGGCTGCTGGGGAAACATGCTGCCATTTTTTAGATGTATATGTTATCTTTTTAAAAGCCTAAATCTGCTTTCAGGTCCACATCTCTAAATGGTTTGAAAACAAGAAAAATATACAGTCCAAGAAAAAAACACAGCTGTCTTAGTACTGCATGTGTCATTTGGACTTGTCTTTTTGTTTAGACTGTTATCTGTTCCCACAATGGCTCCTATCCTTCCCCTCCCTCTCATTGTATGGTATATTGAGAGAGGAACATTAAGAAAGCAGAACCTATCCCTACATATGCATATGCATTTATAAACTCAAGATTTCTGGGAACCAAATAAGTGTCATCCCTTTCAGAAAATATTCCAGGCTGTCCTATACTACCTGCTGCTGTATATTGATGGTGGATCAAAAGAAAAAACCCCACCCTCACAGGATAATCTGATTGTCCATGGCTGGTACATTTCAAGCAGGATTAAGGGGAGGATTTCAAATAACTTTTTCTCAAACCAGAGCTTGCTGTCATGCTCCTATTTATGCCATTCCTCTGCTCATTTGCATCAACACTATGTCAGCTGTTTTGTAGGTCCTAAAGTGATTTTAAGTGTTCTACCCAGAGTTTGTAAATAACTTCAGCTCTGTGACATTCTTTAGACACTACATTGTGTATCCTGTATTCATAAGCACAAACTTGAATATTGTTACCTACATCAGCCTGACATCTTTGTTTGTCTTTGATACCTTGATTTATGAACACGCTTTACGAAAGGCTGTCCAGGTAGGAAACACCTTTACCTATTCACTGTCTGCTTCCCTAATAAAATATTTATGAGACAGGAAAAGCAGGATGGAAATATCTGGATTTCTCCTCACAAAATAATTGTGGAGAAAAAATGAATTAATAAAGTTAGTAGAATTATGAGCATGTTATAATATCTGTTTTGTTTGAGCTATTAATTTTAAAGTGTCCTTATTGCTTGGAATGCCATTCTCATTGTTATAACCAGAAGAACTTCATAGACAATGCAGCAGAATTAAAACATATTAATTAATCTATGCCTTAAAATGGGCATTATTAACCATTGCTGAATTGGGGCCCTGCTTGGCAGCTTGAAGACGAGTAGGAGGGCACGAAATGCATGCGTTTATGTGATCCTATAATAAACACTATTTGTCTTTGTTTTAACCCTTGCCTAGTCTCTATATTGTATGTGATTGGGTTTTTGCTGTGTTTTGTGTATCTGTTTTATTGAAATTTGATTGGATTTTTTAAAAATCTGCTTATTTTCAAAAGGGATAAAAATTAAACATATGGGGAAAGGTTTTAGGAGGAGTTGTGGGGGAGAATAACAGGCTACCTGCTAATTTCTTGGTATGACACTATCCCAACCACAGGTTCTGCTGACTTTCATCTTTCCTAGATATGGCAGCTTTGAATGCTGCCAGCTCTGCACTGACATCTAACCTCACTGACAAAATTCAGCAATAAGCCCTGTATGTTGAACTGTGTGGTTTGAAGGGTGAGCTGGTCCAGAAGGAATACCTTTCCCCAGCGCTTCTGCCAGTCTACCCTGAAATGAAGAAAAAGAGAAGGACAGAGGTAGGGAAAGAAAATACGCATTTGTTTCATCTATTAGATGTAACAGTCTTCCTTCTTATCCCCCTGACTTGGTGGATCTAAGGTTGTATTGTTTTGTGCTCCTATAGCATCAGTAATCAAAGCATGTCAAAGTCTTGCAAGTATGAGTCAGTTACTTCTCCCAGCACGGATATCAAATAATCTGTGAAGATTCAAAGCCTTTCTGACAATTTTTCTTGCTGAAAGGGCAAACAGGTTTGTTTTGCTATTAAGTAGTTTTCTGCATTCCTGAAGACATGACTTCTCTCTGTGTATGTCTGGAGTAATTTTAAGGATGTGGCCTAGATAACCCTCTACAATGATTCCCTGCAACGTATAGGAGCTATAAGCAGATGAAGAGCAGCTCTTGGCCCAAGCACGAAGGCATTCTGTATGTTTTAGCTTTACTACGTTGAAGCTGCTTGCCTCAGCGACTCTGCAAGAAAATTATGGAAATTTATTTCAGAACTGTTGTATTTTTTCCCCCACTTCAACAGTTCTCCTCCTTGTAATCTTCAAATTAGACATTTACAAGGTACTCTGTGCCCAGACTCCATTTCTTTGTACATGGCAATACATATTTATGTCCCACAGATTGCAGGGCGCAGGGTAAGATCATGCTTTTATCATCTTTGTTCTTCCTAAAACAAGATAGAAATTCTGTGCATTGGTTTAAAACAAAGCTGAAGTCATTCACATGTACAGAGATAACATATTTTCATAATAATTATATTTTTTACATTTATTCAGTATATCTAATTGTCTAATATAAAACAATCCTAGGCAGAAAGAGCTACTTATTTCTAAGGCAAAGGTGATAATGCATGGCACGTATACAATCCATTTCTTTTGCTTACAGGTAAAAGATTATTTGCTTATTTAACAAAGCTAGTGTAACTAAGATGGAATGTGTTGCACCCTGGGGGCTTTAATACCGTGCCACAAAGAAATATCAAAGAAATTTAAATGTGTTCTCATTAAACACAATGGCCCAGATTCCAGTACTATGCTGAATCATTCTGATCCAGTTCCATTAGGGTGACCTTGCCATGACTTCGGCTTTCTTGCAAGGGAAAACACTTCCAAGAAGCCCTGCTACAGGTGGCATGCAGGGAATTGCATTTGTTCGTGTCTGCCCACTTTAATTACTGCAGTTGAGAAGAGCCTCTGAAGGATGGCCTCTGTCCTAACAAGGGCTGAGAAGGCACAAATATGTTCAAAAGCAAAGGCGAAGATTCAGTAAATCACTGAATATGCACCTGCACTTTAAAGGCAAAGAAGCATAACAGGTTGGCCCTCAGCACCTCTGTACAGCTCACTGCACCCACGCTGCATCTCTGTCATGAGCATGTTGCACTGCTGTGTCCTGCTCTGACCATTGCCTTTCAAAGTGTCTCCAGTAACAAGGTGATGTCAAGTTCCAAAACAATACTGAATATAAAAAAGGGAGATGTATGTTTTGGTCTTCTTAATCAATAGCACATTGGCACAGAATACAAGCGCAGTGCTGTTCAAAGTAGACCCACCCCTGCTTTCCCCACAGCACACAGTGTTATGGGGCCACTGACATATAATTAGGATTAATTTGGTTGATGTCAGTTATGCTTGATTCATAGGTAAAGGTCATTTAATATTATGTGTATTTATAAAACTGTAGAGACCTAAACTGCCTCTCTCTCTGTATATTGGGTAAGGTATTCACCATGGAACTGTTAAGTTGATCTAATAGCTCTTTGCCACCAAAAGAGAAAGGTAGTCCCGTTCCCCTTGCTCAAGATGCTCAGTGGTCCTGATATCCTTTTGACCCCACTGTGAACAGATTGAGTTCATCAAACTAGCAGAAAAATAGACCAGTATAAAAGTGAGAGTGATAGTTTCCTGTCAATTCAATGCGCTGTATGCAGTCATGCATGGGCCTGGCAAGTTAAAAGAGATGGTGGGAGAGAGAGAACAAGACAGGTGAAAAATGGAAAAAAATCAGAGAAAGTGTGAGCTGATGAGTCAGTTAAAACACAATGAAATCAGACCATTAGGCTGCAGAATGTTCACAGGGTGATTACTAACAATCTATGAGACATTTAATTTTAGAATCTTTGAGTTAAAAAATCAAATCTCTGTTGTGAGTATTCTTCTCTAGTGGAAAGGGTTGTTTTGTGAATTCACAGAAGTGATCTGGTGAGAAGCTGAAATGAAGATAGCTGCATCCATTTGAACACCAGTGCTCTAAAAATCAGGCTGGGAAACTTGTCTATAATGTTTTGAAAGTATATAGTGCCAGTCAGCCATAAAAATAACTTTCTGTGTCTCTTCCTTGCATCTAATTTCGATCCGAGCCATATTCAAAAGAAGCATGTATAATTGAGGTAAATATGCAGCTTGATGCCAAGCTAGTACTGTCATTTAATATCTGATCTACACTGCAATCGCCCACTGCAAGACGCTTGTGAAAGCAAATTAATTCAAAGGACTAGATCCATAGGCAGTTGTCTACTGACACAGCTTCAAGCCTAGCCTAAAGATCTGAGTAGATTTCTCCCGTCTCTTATTTACAATCACATATTTCTCTGTTACAGGCTGACTTTTTTCACAGAAATAAAGCTTTCCATGGCAAATGGCAGACAGAAGGCAATACTTTCAGAAGTATTTGAGTGACTGACATTCCTTAGGGTGTGCATGCATGGTAGAGATTTTTGTGCACCCTGAGGGCCAAGAAGCTGGAACTGACTGGTCAGTGTTATGGGGCTGTGCTTGGGGACTGCACCATGTGAAGGCAGCTCCAGAGACATCCACAGACCTGTCCTGTGCTCAGAGGGCTCACTGTTTTGATGCCTTTTAAGGGAGAGGTATGTACCTCACACTCTCTAGTGTAGTGTAGTACAGTGCAGTGTTACTTGTAGTAAAAATCCCAGTCACTCAGACATTGAAAGTTGTACTTTTTTCCCTAGATGTTCTACCTAAGAACATTTTCCATGGTACACATTTCACTAAATTTTTAACTTCTCTTTCAAATTTATTTCCTTGTTGAAATTAAGTTTTGGTTCAGGCAAGAAACCTGAAAACAGTACACATAATTTGGTTAAAATCTTTTAAGTAAGGTTCCAATGAATCATTTTGAACTTTATACAAGACACAAAAAACCTCCTGTATTTATTTTTCTGCTCCTTTCATCAGTCCAAGCAGGTTCTGCCACAATAAAGAGCCAAAGGAAACACTTTCCAAATGAAAACTGACATATTCTCCAGTCCCCTTTGACATACAACTCTTTGTCCACTTTCAGGCTATGCTTTTCCAAAACTCTTTCCATATGCTGTGGGGGAGGCCAGCAAGTCAATTTTGAGCTATATGCAGCTGATGAATGGTTCAAGCAAGGTTCTTGGGCGGGCACTGTGTGATGTGCCTGGTGACAGCTCTGCAGTGTCACTCTGCTGGCTGAGCAGCTTCTTGCAGGGAACAGAGTTTTTAGAGGCTGATATCGCTGGGTTTGCCTAGGAGTCACCTACAGATCCAGCCTAGCTCCACCACTCAGATGAGCTTACCTCTACCGACAACAATTTAAGATTTTCTTTTCCTGTGATTTTTGCAGAAGATTTCTGCACCTTTTGCCTGAATAAGGATCAGAGGTTTCAGGCCAGTGTATTCCCTGAGCACACTAGAATCAACAAGTGTTCAGTGAGTGTTAGATCATACATGACAACATGTTATACCAGTGCATCATTAAGACAGCTAGTTTTACTAACAATAACAGCAGATAACAAGGTTTTCATGCATATCCTATTCTTGCCACTTGCAACAACCACAGATGGATGCTAAAACTGACGACTTTTTTTCAAAGTCCCAAAGTCATTACACCACATTAAGACTATGCCAAATTTAAATCAGCTGGTAAGACTCAGAGTTCCCCATCTGAGTTTTTGTTATATCAGCCATACATACATGTAATAAATTAAATGGGTTTGGAAACAACACCACAGAATGGTGAAGGTCGGAAGGGATCTCTGGAGGTCATTTTGCCGAACTGTGTGACCAAGGAGGGTCACCTGGAGCTAGTTGTGAAAGACCACGTCCAGACAGCTTTTGAACATCTCCAAGGATGGGCGCTCCACAACAATCCTGGGCAACCTGTTCCAGTGCTTAGTCACCTTCATTATGAAAAAATGTTTCCTGATGTTCAGAGGGAAACTCCTGTGTTTCAGCTTGTGCCCATTACCTGTTGTCCTGACACTGGGCACCACTAGAGAGAGCCTGGCTCCGTCTTCTTTAAACCCTCGCTTCAGGCATTTGTACACATTGACAAGATCCCCTCTGAGCCTCCTCTGCTCCAGGCTGAACAGTCCCAGCTCTTGCAACCTTGCCTCATAGGAAAGATCTTGAAGTCCTTTAATCACATCCATGGTCCTTCACCACACTCTCTGTAGTACATCCACACATATTTTGCACCAGTGAGCCCGGAACCAAACACAGTACTTCAGGTGTAGCTTCACCAGTGCTGAGGAGAGGGGAAGGATCACCTCCCTCAGCCTGCAACACTCTTCCTAATGCAGCCCAAGATACTGTTGGCCTTACTTTCCTCAAGGGCACAATACTGGTATGAACATTACTGGTATGAGCATAAGCTCAGCTTGATTTCAACCAGAACCCCCAGGGCCTTTTCTACAAAGCTGCTTTCCAGCCAGTTGGCCCCCAGAATATATTGGTGCATGAGCTTAAACTTCCTCAGGTGCAGGACTTTGCACTTCAGTTTTCTGAACTTCATGAGGTTCCCAGCAGACCATTTTTCCAGCCTGTTGAGGTCTCACTGGATGACAATACAACCCTCCGGTGCATTTATGTGCTTCTCCTAGTTTTGTGTTAGCAGCAAACTTCCTGATGGTACACTCTCCCCCAACATCCAGATCATTAACAAAGACATTGGGCAGGATTTGACCTAGTATTGACCTTTAGGGCGCAGTATTAGTTACCGGCCTCCAACTAGACTTTGTACCATTGATCACCGCTCTCTGGGCCTGACCGTTCAGTTGGTTTTCAATCCACCTCACTGTCTGGTCATCCAACCTATAATTTATCAGCTACTCTATGAAAACTTTCAGGGAAAGACTGTCAAAAGCATTGCTGAAGTCAAGACAGGCAATATCAACTGCTCTCCCCTCATCCACCAAGCCAGTCATTGTAGTTTTTCAGGCTGGTGAAGTATGACGTCCCCTTTGTGAATCCATGCTGACTGCTCCTGATCATCTTCATGTCTATTAAGAATCTGGAAATGTTTTCTAAGAGTAGCTGTTCCATCACCTTCACAAGGATTGAGGTGAGGCTGATGAGTCTGTAGTTCCCTGGGTCCTCCTTCTTGTCCTTTTTGAAGACAGAAGTGACTTTTTTTTTTCTCCAGTCCTCAGGTACCTCTCTCAGGTGCCACGATCATTCAAAGATTATCAAGAGTGGCCTTGCAGTGACATTTGCTAGCTCCCTCAACACTGAGGGGCATCCCAAGTGGGTCTACGGACTTATGTATGTCCAGTTTGCTTAAGTACTTCCTAACTTGATCCTCTCCTATCAAGAGTAAGTCTTCCTTGCTCCAGACTCCTGGCTTCCAGGACCTTGGATTCCTGAAGGCTGTTCTTGCTAGCATGGACTGAGGCAAAGAAGACATTTGGTACCTCAGTATTTTCCATGTCCTGTATCAGCAGGGGTCCTGCCCCCTTCAGCAGCAGGCTCACATTTTGCATAGTTTTCCTTTTGCTACATGTGTACTTATAGATGTCCTTCTTGTTGCCTTTGACATCCCACACTAGGGATGGGCTTTGCCTATCTTAACCGTATCTCTGTATGCTCAGAAAACATCTCCGGATTCCTCTCAGATTTCCTGTACTTGCTTCAACCTTCTGTATACTCTCTTATGCTTGAGTTTTGTCAGGATCTTCTTGTTCATCCCTGTAGGCCTCCTGGCATTTTTTTCCTGGCAACCCGCACATTGGGATGGATTGCTTTTGAGTTTGGAGGAGATGATCGTTAAATATCAACCAGCTTTTTTGGACCACTCTTCCCTACAGGCCCTTATCCCATGGAACACTGTCAAGTAGACCCACAGGGAGGGTTACATCTGCTCTACTGAATCCCAAGGTTGTGATCTTCCATTTTACCCTGCTCCCTCCTTTCATTAACCTGAACTCCACTGTCATATGGTCACTGCAGGCAAGGCTGCCTTTGACCTTTAAATCTCCAACAAGCCCTTTCTTGTGTGTGAGTACAAGGTCCAGCAGAGCACCTCTCTTTCTTGGATCTTCTCTCACTTGGATTGGGAAGCTGTCATCAGGAAATTCCTGGATTGCTTATGCCCTGCTGTGTTGTTCTAACAGCATAGATCAAGGAGGCTGAAGTCCCCCATGAGGACCAGGTCCTGTGAATGTGAAGATACTTTAAGCTGTCTGTAGAAGGTCTCATCCACTTCTTCCTGACCAGGTGGCCTACAGCAGATAAGCACTACCATGTTATGCATGCTGGTCTGCTTTTTAATCCCTACCCATAAGCTCTCAGTTGGCTCACCATCCATCCCGAGGCAGAGCTCCATGCACTCTAGCTGTTCTGTTATGTAGAGGGCAACTCTACCTCCTCATCCTCCCACGTTGTTGTTCTTAAAGAGCTTGTGTCTCTCCACTGCAGCGCTCAGTAATGTGAGCCATCCCACCACATTTCCACACTCCCAGCAAGATCATAGCTCACAGCAGCACAGATGTCTAATTCCTCCTATTTGTTTCCCATGATGTCCTTGATACCCAGCTAGCATGGGACACAGCATTTTTGTGCCCCTGTAGCCTCTAAAAGTGTAGCTGTATTCACACTCCTTAACGGTAGTGTTCCTTGCAGTGCTCTAAATCCAGAGCAATGTCCACTGGCAACAGAGAGTACTTGTGGGCACAAGCCAAAAAACGGTACAGACTCTTCTGGGAGTTTAGCATAGAAGATGGTATTCCTGGGCACTGTCTTAATTTACTAATGTAGACATAGCCTCAGATTAATTTTAATCTGAATGAGACAAAAGGGAAATTGCTGATTATTATTTTTAATTGTTACTTTAAATATAATCAAGACCACACTCTTATTGTTCTGAAGAAGATCGGCACTAACACAACTTTGCCTTTCAGACACTTTTATGTATACACATCCTTACACTATGTGCCATCTAACCCTGAGGACAACATAATCTCTCGCTTTGCATAGAGGCAGCAATATTGTGGTGAGGAAATTCTTGTTCTAAGATGATGTTCTCTTGAAAGATCAAAAAGTTTCTTCTAAGGTAGACAAGGAAATTAAAAGTGTGGGAAAATAAAAGTATTGGCAGTTCTATAAACTTTTTTAAGTCTTTTTTTTTTTAAATATATGTTAATTTGTCCTTCCATATCTAATCAGGTTATAGACGTATAGTCTTCTTTCTGTTCATTTGCTGAAAATAATACCAGCTTATTTTCAGGTAAGTTTAGAGAATGCCTTTAAGGTTGCACCCCCCATAAATTCACACAATTTAAGGCACAGAGAAGCAGCCAGCTGCATAGGACACAAGCTGCAAGGGCAGCTTCTCTCGCTTTGGCCTGTGTCAGAGACCTGGAAAGCTGACCTTGTTGCAGGTTGGGATGTGAGAGGGCTTTCACTCAGGTCTCTGTCCTACGGCTACTCCTTTCCATTCTGTGTCTCTTCTTTCTTCCACCTGGAGCCTCAAGCACTCAAAACATGGTTTTGTCTATCCTGTTGAGGGGCTTTGAATGGCTCTGTCAGTTTTTATTTGTTTATAAACCAAGTGAAGAGAACTATGCTGTTATTCTGCCACCTGTGGACATAGTCCAATATAGATTATCAAAAACACCAGAAAAATAAATTTAATTACTATGTCTACAGTTGTAGATCCATATTAGCCTAATGATTTAAATAGTGTAAAATGTATGAAGAACTTAAGACAGTCTTTGTTTAACCACCTGAAAGACTTGAGAGCATGATGTTTAGCTGCTATGTATGAGGACCTTGCCAGAACGCTATGTTTACTAGACCTCTTTTTTTTTGTTTGTTTTCTCCTTCCTGATTCTGCAGTCCCCATTGTGGTTGCAGAGTGGCTCAGCTTCAATGGAAAGGAGGAAGATGTTTCCACCCAAATTTTTCCATTGAATGATTTGTTCCAAATAATGATTTGTAACATCACTTGAATTTTTACTAGTACACAATGTATTTTAATCCTATTCTCTTATTTTATAGCCAGTAGGATATTGTACAGAAAAGCTGGCAGAACCATTGATTATGAATATGTTCTTGGCAGTTCTGTTGTGTGTCAAGTTTAATGCTGCTTGGCATTGGTGGCCTGTGTCTGAACACACCCACAGGACTGACCCTCAAGGGATTTTGGCTTAGCAAGAGGTGTAGCTTCTGAATCAATTATGGGATGAAGTCGTGGCAAATCCTCAGCCCCTCAGGATGGTGGAGATGCCTGCAGATACGCCCAATTACAAACATGTGAGCATTCAGCCAGATTTTGGCTGGAATAGTCACAGATGCTCTTCTAGTTACTTAAGGAGTTAGGTAGATCATTGAGGTAGGCCAGGGGCTGGATTGCACTCTAGACCCGGAATTCTGCTGTAGGCCGTGTTGGGCAACAGACCATTTTCTGTATCTTATTTTTATGTCACATCACGTATAAAGATTAAATAGCTTCTTATAGAAGGAATAGAACTGCCTAATCCATTATAATTTCTGCCATTTTTATAGTAATTCTGAGTTTGAAAGTCTCTCAACCATGTTTCATAATGTGAAAGGGGGTAACAAGAAATGAAAAACCAACTGAATTTCTTACTTTTTACTGGGACTGATAGGAACCCTTATCTACTGGCTGCATTGAGCCACACATAATCTAGGATTTTAATGCTCCAGTACTCACCATGGTGCTTGAGCACCTCTAAGACAGCTGCAGTCAGTTGAGATGCTTTAGAAAGTGGTGCCTGGGTTTAAATGCAAGAAGCAAGTGACAAGGAATTGCCTCCAAAAAGGTCTTTCGAGCTGGAATGCATCCTCAACTATTGTGATACAAGCAGAGTTTATTTGCATTCACAGAGTAGCCTGTTCATGCTCTAGCATTCATTACGAACCTACCAAGGAAGAGAAAAACAATATAGATAATTTGGTTATGTAGGAAAAGTGGTCCTTTCCTTCCTAAAAATAATCTTTTCTATTACATCTATTTCTGTCTGACAAAATAGCATTTATATATTATGAGCTATGCAAAGGATTATACATAAGTCTATGTACCCCACACAGTACTTTTTAATTGAAATTTTTACGTGTGATCCTTTTCTCTCAAGTAAACTGCTACCATAAACTGTCTAGGATTTCACTACCTGGCCCCCACTGCATGTCTTTTTTATTTTTGTAATGCAAACATTAGCATTCAAATAGTAAGTACCTAAATCTACCTAAGAGGAAGATAAATTCTTGTACTGGGAAGGTTTTGCACAACCAAAAGAATTAATCTGTTTTTAAAAAACCTATTTCTTTGTGTGAGTATCAAATTTTAATTTGTTTTTCGTTCCTACCTGCTACCTTTAGCTGTTTCCAAAAAAAAAACAGTCAGGAAGATGACTGGTATGCCACAGCTCCCTACAGTATGTGACTGTTTAACCTTAAGTCACCTCAGCTGTGAAAACTGTGGATACAACTTTGAAAAAACATTTTGAATGTGACAGCAAAATTACTTCGTGATGTTTATACATTTTTCATAATGCTGTTCCCAGTAGAACTGATTCCTATATTTCTTACAGCAACAGTATGAAGAAGCAGGCTCTTAAAAGGATGGGGTTTTGCTGATGCTGCTTTCTCTGTATCTAGTTAGCTAAGAGACTATGCTGTAGCTTAATGCAACACAGTAATAACAGTGATGCTCTAGGAAGTCTCAAGAAGCAAAGGTGCATCTCCTTATACATGGCTGCTCTGAGAGAGGAGGGCATATGTGCATGTGTGAGGGAGCACAAGAGCACTACAGCAGATGGAAATGGAGTAAGACAGCCAAGCAGAGGACTTAGACAATGTGCCACAGAGCTCAATAAATCTATACAGTTTCTTTATGCTCTGCAAGGTCATAGATGACGCTGACACTGGTCTCCTAGCAACACACTCTACTAACCTACTTTTGTCCCAATCACTGGAGAATGGGTTTAATGCTCTGAGCTATGTTTCAACATGTGGAGGAAAGAATCAAATTGATACTGGGTAACTGCTGATGTACAAAATGCTAAAAAGCGTTTTTCTGGTCTGTCTCCTCTTTATACTGGTTGCACACAGAAGGCGTCTTTAATGAAGAACAACATTAAAGAATTTCTAAGTTTCACAGGAATACTAATTTCATTAGAAAAAGTAGAAATATAATGTACAAAGTCATACCTGTGTTTATTTAGGTAAGAGTCTCGTACAAGCTCCCGGTTAAGAAGGATCTACCCCAAACAGGAGATGCTTCTGATATTTAAACACAAAAAAAACCCAGAAGTGGAAACTAAGAAATAGAAATTAAAAACTGCCTAAATTAAACACAGTTTTATTGGGTTACAGGTCATGTAATCAATTAGTAAAAAACCCTTAAACAGCCATAGTAATTAATTTTTTTAAATCTACATTTAGAATATCTACCATATAAAACTTTCTTTGACATATAGAAAAAAGAGCAGAGCCTTTCAGGAACAATAACTCACAACCATAACCATATTGAATGAGCTCTCCTTCTGTAGCTTATGAGTCATATGCATGTGGTGGATAGGACACAGATACATCTTCTCAGATTAACGATGAATTCCTGTTTTCTTCAAAAATTGTACATGGTCCTATTCCAAAACACATGTCAAATGATACAGCAGAGTAAATCATGCTAAGCAAATAATTCATTCAATGAATTTAACCTTTTTTCTCTCCTTGAGGAATGCTCCAAATTCCAACTAACCATAATTTGGATTTATATGATCATTTCTTATCATTTCATTCATCTAATTCTCTGTCCCTGATGCATGAGAATCATTCTTTGCTGGTTAGCTGCAGGTATTTATAAGAATCAAGTGAAACTCCTTTTCTGTGCTTTCATAATAGATTTTCTGAGACAGCCATAATAAATAAGATTTGAAAAGGGATCAAACCTCTTCATTTTACACGTAGCAAACAAATATTTACGCAACACATACACTGTATAAACCTCAGCTCTGCTTTATGTTCAGAAGGACTTTCATTTCAGACAGATGTAGCAATAGGCAAGGTAGATATGCCATTGCTTCCCCATAGTCAATAAAACTTGCAGGTTTTGGTGTCTAAAGAAACCCCGTGGTAAGACTCACTCTGTCCCCTGCCAGAAAACCATCACCGTCCTGTTGAATGTGTCACTGGATCAGAAGCTGCTGAATATTACAGTGATCTTCTTCAGGGACACTTACTGAGCTGGGGTAGAGGTTTTCAATTGCACTGACACAGCAATGGTCTCCTCTACTTTTCTCCTGGCATCTATGAAAGGCACTATCATTACCATGAGATAACCAGTTCCTTGCTGCTAAATACAGTAATTGTGTAATCCTTGGCTGTCACCCATCAGCACACACAGCAGACTCAGGGATAAAAGGGGCAGGAATTAAAAGATTATTGGATCATAAACCATGTAATGTGCTGCCCTGGCCCCTGAGTGAGGTGAATATATTACAATGATTCTCCTAAACTGTTTTGACTGTCAGTGGCATTGGGGAGCCACAACAAAAGCAAGGGTCACCAGCCTAGTAGGAAAATCCATTCACAGCTGTTTCCCATATAGGATTTGGAGAGCATAGAACTGTGCAGACTGCCAATACAGTAACCCCCTCACAGTGGGGTATGGCCCTTCTGGATTACTTTGCCTCAGCAATGCAGAACATTCCTTACGTGGGAAGAGTCTGAGCCAACATAAAAAAACCCGTCACTTCCATTTTTGCCATGGAGCACATTTATACTAGTGGTTGCTGATGTTGTTCTGAGGTGTGTTTTTGTGGTTTACCTAGCTGTCATTCACAGTCCCATAATGACGGCATCCTGTAGATTGGAAGGGAGCTTTGGAAGTCTCTAGCCCAGTCTCCTGCTCAGAGCTGAAGAACAGGTTTTTCAGGGTCTTGTCCAGTTAGATTTTGAGTGGACATTTCACAGACTCTGGAATCCTGTTCCAGTGTTTGACCATCTTCATGGCAAATTTTTTTTTTCCTTGCAAGTAATAGAAGTTTCCCACATTGTACTTAATGGAAAAGTCTCACTTCATGCAGAGGACTGATGAGTCCCACTACTTCAAGAAATTTTCTAGGAGTGACAGTTACCTCAGTGCAGGATACATGTGTGGACGCTTTTGTTTAGTGATAGTGGGAAAATGCTAACTGGTTGAAAGCTGAGCCTGAACATGGCTGAGTTGTGTCGACTAAGAGGTTTCCCAACTAACAAAGGGAGATCTGAGAGAGTTGTTAAGTCTTCATACAAGATGAAAAAAAAAAACCAAACCAAACCAAAACAAACATATACAACAAAAAACCAAAAATCAACAACAGCAAAATGTCCCAATAAATATTCTACAGAAACTTGCAGAAAAAAACACGAAACCTAAATTTTAGAGGAATGCAGGTCACAGTACAACCCTGAGAAAAAGCAAGGGAGAGGGGTCCTGAGCAGAGTTGGAGTTCAAAACAACCTTGAAGCAATTTCCTCTCAATTCTAGAAAAGAAGATGATTTAGACATTAACTGTTAAGTAAATAGAACTGTACAAACAATGCTTCCACTTCCATCCCCAGTCTCTACCACATGACTCTGGTCTCAGGCAGCTCGTTATGCCTCAAGGGGCTGCACTGCACAGCCTTTTCTTTAAGACAGTTTGTTGATGTTAAAATACTTACCACTGCTATTCTAATATCTTGTTTTCTGCTTTATTTCAGCTTCCAAAAGTCAGGCTTTCAGTCCTGCAGGCATTTGACTTGGCTTCTTTAGACTCATTTTCAAACAATACCGTTGTTTGGACTAATAGTATCTGTATATTAGCCGAGTAATAGTAACTGTGCATTACTGAATGCATGCAGGAAAACAGATGTCTTCTGCAACCAAAAGACTGAAAGTATGGAATTTTCACTTACTTTGAGCTTAACTCAACAATTTTGCATCAGTAAGGTCCATCTGCACTCTGTGGTAATACAGATACAAAGATCTTGACACTTCTCATACACCAATTCCTTTCCATACTGAGAAGTTGTCACAACTGTAAATATGTACGCATAACAAAACAGAAGATATCTCTGCCTGTAGAGAAGTGTCTTTCCACACGATCCTTTCATTGTAGACTGAAATATACTTTAAACAGCCTATAGCTTTTTTTTGTCTAAACTCCAGTCCTACCTGCAGGTTTTTCAACAGTCATACTCATTTGCATACACTGGTTTAATGCAAATTGATTATGGCACTGTGAGAATAATTTTGCTTCCATTTAAACTGAAGCACATGCAGAGTAACTAATTCATTATCCCTCACTAGTGTAATTGAGATCATAATCTATGTGTGCCTTAAAAGATATTAATGTTCTCAGTTTGTACAGTCAATCCTTACGTAAGTAATAAGCAACATACTAGAGCTGGAACAATCTTACCTAGAGCAAGCAGTGAAAGAAAATTTTTTCACAGATCGCTGGCTATATGTTTGCTTCAGGTATGCGTACATTTCTGTGTATATATATCTACACATCTATGGATGTAAAAAACAGATACGTGGGTGTATTTCCCATTTCCCTGTGATCAAGTGGCAGACAGGCAAAAATGTTTCTCAGTGAGAACAGGCTAAACTATCCCCATTTATCTTACTTCGTATTTGTATAAGCAAACAACACAGACTTAAACAGCTACAGGTCAGCTGGCTTGTAATAAATTCTTACCCTGTGGTAACTTCTTCAAGTCTAAGACAGATACAGATAGATGGACACTCACAAGAAAAAAAAAAAGTGAAGAAACTTGGTTTGTGTGTTAATGGGAAGTAGACCTATATTCCACAAAACAATGTTACATAAAAGATTAGCTGTACCTACGTTTGCCATGACTTGCCTTTAGATACACATACAGTAGGTGCTAAAATGAGACAAAGCTGCTACCATCACTTATAAAACTCTGATACCTTTTCTGACCCTCAGGAGATACAATAGGTTAATAGTCAGATTTTACCAGTCATGAGGCTGAGAAGAAGAAGCCATTTTCCAGTATTTAAAGGAATTAAGTGTTTGGTGCAAGTGATAAGCAATCCTTACAAAAGTGCTATCAATTTTTTATTATGCTTTCTGTAGCCATGAAAGGGATCCTCCTTAGAATCATAGAATAAGGAGCCTTTAGGTAGTCTTGGTAACATCTTGAATATCTTTATCACACCTGCCATTACTTTCCTTTTATCTTTTCATCACCTGAGTGCTGATACTTTAGGAAAGCAGCACAGTCCACACAGCAGTTTGTCTGTGATAGGAGGGAAAATGTGGATAAAATAGGAATCCAAGCACATCTGCAACTGGTTTTAGAATCCAAAACTTTCCTGTAGAGCTGAGTGTCTTTGAAAATGTTCTGTAAATATTGGCTAGAATTAAAGAAACCTTCAACAAGTTTCTGCACATCTTAGAGAAAGATTTTTCTGTGAAGAACATCTATGAAGAAAAATTAATGTAAAACAGGTATTATAAACATTTTCTTAAACTGTATTGTTGGGTTTTTGTGGATCGCTGTGCCTACATTAAATAATGAGCTTAAAAATTCTTATTCCTGTTGGAACAGATGCACTGTATTAGCAGTGATGGAGAATTTCATGTAAACATCTCAAAAAATTTCGCAAATAGTGATTAATTTATCCTTGCAATACAGTCAATAGTCCCTGTCATATAGTTCAAGAGTAAGTGATTCCAGGGCATGATTTAGTTAAACTCTGTGAGAACTTTCTGTAAAACAAACCATGTTCCTCCATCTGTGAGCCAAAAGCAGAAGTCCATCCTTCCAATCAGCAGTGCTGAACTTCACATGACAGTCTCACAGAGTATCTCATTATATACTAGGTAAATATTAATGAAATACTGTACAATTTTCAGATAAATCCTAAAGACAGCACCCTTCCCAATAATGGATCAAAATTCCTTTCGCCCAGTTACCCATTATATCTCTCCAAGAACAACACATGTCTGTGAACATATACATAGCTACCTGCAAATACTGATCACATAAACACATGCGTTATACATAATATCTATATATAGAAAGCGTGTCTGTATACCCAATAGTCCATACGTCTCAGTAAGAATCTTTATTCAGTAAGAAATTCACACACATGGCTTCTGTAAATTCTGTGCCACCAGATATATATTGCCATTTTTCCATTTCATACAACCAATGGTATTCTGTGGTATATTTTTTTACAGGAATATTATCTTAATACTTAATTGAATATACTGGCATTCAGTTAATGTACATGTGCTTAGAACAACACAAATATTTGAAATATAATAAGCACCAGAATTTGAGATGGGGGAGGGGGGGAGCTCATCTTTGTAAGAAGAGCACAATGAAATTGACGATCCACAGATTTTGCATGCATGTGTGTCGTTTTTATAAGATGAGACTACCCCAAGACACCATTTTGTATAACATAGTAGCTCGGGAAAGCAGATTAAGATCCCAGCAGCCACTTTGGCTCTATACCCTTGACACACATATGACATTATCTAACCCGTTCAGAAAAGAAAAAGCAAAACTGCATGTAGTAAATTAAGCTGGATTTTGATCCACAACTCAAATTAACTTTGGGGTGTCTTAATTTTTTTCTAATCTTCACAGGAGTGTCCAACAGATTTTGGGTTTTGCTCAGCTGATAAAGCCCCACCTGCAGATAGGAGATATGGCCAGATGACAACATGTTTTGGCCACAGCCCCATTCTAGCTGCCCAATAGACTGCAAAATTGGAAATTCCTGACTGTTTAACTACTGAGGAAATAGAGATTCTCTCAATCTATGAGAACTAGTTAATGGTGTATAATTATGATTTTTTTAATTCCTTTTTGTATAGCAAGTGTGCTTGTTAATTTAGATGTGTAAAATTACGGCTTAAACTGAAGCTTTACTTAGTTGAACTACATCCATACAAACCAGGGTTAAAGGTGAATTAGCTATGCTTATTTTGTTTCTTTGAATTGCTTTACCAAAACAATTTAAAACCGTAGCCTTAGTCAAGCCAAGACACTAGTAAAGCCTGAGTTCATAATGTGTAGACTACGTGCTTTCTATGTAACTACTGATACTGTTTCTTGCTTTTAGTGTGTTGCTAAATCTTCACAAACATCACATTTTGAGGAAAAAAATCCCAATGATAAACCTAGAAAGATAATGAATGAAAGAAATTTCACTTTAGGACAACCTCTTACTATTGTGACTGTAACACCTAGATATCCATCTTAAAAATTCATATAATTTTATACAGCATCCCACACATAATCTTCCATGTCCAAAATCCCTGCAGATGGTATTTTGGCAGCTGAGTAAAACCCAAGATTTGTGCTTAGTGATGTTGGACTTACGCTTCACTTCTGGCCACTCCTATGACAACTAGAAGAAATTAATTCATGGAGATAGCATCTCCACAGGCATTCTGTAATGGGTGGTTGCTCCAGAGCTCTTCTTCCCATTCCAGACATTACTTTATATTAGACTGCAGAATATGTCAAACTGAACAAAACCAGGTTTTTAGAATGAAAATAATTTGAAAAATTTTGTCTGTCAAAATTTATTTTTTGGCTAAGGTCTCATCAATTTTCTTACCACCAAGGTCTCATTTTCCTCAATCAACAAAGAAGCATTGTATAAAGATGTAAGGGTTGATTCCAAACAATGGGAGTAGTGCAGTATGGTCTTCCACATGGTCCTCCACATGGTCTTCAGCCTGCTCAGTCCCCCCATATTGATGCGTAAACATTGCTTCTGGCCCATGAGCTGGAACATTATCCACCATATTGGGATGTGCTGTGAAGACTAATGTGCCCTTTTAGAGCTGGCTCTGATCTTTCTGACACATCACACATTGCAGACATATGCTATGTGACTAGCTCATTTCCAGTCTGAAATAATTAAATGCAGAATTATAGTTTAAGTTGCAGTCATTCATCTACTGGATTCAGGAGGACATGGTTGATGGTACCCTGTTAAGCTAAATATGTGGCAACTGATGTACAAATTATTTCTGTAGCAAAAGCCTTTGATGAATACCATGCTAAGTAATGCCTAAATCAGACTTTTCTTGATGATATCAAGCATGCTGTACTGATAATACACAGGAATGAAAATACACAATTTAACAATACATGCAGTACAAAACGTCACATCTTAATGTAATTTGGAACAGATCCTCAAAATGTCCTTGGCAACTCAGTGCATAAAAAGCCGTAGTATTTTGATGCCAAGTCAGTCACAATTTTGGCTTTGGATCCTATTTTCAATGATTCACTTGTGTTGGTCTGCTCAGACACTTCAAAGCAATCATGAATTAGATGGCAAACTACATTATATATGAGAATAATCCATAGAAACTACATTTTAGATGCAGACAAAAATGGTTAAATAGGTAGCTAGAAGTTTTTTAATACCATGTTTGTTAGATTTTTATTCAGTGTTTGCAAATTCAAATCAATTTTATTATTATTACATCTGTCCCCACACTGTGGAATATATATAAAATAATCAAAATATTTGGCATTCTAAATGTATCAATTTTTGTTTCACCTAGAAATTTGATTTGATTTTATTTTAAGTGTAAAAACACCACAAAATAGACAAAAGCTTTTATATATCCTGATGTTATTTTTTCGCTTGTATGCTTCCTCAGGTGGCCAGGAGGAGGCACAATTTTTTTTTTTCCTGACATTTCTGGTTCAAGCCAGAAAATCAAACACCTGCATAATTACTTCTGGTCAATATTTTCCTTTAATCTTATATATTTATTCATATATATGAACAAAAATTTACTGGGTTTTGTGGTTTCACTTAGATCTAGAAGTAGATAGAGAAATTACCCGAAAACCAGTTGGAACTTCTAAAAACCAGAAGTTGCAAAACAGCTATTATATCCTCACTTGCATATTTAAAACTTGAGTGCTCTATGCTTCTGTTGCATGGCTTCCTATTATTGTGACCATCCTCTCCAGTGAGCAACTGAGGAAGCCACAGAAGCTCATTTTAACTTTGTTCAGATTCATTTAATGAGAATCTGGTGCACTGCATGTGTGAATAAGTACTGTTTTGCCAAATAAATGTATTCTGCTCCAGCCTCTCACAGAGCTTTTATGACTATATTGTAAGGCTTTCTAAAGTCATCAGAAAAATGCTAAGGTCATTCTAGATGTGATCTGTATTATCAGGAGATAAAATTACATTCTTCTGAAAGTGATTTTGGTATTTCCACTTCTTTTCTGAAGTTGGAGATCTCATTATTTTCTGGCTAGAAGGCGGATGTTTGCTTGGTCACTGCTTTCCTTTCTTTTTGATCCTCTTCAGATCCTTTTTGCAAGCAAGACCAATAGGATGCAGTTCCATGCCAATACTGTTTTCCTTAACTGGTAATAAAGTAAGCAATTTGACAGCAAATAATCTTAGGTAGTCTAAGGAGAGAATTTGCAAACAGAGACTTCAGACAATTCTCCAGTGATTTTGTACTAGGTTGGGGAATCTGCAGGCATTGAAAGTTATCACTTTCAGATTCTTTTTCTAACCCTGGTCTGTATACAACAGTGATTTGTTTTCAAGAAAAGTCCCACTTCACTGATAGCAATAGCAGACGAATCATGCCCTCTTAATCGGTAATGATCTTAGTTTGCAGCACACTCATAAAAATTGACCAAGAAGAAATAGGGTTTTTTACTATTTGAGAGATTTTTCAGGGTGACAGCAAAAATTAGAGACCATTGTAGGAGAATGAACAGAAATCAGGTTCATAAACAGAATATGGCATTTCTCAGCCTGCAGGCTTCTCAGTAAATCAGCAATTACTTCAGGGTCGATCCAAACCTCTGGGAAAAATAGATAGCATCAAAACAGGTGGTGGTTTGTCTTTAAAGAACTGTCTGCCTTTGGTGATTTTTAAGAATACTTTGACGATGATAAATATCCAGCACACATGAAGACTCATCAAGTGTTGAAAATAGTTTAACTTATTAAAAAAAAAAAAAAAAATTCCTCACAGAAACAGCTTTTTGTTAATAGAAAATCTTTGTTGTTACCACATTCTTTAAACTCCACTCAATGAGTGAGTCAACAGATAATATAACTGAGAATTGAAAATAAAAACAGAGTTTTAGAACAAATATCTACTCAGCATTATATAGTGAAAAAACTAAATTAATATTAAGCCTAGTCTGTGCAGGCTTCATTTAACTGATTTTACATGAATTAGCCTCCCATGTTGATATCTTAGATGTCCATTCAAAAGTGATTTTTCAAGTGTGAAATGATTAGAAGTTTGTCTTGATTAGGTACAGAGCTGAGTTTAATCAAATTAAGATATTCTTAAGGCAAAATAAAACTGTCCAGAAAAGAGTTTGATTAAGTTGGTTTAAAAATAGATTTAAAGACACCTCAAAACAGACATAAGCCACAGACAGATTTAAAGTTACCTCATAACAGACTTGCAAACAGAGAGGTTCCCAAATAGGTTAATGTTACCATTCAGGCAGAAATATGGTGCCAAATATTGCAGGAGATATCACATAAACCCAGAATTCATAACACATTCTCTCTTTCTGAGGAAAGAACTTGTGTTTACGCACAAAGATTCTGCATTTTAAATGAAAATACTGTATTTTGTTTGCATAGCAGAGAAATTATGCTCTAGCTGCCCAAGAGTTTCACCTAGAGTACACTTAATCAGTGGAAAGCCTTTCACCACACTTCCAGGATCCTGTGGGTCAGGCCTTCAGCTGCAGTCAAAAAAAAGAAAGATTCTGCTTCTCGCAGAGTGTTGAGATATAAAATAAGTTTGGCTAGGTTTCTTTTTGTTCCAGATCTTTAAAAAAAAAAACTAAGTTGAATGAAAACCCAATAAAATATAAAATAATCTTCACAAGCCTTTGGAAAGTCTCTAGATAAAACAAAATACGTTTTAATACATCACTGGGTATAGAAGTAAAATAAGAAAACATTTTCTGTGTAGTTTTGTTTCTTTCTCTCATGTCATAAACATTTTCACTGCATTTTGTTTCACGAAATAGATCTGTACAGAAATTAACTTCTCGGGCAGTCTATGTCTCAACTGTCTGTTAGTCATATCTAAAAGTAGATGCAGAGAAATCATGTAAAATATTCAAACCAGTGGAGCACAGAGGCAGATTTTGAGTTCAAATGTAAGTTCACAGCAAGTCATTTTGTTTAATCTAGATACATGTTAGTTTGTTAGCTTAGTTTGTATGTTGGTTGTGTGTACAAATGGGGAGCATAAACTCCAACCTAACATAAAATTTTTGGTATATCTTCTGCAAAGCGAGGATCTAGAGGACAGCATCTGCTAGTGTGAAGAGCAACAAACAAAATGATTGATTCTGAGTCACTACTATAATTCATATGACATCTCTGTAAATGTGGCAGTCTGACCCTGGGATTATATGCACATGCGAATATTTCAGGAGAAAAATCCCCAGGAAGTGAAAAATGGTGAAAGTGAAAACCACAAATCCATGTTTGCATCTCATCTGCAATTACTGTACATCAGGAGCATCCGAACCAGCCAAATTTAGCTCAATAAACTAGTAACTCAGTGTTCGCAGTCCTCAGTTCAGTCACTGGGCTTGTGGATCTTCAAGACTTGCGGATCTTCAAGACTTGTGGATCTCCAAGACATGACATGCCCTTACTGGCACACAGGTCAATGCACATTATAACCAAGCCTCTGTTGAACATTTATTGAGAAGTTGTATTTCTACCTTGAAAGAGCAAGTTCAGCCTATAGCAAGTTTCTTTATCTCCAGAGCCTTCTGACTTCTGAAGTCATCTATTACATGTATAGTAAGTCATTGAGTTGGAAATCTGATGGTATTTATGCTTAGCTGTCTAACAACTACCTTGAAGGCACCCTGCCATCAACGCTCAACCTACACTAAGTTCCTCCAGTAGTAGATTTGGGGTGTGAAGAACCAGCCTGATGTCACAGTTGCCAGCAGGCTAAGGGGAAGCCTGGGACTCCCTGTTAAGATGAAAACAAGTCCAAGTGATACAATCAGAGACCACAAAGCAATGAGGTAGCAGCAAAACGTTATAATAATGGCGTTTCATGGATGCCAGCATGGTCATAAAAGTTGAGCTATGTGTTTGTAGCTAGCAGATAAACTCATAGTTAGCTTTCACAGGACTAGGAATCTTGCTACAAAGAACTAATGGTCTCCTCTAGTGCCTATTTACCAGCTAAATTACCACTGTCATTAATCACCTTGTGAAGATTTGTGAATGATCAGTTGATTAAGTTATCCAAATGTGGTCTTGGATTTTTAGTTGGTTTAGTTTCTTCTCAGAATCACAGTTTATGGAAAGGGGGAAAAAAAAGAACAATCTGAAGCAAGATTAACAGATACGAATGGACATTTCGTTGTATAGATAGCTGTATTGCCAAACTTTTCTCAGCCTAACCTTGCATTGTTCCTTGTAAATACCTCTGTGCATTGGGACCTCTGAACACCTAACTAAATCTCTTCATACCAGTACAGTTCATTCAGCAAACAGCAAATTCAAGAACTTGAGGAGACGATGGTACATTTAGGAGCCTAATTGCTTTTGTTTCTAAACTACCTGTATAAAGTGCTAGGTCATTTATCCTGTCTCCTTTCTTTTTTCCCCTCTGAAATTTGTTCCATGGTAATTTGTTGCTAAAGCCAGATACCTCACTGACTGTTTGAAGTGTTGTTAAGTAAAAAAATAATTTCTAACTAAACCATCAGACACTCCCTACTTTCCCAAAGATGAAAAAAAGATAAACTCTAGTCCTAAACTGTGTTCAGTGAATACGGAAATAATTCAAAATAAAGCACATTAAGTTTGAGAATTATGATGATCCAAAGTTCAGTAGCTCATTAGCAGGGGAAATAAGTTTTCAGAGGGTTCATGAATCTATAACAAACAGAAACTATGGCACCTAATTTACCTTGTTCTGAATAGCATTACAGGTTACATTGACTTAATTAGGATGCACCACTGAGCATTCAGGTGCTGTCTTTAGTGGCAGTACAGGATAAACCTAGGTTGATTTTAATTTCACTTAAATAAATAAAAATTGCTGGAAAATAGTAGCATTCTGAATTAGTTTTAAGATTAATTTTGCTTTGGAAGTGTGGGTTCACTATGAAAAAAATTGGTTTTTAAAGAGAGCAACTAAAGTAGAGATATACAACGTATTTAGAGTTAAATCTTTAAATCATAACTACTTGGATATAATAGAAGTAGTAGGCTTGAAATATTTTATCATTTCTACAGCTGTGAAAAATATATCACCGGAAAAATTGTTTAAATATTAAAATCTGCTAGCATGAGGCAATCAATTTTTACAGCTCAATCTGCCTGTACCTGTTTATGAAGATTGTGGATCTCCAGAAGGCACCTAATTACGAGTTGGTTTAATGCATATATGAAGGCAAAAGAACAATCACATTCAGTTAGCTATCTTCTGTTCAATCCACATGTGGTCTTCCTTCTACAAACTACCTTAAGTCTTCAGTAGTGAAAATACAGTGTAATGTGCACCAGTATCTAACCTAAGTGATTCTATTCCTGGTTTGTAAAGATTAATGTATCACTATTACAGAAAGGAATGTGAACACAGATATTGAATTGCCTTGTATCTCTGAGATACACTGAAACTGTGAAAACAGCAAAATCAAAAGGACTTGCATGTGGTTTTACATATGCAAACATATTTTTGTTTTGAGCTGTGTATACTTCAGTGAAGACAAGGTGATGTTGTAAATGCTAGGCTTGTGAGTGTCACAGCTTTTTCTTTTTTTTTTTTTTTTTAAGCCAAGATATCAACATACCTTCATGTCTTTTTTATCACCTCACAGTTATTTTTTATCACCTCACAGTTATTTTTTATAGGTCTTCATAATCAATTTCGTAAGCATAACTGATAGGGGTGAAACATTTTTATCTGTCTAGCATGAAATACCGTACTGTTTTATCAGATAGTAAATGCTGTTAGGTTTCAATACAACTGAAAACAATAGTGCTAAATTCACCAAGATTTATTAAGGGACGGATACAACCCTTACCTTGAAGAATTAAAAAGACAAGGAAATGGCAGCTCAGTGTAAAATAGGAAGACTTTTTGCTAATTGTCAGGTAATATGAACCTGAAGCTACCATGCAAAAGCAGAGTTCTTTCTCTGCTACCATGTAACTTTTATTAGAGACAGTAGCAAACAGTCATAGCTGTAGCAAGGAGACTTCAGTTCTGTCTATAATACTAACCTGGAGAAGACTGAGGGGAGACCTTATCGCTCTGTACGACTACCTGAAAGGTTGTAGTGAGGCAGGTGTTGGTCTCTTCTCCCTAGTAACAAGCAATAGAACACGGGGAAACGGCCTTAAGCCATTTAAGGGAGGTTCAGACTGGAGATTAGGAAGAATTTCTTTACTGAAAGGGTTGTCAGGCATTGGAACAGCCTGCCCAGGGAGGTGGTGGAGTCACCATCCCTGGAGGTGTTTAAGAGTTGGGTAGGTGTTGTACTTAGGGACATGGTTTAGTGGTGTTGGTAGAACTAGGACAAAGGTTGGACTCTGTGATCTTGAACGTCACTTCCAACCAAAATTGTTCTGTGGCTCTATGATTCAATTATTCTATGATTCTATGATTCTATAATACTGTTACTACTAGGGTTTTCTTTCTACTTCACTAAACCTTTTCATAGCATTTTTTCATTCCCAGATTCTGTTAATTATCCTAATTTGGTAGAGTATTTGAAATCCTTATTTGGGTATGATCATGTAAAATCTGATTATTTTATTGCAGATGGAGCTGGTACATACTGATATGTTCAGGTTGCGTAGTTTCAACTATCATTAAAGAAAAAAACAGAACTTGCTACATTTACAGTTCAGAATATGTTTTATGAACTAGAAGCAAGGCTTTTTTCCTAGCAAAAGTCTCTTGTCCCACATGTCCATTGAATTTCAGCAGAAACACAAACTCTCAAAAAGAAATAGGAAGCCTTGCTCCTGCTGTCAGAGAAACATCAGCAGCAGTCCAAGTTAACTGAAGTAACTCTTAATTTAGGGCTAGGTCTGAAATACTGTGATAATAAAGCAAGTAATACTGTAGGGAGAATGTGCAAGGTTGCATTTCTGGCTTCCTTCTATACCTTTTTTGTGTCCCTTCCTCTCTTCAGCTGGGAAAACGTTGAACTATGGGTGTTTCTTGGGCACTTATAATCCTTTTCTGCATTCAGTATGCCTCTAAGTTTCTGAAGAGTTTCGTGTTTCTTTCTCTTCCTCCACAGTAGGCGGACAGAGAAAGCTCCTGTTATCAGCCTCTGTCTTGCTTAAATCTGAGAGGCAAAATTACATTTGAGAGGCAAACATTAAATTCTTCAGTTTCTGGAACACGCAGGGACTGGCTTAACCAAGACTGTCTACCTGTTAGGGAGAAATAGCATGTCTTCTCATTGGCTGCCATCTTTCTACGTTATTATATATACTAGTATCAAAGCTTTCAAAGCTTTAAAAAAACCCCAACAAAGCAAAACACACAAAAGAGTGAAAAAAGAAAACAAGTAAAGTTCTGTTATGCTTTTAGGTCCACAGAATTTGTGATTTAACAGGGGCAAAACCAGAAATCTAAGAGTTTGTTTGCAAGAGATTTTTGTATGACTTGGAGTAATTTTTAATTTTTTAATTTTTTTTTCTCTTTAAATGCTCAGTTCATTTCAAAGAGTTCTGCATATCTTTCTACTTGGATGTCTATAGATCTTAAGAACCTGTACTCCAGCACACAGAGTAAAGTGTTAGTGTAAACACATTAAGAAAATTACTTCCTTCTGTTTTTTCAGAAGAATGAAGTTTTCAAATGAAGAATGGTAACAAACACTTTTAATACACTAATAGTTTTTTCGTGATTTATGGAAAATTATTGGAAATTATTCCTACTTCTAGATATTTAAATCTTCACATAAACCAAATAATGAGCTACTAATAATTGATATTTTTTCTTGCAGGCCCCCTTCCTGCCACAATAGGTATTTTGAGTAAAAGGACTATGTCAAACAGGAAGATTGGACAGGTAAACAAGATCAATAGAAGTTTGGGGAGAGGGAGCAGGAAAAAAAAATTGCTGTGGAAAAGCACTACTTTTTATTTTTCTGAAATTAAATAACATAGGACTATAACATGTGTCAGCAAAATCTATCTGCACACCAATTTCTTTGAATTAGATGGGGTGGTAAATACGTATTTGAGATCATACATCTTTTATATATACATATGTATTTTAATTGGGGCCAGAAAGTGTGCAGTATCTGGGGCAAAACTGCCAATATGGCTATGCAAATGCATTTTTGATTTCTGATGAATATTGCTTCTCTCCAAAAATACACACAGATACTTTAGTGTTTCTCTTTCCTCTTAGTCATTAATTTTTGGTCATTGAAACACAGCGAAAGGAATAGTTTATTTAGGAAGACAGGATGGTCTCTTCCAATGCCTTAGAAGCAAGCGTTTGGTCACATATGTGATTTTACAAGCATGTCGTTACTGTGAATAATATCAGAAAATTTTCTAGAATTGGTGATTTGATCAGCGTTTGGGTTTTTTTCCCATTAAAAGTATGATTAAAGATATGAAAAATATTTGTTTTTCATGAAGCAGTGGTGAATATGAAAAATACTTGTACTTTTTGAGATAAGTTTCATGGAATCATAGCTCCATAGAACATTCCAGGTTGGAAGTGACCTCAAAAGATCATCTGGTCCAGCCTTTCATGGGAAAAGGAGCCTAGATGAGATCATTAACACCCTGTCTAATCACATCTTGAAATACCTCCCATGATCGGGATTCTATCACATCCCTGAGGAGGTTGTTCCAGTGATAGGTTGTTCTCAGTGTAAAAAATCTATTTTTTATATCAAGATAAAACCTATTCTGGTGCAAGCTGTGCCTGTCACCCTTTGTCTTCTCCATGTGGCTCCTTGTGAAGATAGAGCCTCTGTCCTCTGTAAATGCCCTTTAAGTACTGGAATACCATGATGAGGTCCCTCCTGACCGTTCTCTGATCCAGAGAGAAAAGATATAACTCCTTCAGTCTTTCCCCATAGGGTAAGTTCTCTGGCCTTTTGATCATCTTCCCACTCCTCCTTTGACCCTCTTCAGTGCATCCACATATTTTTTTTTTGAATTGTGGGGCCCAGAAATGGGCACAGTACTCTAACTGACAAATGCTAAGACAAGAGGGATGCTCAAATCTCTATCTCTGCTAGTAATGCTCCTGAGGATGCAGCTCAGGATCCAATTTGCCTTGGTTGCTGCAACAGTGTACTGGTGACTCATGTTCAGGTTGTTGCTCACCAAAACCCCCAGGACCCTCTCAGCAAGGCTGCTCCCCAACCACAAAGATTGTTGCCTGTGCTGGGCTTTTTTGCTTATGTCATCCCAGATTCAGGACTTTGTACTTGTCTTTGTTAAACTTCATTCATTTCTTGCTAGCCCACACTTCCATGTCTCTGAAAGATGGATCTCCCTTTGGAATTGTGCTCCTTACCACCCAGTTTAGTGTTGTCAGCAAAATTGGTGAGGGTGCTTGGAGTCCCATTATCCAGAAAGCTAAAAGTATCCTGGGGTGCATTAAGAAAAGCGTGGCCAGCAGGTCGAGGGAGGTTATCCTTCCCCTCTACTCTGTCCTGGTGAGACCTCATGTGGAGTACTGTGTTCAGTTCAGGGCCTCCCAGTTCAAGAAAGATAAGGAACTAGTGGAGAGAGCCCAGCGCTCTCTGATGATTAAGGCACTGGACCATCTCTCTTAGAAGGAAAGGCTGAGAGACCTGGGACTTTTAACTTGGAGAAGAGAAGACTGAGAGGGGACCTTATCAATGCTTATAAATATCTAAAGGACAGGTGTCAAGAGGATGGGGCCAGACTCTTTCCAGTGCTGCCCAGTAACAGGACAAGAGGCAGTGGGCACAAACTGGAGAACAGGAAGTTCCACCTGAATGTGAGGAAAACCTCCTTTTCTTTGAGGGTGGCAGAGCGCTGCAACAGGCTTCCCAGGGGGTTGTGAAGTCTTCTTCTCTGGAGATATTCAAAACCCACCTGGACACAATCCTGTGTAACCTGCTGTAGGCGAACCTGCTTTAGCAGGGGGGTTGGACTAGATGATCTCCAGAGGTCCCTTCCAACCACTGCCATTCTGTGATTCTGTCATCCAGATATTTTGCGAAAATGATCCCCCAGTACTGATCCCTGGGGGATCCCATTTGTGACAGTGTTGTGGTTTAAGCCAGCATAACATCACACAGCCACTTACTCACTCCCCCCTCAGTAGGATGGTGGAGAAAATTGTAAAAAGGCTAAAACTCATGGGCTGAGATAAAGACAATTTAATAAAACAGAAAAGGAAGGGAAAATAATAATGACGATGAAATATACAAAACAAGTGATACACAATGCAATTGCTCGCCACCTGCTGATCAATGCCCAGCCAGTTCCCAAGCAGTAGGCCACAACCCCCTGGCCAGCTCCCCTGTTTTATTGTTCAGCATGACATCATATAGTATGGAATATCCCTTTGGCCAGTTTGGGTCAGGTGTCCTGGCTGCATGCCTTCCCAGCTTCTTGTGCACTCCCAGCCTCCTCACTGGCAGGGCATTACGAGAAGCTGAAAAGTCTTTGACTTAGTATAAACACTTCTCACAACAACTAAAACATCAGTATGTTATCAACATTATTCTCATCCTAAATCCAAACCCCAGCACTATACCAGATACTAGGAAGAAATTTAACCCTGTCCTAGCTGAAACGGGGACAGACAGTCTTCCAGCCTGAGTAAAAACCATTGATCATCACCCTCCAAGTGCAGGCTGTGAGAACAATTTCCTACCCATTTCACAGACCACTCATTCAATCTGTATCTTGACAATTTGTCTGAAGCCTTGTCACAGAACGCTGTGAGAAACAGTGTTGAACACTTTGCTGAAGTCCAGGTAAAAAACAGTCACTTCTCTCCCATGTCAACAGAAGATCTTATTTTGTTGTAGAAGGTGATGTTAGTCTGGCATGACTTGTCTTTGGTAAATCTGTGTTGACTTTTCCCAGTCACTTGCTTCACTTGATTTGTAATAGTTTCAACTGGTTTGTAATAGTTTTTTCACAGCAAAGAATGAAAACTTTCAGAATGTAAGAGAAGTACACTGGGAGCACATCTTTTATTCAATATCTATTTTAGGAATTAAGAATTTGGAAGATTTCCATAGTAAAAATTTTGCACATTTTCTCTGTGTTTAAGATGATTTTTAAATTAGCAAAAAGAAGTAGTGGTTAGTATTTTGTTTAGGGTGTTCTCAAACTACAAATACTATGTTACAAACAAGCTTCAGTAAAGGGCAGGGAGGGAGAGTTCTGTCTATGAGAAATCTATCCACATTTACACTACGAAAGATGATGAAATACAGATGACTCACCCACTTGGCAGCTTTTTACAAGTGAATAACCAATGCTTTCTGAAACATTGTATATAGCAATGAGAGAAATAAGAACTATGTTCCTGCTTCTCAGCAGTTTGTTCAGTGACTTTACAAGTTTGCTAACATTTCTCCCTCATTGCTAAAAAAAATTATTCTCTCTGGCTGCCATCATTCCCTTAGATTAGAGTCATTCTTCATTTATGCAGCCTTGCATGCAACTGACTCCTGAAGATGCCTTCACTGCAGCTCTTCTCCATGCAGCGTTATTTAAAACCTGCACGACATCTCCCAAGCATAGGAATTCCCATGTGTGGTAGGGCATACAGGTTTTGGACATGGAAATAATCAGTATTGCCACAGCTAAGCACCTTGATGGAGCTGGCAGTTCTCACAAAAGCTTTATTTTATGTATCAATTGTGGCATTAATCTTCAATGTGTGAGCTGTAGTTTCCACTTGGATGTTTTATATGATATGGAGAGGAGCTGGAGTTTGTGATTTTTGTTTGTTTGTTTGCCCTTTCCCACTTGCAGCAGACCTGTGCCTGTGAGAAGAGTTTTCTCAGCAAAAAGGTCTTCTTCAGACATGATGGCATACTTTTCTCAAGTAATTGCCTGCTGAAGCCAGTTTAGATGAAAATAGAAGTGTTACATGTATTGAAAATGGTAAAATATTGACATACATTCTGTCTCTTAGAAAAGCAGGTAGAATTCAAGAAAGTGATGTATATGGGCAATTGTATACTGTCCTGTCCTGCTATAATATGAGTCTTTTTATAGATTACAATATTTATGCACAATATAAGTGGCCACAGTTTTGAATACTCTGTCTAACCTATCTGAGAAGCGTTTCTTTTCTTGCCTGATAGTTTGGGAAAAGGGGGGCTGTGGCTCACATTTATCTAGTCACTCTGGATATAATTGAAAAAAATATTTGGGCTCTTGTTTGTTCTGCTTCTGTAAACTTTTTTTTCTCCTTATGTTTTGGGTCTATTAAGCAAAGCTTTGGAAACAAGTACCTCCCACAGAACTCCACCTATAACTGCCCAAGCTATTTGAGCATTATAACGCAGTTGAAGGAAGTTAATAGTGTAATATCAGGATAGTAACTTGATAGTAAGACAATAAAGTAGTCCTATTAAAGACAAAAGCAAAAGTTGTACACAAAACACTTGAAGAAACACCAAACTCTTTTGCTTATTAAAGGCAATCTCAGTGAGTAAATCCAGATGGAAGAATTGGAAGAAAATCTCCAGGGTGTTGAGGGTGTCTGTATCAACGTTTGTTGGAGACTCTCTGGTCTTAGGCAAGCATTTGTGTTCCTAGAAAGCAAAGGATACTGTGGTGGTTTAATCATGGCTGGCTGCCAGACGCCCACCGACCTGCTTTCTCACTCCCTCTCTTTAACAGGGCAAGGGGAAAAAATGTGGTTCAAGATAAAGACAGAGAGATCATATACCAGTTGCCATGACTAGAAGAACAAACTTGAATTGGGGAAAATTAGTTTAATGTATTGTCAATTTAAAAATAGAGTAGGATAGTGAGAAACAAAAACAAAACTAAAAACACCTTCCTCCTACACCTCACCTCAGGCTCAACTTCAGTCCTTCATTCCCAACACTTCTACCTCCCCCTGCCCCCAAGTGGTGCAGGAAGGATGAGGAATAGGGGTTGTGATCAGTCCATAACGGTTCCTCTCTGCCGCTCTTTCCTCCTCACACTGTTTCCCTGCTCCAATGTGGGGTCCTTCCCACAGGCTGCAGTCCTTCATAAATTGCTTCAGTGTGGGCCCTTCCTATGGGCTGCAGTTCTTCAAGAACTGCTGTGGCATAAGTCCTTTCCATAGAGTACAGTCCTTCAGGATAAACTTGCTCCAGTGTGGGTCCTCCACAGGTCACCGCTCCTGTCTGAAAAATTGCTCCTGTGTGGGCTCTCCGCAGGCTGTGGCTTCCTTTAGGGCATGTGCACTTGCTGTGGTGTAGGGTCCTCCATGGGCTGCAGGGTGGATATCTGCTCTGATGTGGTCCTTCATGGGCTGCAGGGTAACAGTCTGCTCTACCACGGTCTTCTCCATGGGCTGCAGAGGAATCTTCTTCTTTGGCATCTGGAAACCCCTCCTGCCCTCCTTCTCTGGTCTTGGTGTCTGTGGGTTTTTTTCTCACACATTATTTCTCACTTCACTCTCTCATGGCTGCTGTGCAGCATTTTCTACCTTTTTCTAAATATGACATCATGGAGGTGCCACCGTCTTGGCTGAGGGACTCAGCTGTGTCCTGGGGTGTGTCTGCTGCAGCCGGCTGGAACCAGCTGGGTCTGGCACAGGACAGCTCTTGGCCTCTCCTCACAGAAACACAGCCCCCACCCCCTCAAAACCTGGGGACCAACACCCAATACAGATGTGTTCTCATGTGATGCAAGGGAACAAAAATTGTTGGTCAGCATACTGTAAAGCAAACAAAAAAAAAGGAAGATTCAAGAATTGTAGTTAGCCGTTGCACTTTTGGGCTTTATGGAATCACAGGTGATCTATTTGCTGGTTTAGACTGTGGAGTCATATTTTACTGCGTATCCCAGAGAACCCAGCTTCACTACATACAACCCTAAATATTTAGCTATGTTTTTTAGAGCTAACATTAATGGTTTTCAGTGTTGTGCTACTCTGAAGTGTGCTGAATATTTGCTATTTCAGGGAGAGTTTATTGTAGGAACAGTTACGCTAGTTATTAAATCATGAATATGTAGCAATTATGGTTGTGCTTCATATCAGCAAGGTGGTAGTTTGTGCAAATATAGTTTTCAGCAGTGTAGTTTTGTCATTAATACTCCTTTCTCAAAAGGCCAAGGTGACATGCTGACCAGGGTCAACCTGACCTTCATAGTTTCTGTAGCACTTAAGGCTAGCCCAGACCAATGATGATTGCAAATGAGTCTGAGTGTCCAACATTAGAAGATCCTTTAGGCAATGAATTTTGATTGTTCTGCTCATAAGAGACTGCAAACTATATGAAAAAAGGAACTTTAAATGTCCCCTGATCCTATTAAAGGGTCATTATTCCAGGTCATGAATGCATTGCACTGGTGATGTACTATAATAAATGCTGACAACTATAAAGTTCCAATTATGGAGAGAGGCAAGCAACAGCCAGGGTTATACACTAAATAATTCATTTACAAAGTAGTGCAGGAAAAATGATTGTAATTGAAAGTTGATATATACATAAAGAAAATAGTATCCTTTTGTTCACATCTTTTATATAAAACTAGTCCATCACTTAAAAGAAAGAACCTTCTGTAGAATTTGGGGTAAGTATTTATTTGTTCTTGCATAACTCTTGGAGAAGGAGCTGCCATAAGGTCCATAAGGATCAACAACTATTAATTGTTTTAGGGCAATATCTGTGCCTTCCTTTCCGATGCTACAACTTTAGAAAAAGTATTTTTCCTTTTGTTATATTAATGCCCCGCTGTGATTAATATTTTTTTAAAAAAGTGGCTTTAGGCAGGACACCACCAAATCAGACTGAAAGTACTTCAGAGACGCTCTGTAAGCACCACGTCTGTAAAGGGTACAGAAGGTAAAGCAAGCTATAGACAACAGTCTGGTAGAGGTATCTTTCCCTTCATCATAGGATACGTACAAACACATTTTAACTGTAAAACCCTTTTTAAAGCAGCACAGCTAACCATTCTAATATTTTGTCTCCAAGGACAGATACTTTAACCTACTATTCTTGGAGCACTTTCTAATGTACCGATAATATCCTGAATCATGTTATGGTGGGTTGACCCCGGCCAAAATGCCAGGTGCCCACCAAAGCCACTCTATCACTCCAGCTCCTTAAATGGACAGGAGAGAGGAGAGGAAAAAAATAACAACAGGCTTGTGGGGTTGAGATAAAGACAGGGAGATCAGTCAGCACTTTACCATCACACGCAAAACAGACTTCATTAAGGAAAAAATTTATTTTATTGCCGATTAACTCAGAGAGGAGTAATGAGAAATAAAACCAAATCTTAAAACACCTTCCCCCCACCCCTCCCTCCTTTCCCAGGCTTAACTTTGATCCCGATTTTCCTCCCTCCTCCCCCCAGCGGCACAGGGGCAAATCAGGGAACGGGGGTTGGGGTCAGTTCATCACACTGTTGTTTTCTGCCGCTTCTTCCTCCTCAGGGGGAGGACTCACATGTTTCCCCTGCTCCAACGTGGGGTCCCCCTCACGAGAGAAAGTCCTCCATGACTTCTCCAGCGTGAGTCTTCCCACAGGTTTAGTCCTTCATGAACTGCTCCAGCGTGGGTCTCCTTCATGGCGTGCAGTCCTTCAGGAATCGATTGCTCCAGTGTGAACCCCCCTCACGGGGTCTCTAGCAGCAAACCAGCTCCAGCATGGGCTTCTCTCTCTCCATGTGCCACAGGTCCTACCAGGAGCCTGCCCTGGTGCAGGCTTCCCACGGGGTCAGAGCTGCCTTCAGGTATCCACCTACTCTGGCGCGGGGGCCCTCCAAGGGATGTAAGCAGTCATCTGCTCCACCGCCCACGGGCTGCAGGGGGACAGCCTGCTTCACCATGGTCTTCACCACAGGCCACAGGGGAATCGCTGCTCCAGCACCTGGAGCATCTCCTCTCCCTCCTTCTTCACTGACCTTGGTGTCTGCAGGATGTTTCTCTCACATATTCTCACTCCTCTCACTCGCTGCAATTACTGCTGCGCAACAACTTTTTCTCTCTCTTAAATACGTTATCACAGAGGCGAAAAACGCTGTCGCTGATTGGCTCGGACTGGGCCAGCGGCGGGTCTGTCTTAAAGCTGGCTGGCATTGGCTGTATCAGACATAGGGGAAACTTCTAGCAGCTTCGTACAGAAGCCACCCCTGTAACCCTCCCTGCTACTAAAACCTTGCCATGCAGACCCGTTAGACATGTTATGGAAACATTCCTCATTCCCTATTAGATGTTAAAGGAAAAAACAGTTGCATTAGAAGCGGACAACATCCCAGGCTTGTTCACTACTAAACCAAAACACAGGAAAATTTGGTGTTAGAATTAGGAGTTCAATGCAAGGCTGATTGCAGGACAGATGTAACTTTGCTTCTAATTACAGTGACAGCCAATATCCAGATAAATATCTTTACTGCCTGTAAATGAATAGACCCCTGCAAATTTTTCCTTATCTGGCTGGATCAGGTCAGAACATAGCTTGTCTCCCTCTCAGGCCTTAAAGTAAAGCGCAGATGTGATTCCAGTTATGCCTGTGCTTTTAGCTGACATATGTCCTAAGGAGCTATTAAAAAAACCTAAACATCTTTGTTATTATGAATGAGTATTTGGTTAATTTTTTTCCTAGATCAGCACCAACAAGATAACTTTTGTGGAAGGCTATAAGCTGAGTTTTGCAAAGAACTTAAGATTTGTCTCCTGCTTTATCTTGTTATGTCAGACTGGGATGTAGCTTTATTTCTATCATCCAGTTCACTGTGAAAGTGCCTTCTATCAGAATTTCAGTTACCATATAACATTGCTTAAAGCCTTTTCTTGAAATAGCTTGGTAAAGATGTTTCTACATTGTTAGTTTGGAGGATAACAAGTAGCATCATGATTTTCATCTTGCACAAAAACATCCAGAAAATTGGCTTTCAGGATCAAGTCTAATAAATGAGGCTGTAGAAGTATAGCAAGTTCAACTTCAGAGCTCATAGGAAATGCAACAAGATTGCTAGGTGTCATCAAAAAAATAATGTGTGCAAGTCAAAGCAATCATAAAAGGAGATCTTTGCAAATGTTATCTGAGAATTGGACACATATATCAATAAATTGTGATACCCATTGAATTGGAGAGAGAAAAAAGGATGACAGTCAGAAGTAACCTAAGTGTGCTCCCTGAGGATGACAAGAGGTCACAATATGTTTATGAGGATATGTAAGTTTGTTTCTCCCAAACAAGATTTCGCCTTGAACAGAAACATTCTTGTGGTATTTGAGGATGTCCCAGATGGTGATGCACATGTGAATTATCTGGATAGGCAGAAAAGAGTTATGTGGAGGAGCAGTCAGCTGCAGGGATGTCTGTATGTTACAGTTTGTCCATGAGCAGAAACACTGGGGTAAATAAGAAAAGCATAGCAAACTACCAGAATTCTCCATGTTTCCTGGTGATTTTTTTTTTTTTTTTTTTTGCTGAGTTTATTTTAAAAGGAAGGTGTGCATTTTGGCAAGTTTTTCTCTTTCTTTCTCTCTTGTTTCAATTTCCTACTTCAGATCAGAAATCAGATGAGGAAGAGAACTGTATAGGTAACATATGCTCTTTCTCCCAGCTGCCTCATTCTCTGTTTCTTCCCTACAGATGTTTTATATTCTTTTCAACCAGCATCTGTGAGAAAAATGAACATGACAAACTTGCACATTTTCTCCCCCCTGTGATTCAAGCACTGGGAAAACATGCAGAACGACATTCAAAAAGTAAAATACGGACCTGGATTGGAATTTAATATTTCTGTCTGATTTACAATTAATGTGGGCTTAATTACTTAGAATAAAAAACAAAATGAAAATATACAGTAGTGAAAAAATTAGTCAGGTTCAGGTACTGAACCAGCATGTTGTTACATTGTCAAGTTTGGGCTGGGTTTTTTTTTAATGTTTACTCTACATTTATTTGAGAGAATTTAGTCTCTAGTGCTAGGGTTTTTTGTCTAGCAGTAATAATTTATATTAGAGCAAACTTGATCAAGAACACTGTAGAGCATCAACTAGTTGCAATGTTCTGCTAACTTCCAAAGCCATAAAAAATAGACTGACACCATTTAAAGATCCATTTTGACAACATCTCTCCAGTTGACTCCCTCAACCCTATCATTTTCATTTGTCACAGGTTGAGGCTGGGCCGGCCACTAACGAATGACAGACGCTCTCTATTAACCTCTCTTCCCTCCCAAAAGGGAAAAGGAGAGAGAACAAGGGAAAGAGACTTTATGGTTTGGAAAAGAAAACTAAAATGGCTTTAATGAAACAATAACAATAAAAGAAAATATAATAATAAGAATAAGGAAATAATGAAATATATACAATATGTACAAATATATATAAAACCAATACTGCACCCAAATCCTGCCACCCTGATGATGACACATCACCACCAACACTGCAGGGCTGGCACTGGGGCAATCCCAGGCTGGACATGGCAGCAGACAGGAACAAGATGCAGGAGCTGGACTCAGGCACTGGATTCAGGGATGCACGGATCGGGATCGACGACAGAAGAACAGACAGAGTCCTCCTCACATGTCGGCCATCAAAGAAGAGAGATTGACCCTAGTGATCCCTCAGCTTTATACTGAATATGACGTATGTGGGATGGAATACTCTGATTTTGGGTCACCTGTCCAGTTCGCTCCTCCCTGCAGGTGCGACCTTTTTCGTGCTTGTGACCCTTTTCACTCCCGGCACCCCAACACGGAGTACAAAGTTTAGCAGTGACCTTCGTCACTACAAGAACAAGTATAAGCAAGGGCCTCTCTGCACACCATTCCTTGGTACTCACTATAAACACCAGGCCTTATCACTGCTAGAAGCAGTCACTGTCTGGAAATATGTGCTGCTATTTCAGAAAGAGCAGTTAGTTAGAAGAGACTTAACTGAAAAGTTAAAGCATCTAAAACAGAATTAGTTCTGGTTTAGCCCAAACCAGGACATAAGTAAGGAAATTCTGGACAGGAACATACAGTGTGGGCACAGTAAGTTCAGTGCATACATAATAAATCAGTTCTTCTGTTTATGTGGTATACTCTTGAGTTTTGCATGCACAGTAAGTCCAAAAGATCGAGAATGTGCAACATATACTGCAAATTTCTGGCATCTGTACCTTCCCAGAAAGTTTGTAAGGGATTGCTGCTTCACTGAAGCAACTGAATCTAACATTTCCAAAAGGAAAAAGAGGATGTGTTCAGTTTCTCCCAAGTGATCAAAACTTTAAGGCAGAAAACCGCTCTTGATCTTCTGTAGAGCAAAAGTCCACAATAAGGTGGTCTTTATAAAGAAGACAGAAAAGAGGTCCTTTTAAATTAAACTTCAGCCACACCTCAATGAAACTAGCAGTTGAACTAGTGCAATTGACCTCTGAGTGCTTTGGGGAACTGTGAGAGTAAAGATCCTTTCACTTCAGTTCTATATTTACTTTGAGCTGTTCTTTAGTAACTTTGTGCTCCAGACTATGCAGGGCTGCTATCTCTGATTGACCTGTCTTGACAGTAACTTGTACTATTCTTGACCTGCAGTGATTATTAGTGAGTAGAATGTAGCAAGCATATCTAATAGTAAGAACGAAATGTAGCAAAGATTCCTATACCTAGTTATATAAACCACACAGTCAACAACATTTTTCCTCCTGTGGTATCTTTTTGATGTTCAATTGCAATAAATGGCAACCCATGTCTTATGTGACCTGCATTCTCCTTTTCATTGTTGTTCTATTGTTGTCAGTTTCTGATTACTAGTTCTATGAAGCACGTTAGCTTCAGAGACAGCATAGAAAGCAGACATCAGAACAGACAGCTTTCAATATGTATGTCCCTCACCTTGACTTCCACTATACAAGCACAGTTCTTCAGCTAGCACAAATGCTCTCTGGCTGCTGAACATGAAGGCAATGACTCCCACTTGGCCTTCTTTCTTTACATAGTTCATAAGATCCTATCAACACGAACGTGTCAGTGCAATCCATCACTCATCCTTGTTGTCCTATCTTGACGATGCCTGCTTTCTCTAGGCTACTGCTGCAGGCTATCTCTTTCAGCCTTGCAGAAAAAAAAAAAAAAACCAAAACCTTTCTCAAACATAATAAAAGAGGTAACAGCACAAAAGAGCCTGCTAATAGCCAAACCTTTCTGTCAGTCCACTTCCCACAGGCTGCTCTGCTGGGTTTGAAATGAAAAGACAGCTAACAGAGATGTGCAAGACAATGCTGGTGCTATGGTTATTGCTTCGCCTGGTACCTCAAGTACTGTCCTACAGAATGAATGCCTAAAGGTAAGCATAATGGTTACCGACCTGCAAATGACAATCCCATGATGGGGCAAAGCATGCTGCTTCCTTTCTCTGATTTCATTTGCACTGTTAAAGGACACAGCACAGGTGGAAATACAGGTTATTTACCATTCTGACCATTCCCAGGCATTCTAACTGCCTTCCTGGTCTTAGGAATCAATTTTCTAATGAGCTGAATAAAGAATAAGGGCACAAAGCTTGGGCTATCCAGTGGTGTCAACAGTGAAACTGTTGAGAAAGAGGAATATATTTATTTCCTGGGCGTCAAAGGTGTGTTCCCACTGTTTTCTGTCAGTACCCAAACACTGTTCTATATATGAATACTAAGTAATCTCTCGTTTAAAACCTAGCACCTTTCCATCAGTCATTTAGGTGCACGACACATCTGATCCATCTGTAGTTCAGAGCATTACCACAGGGCATTTGTACTACCAAGAATTAATTTGTGATGGGATCCATTAGAGTCTAAAGCAATACTTCAAATAAGTTACATTATTATTTCTTCTCTCCTTTGCTTTTATCTTCTCTCTAAGCATTCCTCATGCTTCAGGGCATATGCTGATTACCAGCTGGGCAAGGGGAAAAAAGAAGATTCCCAGTTGTGTAGATTTATATGATTAGATGAATTGTGAAATTGTGCAGTTCCTCTGAAATATCCAGCAGAACTAGGAAGAGGATGCTAGATTAGATGAATTGCTGATCTGGTTTTGCAAATCCTCTGGAATGGGTTCTAATACTGAGAATAATTTGCTCTTGATATTAGGAACAACTTGTCTGGATCTATGTAACAGAAATAACTGGAAATTTCCATCTGAGTTTTGTTGTTCATGTTTGGGTTTTTGGATGTTTTTGTTTTGTTTTGTTTTTAATTGGGCATTTGTCTGTTGGCTCTGTTCAACTTATTCAGATGCGGTAGGCAGTCTGATGATTACCAACACAACTCTTTAGCCTGTGCTCTTTTCCCAACACGGGAAAGCTGGCAGGGGACAGCAGTAGTGGCCTGAATCTATTCATTGATTTTAAAGGACTTTGGATCTAGCCAGTGGGCATGGATCTGTCAGGATCCTAATTTAACTGATGTGTACCATTATAAAAGGCTTCATCACTGGAGGGCAGTGGATGAGCCCTCAGCTTGGTGCACTGCAGAGTGGTTAAGATGCAGATTTTATGTCCTTCCATGCAAGCAGTGGTTACAAATCCCTTGCACAAGCTTCAGAGCTTCCTTAAGGTTCAATGTAAAATAGGACAGAATTTTCCCCATATTATTACTCTTCCTATTTTTACGAAAAAAGCAGAAACATTAATGAGGAAGACAGAAATATGGTGCGTATTTGTTTGAGAGAGCATGAAAGAAGTAAATGTCTCTCAATTTATCTCCTCTGCCATGTTTCTTCATATTCTGTTAATGGCAAATCCTTCCAGGCTAGCTGCCTGCCTCTTAACCCTGTTTCACATAGGATATGTTTAGAGAAAGAAGAGCTTGCCTCTACACTGCTTTTCAGTCAGTGTTTTATGTGGCATTGCCAGTTAGATTATTCCTCAGTGAGACATGCTACCAGTGGTACAGTTCTCAATAAACATTCGAATTGAATTTTTGTGGGTAAACCTGCCAACAGTAAATCACTTTTTGGTACCTTCAGGTGCAAACAAGCTGTAATATTTCAGCTCTGGAACATTTTTTTTTAGTTCGTGTGGGCCTGAGTGAGATGTCTGCTGAGTAATGTTTTTTTTTCAGTGAAGTACGTGCTGTTCCTTCAAATACAAACTCTTGTGGCAGTGCAACAATAGAAGTTCTTTACCAACTGATCTGCCATCAACAGTAATGCAGGCCACTTGTTTGGGAATACTGAAACATTGTTAGAGTCAATATATGCAAATAGCTAAGTGAAATACTTAAATGTCTGAACTTAGCTTGCATATATCTATGTCCTCATAACATGGACGTAATGCTTATGGCTTCTGTAAGCACACAACATTTGGTAGGGTTTCCTGTATCCAGTGAATCCCATATATTATTCCTTTGGCCATGTTCCATTTCCATCAAAATAGCACCCTCTCCCCCACCCTGTTTAAGCCAAAAGGTCAATTTCACTTGCCTGATGACAAGATCCTATGGTAATATTCTGCTCAAGCTGGGCCTGGTGGGCTCTGGGCAAAAACATCTGAGAGGAGACAGGTTGCTGCAGAGAGCAAGGCAGGTTAGGTCTTTGCCAGGGGCTTCAAAGGAATTCTTCTGCCTGAAACCGCTTTTAGGATGCCCTGATTCAGCTCCTTGACCACACCTTGGCCAGTGCAGTCCACTTTAGTGCTGTCTCAGTCCTCCATAAGCTCCACAGGAAGAAAAGGTTATCAAGCACCTTTGCAGTTCTGCCTCTCAGATTTTGAGAATATCATCCAAATGTGGTAGTGCATTTAGTTAATGCTCTACAGAAAACACTGTGGCAGAGTAAGCACACCTTTTCCACCACGGCATTTTCCTTTGACAGCCATAGCCCTGGCAGAAATGCCCATTCAGAAAGTAACAGATCAACAAACGTAGTTGACTTATGTATTATTAGATGGGGTTGAAGTTGTGGTGTGGAGGAGGGCTGTATTTAAGGCTTTATTGGATGACTTACTATCCCAGAGATGAAGCTGTGATGTCTGTGTCCAGAGGGGGCAGAGATATCAAAGATGTTTGTTACTTCAGTAACAGCAAGAAGTGTATTATGTGTTGCAACGAAGATGCTGAGGGACAAGTGCAGGTCCCCTTTTCAAAGACGTAAAAGAGTGATGACACTGATGACTAAAATGCTAGTTTTATCTTATTTCCTTAAGGCTTACCAAGTTTGTAAGATAAATGAGACAAAGTGGCTGTAGACTTTATGGTTATGGTTTCCTTGCATCTTCTGGTCGTTGTTTTCCTTGAAACGGCAAAACACTGCCTGAAAGGCCCACCAACAATCTTCTCTTTCTTTTCCAATTATCCATCATTCTGTTTACAACAGGAATACTTTTTTTAAAAAAGAAGTTCTTTCAGCAAGTTCCACAGGTGTCTTGTGTGTAAAAATACTTGGATCTTCTTTAGCATTCTTGTTAGAAGCAATACTTTTTTTTTATTTATTAGTGTTTTAAAGAATCATCTGTCTATCTGACAAATGGCAACAAATTTTATTGGGGCATTATCAAAAACAGACATGAACTTTCTAAATTTCTGTACATCAGACAGCTGGGTTATTGTCAACTCAATATTACCTACCAGCTACAGTACTACTTAATATTAGTACCTGCTATAAATTTCTGCTTTTTAAGGTAATCGTTACAATCAAAATTATTCCAAAAATAAACAAATTTTCCTCTTTGAATAAACAAGAAAAATACTTAGAGAGTGGAAGTAACTGAATTTACTTGAAGTCTCTACTTGATTCTTTAACATTCATTTTCTAGTTATGTTAAAATTATATTTTTTAAGAATTATCTACATTTTTAAAGTTAACTATGCAACATTTTGTACTTTTTGCTCTTGTGGTTCCACCTTTTCAAAAGACAGGCAAAAGACCTACTTTTACTTTGTATTTTATTGATGTTGATCTGGCCTATTGATGTAGCTCGACTGGTTAATAGGAAATGTTACTATACACCTATTCTGATGTAGCTTCCCTATGAACATGTGCCCCTTCAAGTGCTACCACTGACTTTTCTCTTTAGTAGTGCCTGAGGAGATACTGATGTCTTGTAATAGATTCTTAATTTTTATACCTTAATTCAGCATGTTTTCAGCAGTGTTGAATGCTTAATACAAATACTAGCTCTTTCTCAAAAAAACCTCCCCATGTTAATTAATCATTGAGGTTGAACTGGAGTTAAAGAGAGTATATTGAGGAAGGAAAAGAAAAAGAGAAAAATGCTTTGATTACAAACTGTCTTTCTGACTATTCAGTTTATATAAATCTCTTGGGATATCATTTTACTAATCTTCTAGTAATCACAAGGCTAGCCAGCCTAAGCATGTTTTGAACTATTAGTTTATTTAGAATGAAAACAAAAATGTCTAAAAGGAGAACACACAAACAAATAACCTCAGGAGTATTTTCTTACATCATAAAATAACGTATTTATCTTTATTTCTTCTAAGGTTACTTACATGCACGTTCCAGCAGGTGAAAATGAAAAACAATGTTTAACTCGCAGATACGTTTGACTTAAAAATCCAATGTTTTTTCAGCCATCCTCTCTTAGAACATAAATAACACCTATCAACAGAAGAGCAACCGGCACACCTTCAATACCATATAAACTGGGAATGGTCACCAGTAATCTACAAAGGATAACTGTCGTGAAATCTTCACTATCTTTCTCTTTGGTGTCATAATGCATGACAGTGTCAAGTAGCATTTAAGTAAATCTAGAAGTGCTCAACCAGAAATGGAGGCAGAAATCATCAGATATTTGCCAAGCTCCACTACAAAGTGAGGTTGTGAAATCGCTATAATTGAAGCTGAGCAAGGCCAGACTTGACATCCATCTATTAAGGATCAATTAGGAATAATTAAATCATGATGCATGGCAGAGTAGATTAACTCTTCCAACCAGGTGATAATAAAATCATTTCCCCTTTGGCCTACACAACCAATACTGGAGCTCTGTTTCCATTAGGAGAGCAAATGAATTATACAAGCCTGGAATACTCTTTGGTATAATCAAGTTTGTGTACAGAGAGTGCACCGAGTCCTGCTGGTTTGAAAAAGTAGAAATAAACAATGGCAGCCAGTTTTCTTGCAAGCAAATCTCCAAGACTGCCTTTTTAATAAGTTTTTTTTTCCACAAAGCAAGAATGCACACTTTCCTCCTGCCTGCTGCCTTTGAACACATTCAGATGAACACACTGTCTCACCTGCATACAGAGTTTGTCAGCTATTCCCTGCCATGCAACTCTAGACAGCAGAATATCCTTACATCAAAGAGCAGACTGCTGTGTGCAGGGACAGTCAAGCTGGTGAGTCACTATGATGCAGTGCTAAAATGACTGCACAAGGTTATTCTGACAGCACGGTCACATTCACTATACCTTCCAGCAATCCCAGGCTGAGTATTTGCATTCAGTGCTTTGGCTACTGGGGCTGGCTCAAGCAAAATGTTCAGAAGCACTCGCTTCCATGGTAGTTCTAATATTCTGTGAGCATTGGTCCATGCCTGTGCAGTGTGCCTGTTGTTTTGCTTACATTTTGAAAAGCCCTTACCTTTACAGAATCACAGAATGGTCCTTCTACTTACTTGAAATAGAGAATGTTCATGTGGGTTTTAACACTTTAATCTGCTGTTCACAAAGACCAAAAATCTCATCATGGCAGATATTAATGCCTAACATAATAACATTTAAGAGATAATAGAAAACTGTATTGTTAGACAAAAATATTGATAAATGTTCCTTGGTGGGTGGGGAGTAGTCTGAAATTCAGTAGTTACAGCTTCTGTTTCAGGCTCCAGAATAGACTCCTGCATGGTGACAGTGAATCTGTTTAATCTCTTTGAGCCTTAGTGTCCGTGAATTAAACAACTAGGCCAATGCAACGTCTTTTGCCAAGTCTCAAGACGTGGCTGGTCTTATTTGGTGTGAATCTGATTCAAGACTTAAGGAAGTCAATCAATAGATTTCCATTGACTTTACCAACAAATTCATCACACTTTTTTGTCAGAAATAATTTTTTTTTTTTTTTCTGTGAGGTGGGCTTTCTGCCCAAATGACCTGAGGTGATAGATGCTCTGTGATCTCGGGCAGTGAGAGTGGGGACAAAGAGGGAATGCCATCAAAGATATTAATTGGAAAAATCAACTCTTATAATTAGAAAATTTTTCCAAATCTTCAGATGATGAATTGTGGGTGCTGGGAGGACAAGTCATGTAGGGGAGTTTAATGGGGAGGTTATCTGTCAAGAAGTCTGGACTACTGGATAGGCAATCTTTGGTCAAAGAGCATCCTTTCTCTCCCCCACCCTCCCCCCCGGCAAGCTTTCTGTTTAAAGTACAAGGCATAATAGGGCCCTATTCTGTACACTTTGAACAATATGCTAACTTTCGTGCACATGCATAAAATGCACAAAGGGATCCTCAGATGATACACAGCTGGGTCTTGTGAATGTTACACAAATTACAAAGAATGTGTTATAAAAGTCTTATATTATCTACAGTATCATGTAAAGTTAATTATAAAAGTAATCCTGTATTTTTTATTCAAAGTAATATTTAAAGATACTTATCCAAACTCTTTTTATAGTACATGCAGTCCATCAAAATTCAGGTGAAACTTGTGCAAACACCTCTGCATATCAACATTTCTATTGAACAGGATTCAATGTGTGCAAACTTACTTTCACGCACAACTCTTTTCCAAATCACAGCACGAGAGGTAAGTGCAAAATTCCCTCTCAAACACAAAACATAGCCTAACCAATTGGTCGCAGAATTCCTGACCATCGGTCTTCCTCAAAAGCCTGGGACTATTCCTTTATGCCTTAAAAGGTATACAATATGTGCTCTGTTTGAGTTCAAGCTTAATGAGCTCTTATTGTTCTGTAAAACAGAAACAAATAAGAGGGTGAAGAAAAATCATGCCAGCAAGTGAAACTTGAAAAAGAGAGAAGAATTGCTACCCACAGGCAGGAGGACTGTGGATATCATGCATACCAGTGATTCAGTCCCTTATTTTTTTTTTATTTATTAAGTAACTATTAGTTAAATTCCACAGGTCAGGAAAATGAAGCAAAGTTCAATTAATTCCCTCAGAACTGTAATGTCAGTTTGGAGTTGAGGAGCATACTGCCTGTCAATGCTACAAGGTAAAGGCTACTATTAGGAAAAGGCAACACTACAGAAATAAAATTGCTTCAATTTTATTTTCTCTGGGGTAACAGGGAGTAGCTAGAGGGTATATAATGTCCTGAGTACATTCTCCATCAATGTAAACTTCAGACAACATGCCTGCTCAGACTGGCAGGGAATATGCATATCAAAAGTAAAGGGTAAGGGGGGTGGACAGTATTTTTTCTGTAGTTAGCTTTTCATAAATATTAACCCGTTTCTAAGGTTCATGTCTATATATTATTTTATTTTTTAAAAAAATCAGCAAAATATTTCTGATTAAGGTAAACATTGTGCTAGAGCCTTGTTGAAGTTTCAGTGCCTTACATTGTGCTGGAGAAACTAGATAAGCAAACTTCTATGATAATGTATGGAGAAGTAAATGCAACTTTTTAAAAAAGCATAACTTCTTATTTCTGTCTCAGATACTAATTTTAGTAACAATATGGCTAAGGATTATGCTGCTGTCTTCCTGTTAGTAAAGTAGAAAATAGAAGTAAACAGAACACAATTATTTCTGCTGGAGGGAGCTTGTCTTCTGCTGGAGACAATGAGAAAGAAAGGAATAGTCACACGCAACGGATGACTACTTCACTCGGTACCCACCCTCCCCACCCCCACCCCCCCAGCCCCCCGATAGGGTATTTTTCATACTGGATTTTAAAGAAGTAGTGCAAAATTACAGAGTATTAAGTAAAATTTGTTTCTGCAAGACATAACCACTTTACTCTCTTAACCTTGCTGGGTTTAAAATTACTCCAATGCTCATGAATATATGCTTTGATTTCTAGGAAGACTCCTGGCAGATAGAGTTTTTAGAACATTGTTAGTTCATCTGCTCCTATTTTTTTAATATTTTTTTTCAAGCTGAGAAATAGACTGGAGGAGAGATCTGCATGCACACATTGCTTTTCAACTGTGCAGTCGCAGAGACAGTTAGAGCCTACTGATCATACTGCAAGGAAAGAAAGATTAGTCTGTGTCTCATTTTGACTATATTGATATGATCAACAATAGCTGTGCCTGCCTGCAGAATGTGCACATATAAATACTGTATAAACATTGTTAAATAAAAGACTGCTGCATTAAATAATATGACCTTGCTACCTTTTAGTCACAGTCTTAGAGTGCAAACTTGTTTTAATTAGCAGTCAGCAAGCAGACTGTAACTTCACTGAAGGAGCATTGAAGAATCACTGCCTATTAACAACCCAGCGGTAAGTAAGCCAGTACAAATACTTATAACCAAATAGTGTGCATTTCAGGAGTGGAGAGGATTAGCTATTGGGCACACAACACAGTGGAGGAAATTGCTTTATTCCCAGTACTGCTGGGTACCAGGAGGCAATCACTGTGCCTCTAGCCCATTAACAGCATTCAGAGTGTTGCTTCCCATAGAAGGGGTTATTGGCTAACCACTGGGTGACCAATTAAATGCTATGAATAAGTCCCAAACCAAACAGCATGGGGCCTGTTTGTGGCACAGTGGTATCATTACTAAAGTGAAAAACTTGATGAGAAAGGAACATATTTAATTATAGAACTATACAAATGGCTAATTAGGACCATAAAGTGAAATGAATGACTTTCCAGTGGATTTTTGAATGTTACTGATAACTGCTCAGCTTCTTTGGAGACCATGAAAGTGATCTATGGTGCTAGCCCGCATGTTATGGTAATGGATGGATCTTCATTACCGGGGACATGTTTGACCTGGTTGCTCAGGTAGCATGGGCAGTCCTCGATTCCTCTCTCGGCAAGGGTTCTCCCGCTGCAGCCCCTGGTCTGCCTTGAGTTCTGCTTGCTTTCAACCCTCTTCTTACAGTTTTAGAGGCAAATGTGTTACCTGAAACAGAAACTTCTTCTCACTTTGAAATCAAGCATCTTGCTAATTTTGCAACAGCTCAGACCCATGCTTAGTTTCGGCCTTTAAAATCACTAATGGATTTGAAACAAATCTTTCCCCTTCATAACACGCTGCAGGATCTTACAAACTCCTGCATCCATACCAGTTATTTTAACCTTTACTGCACAAAGTAGAGATTCCTTTAAATTACTTAGTCTGGTTTCCAAAAGAGACCCCAGAGCTCAATGATTTCTTAACGAGTAGAGAACTTTTCATTTCTTCGCTACATGTATCCTCAAAATGAGCAGAAGAATGTTTCTACTTCACAAAAATAGAGGGACCTGATTTCTTAACTGAGCATTTTTCCAGCTGTGTAGGCACTCTGAGGCCTAGAGAGGATGCTTATCCTTGTAAACGACCCATCCGATTATTTATTGATTCAATTAGTGGCAACAGTAAAAGGAGAGGCTGAATATTGGTTAGTATAGTGTGCTTACTGTACTGCAGTATAAACATTATGTGTTATGATGTATCTGTACTAACACAAAGTAGTAAAGACAGAGCAAAGCCCAGTCATTGGAGTCCTGCTGACAAAACCGTTGCAAATAACAGGCTTCAGTGGTACCAGGGCTGTGCTGAGATCTGGTTTGACAGTGCCCCTAGGTGCACTAATGACGAGGATCTTCCATGTTCAGTGTACAAGAAGACCATGGAAAGCCTGGGAGCAGAGAAGTTTTTGTGCGTACATCCACAGCCAGGAACAGAACTTGTTACATCTCTGTTGTTTTACTTTCCGTGAGCTTTCTCTACATTTCTCAGTCTCCAAAAGAAAATTGTCCCTCCTCCCTGATTTCCATATTTTTTCATCTTAAATGATCAATGCTGAGGGCTTGAAAAATTTAACATTACTCTCAATGCTTTATGGCCCCACCTATCATGTCATCATCCATCATTGTATAAGTACACACTAACATTTCTGTCTTAATTAGTGGGGTTCCTTGTTGACAAATGGAAAATCAATTAATGTGTTCCAGTAACGAGCATTGTCAAGTAGATCAACTTGCTTAAGATGCCTTTCCACCCTAATTAAGCGATGTGATTCTGTGGGTCCTATTGTAGATCTCCACTATGCACCATGGAAATGATAAAATACTGCACTGAAACTTAATTTGAAGTTTAGCTAACCCATCCTATGAATCTATTTCAAAGTGACATTAATTACTTTCTCAGCTTTGACAACTCATCAAATACAAGACTAGCACCTAAGCTATAATACTGGTTAGGTTTGGGGTTTTTTGGGTTTTGGGTTTGGTTTTTTTTGGTTTGTTTTTTTTTTTTCACCAAGGGGAGGCTTGCAAACAGCTGTTTGTAGGTCTGTTGTTTTACGAGCCTGTAAAGGAAAGTAAACTCAGTAACAGAGGCTTACTGACTTTACCTGCAATGCCCAAAGCCCTTGGTGCAAGAATTAAGAAACTTTTCAAAAGCAGCAGAAAATTATCAGCAGAACCCATGTGATTCACATTTCTTTACAGACAGCAACTTCCAGGATATTTAGATTCTGAACGCACTATTTTTTTTTCCCTCAAAAATCTATCATGTTGCAATTTGACAGAAGATACAGAAAATCCGTATTTCCTCGTACAGGGTGAAGAATATATTTCTTTGTAATTTTTGCATGGAGTAAATCAAGAAGCTGGTGTGTGATTGATTAGTACATGATAATACTGGACAGGGAAGCACCAGAAAGAAACTTATTTATCATGAATCTTTCTATGAGCTGGAAACAATACTCTTCTGAATCTGAAATTTATCTACAGATGCTTATGTTACATGATGAAAAAGCCTCTCCTCACTGAATCAAATTATTTTCTTTATATTTTCCTTCTGAAGATAGGATAATGCTGAAAAATAATTTTGTACACTAACCAACTGCCGTTTTTCTCTAGATCATAGTATGCAACACAGTGAAATCACAGTGAAAATTTTTCATTATTGACCTGAAATTGTGGGAAAAGATCCATCTTTAGAGCTGTAATATTGTTTACAAATATGTCTTCTACTGATTTCATTTATTAACTGATATCCAGTGAGAAACAGACAACAAAATTGAGGAGCAACTAAATTTCATAGAAACTGTGGGAATATTTCACCTTACCATTAACACAGGAAACACGGTTCTAATAGTGTTATTATGATAAGGGAAGATGTGTACAAAATGGTAAGTGATCAGGTTTTCAGAAATTAAAATTCCACCTATATCATGGGAGAATCCTTTTGTTTATTTCTATTTTAGGGAGAAATCACAAAGAGTGAGTTGTTTTCTCATAAACTTTTCATTGCCAATATGTTATACATAAGAAATAAGGCTGATAAAGTCTGTTGTCATTATCCTTATGGAGAGGCTCCTTCTGCCCATTCGTAGAAACCCGGTATGATCCTATTCTGAAATGGTCTGTATCGATGCCCATTTCAGACTGTCACAAATATTTAATTTTTATTATGAGACAAGAAAGGGCTTCTCTTTATGCTGAACAACTGCAGTGACAGAGCAGATTGCACACAGTACAAATTCTTAAAAGAAACAATGGCAACATAACAATGTGATCTGGCATTCTACTTTAATCTGAATACATAGACATAATTTATTGATGTGGTATTGTACACATGATAATGTATCACAAAACTAAAGCCTGCTATTTAAAGTGCCCAATTTAACATTGGAGTATTAAGATTTTCAGACACTGAGACCACTAATCAGAATTTTTTCATCCTTTTGGATCATTAACACAGCTTCATAATATTTTGTGTTTCGAAATACTATTAGCACGTATTACTTTTATATTTTTATTTGAAATGTACTCCAAACTAACAACGCCTTAGCTAGACAGGCTCCTGAAATTTATGATCAAGACTTCTCACCTAGTTTTGGTAATCTATGAATGCAATGGAAGGAGTCACATAAAATAGTCAAGTAATGAATACAAGAAGCACATTAAAGCTTAAAGTAAAAATTTGGGTTAGTTAAAATAGCATTTCTAAAAAGTACATCATGAGCCATAATAGAGAAAGCATGTAGCGCTTATATCCTGATCTCAAATCTAAGGTGAAAATAGTTTAATATGTTCCCCATATTCTGTGCTATATTTGCTCCAAAGCAGTAATACTAGTAAGAAAATGCTTTAATCTACATTATCACAGTGTGAAACTGCCCGTGCACTTAAACCTGAGAAGGTCATTTTCTTCAGGCCTGAACTTCTGGTGAGATCCACTGTTCAACTTCAGATATGAAGTATTTAATTTTCACTATTTTTAAGACATGGGATCTTTAAAGTGACACCTTTTCATACTTGTACCATTCAACCACATTTCAGTGAATTTTTAGCAGTCAATAGGGAAAAAAAAACACCTTGCCTTTGAGTTGAGAATGAAACGGAAAAACCGCAGTACAGAGAGACCTTGCTTGACAAATCAGAAGCAACTTTGAAAAGATAAGAATTGAAACTGAGGTTCAATTTTACACAATTGGCCTTTGGAGTAATATTTAATTAGTAGACAAGAGAGGAAATCTATTAGGTCTTTGTGGGGAAAAAAGAAGTGAGTTTTGTGGATTTAGCTTTACTATTGGAGATGTTAACATTTTGCTGAGGGACTCAAGTAGTTGCTATTATCCTCTGTTGCCAGTGGTTTCGCGAAGCTTCATGTAATCTTTCATTAGTTGTTTTGGCATTTCTTAGGAAGGAAATAATTAAATTGGAGCCAAAGTAGCATTAGACTTTTTTTTTCAGTTTCATCACAGCAGCATGCTTTTGCCTTATATAGTAATAAATTAATTCACATTATATTTTACAGCAACATACTGTATTTATAGGCCTTAAATATCTGCTCATCAGACTACAGATTTCAATCTAATGTCTTACAAATTTTCTGTGCTTATAGGAAAGCAGGAACTGTTTTGCTTGTGTTGATCCATGGAAAAAGCAAAACGAGTCCTCACCATCCAAACACTTCTCTCAGTGAAGGCATTAGCAGTGGGGAGCAGATAAACAAAGTGTTGCATCCAGGGTATTACATCCATGGCCAGTGAGAAGATTGACTTTCCTCCTTTGAATCTCTGCGGGAGTCTTATATTTGGACAGAGATAAGAGATGCTGATTCATTTGATTCCTGCCAGCTTTTTGAGTGGTGTAATCAGAAAGTGGCATAAGAAAGTTTACATAAGCAGAACTCATTCATGTAGATCATCTTCTTTTCCTTCTCCTGAGTTTGCTGATCCTTCAAGATCTTCCATAGGATCTTTGGGAAAATAAGAAATTACACCATGCAAGGGGAAGGATTGACTTTGTCTTCTTATCACCTCAAGACAAATGGATTTTCTACCCCTTTTCCCCTAAAGGGACCAAAGAGATAATGAAGTTTCATGACTTGACCTCAGCATGAATCATGTAAATGTAGCCGAGGTAATCCCTCGTCATATGTGCAGAGACTGTTGGAGCTGCTGGACAAACCTGTGTTTCTTTTGAGCCAGGAAGAAGTTTTAGAAGAAGAACTAGAATCCATGTGTATGCATAAAGTCAGAGAGAGGGACTCCTGATTTTGTGTAGGCGAGGAGCTACGTGTCTGTTCTTCAGTAAAAATAAAGAGTTGGGTGTTTTAATCTACATGCTGAGATGCTGTTAAAGCTTGATGTCTGGCTCTACTTAGAGCACTGCAATCGTGTTAAAGGACTGATGACAGGCATGAAGTAACTAAAATGCTCAAAGTGTACTGTGAGCAGCTATCAACAAAAGCAGCCTTGAATTAAATCCCTGCCCCTAGACTAGAGCTGATCTCTCAGTCACCACTGAGGAAGCTCCTCTGCTCTGCTTTATACTTGTCCCTTTCGGCACACATTTTATGAGAAACAAGGGAAAGAGGAAGCAAAAAGGGGAGGGGGAGGAAGGATGAGCTCACTTGCTGCCAGCCACTTTATCTCTCTCCAGCTATTGTTCTAATAAGCTCCTTCCCATTATGTTGTAGAGCCTTCATAAATACAGAAATCACAGTCATTTATTGGAAGCCGAATAGCTGACTGTGTGCTTCTGTATGTTTTGTATGACATTTGGAATATTTTGAACATGATGAATGATAACAAAAGAAAATGTTCTTGCCTGACTGTCTCTTCAAAGAGACATCAAAGAGCAGCATTAAGGATGTACTGGAAATGTGGTGGTATTTTGCTACTTGGACGCATGTTTCAGAAAAGATTCACTGAAATCCTGGTCTACCTCTCTTATTGGAGGAGAGGAAGGGGACATCAAAAGAAAAAAATGCTGAATTAGTCAGTTGAATAAATCTTTTGAGAGGACAGACAGAGGAATCTTTAAAGAGCTGTGCTTTAGTATTCAGAGTGGACTCCCAAGCAATTGGTGTCATTTTGTGGTGAGAATTTGCCAAAAATATAACCTGGTCTGAAATCCTCACCAGGACTCAGCTTCCATAGAGCTATCTTACTGAAGCCAGAGCTAGTCATATGTGAACAGAAGGTTTGTATCTGGTTCAAATCCCAACACTCCATCTGTCAGTTTAAGTATTAAGAAATTGGTAGTGTGAGGTCGGTGGGGGCACTTCATATAAAGCGGAAAACAATGTTGTGTTTCAGATGATTTCCAGAAGGAAAACGCAAGGGAAGAATTGGAGATCATCTTTAAAAAAGATGTCAGATTTTGTCTGACAGGACTATTTCACAGTCTGCCAATGTTTATTGTGAGTTTATTTTGCTAAATCTACTGTATGGTCTCAATATTTGCCTTAAGATACCGAAATAGCGAAGATAATAGCAGAGTTACCTAGTACTTGCTGCTCTTCTGTATAATCAAGCAAAACTCCAAATTTGATGAAGCTTTGCCTGAAGAAAGGCTGATAGATCAAACTTGGTCTTATCTTAGTGGAAAGTAGATTGCCAAAAATCATATTTACAGGGGTTTTTTTTTTGCCTTTGTTAGTGAACACTTGCCATACCAAACTCCTTATGACTCTTCCTCCTTCTTCAGATGATGAAGACACTTGCCAACATTGTCGTCTTCAGTTGAACAACCCAACCTGTGTACTATTCTTTTTCTTTACCATGTCCATCAATTTTCTACTCTTAAATTAGGATAAAAATGATGGCAAGTGCCCAAATTCTTTCATAAGAACAGTCATGTAAACTAAGTCTGCACGGCTGAAACAAAGATGTGGCTACATTGTCATACAGTAGTGAAATTTGATTTCCCCCAAAACACAGTGTGGTAGGTTCACTTTTGCTAGCCACCAGGTGCCCACAAAGCCTCTCTAGAACTACCCTTCTCAACAGGACAGGAGGAAAAAAAACATGATGAAAGGCTCACGGGTCAAGATAAGGACAGGGACATCACTCATCAACTACTATCATGGGCAAAACAGACTTGACTTGGGGAAATTAATTTAATTTATTACCAATCAAATCAGAGTAGGATAATAAGAAATAAGAATAAATCTTAAAACATGTTCCCCTCACCCCTCCCTGCTTTCTGGGTTCGACTTCACTCTCGAATTCTCTACCTGCTCACACCCAGCAGCACAGGGGGATAGGGAGTGGGAGCTGTGGTCTGCTCATCACACATTATCTCTGCCGCTCCTTCCTCGTCACACTCTTCCTCTGCTCCAGCATGGGGTCCCTCCCACAGGAGACAATCCTCCACAAACTTCTCCAATGTGAGTCCTTCCCACAGGCTGCAGTTCGTTACAAACTGTTCCAGCATGGGGGTCCTCTTCAGGAATAGGCTGCTCCAGCGTGGGTCCCCGTGGGGCCACAGGTCATGCCAGAAAACCTGCTCCAGTATGGGCCTGTCCACAAGGTCACAGGCCCTACAAGGAGCCTGCTCCAGCATGGGCTTCCCATGGGGTCACAGCCTCCATCAGGATGCATCCACCTGCTCTGCCATGGGATTGTTCATGGGTTGCAGGGTGGATATCTGCTCTATCATGGACCTCCACAGGCTACAGGTGGACAACCTGTGTCATGATGGTCTTTACAAGGGGCTGCAGGGGACTCTCTGCTCCGGTGCCTAGAGCACCTCCTCCTCCACTTTCTTCACTGACCTTGGTGTCTGCAGGGCTGTTTCTCTCTGATATTCTCACTCCTCTCCTCCAGCTACTGTTCTACAGCAGTTTTTCCCCCTTCCTAAATACATTTTCACAGAGATGCTACCACCAACACTGACCGGCTCAGCCTTGTCTAATGGTGGATTCATCTTGAAGCTGGCTGGAACTGCCTCTGTCCGACATAGGGGAAGCTTCTTGCGTCTTCTCACAGAAGCCAGACTTGTAGCCCCCCTGCTACCAAAACCTTGCCATGTAAACCAAATACACACAGCACTTTTCAGCCAGCAGAGACCAATGGAGGTCATCTTAACAGTGTTAAACCCTTCAAGTTCATATTGAGAGGATTGGAGGGGCTGCTGGAAAGCAGGTAGGAGTAAATCTAGTAGTTGCCAAATTGCTGTAATTAAGTTGAATTATTGGGAATAAGCAAAGAAATTACAATGAAAAACCTAATAGCTAGAAGAATGCAGGTTGGTCTAAATACTGGTATGTCAGAAAGAAAAGAAGTCCTTTGGAGTCTGGTTTGCACAAGCACACATGATTTCCTGTGTGGGTATTTGCTGCTGTTGAGAACTGAGAAGTGTTAGCCCAGATAGTTAACATAGTAATACAACTAGATGTCTTCTTGACAGAAACCTGACCAAGCCTCGTCACCTCGGAATAAGGGTCAAGAAGCTCACAATTCTCATTTTGACAGTGGCATCAAAGCACCGAAGATTTTTGAGATGTTTAAAATTTTGAAGTTATGGCTTGGTCTGATGAGATTAGCTCTCACAGAACAACGTAACAACTTGCCTCTTAACTAAATGGTTGCATACCTATGACTTCTTGTGGTTGGATCTGTGATCACATTGTCTTTTTCTGGACCTACATTTTCACAAATTACTTTGATGAAGCCCGTTAACAAACTTTTCTGGCTGTAACTGGGTTTCTGATACCAGATATTTATGCAATTGTTTATACTTTTAAATTGACTACACATGGAAAGCCTTTTTTTCTGCATCTTAGGCTTATTTTAAAAATACACATCATGCTCAATGTCTTCATCCCTGAGCTCTCTTCTGTTCTTAATATGCTGAAAAATGATTCCTTTTTCTATTTCAAATAACTTGCTCTTCATGCTTAAACATAAAGATCAAGAGTCGAGATTTGAGGGGGAACTGCAAAATAAAGCAGGCTTTCATGTCAAGTTATCGTTGTTTTAGTGACGGTATTACTATGTGATGATATGTTAGTCAAAAGGTCTTCTGTCAAGTTAATTCAAATGACATTAATTAATTTTCAGTTGAGTCTTCAAGCTTTTCAGCATCTTTTTCTGCTGGTTTTCTTTGGGAGGGGAAGTCTTCTTAGGTGGTTCTTTTTCTGACACCAGCCAGAACTCATCTTCAGTAGTCTGAGAGGGATGGAATCTTCAAAGAGAAGCACAACTCTATTCCCTCCCTATATGTACACAAGCCCCTTCAAATGACACCCAGTGATTGACATCTTCCTTTGCTTACTACAGTATCTTGTCAAAAGTGATGGAAACATACTGTGTGGTTTTCTGAATTCCCTTTGAAAATCTAATTTTGACTTTAAGTAGTACAGTCAACCTACAATATCCCATCTAATACTGTTACAGTTCAGCCTGGCAGTAATCACAGTGACTCTTAAGGTAAGTTGAATAGCAATGGTGGCAAAAATTAGATCTTCTATCAGTTTATCATTCTTTTAATTTTCACATTAATTACTTGAGCAATGCCTTTATTTTTGGCCTTTAAAAATCTATGAACCAGTGTTTACTATTGATAGAGGAATATGAAATGTGTTTTAACACTTAATTTTGTTTGAAAAATATGTTTGTATCATTTCACATCAAGAAAATTTTCTCTTTGGTGTTGACACACTTTTGTTTCATGGCAAAACAATATTGATCTTTTGCCCTTTGTTGGATGGTGGTGGTGTTGCTGTTGTTTTGTTTCTTGGCACCTGTGATAGGTACAAATAATAAAAGGGTTTGTGTTGCAAGTCAAGCCACTGATAACTTAAAGGTTAATTATTGTTTTGTCCAAATGTCACAGAATCTGCTTGCTCTGACCAGTACTTCTACATGTGGGAAGTACTGGGATTTCCATCAAAATATTTTGCATTTGTCAATCCAAATAAAAAGGACAATGTATGTTATTGCACCCTTAAACTTTCCTTGAGGTACTATTATTTCACTCTAGGCAGCATATTTTTACCCTGTACAGTGGGTGCCTAGACATGAAATAGTATTATTGGCTAAATAAAGGATGTTTTTTAAGGCAACATAGGGAATGTGGTAGTCTAAAACAAAGTAAAATTTGCCTCTGAATAAGAAAACACAGAGATAGTTTCAAGACACTGTGCCTGCTAAGGGAAGCTTAATGGTAGTTCATAACATTTGCATTTCACAGAAAAAATATTTAATTTGCTGTATCAAATCAAGGTCAGAAAGTAGAGCTTCTGGCCTGGAAGCTTAAGGTTTTTCTAATTGTGAAAAACGCCTTATCCATTGCAAAACACTGGGACTTCAAGTCACTTTCAATGAGAAGCGTTACCTTCAATTCGATGCAGCAGCAGTACAGTCAGAAACCTTCCAGTTAGAGGAAACAAGACTGAATGCACATGGTAACACAGTCTACAGGCATTATGAGATTTTCCTCATAGGGAGTATGGGCTATTAATTCAGGAGCTTTATTCAAACTTACTAAATCTGCAGTTCCTGGCTCCTGAAGGAAAAGGGAAGAAACTATGAGCTTTTTATCTGTATTGCTTCAAACAAGATTGGAGGGCACAGTTTTAGGACAAGAATAGAGAACCAGGGAGCAACAGTACTGTAAGTCCCCCTTGTTTTCATAGTGAACTGAGAGACCATCTGTTTCTTCTGAAAAATCTTTGGTATAAGAGATGCTAGGATACTTCATTTGCATTAAATACTCTGGTGTTGTTGTACAAACTGCTCTGTAAAATACATTTTAGTAACAAGACCCTCAGGGATCTGTAACAAGTATCAGCAAAGGTGTTGTTCATTTGAACCCATGCATTTGAGGATTACACTCCGTAATAATAGCCTATGAGACACTGTAGACTATGTCAAAGGTAGTAGATGGACCTGTAACACTTCTTGCAGCCTGAACTGAAGGAGAAAGAGCTATAATTGGCTTCAGTTATCAGCCAAGACTGGTTAAACTAGTAGTCTGTGTGCTCTACTAGTCTGGCAGCAGCAGTAAGAGACAGGCAAAAGGTCACTGGACAAGGCGCAATACCTTCACCTAAGTCATGCTTGGAAACCTTCATCAAGGAAAATGCGTCACTGGTCATTTTCCTCTGTGCTTATGACAATAGGACCTTGCAAACAAATAATAAAAGCCATACAACAACGAAAAACTGGTGGACCAATTTCAGCACACGCCAGTCTCCAGGACTGTAATAGTGGATGACGGCTTGGGAAAGAAGTGAGACAAACAACACTTAGAAATCTGTCATCAAGAAGCCACTGACTTTAGGATGCAAGCACTTAGTTACATGTGCATTTAGAGCCGTTAATCACAGCAAATTTGGCATGAGTAAGTTCTGAAAGGTTTTATCCCCTGAAAACATACATTATATGAAGATCTGGAGTAGTACAGTTATATTAAAGTCTTCAGGTACATCCTGCAAGTAATTTCTGGCTAACAAGAAAGATGTATTGCTAGTAATTGAAAGATTGCACCACCATTAGTTATTATTCATGTCTGTCCTCGTGTTCTTTTCTCTTCAGTGCAAATGAAAAAGTAATATATAAATCAATTAAAGTATAAATTATGTCATGCCTAGCAAAATGTGTAAATATAAACAAAACGAAGGTACTTGGAGAGGCTATGTTCTGTATCAGAATGAAGAAATATATTACTGCTTAGATACAGTAGAAAACATATGAAATACTGTCATCAATGTGAAATATATAAGGAAATTTGCATACATTATCATCTGCAAATTAGTATGTATAAAAGAAAAATTAACTCAATTTTTAAAGTTGTGATTTTCATATTAAGAGCTGGCATTCTAGTTCTGCACTGAAAATGTCGTTACAACAGTAGATCCAAAACAGGAAAGCAGAGTGAAAGCTGGAGTCCAAAGAAATGTAGTCAGTGTTTGCTATTAAGGATGTTCTTTTCTTTTTATGAGCTGCCTTAGAACCCTAAGTGAGAGGTTTTCTAGAACATAAGAATTTTTCATTTGCTTTATTATGTTAATATCAAGGTACATGGCCAGGAAACAAATATACCAACAAGTGGTATATGCTTGTTCTACCACTCTCCCAGGCTAAGGAATTACAGTTTTGCTGGAGGCTTTAATTTCCATTTTGCCTGGGAAAAAATGATTACCAGATGGCACATGGCTATTTTTACATGTTGTATGGCAAGTTTCCAGCTGATAATTATGACATTACTGCAACAGTCTATGTTTTTTGTTATGAATATTTGCCACTTATCTTAGTAACCACTGCTTAGAAGTGGCTACTTCTCCTCCTGTCTTTCCTCCCCCACCTTTCTCTTCTCTCTTCCTCTCTTTGCCTCTGTCATGCTCAGCTGAGACAGAAACAAAATTCAGGAAGCACTATATAAGAAAGAAGTAATATTTTCCTGAGTCTATAATTCAGCCGACAAAAAAACAGACAACATGCAACTAAAAATCCCTTCCATTATTCTTGCTGCCAGATATTATAATTTCTGATTTTGTATAATTTGTTTATATTTTCATGCCTTAGATTCTATCAAGGGTAAGTCAGGAGAAATTGTCTCATTCATTGAATATCAGAAGAGCCATGTACCTCAGTAATCAATTTGTTGCTGATGCTTTCAGACCTGTCATATGACATCTATGTTACAACATTCAGTCACCTATTTCATTAGCTATCTTGCTTTAAAGCCTCCCAGGGAGGCTGTGTGAGAAAGTCAAAACTGAAAGCAAAGGTAATTGTAATTATAGTAATTTTGTACTATTATGTTGTAGTAATAAATCTAGAATTGCATTTTAACACTCCAGAGTAGAGCTGGGTCTTAAACCATACTGGAATTAATAGCTGTACTTTATTAGTGCACTAACTTACATAAATGGAAACAGCAAATTTCAGAAGTAAGGAGGGAAAACATTATAATATTATTTTGTTCCAAGTCTGGAAGCCTGTCTTGATTACTTTAACTCCTCTGAGGCTCATATAATTTCCCTTGAATATCTTAGAATCCTGCCTCTGTCGTCCTTTTAACATTCGTTGACACATACTATATTTTTAAGGAAATATATCCATAAATGCAATAAAAATTTTCGTATATACAGTGATATGTGTAAGTAAGAGATGGGGAGAGGGAGCATAACAAGAAAATGGAAGTTAGTATTTTTCAGGACTGTTGCTATAGAATGTTTTAAAATGGTTAATTAAGATTCATAAATGTTTGCCAGCTTGTTTCCCAGTTTCAATGGTAAAAATAAAATGCTATGTGGCTTAAATAAAGATTAGTCCCTTGTATATAAAGAAGGACTTGGTGGGAAACTATGCATTTCCAAACTGTATTTTGTTGCTTAGACAAACTGAATGTGAATCATGCATAATTTGGTATGTTGTTTCCTTATTTGTTTGCTTTTAGCATATAGTTTAGGTTAATTAATTATGTAGAGTATCCTTTGCTATTCTCCACCCCAAATAAATTAACTATTTGTTTTGCTGGAGATGAAATGCAGTAATTTTCTCTGAATGAACTGAAAGTACAAAGCAAAGCCAGACGAAAAATGTCATTTGAAGACCTGTTTAATTCTTCTTTACTCAAAAAGATGTTCAAAGGACAAATGCTCCACACTTCTCTTAACTACCTGGTCTTTGAGGGGAGAGCATGAACCAGTATCAGACTGGAAATGCTCAGTTCAGTTCATACATGCATTGGCCAGAGGTAGAGAATAATTCTGAGGGAAATAAGGAGCTCTACTTTAAGAGGGCAGGAAAAAGCAAGTTTCAGAATGAGACAAACTTTTTGAACATTAAAAAGAAAAAAAAACTGGTGAATAATTTGAAAAGGCTATGCAGCCAGGTTCCGCTTCTCATTAAAAAAACCCTGCTGTCTGTACAAATTGAAGCTGCAATGCAAGTATCTGCAGAAAACTGAGAGCTTTATTAACAACTGAGTTAAGTTATAAGAATAAAATGAAAATAATAGAGAAAATGTAATGACAGAACAACGGTTCTAAATTCTTGGCTAATGAAAATTTTAAAGTAAAAGCAATTACACATGCTAGACATCTCATGTCAATGAACTGTGTTCTGCCTTTAATGATGGATCTCATTACAATTGAATGTAGCTTTAATCCTCTTGTCTCTTGCTGCACTGATTTTGAAGATTAGCATTCTGGGAGACTGAGTCATCAGGTTATTCTGAACAAGTTTTGCAATCGACTTCGAGCAGAGTTCTGATCACGGTAGTACAAGGTTAAGATAATCCTTGCTCTTCTTGACATTTTGCCTCTCATTTTCTGTTAGGGATACAATCAGCTGGCTGTGAAAGATTTAACAAGTGAAGGTGTTTTAAAGTATTCTCTAAAACCAAGTTAATGGAACAAAATAATGGGGAACCAACCTATTATAAGGCCTAATTTAAACATACTTTGCCAAATTAAAGTGTAGCCTTTCACCTGTAGTGCTGAACATCCTATCCACATTTGTCTTTTCATTTAACTTCTGCAGGACACCTTGGTTTGAGATGTCTAAATACCTGAAGCTAAAGGCATGTAAGACTGATACAAGACCATATTTGTTCTTCAGTAGCTTGCTGCCTTACTGGACATGTGTGAAGGAAGTTCATGTGGTTCCAGTTTTGCATGTGTGAGAGACTGTCATAATGAGGATTTATGTAATACCTCCTTAGTTTAGCAAGATTTGTTTTCCAGGTTGAAGGACACTCCTCATGCTGGTGTTTTAAAATTTAATCAACTTTTGTTCTTGCTTCTGCTGGACTGCGATGATCAAAGGCACTAAGAAAAGTGGGTGGCAGGAGTTAGATACAGAGTGGATCGCTATGCCTGAAAGTCCTAGAGAGAGATATTCTGCAGGTCGAACTTAGTCAAAGATTCCTGCTCTTTTTAAAAACTACTCTTGCCGTGTTAGTTTTTAGTCTCAGTAAAGAGTACCTTACCTGCACTAATCTGACAAATTTATTTAAATATTGCCCCAGCTAAGCCTCACGTCTTTGTATGTCTACTGAGACAATCTATGTCATTTACAAAGAGCAAGCAATGCAACATCTAGAAAAATAAGAAATATCTTAACACTAAGAAATTACTTTCACAAGAATGTTTCATCTCGGCTTTCCTATTCTCATCTTTCTCTCAGTCTGTTTCACAAGATGCTGATTTCTTCTACGCACTGCTTCTTGTTGCATTTGCATCCTGATCCTTTGCCTTTCTGTGTGGTTGGTTAGCTGATTTCTTTCCTGGAAGGAAAGTCATTTTTCTTGTTGTTTCCTTTGGCTTGAATAAAAGAGTTCCTGGTATCTCTATTCTTCAATTAAGTTAACAGTAACTGCACCATTTATATGCTTCCTCTAGATAACTGTCTAAGTAGATTAATTCCTTATACTTATTTAGCTGGCATCATGATATGGTAGAGAAAGGGATGTGTTGTATTCATACTCTCAGTTCTTACATTTAAGTAAGTGGATATTATTCAAAAAAACTCATAAGAATAAAAACTGTTCTAATGACATATTTCGTATAGGAATATGCAGCTACTCCTCTGTATAATTAAATGATGAGATAATTACATATAAATGTGAATTAAAGTTATGTTCTGACATAGGAGTATGTTTTGTAAAATCAGGAATAGATACACGGCTTAGAAAAAACATCAAAGACAAGTTTGAGTCAAAACCTCCTTTTCCTGTAAATTAACCTCTTCAAAGCTTCAATTACGCTTTGATTCTTCCCAATCTTGAGTTATTTTTTCTAGTCTGATATCCAGCTTTAGAAACTTGAAGAATTAGATATTGCCAATAATATCTTTATTTTACAGATTTTTCTTCTCCATAAATTACTACATTATTAATATTGTTTAAAAAATTATTGAAAGGGAGGAAAATAGTATTTAGGATAAAATATTAAACAGGAGAATGCGTTTTGCAAGAAAAACTCAATGGAAAAGTCAGTGCAATATACACGCAACTTATTGTATATGCTTTAGCTCACAAGCATTTCTTATTAATAAAACTTTTTTGTTAACAAAGGTCATTTGCAAGTTCTTAATTGAAAAATATTGCTTTAAATATTTTTATTAAGGTTTTAGAAAATCTTTAAAACTTTTAAAATGTTTGAGTTTCATACTTTCATAAAAATTTTGACTTTTGTTAAAAGTAGTTGCCTGTTTTAGAAATATATATTAATTACATTCAAGGAAAGCTGAACAAAAATCTTATTTACACTAAAAATTAAGATCTTTAAAAATCAAAGTACTTTTTTTACTGTTTTTGTCACTCAGAACTTTCAGGTGTTCAGTTTTTCAACCGAACTAGAAGGAAGTTTTTTTAGGAAAATCCTAGAGCAGAAATACTGACTCCTGTATACAACACATCTGTCTTTTCACTGTGGGGATGTTCCTAATGTTAAATTCACAGTCATTGCCTCTCTGTCATGATTGATCCATTGTCTGTAGCTGATTCAATTATCATTGTTAACTCTGACAATTAGTTTTAACTGAGAGTGGGATTCATGGGATTCATTATTAAACACAAAAACCTGAGTTCTAATAACAATTTCCTCATTCAGTATTTAGGGTAGTTTTGTATACGATGCAGAACAACACGATAAGCAACAGAGGACTTTCTTTTTCTTTTAAGCAGATAAGGACAGCACATCTGTAGGGAAAAGCTCTATATGATTTGGTGAGAGAAGTGGATGTATTTAATAACTGTCTACATGTGCTAACCTATTTTTCTTTGATTATTTAATCTAGAATTTTCTGCTTCCTGAAGCATCAACTGTGTTGACACTAGAAAATTTAACAACAAAACAAAGAATATAACCAAGCCAAATAATAAAGCCATATGTGAGACACATGTGTATTAACCACTATATCTTTCTTCTATTGTTTTATACTCATTTTCCTTATTTTACCGTCTTGTTCTCTGTATGGTTAGTTGATCAAATAGCATTTAATAAATATTTCTAAATGGTACATACAATTTTAAACCAATTATTTAACAATTGTGTCCCTGATTTCCATATTCTATTATGTTAGATCATAATCTGTGAACAACAGAATTACAAATACAATTGGCATTACATTAAATTTAAGCTTTTGCTTTGTTTCTGCATGCAGTCATTTTGTTTATTGCATTATTATTCTCAACATTTACGAACTTATTTTAAACAACTTAGAGAAGACAACAGAAAACCTGCCTTCTTTAATTGCCTATTTAAAAACCACACATTTGGTAATATGCAATTCAAAACTGAGGTGGAGTAGCAGGGGACAGCAAAAGTTGCTGGTTGGGAACAGAGTGTGAAACCTCACTGTAATTTGGCTGGTTACTTTACATCTAACATGGATTACTTCAACTGCACCACTGAAATTTTAGGAATGTTTTTATACTTGTGTCACTGTGTGTCTGTCCATGTACAGATATGTATACACACGTGCATACACACAGAGAGATATATATGTGCATGTGTCTCCAACAGTTATCCTTTTTAATTGTGCTTCTGTATGTGTCTGTACTTTCATATTCTACTTGAAATTGCAGTGGAATTACTATAGTTGCAAAGTGTTATCACAGCTACCAAAACCAATTAACTTTATGGCAGAAATCTGGGCAGAGTGCCACACTTGTTTAAATATATTGCTGCTAATTCTAAATCTTGCATTTGCCCTTTAACTGTCTTTGAAATGTGCTGTCACTAGAAAAGACAATTGTAAGTCCTTGTCTCCCTGCTGGTGCATATATGGGTGTTTCAGCTTAAGGGGCAGCAATGTATAAAACCCACTTCACTGTCAGCTAAGTCTATCAGTTTTTCATATTTTGGCATTTCTAGGATTAAAAATGGGCCACTTTGTGAAAAAAATTGTTGCCAGTAAACCACACAAAATACATCCCTGGAAAGTAAAGGGCCCAGCTTTGAAGTTGCAAAGAAATTAAAGTGCCTTATACAGCTTAGTAAAGCATGAGTGTAACTAGAAGTGAGGTATTTCTTATAGCCAGCACAGAGACTGACTGGGACAGTCTGCATCCACAAACACATGCAGACTGAAATTAGGCATGGTTGTCATCACTTTCACCTCTATTTACACACCTACACATACAACGTGTGCTATAATGTGTAGCAAACCGAAGCTACTCTTATGCAAGTGTATGTGTGTCTTATTACAAGTATAGGGGAGATGTTATTTCAGGCTGCTGTAGACTGATCAGGGAGCACAGGAAAGCAAAGCAGATCCTAAAGCCAAGAATACTTCTGGCTAGCTTCTTTATTCTTTGCTAGGTGTCTAACAACTGTTGAAATGAGATAAGGTCTTTACTCCCAGCACCAGCCCAGCCAGCAGCATGTCAGAGCAAAGTGTGAAGTGAAGCATCCTACCACTTGGAGTTATGCTACATTTCTAACCCTTGCCCCTTATGGAGAAAAATACTTGACACCTTGGCACCAGTAATGTTTTAATCTGTGGGGAAGGGTGAAAACGTTTCTTTGGGTGAAGCAACAAACATCATCACTGGAAATAAGAGGAGACGGAGGGATGGAACTGGACAAAGAGTGAATGGAAGGAGTAGGGTAGGGGAAATGTAAGATGACTTTTGTGGTGGTAACAAGAAGAGATGGGAACATAGAGGAGACATTCACAGAAGTGAGGATTATAAAGAAAAAAAAAAAGAGACTTCCTAGAATTATTTATTATCTGTATCTTTGGTTTTTGTAGATTCTCCAACTTCTCCAACTGTGAATTTATCACAGGCAACCATGTGTGCATATTCGGACATACACTCATATAACTAAGTATATAAATAAATAGATAAATAAATGTGCGTATGAATATCTCTGTGTAAATACCTCTGTGTGAGTATCTGTGTGTGTCTGTGTCTATGTGTGTATGTATGCATCTCTGTGTGTGTCTGTGTGTATAAAATGTGTGTATTTTTGTTGTTTCACTGATTGGATTGACAACTATATTTGCTCTATTTTGTGTGAGGCTGTATCCATTCACAAGCCTGACTGGAAAATAATTGTTATGTCTTTATTAGTGTTTTGTTTAGATTTTGACTACCATGTTTTTTAAAAAGAAGGCACAAGTTTGCTGCTTATTTTCTTGCTCTCAGTTCTCCAAGCAATCTGAGTGATCAATTATTCTGAATTGATGTTAACCAAAATTTTGAAATATGAGATGGACAAAGACATTGTTACTGTCATGGCATCCACATGAAAACTCCTGTCGCTGGAAAAAGGGAAACATCACACCCATTTTTAAAAAGGGTAAAAAGGAGGATGCTGGAAAAACTGACCAATCAGTCTCACCTCTGTTCCCAATAACACCATGCAACAGATCCTCCTGGAAGATATGTCAATGCATATTGCACTTCCAGGCCAGAAAGCCAACCACATCCTGGGCTGCACAGAGAAGTGTGGCCAGCAGGCTAAGGGAGGTGATTGTCTCCCTGTACTCCATGTTGATGAGACACCATCTGGAGTACTGTGTCCAGTTCCGGGATCCCGAGTACAAGAAAGACATGGACCTGTTAAGGTCAGGGAGAGAAATGATCAGAGGGCTTGAACACCTCTTCCATGAAGAAAGGCTGAGAGAGTTGGCGTTGTTCAACCTGCAGAAGAGAAGGCTTTAGGAGACTTATTGCAGCCTTTCAATACTTAAACGGATGGAGATGGAGAGATATTTTTAACCAAGATCTGTAGCGACAGGACAAGAGGCAACAGTTTTAAACTGAGAGGGTAGGTTTAGAATGGGCATAATGAAGATTTTTTTTATGGTGAGGGTGGTGAGACAGTGGAACAGGTTGCCCAGAAAACTTGTGGATGCACCATCCCTGACAGTGTTCAAGGTCAGGCTGTATGGGGCTTTGAGCAACCTGATCCAGTGTCAGGGGTGTTGGACTAGTTGATCTTTAAAGGTATCTTCCAGTCCAAACCATTCTATAGTTCTATGGTGTCATTGTTCACCTATAAGCCACTGTAAGCAGTGAGGCTGTGTGAGCCACACTGACTACAAACAGTGCTAAGGAATAATCCCAGACCTGTGACCTATGTGCCACGTAATATCATTTGGCAGATGCCAAATCCAATTCCTCCATTCACTCACGGGTTGCAGATTCATGGAGAGGGAAGGCCATAGCACAAATAAATTAACTGCTGGTTTATGTCCACAAGGAAAAACCCAAACCCTTCGCATTTGCCTAGATAATTGTCAGAACTGTCCAAGTGGAATTAGGAAGAACCATAACTTCTAGCATACAATTCTATTCACCCTAGCTGTTTGCTAGGATACCTATTTTTTGCCTTTGCTTTACTAACTTTTAACTTTCTTTTTTTCCAATTTCGGTTGCTGCATTTATTGTCAATTTTGACTTGCACTTCGGTATAATGAACTGTTGGCTTCCCATGTTATACCTTTATCCTCCTCTAAGTTTCAGTATTCAGCTTAAGTGGAGATATTTGGTTTTCAGGGTAAGAAAAACATGAGGAAATTTTTTGGATTTTTCCAAAACAGAAATACTTGTCGAAAGATTTGGGCTTTGCCTTCAGGCTAGATTCACATCATTGAACATTTCCTTTCACAGTGGTCTTAAGCAGACTTTGACCAAACTTTGAATGCGATCATGACTGATTCTTCGGGATATTTGCAATGTCAGTCTTCACAGTGATTTTAATAATAGTAAAGAATATCTAGATCTCAGTATGCTTGTAACGTACCTGAAGACGTGATGGTGTGGAATAAATATCCAAGGAAGAAAATAGAACAATTATTTAGCTTTGCAAAAGAAAGGTAGATGGCAAGTCTACATTAGTGTTTCACTTCAGAGTAAATGAAATTTTGAAGTGGATTTTACAAAAGTCCTCACTTAAAATTTCTCAGTTCATATAGAATGGTCTTGGTGCATAGAGTGTATCTTTTGACTATAGCTAAGCTGATAGATACACTTTTGAAACACATCTAATAATTTCCAGACAAAACTGGGCATTTAGACCATGGCATCAAAACATATCGAGTCTGAAATAAAAAATCCCCAAAACACATTTAGTATAGATATCTGGTCCTCAGCCCCAAGTCTTTCCGTCTGTAGATCTATGAACGTAGTTATGATCTTATTGTACCAAGATTATATCAATAATTGAAGGCATATCACTCTGTGAGCACTGCAGTTATTTCTATTTCTTGCAATGACCGAGCTAATTCGTTTCCATAAATATGTTCCATATCCCTTATAGCTTTAATGATTTTCATCATCAATTGTAGAAATTATAATTTTGGACTTAGAAACAAAATTGAACATTTTTAAAGTTGACATTTGGATCTCTGATTCTTTTACATAAGCCATGCCTTTCCAGTGTGAGAACAGGGCCTTCACAGAGCTTGCATCAGTATGCAGTGTTGTTATGGAATGTATTCAACTGGGAAAAAGTTGTCTGGTTTACTTTTAAAAACAACAGGAGACAATTGTAGGCCTCATTAACAGCAACAGCCTATAAATATTAGCTAGGTCATGGGAGTAAAAAATATATTCAAAACAGAGAAAGGTCATGTTTCTTGAAAACTGTGAGTTTTAAAAGTAGATGCATGGATTAAGAACAAATTCATCCAAGGTTAAGAATTTAAGTACAGGGAGTAATTTTTTTAAAAACTTCAGCAGCGTTCTCAAGAGCCATTCTAATTAATTTGTGTTTCTATACAGTGGGTTCGTAAAGGCAGAAAACTGTTCATTTGTGATGAATGGAGGGAGATAAAAGACACAGCAAAGCCCTAGCTGTTGTTTTTCTACTTTGCAAATGGATGCACTGTTTAACATAGTGGCTGGCAGTCAGAGCCATAAATCTCATCTAGAAATTGGCACATTCACTGTAGTCTTCAAAAAGGTGTTTTAGTTCCAGAGAGAGATGAATTTTTTAAAAAATAAATCTCTATCATTCTTTCCTTATGGTTCATTTATATATTTCTTCCCAGAACATGCAGGGCTGTGCATATGTGGTTTTAAATCACTAGTTTTACATCATCACACTTGTAGTTCAAGTAACTAATTTTAACCATGTAGAAAGAGGCCATTCATTAACCACTAACAGTGCAAATATGTCTACTGTTTCATGAAAGTCCATTTAATTTTATTGTCCTACTCATAGGTAAAACAGACTTGTAGGAAGAGGAAATATTCCAGATTTGTGTTCAACATAAAGTGGAATCTGCTTCTTACTACTTACCTGTGTACTTATGATAAAAGACAGGGAATTAATAGCACTGAACATAACTCATAAATCACTAACAAACATACAAGAACTGACAATTCTCAAGTCAAAAATCCAAAACTTAAAAATGGATCTTAACACATGCAGAAAGTGCTTATAAAATATTTTAACAATATCTTTTAGTAAAGCTTGAATGCCTGGACACTCACAGGAAAATTAATGCAACTGATATTTTCCTCCTACAGAAACAAACATCTGTATATTTTGTTCTTCCTTACTGGGAGCCTGAGCCAAAGTCCACCTAATTCAGTGGGAAATTTTCAATTTTTTTTTTAAACCTATCTCTAAGGACTTAATTCTGCTGTTGCTGCAGTCAGGAGGCCTTTCATTTCAATGTTTGTAAGACCATGACCTGCCTACACCTCTGTGTTTTCAAGAGTTAATGTTTTGTGATCTACTGTTGATATAATTGTGGGTAAAACCCAAGTTTACATTTGACCAATGAACCCTGAAAATATGAAAATTCAAGTGAAAATTCCTTTGTTCTTTTTGATATTTTCTCAGAGCAAAATGTATCTAAATGACTTCAAACTTTTAGTCATCCCTGATTTATTTTTCAGTATCATTTCTATATTTGCATGGTAGACATTGCTTTCTACGGTTACTTTGGAGAATGGTGAGTGCTTTTGAGGGTTGTCTCAGAGGCAATAGGGACAGCTGGACTCCAGACATGGAGAAAGACACAATTGTTTTTTTACATGGCCATTTGAGTGGTGGTAGTTTCCATTTTAAGTTACACAGATTATATATTAGAAATTACTGCTGTCAGATCATTTTTTGTCAATTTCTCAGATCCACAGCCAACACATGAACCTTTTAGCTGACAGTGGCAAAGAGTAAAAGGTAAGTAACTGAAGCACACCATTCCAATTAAAATGAATGAGAACTAGGTGACTAAACACACTAAGTAGCTTTCTGTATTTCCAGACCCTTAGCATTTGCATGTAATACAGACAACATTGATTTTCCTCATTTCTTGCACAAACGTTGCAAGCAATACTGTGCAGTATCAGGAAAGACCAAGCACTGTGAGTGACGTGATGCTAAGTAAAACCAAGATAGCTGAATTTGTCAGCCACAAGCATTACAAAGTATTCAGAATACAGAAAAGAAAATGAAACCTGTAAGATAAACAGCACTATTTTTTTTTAACATCTAGCATTTTAGAACTATGTTATAAGACAACATTCTTTTTGTTTTCTTGTTTGCTAGAAATAGTCTTATCTTTGGGAACTAAGGAGTTACTGTTACCTTTACCTAAGATACTTAGGGCCATTTTTCAATTATTAATAAGGCATTTATCCATTCACATTCTCTCTTCTAAATGTCCTTAACCAAATTGAAATATAGGGATGAAAAGACATAGAGAACTTATATAGAAGTGGAAATAGATGGTGATTTTAAGCCTCTTTTTATGTTAAAAAGCAATGACTGTAAATTTGATCTAAATTCTGAAGCTTGGTCATTGTTCTAGAGCTCACTGTGGACTGCAGTTCACTGGATTTCACAAACACTCTGTCTCTTTGTCTCCATTTTCATAGCACTCTGCTTACAGTTCCTAGTCAAGTCTTCAGAAATCTTTGGCCAACACCCAAGGCTGTAAACAGCAACACATTTGATTAATGTAACAAGTCTAATGTTTGGCATTACTATTCTTTTTTTTTACCTCTGCCAGATTGCTCATCTTCTATCAACAAGATCTTCTGAAGATCTATGACCAAGTTATGCCTTCAGAAGGCTAAAACATTCTGGCTTAGGTAGAGTTGATTAACAGCAAGACTCACTAAACCAAAACAGCTACTCTTAACACAAAGTACATATTGCCTTGCTTACTGATTTTAAAGTGTCAAAAATTTATCTTTGTATTGACACTCCTGACACAAAAGAGATCTGGAATATAGGTACAACCACCAGTAGCTGATCACTGTAAAATACTACTTCCTCACCTAAATTCTTCCAATCACTCTTCCCAAGGTATCTTCTCTAGAGGTGCACCTGAGGGGTAAGGCAACCATTTCTTCAGGGACTTCAAAATGTCAGCTTCAAGATTTAGGGCAGATATGAGGCCTCAACACTGATGTGGGACAGAGAAGTCACACACCTCATACTCCACCAGATAAAAATTAGAAACAAAGCAGTTACATTTTCTTGCTTACAAGTTAGTCTGAAGTAAAACAACAAGAGAGCATAAAGTTTGCATTTAACTGTCACTTGACTACTTCAGAAACTCTGTTGGAATCCACCTCTCTTGAGGAAAGAGGCATTAAGCTGTTTCTTTTGCAAAAACAATGTTTTCTAAAGGTCCATTTAGGTATAGATATTTTTGTCTAAAAACTTACTGCAGTTATGACTGTTAAGTTACTCTTTCCTCCCTTCTTCCATAACTCTTTCCAAATAATGACATCAGTAGTCTGTCTCTGAAATTTATGTATGGAGAATGTCTCTTACAGAAGTAAAACCATTTTTTTCTCTTCCATCTTTTAATATCATATTCACGTGACTTTGATTGATGTGTATAACTGTGTTATAATTGCAGCAAACCAGCAATTGCAGAAATTAGAAAAGCTGTCTCGCTGGTCTTCTTGACCACAAAATGCAGTGACACTCTTATGGTAACTGCTGTAAATAAGAACTGGTGATAAATTAAGAGATTTGAGACAGCTGCATTCTTCCTGTCTTTTCCAGTATGACAAAGTAAAGTTTCTGTATATGCTGGCAGGTAGAAAACATAAATTCATTTTTTTCCCTTAGACTACAACCTTATATGAAAAACTGGAACAAAGATCTTCTGGAGTGCTGATACTGTAAGAAGATGAAGCACTAAACTGATGCACTGAACTTTCTATAAGCTAATTTTTTTCGTTCCACACGGTTACTGACTTGGCTGCCAGCAAGAAGATGTTCAAAGCACATAAGGATGGAATATATCAAAATAATTAGAAGTGGGTCTGAGTGGAAAGGCTGAGATTTGCATCTGGATATTAACTCCTTGTGCTTGGATGTTGTGTTAACTAATCCACTAAACGTCCCTCTCAACTACTGTAGTGCACAATACAAACTAAAAAATTTAACAAAGGAGCATCTTTCAGTATACATAAACTGGCTTTAAATGATCCTCAGACAAAGATACAAAATGCTCTCTAAAAATGAATTGCAGCTAGTCCTTTGTGCACTTCTGTTTTCTTTGGAATGCTGAGCTACCAAAAATATGTATGGACAATAATGGTGCTGTTTCTATAATATCATGTATTAACATTAGCATAAACTCTTAGGGCAGGCTTTCAAAAGACTTCGTTCTCCATTTTGATGCATAAGCAAGCATTCAGATTTTTGCAAACTCTTGCCAACAAAATAATATGGTGACACTTTATTCATGTGAAATTAATCTGTAACATTGGTACGGTACCGACACACATGAGACAGGACAGGAGATTTTCCACCTTCTCTATATGAATTGGATCCCAAAGTTTATAAGGTCTTTTTAAAACACTACATTCTGTCCCCTATTTCCCTTCTACACTATTATGCCAATCTTGTGCGTGTGCTCCAGTGAGTTGTGCTTGTTCTTCCAAATTTTTGGGAGATTATGTGGACTGACTTGAGCTTCTGGACACTACCAACACCTCACTGTGTCCCTAAGACATCCATTTTCCACATCTGATAGCTCTGTCCCTCGGATTCCATATGTATGTCCCAGTTTCATCACATCAGAAAGTATGAGAGTTGGGTACAGATGCTACTGCAGAACATAATTCACTGGTGTCACCAACTATGCTGACATAGAAGTCTCCTTTGATGGAGCTTAAAGCTCTGTGGTTGAACATCTGAGAAAAGAAGAGGGGAACTGAATTTCCATATTGTACAGTTCTGGCAGTGAAATTGAGCCGTTACTGCTCTTCAGTGTATGATGGGCTCAGCACAGGCTCAGGCTAATGAAGCAAAGTTCTACATCACTCTACTAGGGTTTTAATCCTCCAGCAAGAGGTGTGCATGCAGCACCCACACAAAGTGATGTCAGGGCATCTAACTGAGCAAAAAACTCATCTGGAATACACTGAAAAAGTGTTGTTGTCTCTGCTCTCACTGCCCTATAAAGCAGTCAGCTGGAGTTCTTCTATAGGCTACACAAGGCGCTCCAACCCATCCCTACAGTAACAAACCGTAAGATTTGTTTTATCCTCTGAAAGATGAGTGTGCGTTTTTGTTCACTGTGCTGAGTTTATTTCTTTTTCTCGAACCTAAGCCTTTTTGAGAGATTTGCAGTCAATGCCACCACCACTGCAATGACTTAAGGTGGCAGGAGGTAACATTTATTCTTTTGTACAAATGTACCTTTCATATTAATATCACTTCTCAGTTTCATTGTGAGTTGTTCCAAACATCTTAAATCAAGAAAAATATAAAATGTTCAGAGGAAAATAGAAAGAACTGTGGCTCAGGTTCAGTAACAACCCAGATAGGAATTTTAAAATGAATTAGTTAAAAAGTCAAGTTATTATGGCAGAAGTAGACACGGTATTTTTCAGTGCAACACAAGGCAGAAGTAAGAAAATGCCTAGCTGTTTTTTATAAAATCCCCACTCTTTCAGAATTGAAGAAAACTGATGTTTTGGTTTAATGGAGAAAGTTCATGGATAAAAATCTCTATGGATACAAAACAGTTTGTTAAACCCCAAATTCACTGAAAGTATAGTCCTTTTGATTAAAGATTACCAAATCAACTTCTTTCTTTCTGGACTTGGTTGCAAAATGAGACATACATCAGCAACCTCTAATTAGAGCACCTGCCCGAATACAGACTAGGAACTTGAATCTGAATCTAAAGTTTTGACCAAGGCAGTAAATAAAGTCTGGGAACATGAACAATATTGTGGCTTGCGAAGTATAGGGAGGGGAGACTGAGTGCACTACACAGAAATTTGAGACAGACATTTCAGAGAGAAATTTCCATCTTTGCATGCGATCACATATTTTTTTCAATTGGGAGGAAAGAAAAAATGCCTTCTTTATTTCTATTTAGGGGAAAGTAAAAAAAAAGCACAAGTCAGTCTTCCATGGGATAAAGACACTTCTTTCTCTGTGAAAGGATGCATCTGAATTCAACTGGGAATGGAAAATGCTTTACATAATTGGAAGACTCCTAGAAATTTAGATCTTTGGTATCTGAAAGCATAAGTGTAACAGCTGTATAGCTGTATGCTCCGAGCAAGAAGATAATTCTGAAATGGAAAGGGTACAATACAGAATCAAAGTAAAATAAATTTGAAAAAAAATAAATGTAATGTACTGGGAAAAAAAAAAAAATAAAAAAACCTAATGCTTAGCACATGCTTACCTAAATATAGCAATTAATACAGCAGAATCAAAATGAAATAATTATGTAATTAAAATATCTGTATGTTGCAAATTAAAATCACATCAGGGAAGATTTATACTTATCTATCACAAACCATAGTCTGCTGCTGTAAAGTGTAAAGACAGCTATACCATCATGAAAGGGAAGACATCTCAGATATAATGGGGGCAAGTCTGAACTCTAAGTTTATTGTGATGTGAATAATAAAAGCTTTCAGAAGGTCAGAGAATAATCTACTTTTATCTCTCTGAATTTAGTGATAAATTTCTTATTGACATGCAGATTCAGACCATCTGTTTTGGGGAACTAGTCATTGGTTTTCAATTAATTTTTGCTGTCAGAATGAAAACTATGTACATTCCACAGATCCTTCTTTTTTTTTTTTTATTTACTATACTACCTATTAGCACATCCAGTCTTGTTTCCCTGAAATTAAGGGACGCACTTTGTTTCTTAACTTCAAGAGCAACCGGGAATGCTGTGTTGGACATCAGTGGAGAAAGAGCTCAGGATGACTTTCTTCAGTGACTCAACTGACAGAGGTCAGTCATGCTTCTTTATATATAAAGACATGCAGATGCATATGAAAACAAATGAAAAAATCACTCAACTTTTTTACATGTGGGTACAGGTAAAACATACTGCTACAGAAAAATTCCAGCAAGAAAGGAATTAATAAATGCTTCAGAGTGGAGAAGCATTTCAAAGTTTCTTTGTCTGCCCTGTTCTTTCATTTGAACGGCGTCCACTGTAATACTTTTGATGGGAACTTCAGCATGTCCCTACTGTTTCTGTAACTGTGTACCTCCCCTTGTACATATGTCAGTTACAGATACAAATGACTGAAGAATCCTAAGGATCTACTACAAGAGTTCTCATTCTCTGTTTTATTGCAGGGTGGATGAAATTACAGGTACATATCTTGCCTAGACATGCCTGAAGTCTGTTTTTTATCCATTTCATAATGAAGTGTTTTCAAAGGCTAAAGGGACTTTGTTCCCACCAAGACAAAGAAAAATCTTGAGCAGTGTTTCATTCTGATTCTGTTACTTTTTTTTGCTAATTGTAACACAAGTCCTTAATAAGCCCGATGGTTCGTAACTACTGGCTCATAACCATCTCCAGTGTTTCGGGATGTAAAGGTCAAAGATAAACTTGTCTACAGTGACTATGAAATCCAGAGAAGAGGCAGCAGGGCAAAAAGGGATTCAGTAGAGCAGAATTCAGCATCTTCATGGATCTCTTTGATCAAGTCCCACAGCATAAGGCCCAGGAGGCAAGTAGAGTCCAAGGAAGCTGGTTGATATTTAAGAATCACCTCCTCCAAGCTCAGAAGCAGTCTATTTGAATGGAGAGGTGGTCAGGCAAAAATACTAGGAGGACTGCATGAATGAACAAGGAGATTCTGACAAAACTCAAACACAAGAGTATACAAAAGGTGGGAGCAAGCATAGGAAATCTGAGAGGAATACAAAAAAACTGCCTGACCATGCTAAGATGTGGTTAGAAAAGCCAAAGCCACCTGGAGTTGAATCTGGCAAGGGATGTTAAAGGCAAGAAGAAAGGCTTTTATGAGCGCTTAAGCAGCAAAAGAAAGACTAGTGAAAATGTGGGCCAACTGCTGAATAAGGAAGGGGCTTTGCTGATACAGGACGTCGAAAAAACTGAGGTATTGAATATCTTCGTTGCCTCAGTTCTTACCAGCAAGACCAGCCTTCAGGAATCCAAGGTCTTGGAAAACAGGGGAAAGTCTGGGGTAAGGAAGGCTTGCTCTTGGTGGAAGAGGATCTGGTCAGGAATACTTAAGCAAATTGGACACACATTAAGCCCATGGGCCCTCTTGGGATGCACCTGTGAGTGCCAAGGGAGCTCTCTCTTAAGGACACTCTTAATAATCTTTGAATGATCATACCAACTAGGAGAGGTGCCTGAGGACTGGAGGAAAACAAATCTCACTTCTGTCTTCCTGGAGGTGTTCAAAAGAAGTATAGATGTGGTGCTTAGGGACATGGTCTAGTGGTGGGCTTGGTAGTGTTAGGATGATGGTTGGACCTGACGATCATAAAGGTCTTTTCCATCCAAATTGATTCTATGACTCTATGATTTAAAAAGTGCAAGAAGGAGGACCCAGGGAACTACAAGCTCATCAGCCTCACCTCGATCCTTGGGAAAGTGATGAAACTACTCCTGGAAACCACTTATAGCCTCTCGAAGGACATGAGATTATAAGGAATTGTCAGCATGGATTCACAAAGGGGAAGTCATACTTCATCAACCTGACAACCTTCTACAATGGCTAGCTTGGTGGATGAGGGGAGAGCAGTTGATACTGCTTAGCTTGACTTCAGCAAGGCTTTTAACACTGTCTCCCTGAGACTCTCCTGGGGCTGGACCAGATGACTTCCAGAGATCCCTTCCAACCTCAGCCATCCATGATTCTGTGATAGCTAACCCTGTCTTTGTATATTGACACTGTCAGTATTATCTGTCAGCAAGGTACAATCCTAAACTGTCTGTGACACTACTTATAGAATCATAGAATCATTAGGTTGGAAAAGAACTCTAAGATCATTGAGTCCAACCATCAACCCAACACCACCATGCCCACTAAAGCATGTCCCAAAGTAGCACATCTACATTTTTTTTGAACACCTCCAGAGATGGTAACTCCACCACTTCCCTGGGCAGCGTGTTCCAATGCTTGATAACCCCTTTGGTGAAGAAGTTCTTCCTAATACCTAATCTAAACCTCCCCTGCCACAACTTGAGGCCTTTTCTTTTCATCCTATCACTCATTACTTGAGAGAAGAGACCAACATCCATCTCACTACAACCTGCTTTCAGACAGTTGTAGAAAGCGATAAGGTCTCTCTCAGCCTCCTCTTTGCCAGACTAAATAACCCCACTTCCCTCAGCTGCTCCTCACAAGACCTGCTCACAAGACCCTTCACAAGCTTCGTTGCCCTTCTCTGGACATGCTCCAGCACCTCAATGTCCTTCTTGTAGTGAGGGCCCCAAAAGTGAACACAGTATTCGAGGTGCAGCCTCACCAGTGCTGAGTACAGGGGCACAATCACTTCCCTACTCCTGCTGGCCACACTATTTCTTCTGATACAGGCCAGGAAGCTGCTGGCCTTCTTGGCCACCTGGTCAAACCGCTGGCTCATGTTCAACCAGCTGTCAACCAGCAGCCCCAGGTCATTTTCCATCAGGCAGTTTTCCGACCACTCATCCCCAAGCCTGTAGCACTGCATGGAGTTGTTGTGATCCAAGTGCAGGACCCGGCACTTGGCCTTGTTAAACCTCATAGCATTGGCCTCAGCCTACAGATCCAGCCTGTCCAGATCCCTCTGCAGAGCCTTCCTATCCTCGAGCAGATCAACACTCCCACCCAATTCAGTGTCACCTGCAAACTTACTGAGGGAGCACTCAATCCCCCCATCCAGATCATCAATAAAGATGTTAAACAATACCAGTCCCAATACTGAGCCCTGGGGGACACCACTTGTGACCGGCCACCAGCTGGATTTAACTCCATTCACCACAACTCTCTGTACTCAGCCGTCCAGCCGGTTTTTAACCCAGATTAGAGTGCACCTGTCTAGGCCATGAGCCACCAGCTTTCCTAGGAGAATGCTGTGGGAGACTGTGTCAAAGGCTTTATTAAAGTCCAGGCAGATGACATCCACAGCCTTCCCCTCATCAACTAGGCAGGTCACCTTGTCGTAGAAGGAGATCAGGTTGGTTAAGAAGGACATGGCCTTAATGAATCCATGCTGGCTGGGCATGAGTCCCTGCTTGTCCTGCACATGTCATGTGAGCATCCTCAAGATGAACTGCTCCATAATCTTTCCTGGCACCAAGTTCAGGCTGACAGGCCTGTAGTTCCTCCAATCCTCCTTCCAGCCCTTCTTGTAGATGGGTGTCACACTGGCAAGTCTCCGGTCGTCTGGGACCTCCCCTGTTGACCAGGACTTCTGACAAATGATGGAGAGTGGTTTGGCTAGCTCCTCTGCCAGCTCCCTCAGTACTCTCTGGTGGATCCTGTCTGGCCTCATAGACTTGTGGATGTTCAGGTGGCAAAGCAGGTCATGAACTGCTTCCTCCTGAATGATGGGGGGCTTATTCTGCTTTCCGTCCCTGTCTTCCAGCTCAGGGGGCTGATAACCTTGCGGATTGCTTGTCTGACTATCAAAGATTGAGGTAAAGAAGGCATTAAGTTCCTCAGCCTTTTCCTCATCCTTGGTGACAATGTTCCCCTCCACATCCAATAAAGGATGGAGATTCTCCTTGGCTGTCTTTTTGTTGTTAATGTATTTGTAAAAACATTTTTTGTTATCTCTCACAACAGTAGCCAGATTGAGTTCTAGTTGGGCTTTTGCCTTTCTAATTTTCTCTCTGCATGACCTAACGAGATCCCTGTACTCTTCTTGAGTTGCCTGCCCCTTCTTCCAAAAGTGACAAACTCTCCTTTTTTTTTCCTGAATTCTAGCAAAAGCTCCCTGTTCAGCCAGGCCAGTTATCTTCCCTTCTGTTTCATCTTACGGCACACGGGGACAGCCTGCTCCTGTGCCTTTAAGACTTTCTTCCTGAAGAATGTCCAGCCTTTCTGGACTCCTTTGCCCTACAGGACTGTCTCCCAAAAATTTTAAAGCCCTAATTTTTGTCTTCCATTGGACAAGAATGTCATTTATATATATATATATATGTGTGTATATATATATATATATTTATATATATAAAAGTTGCAATTTCTATTCAGGAATATTTTTTCCCCTCAGCTAGATTCTCAGTATTCTGTATAAGCTAAGTTTTCCTGAAATTCAAGAGCTTGGAATTCAAGGAATACAGCCTTACTTGCAGAAAGAAAGCTTTCTTGTATGATACATCTGACTTCACCACCACAAAAATGTCTTTAAAGTAAAATCACTAGTCAGAAAAAATGTAAAGAGACTTATAGCCACAGATAATCTATTTCCTGCCATGTTGTCAGAAATCTCCCCTCCAGCACTGAAATGCTGTATACACAAAAGTAATGTGTAATTTCTGAAATTTGCCTTTTCAGAAAGCCAAAGGGGCATTTTTTTCCTTCACCTATGGATATGGAGACTATGGGAGGACAGCTAATTGCACACAGAAAGGAGCACAGCAGGTAGCTCTTACTCTTGCTCAGCATTAAATAGCAAATCTGACTGCATGAGTCTGCTGAACTGTGCCCAACAGGCACCCACATATGGTACTGCAGTTTTTTTACGTATACTGTAGTGGACACTATACAGTCAGGTTCTGTCCAAGCAGAGCTGGGGACTTCCTCATCTTTAATAATCTTAACTCTCTGTGGATTATATTACTTGGAATCTCTCAGTAGAGCATGTGGAACAGAATTATGCCTACCTACATTATGCTGCATTAAGAATTTGTTTGTTCAAATGGTTTGCACCAGTACATTAAAAATATATCTGTACTATTTTAAAGGAGTTCAATTATATCAGCTTTACTCCACTACTCACTTGTGTATTTTAGTTTTTACTTTAACATTCCAGAAATGCAAACAGTGGTGAGTGCTTAGACTTTTAATAAAGAACAGAAAACTCTCATATCTGTTTAGTAAAACCTGGCACTACCAGGAATCATAGAAATTTAGTCCATACAAAGATAGCACAGCTCAATTTTTACATTTGTGTATGTTTCATGATTTTTCTTTGGTGAGATCTGAATGTCTTTTACATCATCTTGATTACTTTTGCTTGTTAGACACTCTCATGACAAACATGACTAACAAGAAAAGCTTATATGTTGCAGTTGGAACAGGTACCTATCCTGGGGATGTACAAGAAAAGCTCTGTGACTTTGCATAGCCAGGACCTTTCAGCATTTCACAAAGCATACATCACTGCTCCCCAAGAGGATTGCAGAAGTGTTGAAAAACAGCCTCAAATTATTAAGCAGTAGCCATTAGTAACAGCAATTTAGTTTCTGAGGACCAAATTAAATCATAATAACCAGCTTTAAATATTTTATACTGGCTTAAAACTGCTAACTAACCCTAACTGCTGGCAGCCGCCAGTGTATTTATACCTGCAACCACAGATTCTGGCATTTTCTCATTCGTCTAATATGGGCAGGTAAGAGGTGGCCCAAAAGCTGTGACGAAGACTGATCTAGCTGTGCTTTGAATGTTGTTTTCAGTCACAGGTGTGTTTGCAACTTTCCTCTGTTTGAGCTATTTATTGTTATGCATTCAGTATTCATGGATGGCTGTGTACTGTAAGCAAAGTAACAGTCCCCTTTCTCATGTTTTTTAGTCTTATGCAGCCCCTTTTTCTCTTTCCTGGATAGCTTTAATTTTCTTTATATATATATTTTTTATTATGATTTTTCTTTTTGCTTTTCATGTGAATTACAGGCTTCCATTATCATTTTAAGTCCGCCCCAGTTTCTCTTTCCTTATGTACTCTAATGGAAGGCCTGCCTTGTCATGTTTTCTTCAGCTGGAAGAATTCATCACAGACATTTTGACCATACTTCTAATCCCACTTTTTCTATTTCATCCTTCTCCGCAACACTTGTCTCTGATTATTTTCTGGTCAGAAGATGTAAAGGATTTGTTAATGAAAGCTGTTTCTGAATGCTTTTAGATGCTAACGTTTTGATAAATAAAAGAGCTGTTACACTGGAACTCAACATACAATATTTACTCCAGGGGGAGTAACACTTCTCTTTCTTCGGATTATTTAGGATTGTGAAGGCGTATCTGGCTTTCTCTTTTCAGACATAAATTTTTGGTTTGCTTAACAATATTGCTGAAATGTATGAAGGTCTGCCTCTCATCAGTGTCAGTCCAAGATATTATTTAATGGTGTTCTTGCCTGACTGTATGTTCTCATGGGTTTAGTTTATGTTGTTACTTTAGGTAATTTCTAATCCCATAACTGCAAATGAGTTTCTTTTGGTCTGCTTTCCTCTAAGGGATAGGAGGTTAAGGTCACCTGTAAAGTCTATATGGAAGTGTACTGCATTCCTCGTAGTTACCCAATTTATCTCTCTGCTTCATCTAAGTCATTATGTGTAACAATAGTGTACTTAGGCTAAGACACTCATTTATTTCTGCAATTACCTGAAATGGGGAAAAGTACCATCAATATTACACAATACATCTTCAACAGCCTGAGAAGGAGAAAATATATGGCTAAACATAAGATTGGACCCAAATCATAACATATGTGTCTAAAGCAACATTGAAAATCAGGGTGTTAGTTTTCATTAATTCGAAAACTGTGATTTCAGAGAACTGTAGAGAAAATCTGTGACCATATAGAAGCAGACATACTTTATTGAGCTCCTGTCTTTCAAGACAAATTGTCAGCACTTTTCAGAGTTAAGTTATCTAGACCAGATGGTCTAGAAGAACAACACCAAAAAAGGTCTAGAAGTAGGACAAAGTAAAAGCAGTGGGCTGGACAGGTTCAGGACTAAAGTTAACTAGTACTAACTCACTAAGCAAAATGCTTGTTATAATACAGAAAGTTAAAGTTCATTCTAGTGAGCAGAGTGATCCGTCTTTAACTTGTTGCACCTGAGCTGTTAGATTGTACATCAGTGTACTGTACTGTATATACCACACCTCCACCACATAAAACACTGAAGTTGTTGTACATGGCATGATGCATGAATTTATGTCTAGGTTAAAGAACAAAGGTTAAACAGGGCTGAAATTACTCAAAATCATCACTAGACTGTGCTGGCTCTTTACTTGAAGGTGAACTTCTCCGTGTATGTATCTTAAAGTACAGTTGACAAACCAAAGTACCGAACCTTAAGCAAAAGTTCTTCAGTGCACTTATACACTTCAATAGTATATGTGGCCCGTAGGTATGTGTACATATATTATGTCATGTGTGTGTATATACATACATATATTTATATATGTCATATGTCTGTTTTCTGATAAATATGAATCCCAGTCATTTGAATGGTGCAGTAAGATGGTACAAAGAACACTCTTTAAAGCTGTTTCCATAGAAAGTATTAATCAAGAGATCAAACTCTGGAAAATGTTTGAATCAAGACAGTTTATGTGGTAATTTCTGAGCCAATGGGAAACACTTTAGAGTCAAATCATGCTCTTTTTTTAATAATTATTATTACTTGAGCTTGTGAAAGATTTATTTTGCCCCTTGTTGGTCTACACATTGACCTCTAACTTCAGAGGAAGCTGGACAAGGCACATTCTGACATTACCTTGGTTTATCTCAGTGCTCACTCACATCAGGGAACCAAAGAAAGGTCAAGAAATTCTGCCCTTGTTCACAAGGGAGGTGAGGCACTCTCCACTATGGAAAGCAGAGGCAAATCTATTTAAATACAATCAAAATGCAATTACACATCTGGTAATCAGTGTTGGTGCAGGTGTTGCTGGAATAAGATTCAGGCAGATTAATTATTTACACAGATTATGTCTATGATTTGCAATGGACTTAAGGGAGGCTTCCTGGCAAGGATTGGAGAAGGATTGTTTGTGATTAACTTAAAAGCAAGGATAAAGCAATGCCATTATTAAGTAAACACTGTGGTCTGAATCAACATTAACTGTTTGGTAAAGTCTTGCATACTGATTGGCTTCAGCAGGCAGGCTGGAGAGGATGAAGAAAGATTAGAGGGGGGGGCAGGAAGGGAAGAAAGAGGAACGTCTCAGTTGACTATACTCAAATTCTGTGTTTGTGTTTTTGTACACACTGTCTAAGAAATGACTGTCTCACAGCAAGAGAGTGGGAATGAATTAGAATTCTCTAAACACTGAGATTCTGTTGCCATAATGTGCTTATAGGCATTATAGTGGAAATGAGTATCTGGAGGCAGATTGAAAGACTTGACCTAATGCCCTTATCTCTCAGTCCTCCAACTCCAATCTAATGAACATATACCCATAATTATTTCTCAAATAGTTTTTATCTAATTTTAAAGTGGATAATTTATAGCACTTGTAGAAAAATGCTCTAAGTTTCATTAAAATATTCAGCATTAGGAGATCTTTGAGCAGAATATATTTCCTTACTGTTCTACAGTCATACATATTTATAATATTAAAAACTCTTCAGTTGCTTTAATAATAGCATTCTGTTCCATAGATCTGAATACTAATGTTAATATATCTGCTGCATGCACTAGAAGGCTGTGCACAGGATAACACGTTTTATACTTCCTATTTTTTGGTATGTGTTTCTGATTTTTGTTACTTTGCCTTTAATTAAGATTTGCTTTGTGATAAAAAACACATTGTAAGCAAGAAATAAAAGCTTTATAAAGAAAACTAATATTTCTTCATACCTCTGTCAGTCCCCAGCCTGGTAGGGCTCAACATTTAGAACAGAATCATAGAATAGTTTAGGTTGGAAAAGACCTTTAATATCATTGAGTCCAACTGTTAACATAACATTGACAAATTCACCACTAAACCATGTCCCTAAGCACCACATCTACATGGCTTTTAAATACCTTCAGGGATGGACACTCAATCACTTCCCAGTGCAGCCTGTTCCAATACTTGACTACCCTTTTGGCGAAGAAATTTTTCCTAACATCCAACCTAAACTTCCCCTGGCTCAACTTGAGTCCGTTTCCTCTTGTCCTCTCACCTGTTACTTGGGAGAAGAGACTGACCCCCTCCTCACTACAACCTCCTTTCATGTAGCTGTAGAGTGCAATAAGGTCTCCCCTCAGACTTCTTTAGGTTAAACGAACCCAGTTCCCTCAGCTGCTCCTCATAAGACTCGTGCTCTAGACCCTTCACCAGCTTTGTTGCTGCAATTCATTATTATGAAAAGCCTCAAGCCTGACTGCTGACAGCTAAAGATGCTCTGCACCTTGCAGGATCAGACCTTTGGGCTGCAAACTGATTTTGCACAGCACAAAGATGGCACAGTGGCAGTGGGTGGGCATGGGGAATATGAATGTACCATCAACAACCCTGCCAATGACAGGCGGGATAGAACTAGATGACCATTAAAGGGCTGTTCCAACCCAATCCATTCTATGATTCTGTGTATCTACACAATGTAATATCTAAGCAGAGCTACAGTTTTCAAAATGTTCTCTGATTTTATACCTTTGCCCCATATTATGTGCAGAAGCAGACAAAATCCGAGGCTGCTTTTGAGAAGGAAGTTCTAAAATAGCTGAAAAAAATAGAACAACAAGAGTGGTGTCAAGTTAAGCATTTGGGGCACCTTTTCCTTGGTCTACTTAGCTAATCAGTCATCTCAGCCTGGGATGGTATAGGGAAATACCTCCTGGAAGAGTGCCTGGGGAGAGTGATTACAGGAATGGAATTGTACTGTGTCTGAGGAGGGTAGTTATGCTAAAGCTGCATTTGGAAAATGTCACAGTGGTGCATGGACCACCAAAATGTTCAGATCTGACGTCATCATTGAAAAGAACCAAAAAAATATTGGTGCTTTTTTGTGTGTGAGATTCTGCTGTTGTTCATAATTAGAACAGTGGAGAAGGCTCTTTTTCCTTATCTTCCTTGAAATGTTAGTCAAATAAGACTGCAGGTGTCTAAGACCTGTGAAGTAGCTGTAAAAATTGTTTGGGCAAGCAGATAACAGCCTAGATAGGCCTTGTACATCCTCCTCACATTTAAGTTCCTGCTTCCCAGCAGTTTTTCCACCCTTACATAAATAAATTGAGGATTTAATAACAGGGAGGAAAACTGAGTTGGCACAGATCCAGGTGTTTGTCTGACTCATTCAGAACCAAGACATGGTAAATTATGCTACCTAGTGCTAAGTATAAATAACGAGTTTCTTTGCGCAGAGCAAGAAGAGTCCTGTCCTGTTGGGTAGGATAACTTTGTTTTCTAGCCCTGGCAAGATCAAAGTTGTGATCTTCTACATGTGGCCCAGAAAGCAAAGCGGTCCAAACTCTAATCTTACTAGTCTACAGGGAATGTTTTGACCCTAAGGAGACAAATTTTAACCCAGTTTTAATTTCTGCCTTTGTTATTGCCTATCCCATCAGTAAGAGATTTCTAATTTATTTATCTGAGTTTTTCTCCTTTTTTTTCTTCCTTTTCCAATTAAATATTTATTCAAGTTCTGTTTTAGAGCTTGATCCCAGATTGGACACTAAGGTTAACAGTGTGATGTCTATCAGAGAAGTGAATGCATAAGCAGGCATATGCTTCTAGTACCAGGGAAACCAGGAAGTTTTAGGTTTAAACTGCACACACAAAATGTACCTTGCAGTGAGCTTGGAAATATCTGCAGGCAGAAGCTTCAGAAAAGCCTAGTTCAAAATTAAATTTCATTTCTGTTTCAGCATGCTTGTGTTTTCATTGAAATCTCCTTCAGTTCACTGTGTGCCTATGGTATGTGTGAACATGTGTTTGTGTCTGCACCTAGGTAGGTGGCTTTATGTCTTTGGGCATAGTGGACAAATGGAAAGTGGGAAGAAGAAAATTAACTAAGTTTGTGTTAGCTTATTTTTACCAAAAAGTTAAATACTTGTAAAATGGCCTGTTTTATTTTGTTTTTTAAGAATTTAAGTTCATGATCTTTTGACAATGCTGTACAATGACTACAAAACAGATCATGAAGTGGACGGTATGAAATCAGAAAGTGAGAAGCACTGCGGAGAACAATAATTGAGGAAAAAGAGTGTTAGAAGAAAAATATGTTTGCAAAACCAAGGGCTATTTAGTAATAGGCACAGCAGGAGTAAAAAAGACCTGCAGTATATTGCTGAATAAGGAGCTTCACAAAGGGATTAAGGGAAACAAATCAGCTTAGCACAAATATAAAATATTAGAGTAGGATGGTGAAAACATAAACATCAAATGAGGGTTTACATAAGTGTGTGTCCATCATTTATCCATCTATTCGTTTATGTGGACATGAAGAAGGCACATTTTAAAAAATGCAGGAAAAATTGCAAATATTTAAAATGCAATTAACTGGAAAAGATGGGTCAGCAGGGAACTCTATCACCATTTAGTATAGTCAAGCTGTCTACACTTGCAATTTCGCAGCTAGCAGCAGCAGGAGTGGAGTGAGGTGGTCTATCAGGACTTGCCTGTGCTCACATGAAAACAAGGGAGCACACTCAGATTCACAGATAATGTATAAAAGGAATGTAAAGGCTACAGTCCAATTTTTTTTTTTTTCTCCACTTCCAATAGGTACAAAACTACTGAGCTATTTTACACAGCATATCTGTCTGTTCCTGCAAAACATGGCGCCCTTGTAGAAAACTCTCTTTTGTTGTGAAATGTCAATTCAATAAAACTACGATTTTCTTAACAGAGAAAAAACATCTTGGAATAATTTTCAGCTAGGTAAGCATTAGAGAAAATTTTGGCAGTAGTTGAAAAATTAATTTCAACTTTTTTAAATGAAAAGTGAGGATTTTATATCTTAACAATGCATTAATCTTAAACTACTATATTTTAAATGTTCAATATAATACTTGTAAAAATTGGAATTAACAACTTCTCAAGTGATCAGAAAGGAAAAAAAATAATGGAATGAAATAAAACTCTTTTCTTTCCACATCATACACTTCTATACTTTTTGGTTTTTTCTTTTGAAACTGTTTTAATAATAACATGTCTACTGAACTTAGGATAGAAATTTTTTATGATGAAAAATTGGGGGGCCTTTTTAAATTCACATTTTTTCACAGACAAAAAAATTACTTTTACATACCCCTAATCTTCACCCACTGCTATACAGAGAGCAACTCTTATTCTAGGCATTAGTGTTAGTGACTGAATCACAGAGGGGAAAACCGATATAGACATCATAACATACACATCTGTGGTGTAATATATAAATAAAAATCCTGTTATTAAAAAAGCTGATGAGACATTTTTTATATTGATGATTAATTTAATAGAAAATGCACTTGTTGAACAATTAAAATTTGGGGGGGGAAACATGAGACATGCTTTTTTTTGGGGGGGTGTATTTTGCTATGTGTTGTTCCTTTTTTTAATCAATCCCAGAATCTTTGCAAAAAACACAGCTCTCAAGCAGAACTGCAACATTATGGAAAAGCAAAATGTTTAGGGATAGGTCAGTGAAATAGAATAAACCATAAAAAATCCATTTTGAATGGGAAATGCCAAATCAAAACATGATGTCACTTCCTCTTTGAAATCTCAGCAATTTTTCATCTCAACAAAAACAATTCAGTGGTTTTGTAACCTAAAATTAGGACAAAAATAAATGTCAAATACCAGATTTTACACCAGATTGAAAGTTATGATAAGGAATGTGTATGTGGAGTATTGACTTCTAGCAACTTTGCATTTAGAAAAAAAAAAAAAGAAAAGTTAATGTTTGAGAACTTTACTTCAGATATTCTATTAAGGGTGGTGATAGCAACACGCTCATAGTCAACATCATATGATTCATTACCAAATCAGAACAAGCCCAAGACAATGCAACACCCATCATAAAAGTTCTCCACAGCAGAATGTTCAAGGAAAAGGTAACTATAGATAAAAGCATCATAAGTCAGAGTTCCGTATCTTTTAAAAAACAGTACCAAAATTAAGCATTATAAGAGAGAAGACAGCACTGGCAATGATTCCTGACTATGTTCATTACCTAGGAAAAAAAGTCAGAGGTTGTAAAGCTTAGCAAGTATAGTGTCAATGTTCAAAGTCTAGTTTTAAAGAATTACAAAAACTTTGGCTTGATGTAGCTCTTTCAGGTCTGAAAATTTATCTCAAAGCAGCTTATGAAGCAATGAAGAATCGAAAACAATATAATGCAGAAGCTGTTTGAGTAAATGAAATCTTAGTTGGAGCAGGAGAAGTATATAGAGATAGATTTATGCAAATAAGCAGGCCATCAAGCTAACCTATTAATCCATATTTGTGTTGAGTGCTTAACTTACTGATTTTTTCCCCCACAACGCTCATTGTTTTGACATCTGGATACAGCACACAAATACGTAGCCATACAAGCAAACAGAGGACTGCTCAGAACCAGGTTGAGCACTATACTACTTCTACTGCAGAGAGATGAAACTCCTGCCATAATAAAATCTTTATACTGTCCTGTTAATATAACACAAATGAAAGTATCTGCATTCTGCAAGTAACTAAAGCTGCGTAGCAAAGAATAAGCATTGCAGATTAAGGATGTCTCCTGAAAGTCTCCTTTTGTCATGACTGCATTAAGAGAAACCAAGCCAGGAGACTGCTTGTATGCTGAGCCGTTGTGTCAAGTATGAGGGCTTTTTCAGATGTTTTGCTTTGCTGAACTGAGGTAAACAAGAATCCACCTCCTATCCTGTTATTGTAGGGTTTTTCCTGTAAGAGATGAAAAATAAAAGGCACTTTTATTAGTCAATGAAAGAAGATTTAAATATCTGAAATCAGATACACAGAGAGCATAGATCTTAGCACAACAAGGACCTAATTAGTCCTGGGTAAGATCCTGAAGGAAGAGAATCAGATTGTCACTAAGACACTGTTTGAGATAATAATTTACACAAAAACAGAGATAATGGATTGATGTTAAAGAAAGGATTAATCTATAAGCAGTTCAGACAGAATTTCTTTATGCAAAGGGTTACTGAATAATGGAACAAATTGTCAAAGACAGTGATAGAAGCAAGTGTGAATTATTCTGACACATTTCTGGAGGAGAGAATTGGAGAGTACAGTTGCGAGCTAGATTTCCAAGATGATAAATGGTGATACATGAATTGATTTAATTTCAAGCTGGGGAGTCTAAGGATAGGAGGAATTGCATTAAAAAGTTCCAAGGTTAGTTATGGGAGATCTTAATGGACCATGTATTCCTCCTCATCCCCTTTAAAGTTCCTTTGTTCTATTATAAGGCAAAGTTTTATATAATAGATTATGAAATAGACTAGCTAGGATGAGAGGAACCAGCTACTTACTGGTAAAGACATGTAAGATTAAAGGATCACAAAACATTCAGTTTTGCTTTGTACAGACTCTTTCTACTGAAATAGATTTGTAGGTATGATCTGAAATCTTCAAGGATAGAAACAGAGAAAAGCATGCATTAAAAAAAAATAAACAAACTAGACAGGCAAAGCACTAAACATTTCTTTCAAATCTATTATGGGTAGCCCTGTGGTCATACTGTCACCTCTGTCAAAGTCATTACCACAATCACTAGTAGATTTGCAGGTGCTCTTAACATTCTAAGAAGTTGTACACAAAATGGCCTTTTCAAAAAAGAATACATTACTATTCAAAGCTAAACCAGAAGCACTATAGGTTAATCACTTTCATACACACACTATGAAGAAATAGAAAATAGGACACTAATTTAGCTCCTTTCCTCTGAAAGCCTAAAAGTCCACTAATAATAACAAAAACTTTAGCTGGAAGAAAACAAAACCTGAATGTTTTGCTTAGAAGTAAATCAGAATTTGATATGCACCAGACAGAAAATAACTGTTCTCCTTCCCAGTCCCCAAGTCTTAATCATGCTTACTAATAAAGGTTCTGCTAGGCCTGATACTGCATATTAAAGAGCACATATGAGACATATATCGTGTTAAGCCATGGAAGAAAAGTCTATCATAAACATCTTGTTCATCTATTGTTATTTCTTAAAATAGTTATGCTGGTGTTGCCTTTTTCCCTGAGGTTATTTTTGCCATATGGCTCCCATCACTGAAAGAAAGTATTTTAGCACGGACATGTCACCACTACAAATTCTGTGAAACTAAATATGACTGTGTCCCTGAGGATTATCCAAAATCTAATGAAGTCTGAGTGAGAGAACGCATGGCTGTGCAGTTCTTGCTTGAATCATTCTTCTGTTGAATTTATATAAAATCCAGGATGTACAAATCTCTCACAGTGAAAATAAAACTATGGCTCTGTTGAGGGCTGTGCATTTTCTGGTTCTCATATTAGGTTTAGTGCAATGTCATGAAATGCTTTAAGTAGGTAAAACAAATTTGCAACCAATCTGTACTCATCAAGAAATAAAATTGTTAAATTTAGCAATATTAGGTTGATGGAGTCCAAAAAACTATCTTATCCTCCAAATTACTGTGTGAAGCCCCTTTGCTTAATCACAAGGAATGTGGAAAAAAACTACTATAAAAATGAACCAATGCATCCGAGACTAGAAAAACAGATCACTCAGTAGATCACTCAAGCATCTGCTTGAACTGTTTCAAGAACCATCTTTAGTGACAGAGACAGAAAGGATAGGCTTCAGGGTTTCTGCATTGTTTTGTGACCTCTGGAGAAGTCTCATTAGATCTGAAGCAGGTCTAATGAGGCAGACTTACAAGCTAGGGCACCTAAAGAGGACAATGATCATTAAATACCATGCTAAATATATTTTATGGTATTTATTTAATGTAAATTTATTCCACTACTAAAAATACATGCTTTTTAGTGGAATATAAATTTTGTCCTAAACCTGTTCTCATAATAGGTTCAACTGGATCACCTGACACATGTGACGTATTCTGGTCTCCTGATATTGACAGATCCACTACTCTGCCTTACAAAGACAAATTTCTAGAGACTGTGTAACCCAACAGACTGTCAAATGTTCAAGTGTCTGTTGGACAATCAACTAATAAAGTGAAAGCACTCAGCAGAAGATGAATAAAATTGGACATTATGGGGAGCCATCTTGATTAAATGTCATCAGTGTCTCTTAATTATACTTGTGTTCTGTCTTCATAAGCATTGAATACATGGAATACCTCCTACTTTTTTGCTCGCCATTTGTCTACAAAACAAATAACCATTTATTACTTGCTCCTCTAACCACAGTCATTCGTAAGGAGACTCCCAGCTGACCTGAGTTAACCATGGATTGTCCTTAAGGCTGGCCTGGTGACAGCAACACAAAGGACAAGAGAAAGAAAAACAGGATGGGGCTGTCCTTCCACAAGTTTCTTCACACAGGTTTTTGCTCTCTTTGTGGGATATATTTCCATATCCCAGTGAAACCCATTATCTAGTCATTATTTATCATATCAAACATCCCTTTTTAATTTCTACTTCAATAGATTCTTTTATTCCTTTTTTTTTTTTTTTTTTTTTTTGTCCTGCACCCTCCACTCCTCCCCTCCCTTTGCTTTTATAAAGTTACACAACCTTTAGGGAAAAGGGAAGTTGTTTACAATTTGTAATTATGGTACTGAAGAAGAAATCAACCCACAAATTCATTGCAAAGTGTTTGATCCAGAATATTGTTAGAAACATAATTAATAGCTGAAAGCATTTGAAACAACACTTCTCAACTTAGTCATTAGGCATCCAGAAAAATACAAGCACTCAGCTTTTCAAGATTTAATATATTGAGGTTTGTTTTCCGTTTCAGTATTTGAAGAGTTAATTTGGTGGATCATTTTGTTTGCTGCTGTAATGGAAAACAGAATTTATCACTACTTTGTAATCTCAAAATACTATATTTAAGGGCTGTTGGTAGAGGAACATGCTGAGTTTCACTGAAGGCTCTCATTTTGCAACACCCATCTTCAGATCTTTAGAGAGCCTTCAGACCAAGGAAATACAAGTGGAACAAAACATGAAGTAGTGAGCTACCTACCTAAATAGGGTCAACATTACACGGCAGTAGCAACATTTTTAATGTGTTTCTCTGGTTGGTGCAAACCAGTGGAGCTCTGTGGATTTGTGCAGTACAGTGTCAACTTATGGGAGTTTGGACCCTGACAGAACACTTTTCTTCACTGTTGCCTTGCAAGTCTCTCCTTTATAGTTTTGTATAATTTTTGTTGTACTTGGAAAAAAAAAAAAAAAAAAAAAAGAAGTTAGTACCACAAGGCTTCCTACTTCTTATCATTGCCAATCTGTTCACACTCTAGTATTTTTATAAATTTTTGTTGTTGTTGTAATTTATTTTGTTTTATTTTGCTTTTAATTCAGACTATAACAGGTGAGTTCATCTTAACAAGCCCCGATTGTTCAGAGGGATTATTTTCTGCTCTTTTACTTTTCTCCTTTTGTCCTTACTTTCTTTGGTTTATTCACACCACAGTAATACTTCATGAAAGAGAGTCTCAATGCACACAAGAAAAGTGTCTCAGTGCAGGAACTGAAATCCCCTAGATATGATTAGCTTAAGTTTGTACCTATTATGTTTCTGAAGGCATAATGTTGCCAAGAGTATACTGAGGAGGCTGGGAAATGTCTGCAATTTCCCAGATCCAGTGCAAAACTGCAGAACTGAAGCAGGAGAAAGGCTTGGTACAGTGTTTGGACACAGAAGCCAGACTAAATCCTTTAAACATGGAGTAAGAGTGTGTTTCCTGATGCCCATTGCTTCACACTCAAAGTAGAGAATGACAAAGTGTTTTTTCCTACTTTGTTACTTATACTCTTTAACACCCCAGTCTAACAATGTTTTTAAGGCAGTGGATGTTCATCTGGGGCATACGGTGTTGATTCACTGCTGCAAGGCCATAGGCATAACATGATCTCATTGTGCCCAGTGTTCCATGCAGGCAGCCCTACAGAAGAGCAGTTTGCTTTGGGGTACTCAGTCCAGGTCTGCCCTGCAAACATGGCAGGTCTGTCCTCCTGCTGGAATTGCATGTGCTTTCAGGATTGCCTCCATGGCACAGAATTCAGAACAGTGTTTTTCAGGAATTTTTAAATCTTTGAAGTCTGAATTATAAAAACAGAGAAGGGGAAGGAAACTAGAAAAATGAAAACGCTCTAAACAAATTTTCTTTCTTTAGTTTTGAAATATAATCTGCCAGCTTGTTTAGCAACATTCTTGATAACATTTTTTTGTCACAAAAGTCTGTATTCTGAATCAGGTTGTAGGGCTTTTACTTAATTTACAGATTAGTGATTCTAGGGATACTAGTCTAACTGATCATCATATGCTTCTCACTCATTTCCATTTCAGTTCATCTCAAAATTGCCCTTATATTGGGAGGATTAGAAAACTGATGTTATTTAGACTTGGCTTCTGTTAATTAAGTATTTGAAAGTACAGAGATTTGGGAATTTCACCTTCTATAAACCAGGTAAACTTTAATCATCTCCTGAGCTCGGCATAACCAGTAAGCTTTAAAATGCAGATTCCTCTTGCCTTTTCTCAGAATGCTTTATTTCAGTGCATCACAAATAAACATGCTGTGAAAGCTCAAACTATAGTTAAAATTCAGTTGCTACACAAGTTTGCCTCCAATGTAAGTACATTAATGATCATCTTGTGTGTGTAAGTAATAATGATACAAGAGTTCCACTGGGATTTTGTACAAACATATGGCTGAACAGCCTTCTACTTGTGCAGCAAACTGATGAGAAGTGCTCCTGTTTGTTATTGAATACAAGTAAATATTGTTATACAACAAAGGCAGAAGTTGGCTTACCTTCTGCCTCTGCCATTCGTCCCACAAGAAAGCAGGAAAACAGCGAATGCCTTCCAGCTCTCCTGTCTGTTAAACAGGAAAGCTGGGGTCTGAACATCCTGATGCCTCAGTAAGACACTAAGAGGGGTCTAAACCAATTAACAGAAACCTCCAGCTGGTGCCTTTACTAATTCTAGTCCAGACTCTGGCTGTCTGTACTGGAAATAACAGACAAAATCCCACAAGCCTGTTATGTGCCTTCTGCAGGAATCAGCCATATCTAGTGGACTTGCAGAATCTTGTGTATGTTCTGATGAGCTATTGCAATAGGTAAGAGACCATGTTGATCACTGAGACTGGAATATATATATATTCCTTGTCCTTCACCCTCTGTGGCAGAGGACACCCCCACGTGCCAGCTATTGTTTTTCCCATTTTTTCTGCCTCTAGTTCTACAAGTGGCTTTATTAAAGATTTGAGCAAAAGCAGGACTCCTAGCTCTTCCTGGAGCTATGATCTATACCTGGCAAACAACTCCAGATGACTGGGAAAATGATTAGGAATATGACGAATAAGGAGTTTACTTGTCTTCTTAAAAGTTATTTCTTATGGACTGCACTTGGGATACCATTTGGTTCACAGAATCCCCGAGAATTAAGAATTGTGGCAAAAAGACTCTTTATTTCCCATTTTTTTACTTAATTTAGTGTGTTATTCTTTCAGAAGTGGACCAAGGCACAGGTACTCACATCATTGTGACTAGGTGCTCTGTAGTGGGTGCTATCTTTAGAATTGACCATGGAGTTGAGCTGGATGAAAAATAGTATCTGAATGAAAGTGAAATTTGCCATAACACCCAAGACTTAAAGAAATAATTCTGGCCTGTTTATCCTTTTTTATTTGGCTTGCTCTCATTTATAGCTTGTGCATTATTCATACTGACCTTTCAACGAGAAAGCTTCTACTACCAGACTTGTAAATAAAACACAAACTATATGCAGTAAGGAACATTTTGGACCAATGATTTTTAGCCCAAGAGGTTTGCAAGAGGCATGAACATGGTCAGTACAAACCTGTTCTGCTGAAGTAGTTTCCTGCACGAGGACTAAAGGCAAGCCTTGCAAATCATTGCCTATCTATCACTGCCTTTGCAGCTGAATTATCCTAAGAACATTGCAAATTTTATGTATAAATAACGCACAAAGCCATTTTCATATAGGTGATTCCATTCCTTTTCCAGCACAAGTTTTTTCTCTGTTTTTGGTTTGCATGCTGTCCCCTCTGTAAGTCCAGTGAGTCAGTTCCCCCATTTACTACCTAAGCTTCATTATAATGTGTTAAATCTTCTGTAAACCAACTGAGGCAGGGGAGGTGGTGGTGCAGCAGGGCAGGGAAGGGAGAGACCAGGAGGACAGAACAATATGCAAATAGTATGGTAGTAGTAGGAAGTATGTTTGCTTCCAATATTATCTACAAGAAAATTGTAGATCCTGAGAGTTTTTGCTTCAGCTATTAACGTATTGTGTGTACCTATTCATTGGTTCTGTAATCAGAAATCGATTTGTAAGTGACTCTATGTCTGAAGGAGTTCTTGCAGGACTCTGTCTGTGTACTTATTATGCTGACACTATTTGCCATTTAATTAAAATGTGCCACTAACATAGCTCAAGCAGAGAACATTATAAGATCTTGATCCTCTAAGCAGATGTATATGGTTCAAAATGCTTTCTAGAAACACAACGCTTTCTTTTTCCTTAGATTGTAATTATAAGAATTATGCAGATCTAAATCCGAACCACATAAAGAATTAGATTAGATCCTTGGTTTTCTATTTTCCTAAAATCTTTGTTGCCAAAAACATTTTAAGAAATTTGCAATGAGGGAGATCCTAGACCTTCAAGCACTTATGATGTTATTGAATCTACTAGCTTTGAACAGGATGTTATAATCTCCAAAAACATTTCTCTAACCTTTCATTAAGGCACTTCCACAAACAAATGGCTACCATCTTACCCACAATTAGGTCCAATTTTCAGATGCTTCATATTTTACCCAGGTCCAGTATGCATTTTAGAGGGATAAGAATGGAACATGTGAAGTAAGTGTTTTACCCTGCAAAGAGATAAATAATTAATGAAAAGGAATGCAGACTACAGCTCCTCTGGGTCTTAAAAATACATAAGATCCTAAAGTGACTGATTTCATTGGATAAATTAAACTAAATGTCATGTTTCTGAGAAGAAATGGCAGGATTGGGCAGTGTACAGAACAAATGTTCCATGGTAATAACCAGGGAAAGAAAGATTCTCGGAATATGTGGCTAGATTTCAGGAGGTGTGTAGTATTTTTCTGTCCTATATTCATTCTTGACTATATTGGCAAAAATAATCCTTTTTTTTTCCCTTCTTCTTTTAGCTTACATATCCATTACTATTGAATTTACAGCACTGCTGGTTAAAAGTGTACAAAGTCGTCCAGTGTGTTTAGCTTGAAATTTCATCATGTCTGAACAGCTTAAATGATAGCAGGCTGATAACGCTTTATGAAGCAGATTTTAATAGTGCTTTCATGTTTCTGGTTTATGATGCCATTAAAGTCATCTTTTGTCATATTAGTAATGGAGATATTCTCAAAATAACCCAAGAAGAAATTTAATATAGATTTTAATGTCAGCATAAATTCCTGTATTACTAAACTTATTTGAAATGTTAACAGTGTTGTTTGCATTTCCAAATATATGTTTCATGTTATTATGGAATGCAAATCCCTTAGCCTAACAAAAATATCCGTTGTCTGAAAGTCAGAGGAAATTCAGTAATACTCTAGGCAGGTGATTCTGAGGCACAATTTGCTGAACAGGAAAATTACGGATTTGATGATAATGTTATAGATCATGTACATACCTATATGAAAAGGCTCAGATTTTCAAAATGCTAGGCACCTCTCTGGAGGATATTCAAATCAGGTCATGTAGTCTAAACTTGGAGACAAATGTGCCAATAAACACGATACTCTGATTCTGGTTTATAATTAATTATGGGGAAAAATAAAAGACCTTATAGCATGAATTAAAAATTATTCCATGTTGGTTTATCCTGATAAGTCTATGAAAAGGCCAGTTACTGTGCCTGATGTTTGTCTCTTTCCTGTCAAGAAATATGTGGGATCCAAGCATTTGTTTTAGTAAAATTTGTGTACAGTCTCAATATTCTGTCTTTTTTGCTAGACTGAAATCAGAAGGCTGACGAAGTGTCATGCATAACAAGATGACCTCATGCTTAAAGAAAAAAATAGATTTTGAACAGAACGTACCTTTCATTGTCGAAACTGTTTGCTATACTGAGTTCATGAAAAAGAACTCCTCCCACAGAATGAAAGCAGGCTGGATAACAATATTGTCCTGGTTTAGGGGAAGAAACATAAGCTGCAGAGCTGTGTAAGGTACCAGCTGCAGCTGTACAAGGCACTACACTCATTAAATACCAAGAGGCCAGCATGAACCAAATTCTGCCCTTAGTCTGCTTCTGTTGCAAGTGATGGGAATTCTGGCCTCAGTCCAACCGACCACTGAACTACACGCATAATTTTGAGATTGAGAGTAACCCCACTGATTTCAATGACCTTCTAAATTGAACTCTCGGTGCATTACACGTAAAATAAAAAATGATAGCAAAGTAGTCTCCAATACATAACCATTCCTTGAAAAGAATCTGGCATTTTTTTAAAGCAAAATTTTTTAAAAACCACTCAATTGAAAAACAAGAACATGCATAAACTAGCTATACTTTAGCCAATAGAAAGCACTACCTCAAATCAATGGAGCTTCCTTAGTGTTGTTCCATGTGGCCCTGGAAAAAGATATAAAAGTATTCTCAAAAAACTCTGTCTTGAAAGGTATGGGTTCAGCATATCTGTCTTAGTGACATTTACAATATAATTTAAATTAAGGAACTTGCCCTGTATTGGATGAGAGAAGTGTAAATAACCAGAGAATACAACATCCTGCATCTTGCCATTCTCACATTACATTGCATGATTCAGTATTCCATAAATACTGGTTTTATTAACATTTAAATCTTGTCTGTATTCTCACTCTTAGTACAGTGGAGTTATTTCCCACATTTATAGGAGTTTTTTTTAGAAAAGGACAGGCAAATACATTTTTATAATTTCAAGTTTAAAAGTGTTCAGTGAACAGATGATTGTACTAAAATCCAGGAAAACCTCCGAAGTGTTGGTATTCCAATCAGTATGTACTATCTCCTTCTACAGAACCAGCTTGATCAAAGGAACTCTCTACATAAACTAAGTAGTTGTCTTTAAGGTCCTTGATGAATCGGAGGACACTCCTCATTTGTTTTAAGCATCATTTACATTGTCGTATAATGCCTCACAAAGGATGAAACCTCTACAGGATACCATAATGTAAACTACAAAATTTATATGTACTATTTGTTATTAACTCGTTGCAAGCTTTCATACAACTGAGACCTGTACTATATTGGTTTCTCTGAGTTTGACATATACAGTACTTTATGATGAAGGCTTGGCAGATAATATCTGCCATGACAGGAATACACAAAGGCTCAGAGGAAAAAAATTGTAGTGATATTTCCAGACATATTATATGTGAAATAGAATATTTATGGTATCAGATTATTTGTGATGGAAGGCTACGCTTTTAAGAAAAGATACATTGTCACAATGGGCTTCAATTATCTTACTGATTTTTTACAAATCATAGGTGAAGAAAATGCAATAATCTCCATGTATCTGGGCATTGGTAAACATTATAGCATAAAAAGTGGAATGATCTCTAGGTTAGAGAAAAGGGATCAAAATTTATACCATGAGTAAAAGCTTTCTGCAGAATAAGCAACAGCTGTTCAATAGATTCTCTTTCACTTCCGGTTGGAAAGAGGATACCAATCAATTTCATCAAAAACAAATTCTGGAACAGATCTTGCTGGATTTTTTAATCAAGATAAAAAGTAGACATAACCTGATACATAGGAAGAATTGAATGACCTTGAGGGCCATAATTTTATCTATATACTTACACACATAGACACACACACATATATATATATATAAAAAAATACTAATGATTATAAATTGTATGCCCACCATTTGGGAATATTTGGGAATGACAAAGTAAGAGGAAGAGAAAAGTAGAGCTGACACTACAAGGTTTTACAATAATTCACCTGAATAATGAAGTTATGAAAGGTCTATATGATCAGAAAAGTTGCATCGCACAGTATATTCCTGGCAGAAAAATGACTTGGTAATAATATTGCAGAGACTGTACTATGCGTATTTGGAGTGCCTATTGTACAACTTGGAGAAAGACCCAAACATCAACAGAGACCAAAAGATGACTGGGAGATTCCTACAAAGAAGACTAAAAGAATCAGGCTATGCTATCCTAGAAACTGAAGACTAATTATGAAATACAACAGCACACTATGAATAGGTTTATTGCACAAGGGACATGAAGGGAAAGAAAACATTTCAGACAATATCAGATGAATTTTGTAACAAAAAATATTCATTTTTTGCTATTGAGGTCTCAGAGGTGGGCAATTAGTAGGATTCAGACTACCAGAGGAGTCTGAAAGATAAACAAAACAAAATATTAATACAGAGCATAGCAATCTTATGGACAAGACAGCATGTCTGCTAGAAGACAAAACTGAAGACTCGTTGTTTGTATGAGGGGTTTGGGGGAGAATTTCTCCAATACAGTCTTGAAAAGAAAGTTTTCTACAGAAAAAAAAAAAAAAAAGCAACTTTAACGGTTTAAAAGACTTTCAGATAAGCAGGGCCAAACTATACAAGTTAATGTGTTTCTCCCCACCTATTTCAAAATCACAACTATTTTGCAGGCATGCTGCATTAAACTTATGAAAATGCTTGAGGATGTTGAAATTATCAAGTCATACGTCCATAGTCCTTACGTGTGTTTATGCACACTGTTTCATTTAAACTGGGAGTAGAGTGTTTATGCACAGAGATGCATTGCCTTCCCTACTTTTTTTCTGTGGGAGCATGCTATGCACTCTGTGACCTGTGAAATGATGCTCCTTGCTAAAGAATCTGATTTCTAATGTACGTGGTGTCATGTGTACATTCATGACATTGATTAACCATGAAGAACATCATGTGAAGCTCAGCAAGATTAGTTGAAAACTTTCGACTTTAGCTCAATTCTTAAAAATGGATTATGCTTAATATGGGAAATAATTTTTATTAAACATTGAACTATGATACAAGGTCACTAAAGTACATCTTGGAAACTCAAAGCTAACAGTGGGAGATCACATGTTTCTGTTCCAGCCTTAAAAACTAGGTTAAAAATAAGCTGGTATCCAAGACAGTTGCTGTTTGTTAGGTGTTGTTACTTATTCAATATTTTCTAGCTTTACTCATTACTTCCTTTTTCTGGGATATCCTGGAGGATGTTTTCTTACACTCAGAGAAAATTACTTAAACAAAGCAAAGGTTTAGAGAGAAAACTTAGTGCTGATGGAGACCACTGTCAACACATTTTGGGAACTCCACGTATCCTATGCAGTCTTTTTCAAATGCCATTTCAAAACTGGAAGAGTTACTATGACTTCTTATTCCTATTATGCCATCCTTTAAATTCTCAAATTTAGGTTCAAGATTTCTTGCCATGACAGTGGAAATTAATAAATATGAAATGTGACATACTGCATCAGGAAAAAGCTGTTTCCATATTGTGTAGAAACAAATGACAATAGGAACAGTCTTCTATTTTGATAGAGAAAAATAATAAAAGTGGCAATAATAAGATGAGGATAGCAAAGAAATAGAATAAATAAAAATACCGCTGCTGTGTTGATCGTCTTTATCCTCTTTCCTCTCTAATTTTTCCTATATTCTCTACAGAGGTTAGTCATTGAACTTACCAAAACAATCAATACTTTTTCTGAAATATGGAAGATTTTAGAAAGCAGCCACAGATTTATTTCATAACCCCCTTTGCTGTCCAAGCACTGTTATAAGTGATCTACACTTAGAGGTCATCCTTTTTGCAATGCCAAGAGAGGTGGTGTCATGGCCAGCACACTGATGGGGATGGAGGGGATGGGAACTTGCAGAAGCTGAAGTCAGACTATAAAATGAAGGCTAAGGTATCCATACCTATGTAGATAAACACTGGCTTCATTGATAAGACTGGCACAAATCATAGAAGATATATGTTAACTAAGCATGTGACAGGGAGCAGGAGAGGTAAAACAGTACTGCCCAAGGCTAATCACAGAATCATAGAATGCTAGGGTTTGGAAGGGACCTCAAAAGATCATCTAGTCTGAGTAATTCTTTCTAATTCTTCTGTGCTATATTCACTGACAGAAAAGGAAGAAGTTGAAGTGTGAAGCAAGAAACAGTGGTCAAACTGAATTCAGGTATACTTGATGCATTTTTGTTCCCACGATGAATAATAAATAATGAATAATTTCAAGTCTACACAGCTTTCACCTTCTGTTTAAATAAAATGCTATTCCATTTGCCAGGCTTTAATGAACAAGGTGATGTCTGAAAGCAAGAAATGAATGACAGTGGTGCATGCATCGTGTCTATAGTCCCTCCTTAATCTACCACCACCTGTGGTAGCTGTGGGTTGGCAGATCTCTAAACAGCAAAACCAATTAGATTTCATATCAAATTGTTTAATTGTATTTCCCCTCACTGGGCACAAAATGCTTAAGATACTTTATTAGTAAGAGTTAAGAAAAGAGCAGAAAAACCTATCTGTGGCGAAGACGACTTTTGAAACAATGGCACAGTTAGATTTCTGTCATCTTATGGTTTTGCTACTGCTGTGATATTCACGCTATTCAGATCCATTTAAAAATATTTAGCCTGCAGCTTCCTCTGGAAAGGTCAATCCTCAGACCCAGAGCTAACCTGCTGAGCAGGACTGAGGGGTAGAAAATGGTTGACCCTGGAGAGAAGTTCTTGTTCTCAGGAGTGGCTGTACTTCAGCAGGGGCTGAAGTGTGGCTTTGGGTGAGTTTCAACACGTAAGTCACCTGACAGCCTGTGAGTTGAAGTAGCGGGGGGCCATGCTCAAATGCTAAGATTGTTACTCAGCTTTACCCAAAGCTCCTCAGGTCAAAGGGTATGACCACTGCACGTCATCTTATGAACTGTGTAAATACACCCAGAGTGTGTTTAATTTTTAATTTAAAAGAACTATTTGTTTCAGTTAATGAGAAATGTCTTCCCAAAATATTAACATTACAAATGCTACTGATCCTCTTGTTATGTACAGAGAGTCGATAATGTGTGTTCTCAGTTCAAAAGCAAATGAGATGATGCATCTTTTCCCTGGGGAGCTTGTGCTCCAGTTCAAATATAAAGTGTTTCAGACACGAACAGTACATGTTGTGCCAGCACAAGGTGTTTGGAGGTAAAGTAGGAATCAGCTTGTTCTCCTTGTTCTAGCTCTGATAGATGTTCTCTGTGTACTTGCTAATTTCCTCATTAGTGCTGAAAGAGTGTCAAACCAAAGGGGCATCTGCAGTTACTCTTTTTTGTTAAAGAGGCACAAGAAGAAGCTGAGGTGGAGAGAGAACAAGAGGTACTGCTGGTCAGTATGTTACTGTGGCTAGTTACAGAAAACAACACTGACACACGAATCTCTATGCAGAATTTTCTCAGTAAAGTTATACAGTGAATACACATGCCAACTGTCTAATTGAGACACCTGAACAAATGGTTTTAAAGATATGTTCAGAACACAGATGAAGTTCTCAGTTTTGTCGTTGGACTTGTAGGATCTCATTAAATTAGAAAGACATGTCTAAGGTAAAACAGAAAGTATGGCAAGTGTATACAGCATCTGAATACAAACATGTACCTGGTACTCTTACAATTTTTTTAAAAGTTTTCCCTCACACATCCTTAATCCATTCTACAGATAAAGTATTGGTGCTTGGGGGGGACAATTTTTTAACAGATAAATTGAGGCTTATGCATAGGAAAATATAGCACATCTTACATGGACTTCATTTTATCCACAGGTCTCCAAAATGCCTACCAAAGAAGGATAACATTTATTAAAGACAACATAAAAAGAATCTTTACTTCAGCTAACTCAATATTATGGCTGATTCAAGGGTAGACTTTTTGGCTGTATCTTAAAAGTGTACTTGTAATGACAAAGTATGACACTGATATGACACTGCACAGATCCTGACATTCATCATTTGCTTGAACATAAACTGTGAAGATCACATTAAAAATATTATCTCTGGTCCTTCTATCACAGTAGAGGGGAACAAAACATGTCAGATGTACTGGCAAACTCTTTCACTTACAGTTTCAAAGAATTACATATTTTTCCTTTTAGGAGCAGACATACACAGGATTTGTAACCCCCTGCACCAATGTACTTTCAATCAAGTCATGATAGAGCTTGTATTTATTTGTGAATGAATCCTCATGGGGAAAAGAGCAGTTCAGTAGAACAGACCTACTCTATTTATAAAAAAGAAAGAAAGAAGAAAAAAAAAAGAAACAAAACAAGTTAAACAAGTTGCAGTTATACAACATGTATTTTTGGCTAAAACTGTGTGGGGTGAGAACTCTGCTTCAATTACAGGCAGTAAAAAATAACTTGGTAAAATCTCACAGGAAGTCCTTATTCAACACTTTGCTTTGCTCTTTCCATTTCTTTGAGTAAATCTGACGTTATAAGCACTACTGACTCTCTGAGGACCTCTTAAATAATTTAAAGATGCTGAGCCTCATATTCTACACGCAAAAGATGCTGACATTATTTTAAATGAGGTTTTTATACTTAAAATATATTGAAGTGCATTTTGGGGAAATGAAGTTTTGCTACCTGTGCTTTTTCTGAGAGCTACTATGTGTAGAACAATACGGGCACTGTGGGTAGAATAATGTCCACAGGTTTTTTTGTATATTTTGAAAAATATTGTTAAGCACAATCCTCTCTTTTTCAAAGATTAACTTGAAATATCTTTGTTACCTTCTGGAAACGTAATAGGTCTGGGGTTTTTTTTTTGCAAGTGGTTGTACCCGATAAAAGCCAGGCAGTGCTTAAATCAAGATTTGTGAATAATTAAAAATATACACCAGGTAAAATTATACACTGGTTCTTCTGAGGAATGCTTTGACTTCAATATATGGCTTTTTCTGCTAATAGCTTGAGCACAGTACCCTCGCTGTTATTTATGCATCTAACCCTTGATGCTTTTAAGTTATTTGTCACAAGCAGCTGGCTTCTGTCTTACTCACCCACATTGTTCTCAGATGTCCTTCAAGTCACAATCCAAGTGAGAACATGTAAAGAAGACACTCATGGATAAACAAAATTTCACCTCTAAAATATGGGGAACACTGAGTGGAAGAGTTGGCATTTGTTTGGCTTGTTTGTCAAGTTTATTTTTATCTTCTTATGGCTGTTGGATAATGCTAGTTTAACAAGCAGACTCCCAATAAAACCTTAGTAATTCTCCTAAAACAAACCAAAACCAAAAGTGCCCCCACATTGTTCTGACTCTACTGCTTGCTAAAATCTAACACATGCTGGAATTGGGCATTTGCCAGTTAGCTTATTGATCACGTCTGATAGAGCAGACGTGATCAATAATGCCAAGAGTTGTGCATCTCCATATCAAATGCCTTGGCCTCATCTGTGAAGTCCTAGAGATGACAGCACACCACAAAAGCAGCATCCTATGCTCCCCCTCACATTTGAAGACGAGCTTAAAATAAGACAGTATTTAAAATCATAGCAAAGTCAACCTTACTGTATTTGCCATCTGATTTTTGAGCCATTGGAGTCTACCTGCTCTACATTTTCAAGATAAATTGTCTTTTCTTACTTTGTAAAGTGTTGCAACTCTCCTGTACTCATTACCTGATTAGCAAAGACATAGGAAATACCTCTGCAGGTCAAGTTTCCACCTTGCAGACAGTGGACATCCCAGAAAAGAGGAAGAACTCGTTCACATAAACTCATTTGTTACTTACAAAATACTTAATTAATGTCCCATTTGACCACAGGACTTTGGGAAATGAAATTCAGACAGCAGCAAAGACACATCCTGGGCAGTTTAATCTCTCTGCACCTCTGTCAGCACCTCGCCAGCAGTCCTCCAGCTACCCTCACTGGTGGTCACCCTTGATGCTGTCTGTGGCTAGCAGGAAATGCAAACTGATTATGAGAAAGAATGAGGTAGAGGCCAACATCACTTCAGGAGCTTCGATAATCTGCTACACATATTTCATCAGTTTAGTCAGTTTACTTATATATTTCAGTGAAATCCAAAACCATTTCTCTCAATGATGGTAGAGCACTCACAGCTGAAGAACTGGGAGCACTTCGCTGTTAATGAAGTTGGTAGACAAGGTAATGGGACACTTTTTCCTCTTTGTTCTTCAAGTGGTATGCCCCAGGAAAAAAGTTACAATATTTTTTCCACCTTTAATGGTGGCGGCAGCAAGGTCACAGAAACTATGATACGAACTCTCATATCCGACCAATGGCTTTGAGTTCAACCAGTTCTAGATGACATTAATGACTGTTGTCATTTATTAATGAGTTTGAAGAGGAGAATTACTTTCATCATAGCAACAAATACGCCATGCCTACTGCATGCTGGCTAGATTTGGACTAAACAGATTAAAGAAGCCCTAGGATTGAAGGTTGTAAGCTCAGTGACCTGTAAACTGCAGCTTTCTGAAGTCATCCAAAAGGGACTCTGGTCAGAGCAGTAGAGCTGCAATAATAATATCTTGGATGGAACTCACTTTTTTGTGGTGTGTAGGCTAATACCTCATATACATGCACATGCACAAGGACACACATGAAAACAGCATTATCAGAGGTAGCCATTCATCCTGAATAGACCATCTGGCAAACTGGAATGGAAAGCAATCAGTACTTCTGCATAAGAATCTGATCTTATGATCAACACTGTCAAATCAAGAGGCTATGCTGAAAATTTGCCTGAAAGTCTTGGAAGTCCAGGCAGGGAGTGCAACAAAGAAGTTATTGGATCTTTTTGTCATTTATTGAAGTCAGTATTAGAGATGGAGTAAAACAAATGTTGTTGCCCTAGGCATGCTTTCAGTGCACTTTTATTTTGTTGTTGCTGCTCGGTTCATTGAGCTGGTTTGCTTTTAATGGTTCACTAAGCTTTGACTACTGTAGAGATTATGGTAATATCTTTTAGTGTAGTAGTCTGCTGGACTGGAGTGTATGTTGGTGCTTTCAAAGCATCAAAATAGGTAAATATCAATAATGAAAAAAGTTTTCTCAGCTGAGACTACGCCTTGGACTACAAAGTCACAACACTGTTAAGGGGCATATGCCAGTTCAGGAGAACAAAGGATATTGTTTCTTCAGGAATTTATGGTCTGCTTTGGATATTTGGTGTTTCAGATACCTTGTTCGCGGACTTAAATGGACTCTAAAAGGTAGAGGTATGAACTGGAATCAAAAAGCAGAGAAAATGTTATTTGGAGATGCAAAACCCATGAGGTTTCAAAGCCAACTATGTTCATGGACCTTTCTCTTAGGACTAGACAGGCCATGTGTTAAGTGTCATTCCTGTCTTCAAAAGGGAAAGGATCCAGAGAACTGCAGGTTCATCAGCCTCACCCTGATCTCTGGGAAGGGGATGGAACAGGTACTCCTGGAAACAATTTCCAGACTCTTGAAAGACATGAAGATAATCAGGAGCAGTCATCATGGATTCACAAAGGGGAAATCATGTCTCAAAACCTTGATAATCCCATTAAATGGCTGGCTTGGTGGACGAGGGAACAGCAGTTGCTATTGCCTGCCTTGACTTCAGCAAGGCTTTTAACACTGTCTCCCATAAAATCCTTGTAAAGAAAAAAATCAAGAATGGGTTGGGTGAGCAAACAGTGAAGTTGACTGAAAACTGGTTGAATAGTCAGGCCCAGAGGGTGGTGATCAGCGGTAGAAAATCTAGTTGGAGGCTAGTAACTAACACCCTGCCCTAGAGGTCGATACTGGGTCAAATCTTGTCCAATGTCTTCATTAACAATCTGGATTATGGGACAGAGTGTACACTTGGGGAGTTTGTTGCTAAATCAAAACTCAAAGGAGTACCTGATGCACTCGAGTTTTGTACTACCATTCAGAGATACCTCAACAGGCTGGAGAAGTTGGCCGACAGTTCAAAACTGAAGTTCAACTGAAGTTCAAAAAAGTAAAATGCAAAGTCCTGCACCTAGTGAAATTAAGCTTATGTACCAATATATGCTGGGGGCCAACTGGCTGGAAAGCAGCTTCACAGAAAAGACCCTGGGGGTCCAGCTGGGCACCATGTTGTGCATGAGCCAACAATGTGCCCTTGTAGCAAAGAAAGCCAACAGTATCCAGGGCTGCATTAGGAGGAGTGTTGTCAGCAGGTTGAGAGCTGATCCTTCCGCTCTTCTCAGCACTGGTGAGGCCAAATCTGAGCTACTGTGTCCAGATCTTGGCTCCTCAGTACAACAGAGGTACGGACATATTCGAAGAAGTGTGGCAAAGGGCTATCGGAGCATCTCTTCTGTGAGAGGAAAGGCTGCAAGAGCTGGGACTGTTCAGCCTGGAGAAGAGAAGGCTCAGGGGGGATCTCATCAATGTGAACAAATACTTGAAGGGAGGCTGTGAAGAAGATGGAGTGAGGGTCCTTCCAGTGATGCCTAGTGACAGGTCAGTAGGTAATGGGTACAAACTGAAACACAGGAGTTTCCCTTTGAACATCAGGAAAAACTTTTCACTGTGAGGCTGACCAAAGGTTGGCACAGGTTGTACAGGGTTTGTGGTGGAGTCTCCATCCCTGGAGATGTTCAAATGGTGTCTGGATGTGGTCCTGGGCAACCAGCTCCAGTTTACCTTGCTTGAGTGGAATAGTCGGATCAGGTGACCTCCAGTGATCCCTTCCAAGGGATCTCAACCATTCTGTGATTGACTGTGTGCGCACTCAAAAGTTGAGGTTGGTTGTGAGGTTGAGAACACAATGGAAACACGAATCACTGAGGTGGCACTGAGTGTTGTCAGCATGAAGTAATGACCTCTTCAAGAATAGCCTGCCTTGAAGGGCAGGAACAGGCAAGACCTTGACATCCTTTCCAGCTCTGCAGTCCATGGTTTCAATTCAGATAAGTCTAGAAGAATTCTTTCACATTTCTAAATGATGGAAATTTTAACACCCCAAAAATCGTGGTTTGGTTTTTTTCCCCATTAAAGTTCTCATGTAGCAAGAAATTTTAATAAGATGACCTTCTGGTGATGCTGAAATCATGGGGTAGGTGACATACAGAAGCTTTACCATAAATAATGTTCTGTCTCTAGTTGATCCTTAAATTGCACTGGAATCTGTTGGTGTTTTTTAATATTATTTTGAGTATTTCTTTTTTCCAGACAGTACTTGGAGGCATCGTAAGAGTAATTTTCCTTATAGCAATTCAGAATTTACAGTCCTTGGTGAACTTTGTAATTCTTAACTATCAAGCATAATTCATATTGTGTAGAGACTAATCTTAAAAAACCCCAAACAACTCAACAATTAAAACATGGATATCAGCAAAGTGAACCGTTTAGTTAAAAAATTGAAGACTGAAATTCTGTTTCAGTTAAGGGTATTCATCCAGTTCAGCTGTTCAAACATGTTTCACTTGATCACGTCTTTCACAAGAGTAATGAGTTAAGTCTGAATAAGCCATTAATTTCTGAACTGAAGTGTTTCCTGGAATTTTGAAGAAACAAAGGAAAAAATTGCATGAGCACCCTGTAAGATTGCTTTGTCTTTTTATGTAGAACAGGAAACAAGTGTGGTAAAAAACATGGTTTTGTGGTGCCTAACCTGACTGCCAAGTATCCTAGGCCCATTGATTGCTTGTAGGCTCCAGTTTTCATAACTTATACTTTTTTGTGCAGGGGTTATTGAAAAGTATAAGATTAATTGCCTGAAGAGAGCCAATTTGTATGTCAACCCTGCAGAAGTCAGTAGCATATTTCTTACTCACCATAAGTATCGAAATATGTTTGCTCTAGAATTAGTATGATAGCTAATATTGTTGATTTTGATCAATGTGTTTCAAAATACTTATGAGTAATTTGGCCTGAATAAATAAAAAGGTAGCCTAGAAAAAGTAATTTCTAATAAAGCCAACTTCAAAAGAATATTTTAGCTGTTCCAAGTGCTACAACAAAAATGTGACTAATGAATATGTGGCATAGCTACGGTTGAATATGATTGATTGCTATCGCTCCAACATGCATTTCCTACTTTAATTTAGTATAATCATTCCAAAGGAAAGGTAATAGCAAGTCAGTTTTCTTAATCTCAAGATCCTAAAAAAACTTGAAAGAATACAGGAATAAATGGAATAAAATTCATGCCTACTTTTGATATCATCTGTCTTTTTCCAGCCTGCTTCACTGCTATCCCTAGGTTTCTGTCATGATGGGTTTGGATGGCATAATTGCTGCCCTTGTGCCATTTGAATCCTTTTATTTTCTAAAAGAGAAACTACAAACGGGAGGTTACATTCCCTTGTTTTGATTTTAGAAGTAAAAGTTTAAAACAGTGCAATAGGCAGCAGAAATGAGTTTTGAAACTGCAATGGTGTTGATACTAGATCTTCAGAGATGATCTTGAAAGATTCTCAAAAATGAAATGCATTTAGAAGTCAAATCTCTCTCTTTCTTTCTTCTTTTATTTTTAAGTTTAGCTTTTGTTTTAAAGATTTAGTGTTCGTTAATTAAATGTTTTATGTGCTGATACATCCTTTCTGCTCAAACAGGACTGAATTTCAATGACTGGTACACTACAATCATGCAAATTTACTGCTTTTCATATTCATAAACTCTACACCTAACATATCCAACTTCACAGCCTCACTAACACACCTCAAGGGTGTACAACTGAAAAAGGAGGCAGAGTCAGCAACTACTTTACATGACTTTTTTTTAATACTTGGAAAAGTTTCAGAAATTTTAGGAGTGCAAATTATTTCTGCTAAGGGCAGAAACAAAGTTTGTAGAGTCTTCTTAAACACTGACAGAAACAAATTCTTAGTACTTTTTTTCTTCCTATAGAGGAGCAAGATTACAGCTTTGCCATGCTTTGAAATGGTTGTCAGCACCAGTGCTATATACAAAGATGTTTGATGCTGTTCTTTCTTTTCTCTGTTCTTTCTTTACTTCATTTCTGGTTTACATGGAGTCAAACCTTGGTCCTAGTGAGTTTTCACAGTGATTTAATTGGGATCAGATTTTTGCCCAGTTTTTCACTATATGCTTTAGTGGAAAAGAACAGCAATTAATTGCCTAGTTAATAAAAGTCTCTGCACGCTATTCTGAGCACACTGAAGATAATGTTCTCATTGTCTTCTGTGGGCATTGAATAAAGCCACATTTTTAACTGCATCAAACTCACAGATCATAAAAATATAGATTAGATACCTACAGACTCACAGCCCTCACACAAAATAATGCCAAGCAAGGGTCTCCAAAACTAGGAAGTAAAACAAGGGACAAAAGTAAACAAATAATATCCAACCCAAAACTCCATTTAAAAAAATCTCCAAACTTTTCTTCACACTATTGATTAAAAAATCCGGTAGTTCCTAGACTGAAATATGGCATTTACCCAGAGGCTAATGAAGTTTCACAGAAATTCTAAAGAAGGACACAACTGAGCACAGAGCTCTGATAAGACTATGTGGCCGTATGGATGGATTTGTGTCTTCCAGTCATTACCAGTGGAGAAGTTTCAAAGTCAGGGCATGACCTAAAATAAATCAATGATTTCCTCTTACAAAGCCATCCTCTTTCACTGTTTGCATCCGTCTGGACTAGATGAGATAATATTTGAACTTCTAGGGATATGATGAATCATCCTCTGTAGAAGTTTCTGTCATGTTAACCATAAGCTTGGCAGCCCTTAAATGAAAAGCTAATGGTCCAATTGTACTTTCACTTTTTTTCAGCATAGTTGTTATCTTCCAAACTTCTGTACATGTAAAATAGGACATGTGAAAGAAGAGTCAAGCCCTAGAACAGCAATGTAGCATCATTTGGCTCACAGTTGTTTTAATTCTGTGTAGTATTCCAGTTGTGACAGTTGTTGTACTCAACCTCAGTGACAATGCCAAAGCAGTCTATACGCTTTGGGTGCATGTAATTTAGAGAGACACAGTCTTTCTTCTATAATAGGCTTCTGAGACATCTAACTTCTTCCTGCTGCACTGGGAATAGATATATGTTTCATTGGTTTCATCTGTCACATAACTGGATCTATTGCACATATATGGTTCAGTTACACTGTACTGCATCAAAAGGCTGATGCTACCTAATGCATTGGATAGCAAATAAACAAAGAAGTGTGAGCTGGGAATTGTCTGAATTGTTCATACTGTCCACAAGCCAAAAGATTGAGTACTGAGTGTAAATAAGCTGCTGAGCTGCCATCTATACTCACCCTACCCATTTACTGATTGGCTCTATGGAATAGCAGAAGATTCCAAGAGTAACAAATTCTACCTCCTCCTTAATTGCTGTTCTGAATTGTCGGAAGAAGAAGGCAAGGAAATATTTTCCACTTTCAAAAAAAAAATATCAAAAATACTCAGTATTTTCAAGGAATGACACAACTTTCTCCTGGTGTTCTGAAGGGAGTACTATCCCTGCGTCTGATAAAAGTCTGGGTCCAAGTAACTAGCTAAAGCATGCTTGAAATATGCTGAACCTTACTATTAAATGGCAACCTAGGAGTTTTGATAGTGGACAACGTTTTCAAAAACAGTTCTAAACAATTTAGGAAAGAGACTGACCTTTTACATTTAAGTGAGGTTTGGCTATGAAATCCCTAAAGGAATGCCAATTTCCCCATATTAGAGCAATGCAAAAATGTCTATGTTGCTTCTGTACTTAAGTGAATTTACTTAAAGCTACCTCAGGTATCTATGCATTTATTATGCCATGCAGACATTTCAGAAAATGCTGTCAATCATCTGTCTATCTTTGTAACTGAGCTGGCTGGTCATAAGAGAAAATGAGGTTATAAAATACCAAAAGCCACTGAAATTAAATCTGCAGGTATTTAATTTTCTTTTACAAGGATTTCTCTTTTTAATATATATAAATGGAAAATATGAAAATGGGAGAGGAAGAAAAACGTATGTCTCCCCCCTCACACAACCATCCTCTCACCTTTCATATCCTTCTGGATTAAACAAGTTAATAGATCTAATTAGTCTTCTGACCATTGCTGGTATGGTAATCAGGAGGATTTTTAGCTAGAATTTGTCCATTTTACAGTATAAAATTATTTTAATACATTGGTAGAAATGTGGGTGAAGTAGAGTCAGTTAAACAATAGGTCTTTTCAATCTATCTTTCATGCCCTAACAGTGACATCTCCTAGTGTAATAAGTATAAAGCCCCCTTCCCCCTGCACACATACACACACATTCGTACATATATATAGCAAGACTCTGTACGAGCTCTAATTTTCAAAAAATTCCATTTACTCTCCTGCAAAGCAGAACAATTCTTCAAAGGCATCCAGATTTTATTTTTTTAATCAGAAGTACTGAGTGATAAATTTGTTGAAGATCAAATACGTCTGACTACATGAAAAAGATTGTGATAGAAACTTATTAAGGCATTACATGAAAGAGGTAGAGAAGTGATCCAATTCAAAAGGAGACCAGATGCAATATAAAATGATCTCCTTGCTTCCAGGTAGAGTGGAAGATGTAAATGTCAAGATGAATGTGACAAAATGTTCTACTTGCCCAACAAAATGAACAGGATGTAGAAAAATCTGGTGCCTTTTGTCTCTTTTTACATGGGATGAGCAAATACATCCAAATTGTTCATGAAAGCCAATATTTTTACCATAAGGCATTTGTGACCTACATGGACCATTTGCTTTCTCTCTCGTTACTTATCCTATTACCAGATACCGTAAGCTCTGTACAAGCATACGCATGGCCTGGCAATGAATGTCACACTTATGTAGATGATAGGCTTATTCTCATGATGATCCTGACTTCTGTGACAGTCAATGTCCTCTATCCCGTTCCAGTGTCATGTCTTTACACTGAAAAGTATGAGCCCTTTACCCAGATTTCTCAGTATGAGGGTAAATTACCTGATGATTTTAACATGACCAGGTTGTCACTGTCAATTCCCATTTAAATAATCTCCATTAATTTTCACAAATACTCTGCATATGATACCATTACAAGTGTCACCTAAAGTAGCTGACACCTCACATTTATATGTGGCCTGATTTTAGCAATGTTTGCAACATGGACGCAAAGGTGAACATGAGGATAGCCCTGCTGCTTTAACTACCCTTTGCTTTTAAAATTCATCTAACAAAAATATTGCAGACTATCATTTGTTAGCATAGGATTTGTGGGGTTATTTTTGTTTTGTTTTATCATTAATCTTTTATTCTTTTAAAATAACTGTCAGCTTTTGTTGGTGATAGTAATCTAATGGATTTCAGATACAGCAATTTCAGTAGTCCATTGCTTCATATGTAGAGACAGAAAAGACGGGACTTTTGGAAACCCTACAGTTTCTCTGTAAGTTCTCAGTTGTGGAACTCCGTAGATTTCAGATGAATTACTTCCAGAGTTACCCATTTTTGATTTTGGAATACTAGGAAGACATAGAGAAAGCACGACACAATGTTCAGAAAATTTTAATCCATAGCCCTGCCATGGATTTTCTATATCATCTTGGCCAAGTCACTTAGCCGTGTGTCTACAGTTTCCCATTTAAATAAAAGCTTCACACTGAATTCAGTGGGAATAGGCGATCATACTTTAGAAATTGCCTTAGTCTTTCCCTCTATCCATTTTTCATTTCTAAAATGCAGATTAGCAGCCTATCCTTAACTCACAACAGGTCTCCTATAGGGCAGATCATCTGAATGTAGTAACACATGGTTATGCCCAGCTGTGCCATGGTCCCACAGTCTCCAAAGTGAAGCCAGCTTTAAAGTGACTCAAAGAAAAGGGAAATGAGGTGGCAATGGTTTGCACCCAGACAAGTAAACCTGCCCTTGCATACCAGTTAATATGAGTGAAGAAACTCTTATATGGGATGGACTTTTATAAAAAAGTAGGGAAGGGAAAATGTTAGAGAACAGGAAGTGTTTGGTGCTTGATGCTTGTTATAAGTAAGTAATATGAACAAAATGATGATCAGAGTTCAAAAAAAGCTATATGTTTAGATATACCATGTGCAAAGGACTGTCTGGATATATTTAGCACTGTTCAGTTAAGCTATCACATATCAGTCAAAAAGAACTTTTTTTCTCATCTTGTTTTTATTCCATACTCTTTGCACTAAATTTTCTGCAGTTGTTCTTTCTCTGTCCTTTTCATGGGTTACGTAATTCTGCAGTGCATTCTGAGTTAAAGCTTTCTTAAAAGGTAGAAACACAAGAATCATCTCTAAATGTATCAGATCATGTGTGTCCTGTGCATTATCAGGGTACTCAACCAGCTTAACAAAGAAGCAATGTTAGCAGAGTGTTGTGCCTACTTGCGGCCATCGTCAGCTTGCAACTGCCAGACCTTGCTAGACAGATGATAGTAAAATTAATAATGTGTCATGCCTCTAAGCCCACAAGATGTCATAAGTATACTCAGTAATTGATGGCAAACACTTTTATGGATAACTCCATCATCTGAAAGTACTTGTAACTAGACGAATTTTAAGGAAATATATACCCTTTTCCCAATTTAAAATGTCTGGGTTTAATGTGAGTTGTTGTCATATTAACGTGCCTTCCAGTCACGTAGATCTTTCACTACAAGTTTCTAAATTGTGATAGTATTAGGAGTCAAAAATTTGGGACAAAAAGAGAATATATTCTGAAAATAAAACCATGAGTTCTAAGGGTATTTCTGTTTTGAATCTCATATCTAACAAAATGTTGTACTGCAACTAGGCTAAAGTTAATCAGCTCTCATCATCTGTATTCACAAACTCCAACCACATACAGTGCAACTTAATTGAGATGTTAAATTGGGAACTGGTTATCTGTGCTACAGAATTAATCTATTATGAATTTAACATCCTTCCCCCATTCAAACTTAGCCCAAAATATCATAATAGATTTTATTAACCCCATGCATTCCATGTGTTGGTTTAAGTCAGGGTAGTGGGAAAGAGTCTGTGTTTTACAGAAGTGCTTATTAAAAGCTGTACAGCATTACATGAAGTTGATTGTCCCACATGAGTTCAGTTTAGTCTGCAATAAATATATGCACGGTCTAGGGAACTAAAAAGTTTGCACAGAGGATTTGGAGATATATTTCTTTTCTCTTAAAGCTGGCTTCTCGTATCCTGAAAGAGACAGAGCTCATGGCTTTTGAAAGCAAACACAGAAAGTTAATGAGGAAAGTATTAATCTTCTTACAGAAAATTTATAACTCCCTTTTAAACTAAGTAATGAATTCACTTTAAATAATTTTCTGTAAGTTCTCTCACACTTGAAATTCCATGTTTGCATGCTAACAGTGAAAAGGATTTCCAAATATAAGAGATACAATCAGGCTGATTCCTACTAAAGCAGACTGATGGCTTTTCCAGTTTGAAGAGTTTGTCAAGTGTAAAATGTTAACTCATAAAGTCAAGGTATTGTTTGAGCTGTCGGAAACATGATACAATGCCTTTAACTCCCACCAAGCAAGAGGAATTCCACACAGCACATTTTCAAGGATTTATGATGTTCCTTGTGTAGTTTGTACCTAGAAAAATCAAATACTTTAGCCACCCTCTGTACACACGAGTGAACTTCTGGCTGCCATATTGTATGGTTGTTGAGTAGAAATAGTGAGATTAATTCTTCTTTCAGTTATTTCAGACTGACTGAGGAACCCACCCGTTGAATTCCGTAAATGAAAACATTGTAGATAAGGAAGAAATGAGAATGCATATTTGTCTCTCTCTACAAATGTGTGTGTGTGCATACATGCACACATGTATATTAAAGTCTGACATTTATGGGTCTGGCTCTAGGAGTTTCATTTTTCTATACTAATCATCATTTCAATCCAATTTATTGGAGGTTTTTACTGGCTTTACTTTAAGGATCATTTTCAAGTCTTCTAAGTGGTTTGAGAAGATTAAAACATATTGGTAATATGGGAGGTGGTATACACAAGTGACTGAGTAGCATGGAAACAGAGTTAATTTCATCCCTGACTCTATCAGTCTTATAGAGTTATGTTAAGAGTTTATTTGGCACCACATAGCTAACTATCAAGGAGATTTGATGAAAAAATATCTACTACTAACTATTTGCGTTGTCAAACAAAATTCAGTTCTGTAACAATATCTATAAAGCTGAGTGACAGTGCTTTTGTGAATGGTACAGTTTCAGTATTGCATCCTCAGCAATAAAGCTAAGGTGATTTCAAAAAACCCAATATTTTATCAAATTTCTTGTTAATACAGCACACTGAATGCAAACCAAACTCTCACTTCCTCCCTTTGAAATCAGCTACTGTGTTACACTGAGACCAAATCTCTTAAATGGCGTTGCCCACTATTTGGACAAATTTTCTCATTGTCTCCACATTTCCAAGATTATGTCTACATGCAAATATTTGTCAATATTTGTCAATTGAATACTTATTAAAATAATAATGAGAATGCTATCCTATAGCTCAAATACATGTTGTCAGTCATTTGCTATATCTTCAGTATGATGAGAAACAGCCTCTCTTTCTGAGGAAAGAAAGTAATCTAGCCCAGAAACTACATATATGTTGTATCATTTTCACTGTTTTCACTAAAGATTTTAAATCTTCTGAAGGATGGCATTTTATACACATGCCTATAACACTGCATGTTTATTGCTGAGTCTAGATAGGTAGTCTTGCTGCAGATTTGTAGACGTCATGCCATGGCTTGATATTGGCTGAGGAATAGTATGAACAAGAAAAGCCCTGTACTAAAATGGAGTATCATAGAAATAATTCTGAATATGCTTAAGATATTTGTTAAATAGATGGCAGACAGCACTTAGAGTGGTGGATACAATGGTGACATACACATACCAAAAAACTCCTTTCTGGTATTGTCTTCTTAAGCTGCAGAAGAAGCTTAACTAGAAATGGGTCTGGATTTCACTGAAGCTGTTGAAATGAGGCCTCTATATGTTTGGGAAAATCATTCACATTGAATAGGATAGCAGTGTGCAAACTACAAAATGATTCAAATACGCTTCATACCTCAATATTCAGAGGAATTTTCCAGTGTTTCTTTGAGACAAACTGAGAGTAATTTCTAAACATAAAGCATGTCCCCACAGTTGTCTAGCACTACTGTAGAAAATACGCTGAATGCTGCAGATACCAAAAGTAAAAGCAAACCCTATTTATGTAAAGATGGGTTTTATTACTGAAGTACCATAATTGCTTAGTACATAGAATAATGATAGGTGAAAATAGAAAGTCAGGCAGGGAGCTCTTGTCACAACTGCTAAGGGAAGGATGCCAGCCTTGGACTCATTAAGCATATTTATTAATTACAGCACAACTGTAATGAAGGAAAATTAAGACCATAAAGTAAAGCAAGGAAAAGTTAAGAAGTGCTACAATTAAAGTGGCATGTGCACTTTTAATTCATCCCTCGTGTGTGTGCCTTAATTACATGATCACATGCTTTTTTGTTTCCTCGGACCCCAGCTTCATTGAGTGTTCCTGGCTCAGCAGCCAAGTTTCTAGTGATTGTCTTCAAACTGAGATTTTTTTAATTTTATTTTTTTAAACATGTTCTGCTTTTGCTGTATGTGAAAGCATGTTTCCCCCATGTATATGAAAATATGAGACTCTGGCACAAAGGTTATCCCTCTCTACCTATAACTTTCCTTGTCCTGAAGAGGTAATTCCTATACTTTTTTCGATAGTTAACAGTTTCTTTCTAACCTTAGTGAAGATACGTATTTCGCCCGTGATAAATCTCCCAGAAGCAAAAGTGACTTGTTGCTGAAGAATATAACTTTTTAAAAAATCATAAATACTTCAGCTTGAATTGTTAACTTTTGCCAAATACAAGAGCATCTGCAAACCAATCATGAAACAGGGATGATAAACTTAATTATTGGCAGCAATCCCAGCTGTATGATAATGATCTACTGCAAAACAGGTAGAATTGAACATAAACCCTTTTAGGTAAGGCAGTAAACCTGTGGAACTTATCAACAGTACTGTGGGTGCAAAAAGTATACATAGGTTCCACAGACAGTGGACAAATACTTGGAAAATACATCCTTTGAGATCTGTTACACAGGTAAACTACATGGGGATTGGGAACATATCTAAATTAAAAATATCCTGGGAGGGCATTGGTTGGAACCATATTGCATTTTCTTGCCCTTTTCTTACCCTTTCACAGGTCTGTGCTTCAGGTGCATGTACTTTTGCCTTATTTCTTCAGACTAGACTAGTCTCCCATTTTTTGCTAGCACTTCGCTTTGTGCCTCTGTCTATCCCTGGGCAACAGTATTACCTGTATATTGGGCAGAGGACACTCCAGAGGGATGGTGACTTTTACCCGGAGACAGTTCAGAGCATCGTCAGGGATGGTACGCTACAGATGATAAGGTGCAACCCCTGGTGCCCTTCTTGTACTCAGATGTGTCTCATCCAGCTGGAAGTAATCTGTCTTTAGATGCTTAATCACAGTGGATACACACACCTAGGCCCTCCCCCCACCCACTCCCTGATATCTGATCAGGATCTTTGATAGATCAAAGTGATCTTTTGATGCAGAGCAACTGGTATATATTGATCATAGGAACTGGAACACAGCTTGGAAAGTGTGAATCTCTTAAACCTCACCTCATCACTGTCGCCTACATCTTCTTGTCTGTGTTTTAACCTCTTGTAGACAATAACTGTGATGCTGGTCTGCATGGAGTATTCGTCTGAATCAGGACCATCGTTCTTATTTTGCTGGTAGCAAAGACTGGTTTAATAGACTCTTTTTCCAAGGAAATGATCAGTACAGTACAGCCCCAGCAAAAATTGTGCAGGGAATGATGACCTATAGCTAGAAAAGGGTAGGCAAGTAATATTCATATGTGGACAGAAAATATAAGATATTTCACTGTTTCCTTTCATATTCCTACCACCAGATAGAAAACAAAGGTTTTCCTAAGGTTTGAAGAAAGACCACAACCATCTCAGTGGTCTGCTGCTTTTCTGAATGCCTCTGACCAGTTTTATCTACTTAATTTCCAGTACATTTTAGTGGTGGTACAGAACATCTTGACCGTTGCAAAATATATCAGATGTCTGGCTGTGATTTAGTACCAAAAAAAAACCCAAAACATCCCAAACTTGATGTATTTTGACTTACATATACAGGAATAATCACAGAGAAAGGCATTCTACATACCTTACAGTAGCTCTAGCTCTCTGGTTACAGGCACTTTGAGAGAGGTATTGGTTATTCAAAGGAAGTGTTGAGAAAAGTAGCTTGAAGATCAGGAGAAAAAGAGGAGAATTGCAAGTAAAATTTGACCAGTTGCTTGTGTATAGCTTGACTGAACAAGTGCCTAATAGTGGGGGGGGGGAAGACAACCTGGTATTTGTTGTAATTTACGGGTGATGGAACACAATTTAAGGGTAGTAGAATAAAGTTGAGAAAAGGATCAGGATTGAGAAGACTACTATAGGAGTGATGTCAGGTGGACTGCAAGTCTCCCAAGAGTGTGAGAGAGGTTTCAGCATATAAATTGTTTAATATTGAACTGGCAAGGTTCTCAAGAATATTCTGTCACCCTGTGTTAGTGCAGAGAAAGGCAGTATAATCTTACAGAGCTCTCTTCAATATGTTAATGTAGGATTCTTTTTTACCCTGAAGCATGTTCCATTAGGAAATGATGGCTATGCGACTCTTCTTTTGAACCAGTGTCTTTGCAAATAACGAGACTGGTTTACATTCATTTCACTCCCCTACGTACTATGCATATATTGAGTATTTCTCCTATGTTGTAACAAAATGTATGTTCAATGTAGTCTAACAAATTACAGCTTTCAAGGATCTAAGTAAAGCTCACACAGCATACAAGACTTCATATGTCTGCTTTCTGAAAGACACTGGTAGAACTATGTGATGAGAGCAAGAAAGACAGGAGGATGGTAATACAATAGTCAGGACTTTTTCTAAACTTTCGTCTCTGACAGCAAGAGAAAGCTCGAGTTTACTGCAGAAGAAATTACTGTTCTTGGCAACATTTAAAATTTTTAAATTAAATTTAAAATTAAAAAATTACTGACAACTAGCCACATTTTTAATTGGCCACAAGGTCGGAAGTGAGAAGTGATTTGTGTTGATATTTGACAAGTTAATCACGGTCAAACTTCACTGCTAAGACAGAGCAATCCCTTTTCTCTGTATTCACCAGCTCGCACACCTTTTTAGGACTTTCTTCTTCGTGCCCTCAAGTGGACACTGGTTGTTACTGCATCTGTAAGGCAAATAATATGCAATAACATTGCACAGAACAGATAAACTTTAAGGGCCCCTGCACTGTCTTGTCATAGCTTTTTCTGTGAGAAGACTGGATTAGCACAAACTCCCTGAACTGAAGGATGATTCCAATACAATGAGAAAAATTCTGCACGTTTTCTGAGACAGACTTTTCATGTTAAATCAACATTTCATTCAATAATACATTGCTTTGTAAGAGGTTTTCTCAAGCTAGGGATTTTTTAGGTTTTCTATTTTAATAGTTTGTGAGAAAAAAAAAAATTCAACACACTGAAGCAGTAATTACAACATAAGCATATCTTTGGCTGAGCTCTTTTAAAAATTGAATACAGCATCCTGGTGTGGGGATACACTTGGGTGAAACAGGCTGTCTTGCGAGGACATCTAAAAGCATGGGCATTATACCTACACTCAACTGTCCACCGATCTCTTAGGGTGCATGAAGTCCAGGTTTCCACACAAGCATTTTCGTCAGTGTGTGGTTTTTTGTTTAGCTTTTGGTGTTTCTGTACCTTCCATTTCACATGATTCTGTTTAACCAACTCAAAGAGAATGTGCCTTTCTGTCATGAGTCATAGAAGAATAAAATAGCCACTGCAATTTAATTATGGGGGACAAGAAATAATATTTGACTGAAAAAGGCAAACTGCTATATTCACCCAAATACTTAGCTAAATATATGGAATGCACATAGAAAATTATCTTTGATGTTCATACCCTAATCTATGGAGCATAAAATTTTCATTGGTATTTATCCTAAATTAGTAGTAAATTAATACTTTCTTCAGTGTCATGAACCTCTTACTATTATTAAGATTTTTGAGAGTGGTTTGCTTTTTCTGAATTTTGTTTTTATTTCAAACCATGAATTAAATAATTTATATGTCTAATTGCTAGCTTTTCAATTGATTTACAAGGTTTACCATTAATTTCTATTACCCTTAATAAGGAATCTGAAAGTTGCGTGATACTGGTTTTGTATGTGCTGAGTAACTTCGATTTTCATATTTGACTACATTCTTCAAATACTCTGAACTAAGAATTTGCATTTTGCTCTCAATCAAAGCATACATAGAGTTCATTGTTTACATGAACACCCCTGGCAGTAAACTCCCTGTCCAGGGTGTTAATGGAAATGAAAGATAAAGTGGTGCTAATTCAGCCAAACAAAATGTAGTGAGCCATAACCTCAGGTAGCTCACATCAGCATAGCACCTTTGTAGTCGATAGAGTTGTGTTGGTGCATTATGTGCAAAAGCTTGAGGAACCTAACTACAGTTATGAGAGTTACTACCTAGTAATACCGTTTACTTTATCATCAACTACGTCACAGTGCTTGGTACTAGCATTTGTAAACAGCTTTACCATGACATGGATGGAAATTTTCATAGATTGTGCTTTTTCTTCTTTTTCCCCCACACATATGCATATTATACGGCAGCTTTACTTGCTTTCAAAGAATACTTTCAGTCTGAAGTTCTCTTGCAGATGTCAAAGGTAAACACAAAACCCAAATGTGTCAATATCTGATGTTTCAGATGAAACAATCCCACTATGGGGTCAGTAAGATCAGTGCATTGATTTTGAAGCTTGCAGTCCCACAAAAGTGGTCAACAACAGCTGGTGTCACAGAATATTGGGTTTCTGCATTTGAATCTTTCGTTGATTTTTTGCACACATTTCAAATCAATTAGCTAAAACTTCTGCTGCTCAGGATGAATGAGACTTGGACTGTGGAGTGTTCCTTGCAAAGTTGAAACATGATTAATTGCCTGTCTCAAGGTTATTTTGTGCTGCATGAAGAGCCCATGGTTCTTCATGTACTGTTTTGCTGGGCTACTGTCAGACACAGAGAAAGGGAGATATTTGTGAGAAGGTATCATCCTCAAGCACAGATATGTTGCACTTGCAGTGCATGCAGAACTGTACTGCTGCATAGTCATGCACAATTTGCTGTAAACAAAGCATTTTAGTTCAGAGTGCTTGGGCATATTTCTCCCTGCAACAGCAGGATGTATTGTGGAATATTCCAAATCTTCGGCTTATATGATCAGCAAAGCTCCATGTGTTCATCAAAGCTATGCCAATTTATTCAAAACATAGAATGGAATCCTAAAAGTTTGCAGGTTTTGCCTTTCTAATTTGGTGGTAAAAACACTCATTGATTCTACCCCGTAGCTAAAGAAACAGAAAATGCTTTTAAGCACACATTAAGTCTTTCATTAGACACCATTTTATGCCTTTGCATGAATACTATTTGGAGGAGGTCAAAGCTATTCCAAAGTGTGTATTTTTCCTGAGAAAGGGCATCCCAGTGATGCCTCAATGTGTAGTCTGATTCAAGCTGAATCAATGAAGTAATTTAATTGTTGTGAGCCTGAGGCCAATGATGCATAAATCAAAAGATGAGGCCTCACAACATTCATGCTTATACTCTGTCAACATAATCACTGCTGTATTCTCCTCACTTATTGTCACCACTTTCAGGACTGCATGATGGTTTGCCTATTATAACTAACCAGAGAGTGTTTTGCCTAAAAATAGTCCTTTCCAGACTACAACACACCACATTGTCATTTTCTAACTGAGAAGATACGGGCATTCATAGGTTACAGTTTGTTGATTTTTAGCCACTCACTGTTAATTCTGCTGGTTTGGCAATTGGTTGTCAGCACTGAAAGGTCTGTGGTACGGAGGGCTGTGCAACTTTGTTCAAGCTGTGTCTTGATGAGATGAATTCTAATGAATCCCTCCTCTACATGCTGAAGCTTAATCCCTATTCAGAAGGGATTAGTATTCAAATTTATCATAGAATCAAGAGTGATTAGTGGTCTATCACATACAGTATGTCATGGAGTATTCACAGAAAAGCTTAGGACATTTCTTATTTATTTCTCAATTTTTATGATATTCTTACAGTTAGCAGGATGTTCTTTCTGACTATTGTCTTTTTCCATCAGAAATTAGTAATGAAAATGTTGTGAGGAGCTGGTAGGGAAAACTTCAAGTCTGACCACACTGTGTGACACTTAGCAGCTGTATGCAAATGACGAGAAAAGTTCTTCATTTCCTGAGGGAAGGTCAGTATGAATTCTAGTTGGGTGCATTGGCTCAGTAGACATAGTTTTGATCCTGCCTGTCTAAAGAAGTTTCTAATGGGACATTTGATCACAAGCATGCAGTGCAGGGGAAAGCCTGTAATGGAGCATTTGACTGAAGAAGACTTGCAGATGCACAACATGGATAGTCAATAAAAACACACTTTTAAAGTTCATCCATTAATAAAATGGAGCTAGGTTTCTTCCAAAACTTAGATAATTTTGAATTCTCTGAGGGATTAGATCGAGCTAGTTTGGAGAAAATAGGAAGAGTAGTACAACTAGGTAAGTACACCACGAATCAGTTCACACTAGTAGTTGTTGCAGCTGTGAAACAAATAGTTCCCAACATCAGAATAAAACTTCTTACTCGAAATTTCAGCACAGGAGTCTGTGTTGCCTAATGACATGGTAGTGGGTCGTAAGATTCTATATATGCATTTCAAGAGCACCTTTCTGTCTCCTCCTTTTCCTCCCCAGTCCACATAACAGAAAGAGCTGGAAAAATATTTCAGTTAATCTCAAGGTGACAGAGGTTCTCAAGCACAAATAAAAGCAATATTTCTTCCCATTTATATGAAAAATGTAAATGTAAAATGGTTTCTGGCATACTTGTTACAAATTTTCATGTTAATTCCTGATTCAAATCTTTTATGTGGGTTTTGGTTCTTATGAAGGTATAATGAGAAGTAGAAGAATGGGGAATGTTTCCAGGTTAGAAAAAATGGCAAAGTACCTGATTAGTGTATTGATCACTGGATTAAAAGTAAACCAACCATATTGCGGATATATAAGACAACAGCTCAGTATTTATTATTTGCATATTGTTACTATCAAGGAATTGCATCTCCAATCAACCTCCTGTAGTACCAGCATGTAGATAACAAGTCCGATCCTGGAGGAGTCCAGTACCTAATGGATTTTTGAAACATGTGATAGAACTAAGAAGTGAGAGAAAGAACACTAAGGGAGGGCCTAGAAGCGTTAATGGTTGTCTGTTCCCACTTAAGATAGAAGTTGTGATCAGTCAGTAATGTGATATTACTTTACATTTTCTTATACACAGCTTGGATGTGTGATGTTTCCTAACCTCAGACACTAGGTGAATACGACTTCTTTGGTGCCTGTCACCACATTTTTAGGGCATTCTGTCATGCTGGCATTGTGCTTATAGGAGCAGGAAGGAGTTAAATAAAAGCTTAAATTGTCAAATGTGTCACATAAGTACCTTAAAAATTTAGTTTGCACATATATACTTAGCTTTTACCGACTCTCAAATTAGATGTAGGTCATGGTCAAAGTGAACAGTTCATTTATGTACAGAGAAGGAAATCATGTTCTTAGGAGGTGCAAAAGCTGAGCTTCTCCTTTGTTGCAATGAGTTTCAGCTCACTTTGTGATCTCTTTGTTTAATATCAGTGCTCTGAGGGCAACAGACTACTCAGAGCCAGACTCTCAACTTGTTTAAACTAGCTTACATCAGCTGAGCATCGGTATCATCAGCTGGCAACACCACCTCTGCAAACAGCTGATTATACCAAAAGAAGCAGGACAGCCAGGCAAATTGGAAGCCATAAAAAAGATGAGAAAAGCTCTAGGAGATACGACATTCCTTTTATAGCTAACTATGCTGTATCAGCTCCCTGGTCACGCCGAAGGCAAAGCCAAATAAGTGTGGATTAGGCACATCCCTTTCCCCTGCATAGTCTCCAGTTGCAGCCTTACTCCAATGCTATGTTTAGTTAAATGAGAAATACTGTATGCTGGAGCTGGGAAACTGTTCCCTACCGCTAACAAGCAGTCATTTCATACCTCAGAGTGTGGAATTAGACTACATTTTTTGCTTAGATTCCTGAAAGTTGCATTCAGGTTGTGAAAAAGTCTTCTAAAATCTACTGACGGATATTTCAAAATAGTGTTTCATTTACAGAGGATTCCTGATGAAAAAATATGAAGGAAGAAGGAATGAAAAGGGGCTAGAGATGAGAAGACAGTGAGAAAGAGCTACAAATATCTTGGAAGACATCCTGACAAGAGTCGAAAAAAAGGAATTTTCATTGGAAATCATGCCCTTCAAGAGTAAAGACAATTTGAAAAAGTCTCAGAAAGGAAAAGAAAGGACTGAATCCCTTACAGTGACTGGTCTCACAGTAGACAAGAATACAGTTCACCTGTCCAGTGAAGGTGAGCTATATCTTTGTCCACTGCAAGACAATACAGTTCAAAAAGACACTGTAGTACCGGTGTTAATTGCCACCATCTTAGTGAACCCTAGCAGGAACATATATTTTGACCTGTCTCAACATATGCATCACTGACTAGATTGTGCTCTTCTCTTTCCAGGGAACAGACTAGAAGCCTTGACAAGTCAGAAGAATGAGAACAGGCATACACCTATAGCAAGAGGTGGGTAGAGATCTTCTGGTAACCTGTGAAGTAGTGTATGGTGAACAAAAGATGAAAGAGATCTCTAACTCATTCTTGAAACCTGCTTTTTGAGCTCAGGCTAGGCACCTGGCTAAAAATACCACTCCTGATTAGTCAGATCACTTAGCAGCTTTTGTCCCTCTCACTGGAGGCTCATACTTGGCAAAATACCTTCTTAATGCATGCTGCACTGGTCTGTTATATTTGATATAATGCACTGCACTGCACTATTATATTTAAATAAAAAAATATACGACCAAAAATAATGTGGTGTCCTGTGTGTACTCAAAGCATTCTTGTTCAGGCAGAGTGTTTCAGAGAACCTCCTCTCCTCCACTGCAGTGGTTTTATTCTCATTTCTAGTGCTCTGAGCTCATAAACCTACAATCAAATAATAAATATAGGGATTAAGCTAAATCCCTTTGTCAGGTAATTATTGATTAATCTTGATATCTTGAAGTTAGTGTAGCTAAAAAGCAGAATGAAAGAAGAAAAGCTTATAGCAAGATGTCTTCTATTTCTCTTTCATATCTTAAAATAAGAGAAAACTATAATTGTATGTTGCATCAGTTCAGAGAGTTAAAACAGTAGCTGCTCTGAGACAGACTGTGAAGGGGAGATCATGGTAAGAATTAGGAGAGTCAAACTCTTCAGTTCTATTTATCACCCAGTCAGAAAGTTTACCACAGCATAGTCTCCTATTCTCTTAGGTTCACGTGTTTAAGCAGTAGTCTTGCTCATTGCATAAGGGATACCAATTACCTTACAGGTGCCTTGCATTATTTGGATATGTTACCTAAGTCTTGGTTACATTACAGCCTATTGGTGCCACAGCTGGCTGTGCTATTGCTAGCTGTTATGGATTATGCTGTCTCTATCTCCTGACCAAGTATTAATAGAGTTTCCTCAGTAAGCCACAAGTGATTAATGAGACGAGAAGATAAAATACTCCACCTGCTGCAGCAGCCATGAAAACAGAATTAATGAGTACAGAAAAAAGAGAAAAGGACTCTCAAGGATTCAGTGTAGTGAACAAGCCAGATCAGCTGCTTATTTGCCTCAACTCCTAATGATGCTGTTTGCGAATGAGTTAGTGCTTCCTGAATTAGACCACTAGCAGACAGTCAATCCAAGGAAAATCATGCATTACTATGATAATTACTGTATACTATAAAAAATGCCTATCTGTCTTCAAGACTGTAATCTTAGGGAAAAATGTGTTATACTCATTACACCGTTGTGCAGTATTTAGGAACAGTAAATTGCCTATTAAAATACACAGTGGAATAAATGCATTGATGAGAGCTTTAGTAGGATGTAGAGAATGCATATTGGAGATAATTGACATGTTTCCAGTGTTTTGTTTGTAATATGAAGAAGGAAAAATCTTTATTACATTAAGCAGTTTAACAACCATAACCTTAGGTTTAAACTGTGAAACTCTAGCAACACGGAGAAAGCTTGAAAATCTTTATTTGAAATATATTAGTAATCTTTATCTCAAACATATTATATCCAAAGCAGTCATATCTTGACTTCAAATTAGATCCATTAATTTTCCCTTTTATGTTTAAATTAATGTGAATCTTGGCAATCCAAATCTAAACAGAATCCACAAGTACTTTATCAAATAAGCAACCCTGTGCCCTCTTTGAATAGGTAAGCCTTTCAATATACTCTGCAAAGTAATCAACTCAAACTGTTGGACCAAAGGGAAATCCAGTCATAGAAGATACTGACTGAAAATGTAGTCGCTCTTCCTGTTGCTTATAAAAGGAACATGTCTCAGCAGCCAGGTGGATGGAAATGTAAAGACTTTTACATTTTAAAATCTCCCATTTTAAAACTAGTTTATCAACTTCAACTATTTTTTTAGGAGCCGCAGAGTTTTGAAGACATCATTTGCAGCTGATTTTTTAAACCAACACTTGCAGTTTTCAGTGAACAGTCAGGAATTGACATCTGCAAGCGAGAGTTCTCACACTCAGCTACTGACTGCCAGCAGTCTTTCCACTTTCATTTCCATGGAAACTGGGCAAGGAAAGTTTGTAGAAAGTTGGGGGGGGGGTTGGTTTTTTGGTTTTTGGGTTTTTTTTTTTTTTTAATTCTTATCATATTCACCCAACCATTCAAGTTGCAGGGGTGGGAATTAGCCCACAGCATCCAGGAGAGTTCGTAAGTGACTGGTGCTTTTAGCAGATGGAGTCTAAAGCTGCCACAAGATCTAAAATTCATCGACTGGAGCTCCCTATTCTGACATTTCTACCCTTTTTGGTTTTGTTTACTGGTATTTCTCCAAGGCTTTGGTGTTTCAGTAGCAGTTTTGCTCCTTAGGTGCATACTAAACAGAGGGCTAAAAGAAAGATGTAGACTACTTGGGTAGAGTTTTATATCAAATTTCTAGACTCCGACCACTGTATACCTCATTGCAAGTGTACAAGTATTAGAGATGGTAGTTATTCAACTCAGAGATTCAGAACAGGCTCTGAATCTGTTCTTGTTCAGTCGGGGTTATAGCTGAACACCAGAGGACATGGGATCTGATTCTGAATTAATTTCTTTCTTATTCAGCTCATCCAGTGACACATCTTCACTGAGCTGAATTAACTCATCCTGGATTTATCTGAAAATTAGATCCAGTTCAATTCCATTTAACAAACGCGAATGTCAGTGAGTACTTTGGAAACCATTGTAACAGCATTTGGTAGTCATCTTGATGACAATACTGAAACTGCCCAAGCATAATATTACTACAGGTTTTAGAAACTTATCTATTATAAACAAATGAATCTCTCTGAATTTATTTAGTCCTGTACAACAGTGAACACTGTTTGCAAATTTTAAAAAAAAAAAAAAAATAAAAGAAGATAATGTTATTCATTTTCTCTAACAGTCTTCGTAACAGTGCTGGATCTCATTAGACTGCTGTTTTCACCAGCCTAAGTTATTCAAGTATTCCAGAAGTGACTGGATTAATCAGATGTCAGTGAATACAGTAAGATAAATAATGAAAAAAGAACCCAAGAACCTATGAAAGTATTCTGATGGTTGGTAATAAAAAGTTCAGCAATTATTTGATCATATTGCTGAATAATTAAAAAAAAAACAGAAATTTATTCAGGAAAAAATGTCAAAATTTGTATTATGAATAATTCATAATGAATAATTCATCCATCTCTGCACTATATAGAAATGTTCTTGCTATTCTGCACATACATTTATACTGTTACTTTAAAGCTTCGGTTCCAGTGGCTCCAGGCAGCATTCAGCAGCTGAATAAATGCAGGACCACAGCAACCTGGCCATGCAAACCAGAAGACCTAATAAACAATGTTTGCTTGTGACAGCCCAATTGACATTCTTGCCATGCTAGTTCAGTCCGATCACAGGTGCACAAGAGCTGTTGAATATGCTCCCTTTTCAATTATGGCTTTTGGAGTCTCCAGGGAGAGCTTCAGCCACAACTAGTCACAAGATTTCTGAAGTTACATCCCCTGTTCATATGCAGAAACCTCTCTAAGACACTCTCCTCCTCCCCAGCGTCAACCAGCAGGGCTCTTATTCCCCTCCCTGGGAGTCATTTCTTTGTCTGTAACACACTGAATTGAAATGGCCCGTGTTATACTCTCTACCTTGTGTGTCTCTTTCAGCTGCCTCTGAACACTCACAGACCAGAAGTCCACCTGTCATTGAGTTAATGTGTTGGATGCAGTCTTTTCAAAGATGGGTCTTCCACTCGCTACTAAAGCCCAGTACACTCTTATCAAACATTCCTTTGTACAGTAGACTGTGGACCTCATCCATTAGCTATCTCCTCTTGGAAAAGAAAACAATATTTCAGAGTTGCTTTACAGTTGCTGTTACAGCTTCCACAGTTTTGGTTCTAGGGGAGCTGCAACTTGAATACCTTCTTGAACAAGAGCTGAGGCCTTAAATCCACTGAAACATTTTGACTTTGGTCCATTTATCTCATTACTTTTACTACTCTACACAGGAAGCTCCCTACATACAGTAGTGCAAAACATCACAAGCCCTTTGTTTACAAGGAAACAGCTAGGTTACTGCATGTAGTGCATGCACAGAATCTTTTCTAGATGGAGAACAGCAGATAACAGAAGCCCCCAAATACTTCCTTTCTACACAGATTTTGATGTTTCAATGATTATTTGGTGGTTTGGATAATGATATTTTATCAAGTAGAAATCTGGTCATTTTCACTTCCTTTTTCAAAAATGTAACCTGCAATGGTGTTCTTCTCTGTCAGACTTCCCTTTTATGTAATTTTATAAGTTTATTGTGATAGCATTCAAAAGGCTGCGCCTGAAAAGTTCTATAACATATGGCATATATTTAACATTGCTTGTGAATTAAAAATAACAGCCTGCCATCTGCCTTTGTGAGCAGATTTTATCAAAGTCTAAATGAAAAACTCAAAGATGTGAATGTTGTCAATTAAAATATGAAACACTCAGGTTCATGACAGGGTAAAAGTGCTCAGACTTACCTTACTTGAACCTGAGTCACTATCAGCTTAGTTGCCATGTTTGAGTAGTCACTTTATACAGGAATAAACATCATATAGAGCATCAAGAACAAGACTTGTTTTGAGAAAATATCAGCTTCACATCAGCTTATTGCCTGTTGGTTTATTAGATATGAACTGTTTGAAAAGGTGTGACATTAATAATTTTCACTTACGCTAGTTACTTAAATGAGCATTTCTATAAAACCTCATTAAATCTTTTCAGTAGTTATTAGACGATGGGTTCATAGTTTTAGATGTATTAGAGCAATACAGTATCATCAATTCTGTCCTCCAGCCTTCTCTATCTATTGAAGTTAGAGCTAATATTTGATTGTGGGTTCATTTTTAGCTTCAAGAGGGGTTTTACCAAGCATGTAGAAGTTTTTCACTTTTTTAAATGAGGTAAACCTCTAAATGAAAATCCATTTTAAAATAGAAAGTCAAAACATTTCATTTTGAAGACGTCAGAATGAAACACTGAGACTTTTAAAAGAAATCTCCGTCTCCCTCAATCTCTCTTAGTTTTTGGTTAAAATTACTCACTAACTTGTCAAAAGATATAATGTTAACCTGTCTGACACTGTCTGTCGGTAGCATTCTGTATTTTTATGACCTTCAGACTTGATTATTGCAGGTTTTTACCTGAATTACTTTCAACTGGTGTACCACGACCTGTCAAGAGAGAGTTGTTCGAGTTTTGTCCCATCTGTTGAATATAGAATGTAAGTCAAAATAAGCACTGGAATACTGCACGGTAATAGGATGAAAATCTCAGAACTACTGTTAGCTAAACTCTGGATATGCTTTCTGTTAGACGAAAATATTTTTTGCACTCACTACTTAAATGCTTTATATACTTTTTAAACTGATCAAGCTTTTTGATAAATTGAGAAGAAAGACAGGGAGGAAGCACCATCTTTTGTTTCTCCATTTAATATGGAACAGGACTTCAGATGTCATTGTGACACTGTACAGTATCCAAAGGAGATGTGCCATTGAGAAGAGAAAAGCTGGTCAGTATTTCAGTCCATAGCTCCATCCTTTCTCATATATGATATTACATCATACAGAAAGCTCCTAATTCAAGTGAAACAAACTAAAATTGCATATGTTGGTAGTGTGGAACTGAACCGTGTCACCTTTAGTTGCCCTGAACTGCTGAATGCTCTCGAAAAGAGGGTTCAAGAACAACGTCTGGAATTTGATTACTGCACAAAGATAGAATCATAGAACCACAGAATACCGGGATGGAAGGGACCTCAAGGACCATCTGGTCCAACCTTTCTTGTCAAAAGCACATCCTAAAGAAGATGGCCCAAGTTGAATCTTAAAAGTGGCCGATGTTGGGGAATCCACCACTTCCCTGGGTAGATTATTCCTGTGGCTGATCTCGTTGTGAAAAATTTTCCTCTTGTATCCAATCAGAATCTCCCCAGAAGTGTTTATTTTGCTGTTAGTATTTCTAGTAAAACTTCAGTGACTTCAAAGAAGGTAATGAAATTAGACTGATATAAAATAAGTGCATGCAAGATCCAATTTTTAACACAGAAAAGCTTGAGTTACCCTTTTGAGAAGCACTATGAAGTAGGGAAATGTTGAGTTGCAACCAACATATGACATAGTCAACTGTATATTAAACAATTCAAAATAGATTTGATTTGGTTTTAACTAGGGAAACGTTGGAGGAAGTTTCATGATTTATTTGGCTAAAAAAAAAAAAGACAAGTCTTACAACTTTATTCTCTGCAATATGTAGAGCAAGGAGCATGACTCTAAACATGTATCATTAGGGAAAAATACAACTTCATCATGAAAATGAGTTTTCTCTTTGTGAAGGTGCATTGGCATCAGAAAGTGTCTGGCAACAAAAATCTTTGAATCAGTTACCATAAGGCAGGAAAAAAGGTTCTTCAAAAATGAAGCAGTAACTCAAAATTCACCCTCAAAGCAGAGGAAAAAAAATGGAGATCTGAATAAATAGTAAGATTTTACATCAGGCACTCCAGAAAACTCCTGTGGCTGTGAGAGCTGTGATTCCTTACATATTCTTTTGGAATACGTTTTGATAAAAGCATTGAATTTTCACATCCTGCCAAGTTCAGCATGTCAGTGCCCTCTCAGATACAGTGAATTTGGCTGGTTGCAAACATTCAACAGCCCCTCTGTAGGACAGCCTGAACTTTTGAGGTTTTACCGTTCCTCTGGCCTAGACTTGTTTGCTTACTTGTCTGTCTTGTTCCACTGCACCAGCTAAATAAATAAACAAAGCCGGAAGGAATATAGAGCTGTGTAAATTTCTGTCATGGATCTAGTGAAGCTCTTGCACTACTTTTTGTGTGAGAGAGGAAACAGCAATTTGAGGCAAAGAGGGGCTTTGTGGTTAAAGCACAAGACTAGAGTCAGGAAATAGAATCATAGAATGGTTTGGGTTGGAAGAGACCTTAAAGATCATCCAGTTCCAACCCCTGCCATGGGCAGGGACACCTTCCACTAGATCAGGTTGTTCAAAGCCTCAACTAACTTGGCCTTGAACACTGTCAGGGAGGGGGCAGCCACAGCTTCTCTGGGCAACCTGTTCTAATGTCTCACCACCCTCACAGTAAAGAACTTCTTTCTAATAGCTAATCTAAATTTATTCTCTTCCAGTTTGAAACCATTACCCCTTATTCTATCACCACACTCCCTGATAAAAAGTCCTTCCCCATCTTTCCTGTAGGCCCACTTTAAGTACTGGAAGGCCACTATAAACTCTCCCCAGAGCCTTCTCTTCTCCATTGGGCTCCCTTTCTCAGTTGCTGTGGATGTCCCATGTGATCACAACCCTGGTTTCTGCATGTTGATATGCATCACTGATTCACATGGAAGTAGAATCAGGTCCCCAATCTTGCTCTGTTTTACTTGACATTTGGAAAACGGGCATCCTCTTTGATCCCATAGAATAGACTGTGATCCTCGTAACTGTCCCCAAAGGGCTCTGGGAAGAACGAAAGCATTTGTGATGACAAGTAGGTAGCTGATACTTGTAAGTTTAAATAAAGGATGCATCTATGCATACATAATTTATAATGCATTCTCTTAAGGCCTAAGTAGATAACAAACTTCAAAAAAATGGCACCACATTTACCTCCTAATAGTCTTTCCTAGTGATCTGTTCCACAAAGCTCTGAATATCATGCTTGTTCTGTTTCTCTTTATTTTTTATTTGACTATACTGAAAACATATGCTAAAATACAAGAAGCAGTTGTAATATATTTCCCAGGAATTTCTGCTGGGAAAAAAAACAGCTGTAAACCAGGAAGTATTTTACTTGGAAGTTCTCTCTTTCCTATCCATATTTCTTACTGTTTGCTGGGGAACTGGAAGCATAATTATTCTCAGATTTCTTTGCAAGAGTTTGATGCCTCCTTCAGTTGCACACATGTGACTTAACAAATTCTGTTGGAATCATCATGTCTTCCAGATATACTTAAAATTCAGATGCTAATTTAAAAGGCTATATCAGCTGGAACAATCTTTCCCACACTGGGCTTCATTGACAAAGCTGGGGTGGTAAAGGGTCTGGAGAAATTCTATGGACCTGTATAAAGCAGCAGCATCTGTTGTGTGCAGTAATAGGTCCTCATTAATGGGAACTGAAAGTGGTGCATTTCCTTCATTGCCCCCAAAAGGAAAGACAAATATTACAGCATTAAAGTATGATTTAAATGGGTAGTGACAATTTTTTGGTTTATGTTTTCTTCTTAATTCTTTTTTCAGAATATTGCTACTTTTCAGGAAGTCCTCTGCTACAGTAGTGAAAAGGGACCCTTCACAAGCATGTTTTTGAATTCCATAAAATTTAAATATTCTTGATATTAATTGCTGATTACTTATTTGCTCAGATTTAGATAAAAAAGAAAAAAAATTACACAAAGGGAATCCTAACTTACAATGAATCTGTAAACAAAAGGAAAAAAGTACCAATTTTTAAAATAGCAAAATATCAAAAAGTACCCAAATAACCCAGCTTTGGCAATGAGAAACAAAAGGCTTCATTTTCACCTCCAGTGGTTTCTGGGAACATCTAACCAAAAAAAAAGGAGGCATGATCAGATTCAGGTGACTGTCAGTAAGAGCATATTTCAGGCTCCAACAGCTCTCAAACTCTCTGCTAATAGCTCTTTTTCTTTTTCATGTCAAGTATTTTGCATGCCATGGAGAAGTAAGCTCCCAGGTGGACTCCACTGAGAATTCCAGCCTAGCATCTTTGGTGGGAAAAACAGATGGTTAAAACAGAAGATACTTTCCAGGTTTATACTGAATTAAACTCCATTGCCTGTTAACAGAAACAAGTTGAGGTAACTACGTTCCTGATATTTCTAAAAGTAAAGGAACAACATGGAGAAAAGAAAGAACTCAAAGAACAAGACACCAATAGACAGTGTTTGTTCTTACTTTGTGCAGAGGCTACTGACTAACAGAAACAATATGTGAATGCTAAATCCCAAACAGTGTATCATCAGCATGTGAGAAAATTCAGATGATCCTTGTTCCTCAAAGACCCTGGAAGCAAGACGTGTAACATATACTACATATAACTCTATATAATGAAAGATCTAGCTACTCCTTGCCATGTATAGATGTCTGTTCTTCTTTAGGGGAATGCTTAGAACTTGTCTGGAAAAGGACATATGCTTCATACTTAAAAAAAAAATCCAAAAAAAAAAATTTTTTTTCACTTGCAGTGAATCCAGTGATCCTGATTCTTTCTTTAGCTAGCCACTGAGAAACTGAAATGTCAAAATGTCATTTAATCAGTGCAAAGGCATCAAATCTGCTCCCTGAAGCAGCAGATAGTGGAGATAGAGGGCACGACAGGTGTGCCTTGCTGTTCACTTTGGCTCTCCCAAACACAAAAAGCCAGACTGACTGCTGCTGCTACTGGGACAGCAGCTGGGGATGCCATGCACCAGCAGTTGCCCCCACTCCCACCCATTCTGTTTCCCTTGTGGTCCCTTTGCTTTCCCTACAGCAAAAGCAGTTCCAACCTCATGTCAGCTCCTTTGTTTGAAGTACCAGAATTCAATCGTCTCTCCAGAACTGACAAACGCTGACCTTATAATCAATTATCAATCATCAAACATTTTACATTCAAATATTTAGATGTAGCAATTAACGACAGTTTATTAATGTTACAAAACCAAAATTATTATCTTTGAAACATTATTATTTTAACATTTTTCAAGGAAATGAGGAAGATCATTCATTTTTACACTCACAGTCTCATTTTTGTAGCAACCAGTATTCCCCAGCAAAATATTTAATTTATTTTTTTAATTAAACTATATTTTTTTGAGGAGGAAATGCTTGCTGTCAAAAAAAAATTCACTGAATTCTAGTAATACACAAGGAGAAATGTTGCATTTAATACAAAAACAAACCAGCAAAGCCTAACTTCCTGTATACGTAAAAACTGCAAGCTTCCAAAGATGATGATCTCTATTTAAGGCAAGATATTTTTTTTTATAATTATTATTTTGTCAAAGTGAGCCTAATTTCTACCAGTGCTAATTATTGCCAGCTGTATCAATGTGGTTTCTTTACTGCATTAATTTTACATATTTAGGAAAACCACAGCAATTCTTTTCAACCCAATTTTCTGTACCTTTATAGTGTTAATGAGAGCTCTGGTAGTTTCTATGGGAGAATGGATCTTCCTATGCATTTCAAAAGACAAAAGGGACCTGCTTTTCATTGTAAGTGACCTCTGATGTTTCTGGTAGCCTGTACAGGAAGCAGAGGACTCCTGGACAGATGTTCCTCTTGCTGTGCCTGATTAGAAGCACAATATTGTGCCAGTCATCCCACCTCTCAGTAGCTTTATGATGATTGTGCTCTGCAATGTTTTTCAGTGTAAGGCATGCTGTCCCTGACATGAACTTCTGTAATCACACAGAAAATCTAGGGGTAGTGGGGTATGACAGCTGAGTAACTCCAAACTGAGAAAGGGAAAGGTTTTAGCTAAGGAGAGCTGGGGAATCAGCACTCTAGTCTCCACTGAAGAAAGACTGAAGAAGCAGAGCAGTGCGACCTGGGATGCAAGCAGGGTTTGGCAGCTAGAACAACAGCCAAGCTCTTTCATTTCATTTCTGAAGATGCCTGTGGTATCCTAGCACATCACTGAAGTGAGTGAGGGCTGCCAGGGGTTGCAGGCAAAGTAGGGCTTCCAAAACTGCAGATCCCCATGCAGCAGCACCCTTGCCACATGCCTAGAGCCACCCCTGCCAAGCAGCTGATAATCCAGCCTCCAAACAAAGGGAACCAAGGCCAGAAACGCACAGCTTTACAACCATGGGCAGAAAGCAGGTGCCAGCAATCCAAGAATGACAATAATAAAACATCTGGAGCTAAAGCTTCGAGACAAACTGTATAAAAAAGGAAGGAAAGATAAAATAATCTCAACAACACAGTAAATCTATACTTGAAGAAAAAGATATCAAAAGATGCAAGAACTCCTACAGAGTAGCAGAAACCACCTTGTCACCACCTCCTCTTGGTGTGGTGTGCTGTTAATTGTAAGGCATAGCCTGCTTCTCTTATGCCTGTTCTCTGTAGTTTAACTGTGGGAAAGAAAAGGATTTGTTTGGTACGTACACAGTGGTATTGCAAAGGGACTTCTGAGAAGTTTTCTGTTGCTTTAAACCCTGTAGCCATTCTGAAACAAATAGCTTCTGATTAAGAGATCAGTTGCTGGCAACAGTGACAGGTGTTGTAGGGGTTTGACTGGGTAAAGTTTACTCTCTCTTCGGAGTAAAGTTTCCTTTAAAAGACACATCTAAGTGTATCCTCCCCTGAGGATTACAGTGCTAAGTAGGTTTTAGGTAGTGGTTTTGCCTGTATTTATTTCACACAAAGATCTGCCTAATAAATAATTTTTCCTTTACATCAGATGAAAATGTTAAGTTGATCAGGAAGTCTGGGTTTTTTTGAAGAGAAAAAGATCTTTTCCCTGAGTAGTTTTAAAATATCATTCTCGTTTTTTGACTGTGTAGCAGTGGTGAACCTACCACAAATTGCACCAAAAAAGGTAAACCAAGGGGTTTGAACAAGTTTAAGAAGAATTCATTATTTTCCTTTTGAACATCTACTCCAAAAGCTGAAGGACTGGCATAAGTAATTGCTGTTTTATGCAGTTTGTGAAGACTAGTTCAAAGCCACAGAAATCGATGGGAGGCTTTAGGAGGAGCTGTGTAAGTCCTTTGCTATACAACTCAGTATACTTCAGCCCTTATTCTTTGTACGGATTCCTAACTCTGCCGCTTCTTTTCTGTGCATCCCTGAGTTCCTACAACAACATGTTTGAACTATGTGAAGAAAAGCGAAGAAAAACACTAAAGGAAAGATCCGATGTGGGATTAAGTGAACTGGGATTTTGTATTAAGGACAATATTATAGAAGGACCTTAATTTCCCTATTGTTCATGTGTTGCAGGAAAGATGCAAGACATAATAGGATTTGTCCTGGGCCCTGAAAATTTCTGGTATTGTTACCTGTCTAAACAAGTTTGCCATACAAAGTGGCAGAAATAACTCTTGCCAACTCTGTGTTAGAGACATGTAAGTTCCTTTAATAAAAGCACATGTCAGGACTTAGTAGTATAGTATTGTACAGACACAAATATAACCCATATTGATGATGCTGGAATGAGAAATGAGATCTTAACTATTCTTGTTCAATTGAAATTGAGTTTAAAACATTTCTCCTTCTAGAAGAACTAAAAAAGTTGGGATTTTTGTTTAGTTCCTACACAAAACTTTGCATTGTATCAATGTAAAGAATCAGCAGCCAGCAGAAGAACAAATCAATTTGTAAATGTTCTTCCCAGAAATGCATTTACCTATTTGATACTGCCAGTGACCAAAGATATCCAGAATCCAGTTCGCAGAAATCATGTTGATGTATCCTACAGCATGAAATTGCAAATAACTGTGGTGAGAACACTAACTCCAGATTCTGTTGCTAGTTTCTTTTGTACAGGTGATGTTCACAGCATTCCTTTTTCCTCCCTGTCATAATCATCATAATCCTGTGGTTCTTAATTATTTTGTGCACCCCAGCAAGGGCTAACAGGTGACTTTGCAGTGTTATCAGGCCCACTGAAAATATAAGTGCAAATCAGATCAAAAATATGCCTTGTTTAAAAGAAAAGAGATTGAAACACAAACATAACATAATACCTTTGAAGGCTAAAATGTATTATGTGTGCTGGAAAGCAAATCAACAACATGAAGCTCTTGCAAAAATGCTGTGTTTGTATCTCCTTAAAATTCAGCAGGATGGTACTGTTCTTGTTATTTCGTTGCCGCTGATGCACATAGATCAATGGAAAGTTTTTACAGAAATATCTGCCATGGGTTTTACTAATGTGACTTAACAGCAACAGTAGAGTAACCCTATGCTAAGTGATTGACTTCAAGTGCCAAAAGAAATACATCATTGAGAGGACAAGCAAATACAGAGAATTTCAGTCATGTCATGATATAGGATTAATTTATTACAGAATGCAGAAGCAATGCCAGTGGTTGATGACCAGATAAGATTCATGCTGGACACTTGAGGCTTTTGAATTTGTTTTCGTGTGCTAGAGAGCTCCTGTGAGGGGGAGGCATAGGTTATGACCTACATCTGACTCAAAGGGAGAAATGAAAGAGGTCTGTTTTCACTGTTATTGAACTATGTCTCTTTTGTAAGACAGTAAAATTTTGGTGTTTGCCAAGCAAAAGTCAAAGTTTGGCTTCCTTGAAATGAATACCTAAGCAAATCTGATGCATTGGCATATGACAACAGCAGGAAAGGAATCAGGGAGACATTGACAGGAGGGCAATGACCTTTGTACTCACTCCTACCAGCTTGGTTCTTGAGGCTAAATATAAAATGGGAATGAAATACACACTACCTAGACAGGCTAGGCAGCTGCAGTGTTCTTTGCATGCCTTGCTGCCAACTAGTTCACTAAGTAGCACTGGATTTGACTTAAAAGGGAGCCACTTGCTCTGATCCTGCTAACTGCAGCCAGTGGGCACACGGAAGCTATAAAAGGACTAGAGTGGAGAGTGATGTGTCCACAGAAGAACTTGCAATAAAAGCCTGTGAAGTGAAATTTATACATAGCCTGAAGAAATTCTTACAAGAAAGTCTTTTTAAAGATGATATATGCATAGATTTATTAAGATAAAATCTTCTGTTCATCACCATAGTCGTGCTAGAAACACTGTACAGGCAAACCACAATCTTACTCCCTATCGTCCTCCCTTGTTAGCATGTCAGTCCTTGCCATAGAAAGCTTAGGACAGGAAATTAGGAAGTACATAATACTCAGCTGAAACGAGGTGGGAAATTTGGGTAGCAAAATGTAATTGTCTGAGAAGGAATTTTGCCAGAACATTTAATTTAATGGCTCAGTGTTTCAAGATATGAATAACATTTGTATGCTTTTGAACTTTGACTTGCACACTTCGTCTAAAGAGAACAGGTCAGTTGATCTCCACCAGTGTAAATACAGAGTATCAGCACCACGAAGCAAGGGAATCACTTTTCAGAGTATAAAACAGTAATATTTTTCACAACAACTCTATAAGCGTAGTCTTTCTATTGCTTTTTTTGATATGGAAAAGAGCTTTAAAAACAAGCTGCTACCCGTGCTTTGCCTGGTTTTGGCCATGTCCAGAAAAAGTCTTTCTCTCTCTGAAGATAATATGCTGCTGATGTGCAGCTACGGGGCAGGCATGGGAAAGGAACAAAGACATCCAACAGGAAGGACAGATTGAGCAGGGAGTAAAGAACTTCTAACAAGGGACATCATTGATATGAGTTTGGAGATTCTCACAGATAGAGGAAATCATCAAGTCATCTTGTTCAGTGTAACAGTGCATAGTCCAATGTCATTAAAAGTATCTTTTGTCTTTAAGCATCACAGCTCAGGACTTCCATACAAAGTTGAGAGAAATATCTTGCCCCTTACACAAATACTTTCCGCCACACACCTCCCAGTCTTGGGAAGGTGGTTTTCAGACTTCCTCCTCTGGTCCACTAACCTAAGACCTAGCCAGGATGTGCTGCATTTGGATCCCATTTTGCTTCTGGCTTTTAAACTGGAGAAAGGAATGTAAGGAACTTACAAATTTGGCAACTGCTCAGTCTCAGCAGTGGAATGTGTTTATTCGTCTTTAGCTCAGAGCAGTGCCATTTAAGTGACAGTTTCCCCAACAAGTTTTTTCCTTTGCAAGGCAATGCCCCAATCAAATGAGGAATAATTCTGGCTTTCTTGTAGTAACAGGAGAGGTTATTGTACAGCAAATATGGCTGCAGTTGTAACCAATGGAAATATTGGTCTGAGGTGTTTTCCTCCATAGTCATGGAGGCACTACACAACAACACAGTATTTCAGAGTTTTAGTGCATCCCTTGGAAGATTGCTTCACAATCCATATTTCCAGATTCTTTTTGTAGGAGCAAAGTAGAGATTTGCTGCTCACTTCCTGCTGTGCTTATGGATAGCTGCATATTCAGTTCTTCCCTTGTGTTTTGATCTAGGAAATAGGAATTTAGATTTTACCTGCATTCAAGTGAAAGTAGTTTCAGTAGGTATAACCACAGATTATTAGTATCATTGCCCAAAATTTCTTTGGTAATGACAGTAAATAAGCAAGAAAATTCTTCATTTTGTGCGGGGACAATGGCTCAGGCTAAGCCTGAACCACTGTCCCTACAATTTGCTTACGACTAAAGCTGTCCTGGCAGATCTGCAGCCCAACAGTAAAGAAGTTCAAGAATGTAATTGCCTGAGCTGATCAGCGCATCCTACTCTGTACACAGAAAAAACAAAAACTGTTGTAATGCTCCAGAGTGCATTCAGTGGCAATGGAAAGCTTACCACCGCTTTTCATTCTGACCCAGTTTTGGTCCATGGTTGGTTCTTCGGCAGCACTCCAAAGGATATATAAAGAAAACATTTAAAGATTCAAATGGCAGTTTGTGGTCAGGTAATGTTTCAAATTTCCTTTTTCTATTTTTTTTAACTGAAATAGTTTCCACAACATAAAAAAAAAATCTCCTTTAGGGCTTTTCTGTGTTTCCTTTGGAAATTGTAAGAAGTAAATTTTCTGTCAGTCAGTTGTGTCACATGGGGTCTTGTTTCATGCCATTTTCCTAAGCATTTCTCTGATCCCTTGTTTGCCTAAAGCAGACACCTTGACAATGTCAGTGCTGACAGTATAGAGGACCATAAGCAATTTCTTGGTTTTGTGACACTAATTTGTTGATGTTGTGACAATGTAATCCCTACTGTAGAGAAAGTAGAGAATAGACAACGGAAGTACACTTGTAATAATATCATGTGATTTATAAGGGTATGTATTTGATCTCCAGTAAACTGTGACAAGCCTTTGACTGAAAAGGCAGCTATTTTTTTCTGTCATGTGCTAGTATGTGGATCTAGACATGTGGTTTACCGAAGCAGAAGTTTATTGTGGATTTTTTCCTTCTATCAGTGACTTCAGGATTTTTACTGTTGTGCAGGGGTTTTTTTGCTTTTTATCAGTGACTTCGGGATTTTCTGTATTTTAGCATAGCTTTCCAAGCACTTACATTTCTGTATAACTGGAAAAGCAGAATATTAGACCAAAAGCTGGTATGGTAAAGTGCTGAACACACAGAGAGACTTCAGCTCTATTCTTTACAGGGGAATTCACTTTTCTGAATTGGAGTAGAATTTTTGTGTTCTTCTGTGCAGACTCTGGTCCCCTCATGACCCCATACCTCTTGGCATAAGTGGCATGCCCTGTTACTAACACAGTACCAGGTTATGCTATGCTGATCCTTTTGTGCACTGCTTCCCTGAGTGCCTCACTGGCTCTACCAGGACAGCTTCTCATGAAAAGTTATGTTTAGGGGCTTGTAATGTGACTTCCAACAAACACCACTAAAATTATATGTGACAGAAGCATGGGAGGAACAGGGCATATTGTGTGTACAAAACAGTAGCAGAATCCTGACGTCGTTTTAAGGGAAACATGAAGAAATCAGAGCTCCCACTGCTCCCTTTGCTCCTAGGCCATTGGGAGCATTGCACTGTCACATTTTCCATTTGACTCAGCTAAGCAAGCTCACACAACTGAGCTGATTGTCACATTTCATTTGTGCCTGTTTTGCTGCCAGAACTGGTGACTTACATCACTACTACAATAAAGGGAAGAGATCGTTGCAGAAGTCAAGAGCCATGGCATGTGATGCTTACAGGAACTGGCGACTGCAATTCAGGTACATCTGTGTTCTTAACAATGCCAACATTTTTAGAAACAGACAACAGACTTATAGGTAAGAGCAAGAGAAGATGCACTCCAGCTCCATATCTCATAGTACTCGGCCATTTTCTTCACAATGATATATCATGCCAAAGTGACCCAAGTATATAAGCCAATGAACCCTTGAATTTCTTCATTTCTTGTGGTGATCAGAGCTCTCCCCCATGTACACATGTTGAATCTGTCTCCTAGAATTGAATGATAAACATTAAGACACCTTCTTGCTGCTCAGGCAGCTGCAACTGTTTTTCCGCCCTGATTTTTGGTTGCATAAGCTATTTGTTGTATATAAATGAACAATGGTCCATCTGGCTCCCAGGCAAAGCAAGCATCCTGTGCTTTGAAGTGAGGCTGTATATTTGATTAGTTTGTATGTCAGACACTTATTCCATCATTAAGAAAAGTATCAGTTAATACCAAACTCTTAAGCAAATGACAGTCTTAGTGTTCTGTAACGGGATCTTATCTGTGAAGATACAAGATAAGTACAAAACTTTGCCTAAAGTGCTTTCTTTATTACTTATGAAGTGGAAAAACAATGTCTCTCTCCCTCCCACCCTAAATATATCAGTTATGCAACATGCTTGATAATTGAAAGCAAACTGAATTTATTGTCTTAGATGTCGAATATATCTGAGCATCATGAAGTATTAAATAATTTTAAATGCATGATCAGAATTAAACACTTCTGCTACTTGACGGGCAATTAAACCTCAGTAAATATAATTGTATTTACTTTCATACAGTGCTTGGTCCAGCCATGTCCATATATTACAGGTAAGTCTACAATGCTACCACATCAAAATGTTTTACATCTAGTGAGCACATTTTAAACAAATGTATAGAAGACAATGATGATATCTCATTCCTGCAAATATAGTACCTATTCAATGTGTCGTCAATGAAAGGGTGGAGTGTTTTATCAGAAAGGGCTGTAGCTCACACACAGATACCAATCACAAAAGGTTAGTATTCAAAAGGTAATTTTAAACAGACTGTCTTTTTTCCAGAGACATTAATGTCTTTAAACTAAGCTTTCACAGAGAGAATTATTTCTTCCAGGAACATTTCAAAGTAGGGGACTAATCTGGGCAGTCAGGTCACTTCCCTGAAGGAGGTCTTCCCTATCTCCAACTGAATGGTACAGGAAAAATAGGAAAATTGCTGACTGTAGGTTCACGTTGGCATTGACTGTCCTTAAAGCTTTGAAACCTTCACCTTTTAGACAAGACTGACTAAGATGGGTTTGTATTAAACAGTGACTACATAAATAGGGAAAATATTTGCTATAAATGTGATCAAACAGATGATTTGAAGGACTGGCGAGATGAAAGCTGAAATGAAAACTGTTACTTCCACAGAGAAAGGATCCCTCTATAACACAAGAGGTACTAAACTTCATAGATGCTTTCAAGCAGGATTGTCACCCAGATATTGGGTAATTGATTTAATTCTAAAATATTCCAGACACCTAGGAGACACTAAGCAAACCATGTACATCACCTCCATCGCCATATCTGAAAGCTTAGGGATTTTTAATTTATGGTTTCAACCCTGTTTTGAAAAACTTTCTCAAATGGCCCAGCTTTTGCTTTCTAACTGTGCTTTTCATGTATAGACTGGTCTTTTCCATTTAGATGGATTTGAGTTATAAAGGCAACAAACCTGGCAAATACTATGATGAGTATTTTCAGAGGGTCTGGGGATTTATTTCCTTATTTTTTCCTCTTTTTCTTGTGCAAGGTGTTAAGTCAATATTTAGCCATAAATCAAATGTTTGGGGAAGCTATCAGCACAATATATCACAGTCTATTAGAAACTCCTGGGATTTATTGTAACTGTGGCAGAACAAATTCAGAGCTACTTGCTGAACTTTTGGCACATAAACATGGTTATTTTCTGATCTTAGATTGTATATCTCCCAAAATGGAATGCTTCTCCCGAGCTAAATAGACCAAAAAAGCAAGCTGCTAAGAGTTCGAAAAACTTTCACCTTACTTTCTGGCCAACCAGGTGAAAAAGGCATAGCACTGGCCTTGTCCAGCCTGGAACCTGCCTTGGTCACTGGCACTATCACAGAAGATGAGAGGCTGCAAAAGTGACTGAAGTACTGTGATAGAAAGGGGGATTTAAGTAAAAAAAGGCACAAATATATAAGAAAATTGCCTTCACTAGTGCTCCTGGTTATGGAACAGGTTATCAAACTTCACTGCACTGCTAATATAGTAGTTTCCATGTAGTGATGTATTCTTAAGCACACAAATAAAGTTTACGGTAAGGAACATGAGTTTAAGTGACAACAAAATCCAAAACAAGTTATCTTCATTTTACCTTTCATGGATTGAGGCCAAGGAGGAAAGCAGGAGGATAAAACTGGGATGTTGAGACACCTATGCTGATGGGGCATATTTATAGCTGACAGGGATAACTTCTTTTGATATTTAGTTTCAGGAATAATTCTGGATTTACTATGCTTCTGACTAGTAAGGCTATATTTTAAAGTTTGGCAAGGTGCCTACAGGCCAAAATGTATGTGTGTTTAAGTAGTATAAATGTCAGAAGGTCATATATGAATCAAATCTATGCAGCCCTACTACGTTGAAGGTAGTAGGATTACTCATTTTTATTCCAAAGGAACTGTCTCTCTGCTTCCACTCCCTTCAAAAAAATGAAAAAAAAAAAACCCAAACCCAACCAAAACCCCAGTTCTTAAAAGCAAGATGATTCATAGTTAGGAATCAGTTGTAGTTATATGAAAAGGCATATTATGGACATAATAAACAAAGCTGTTACTCAAACCAGCTTCAAAGATGTGTATTTAATCCAAACAACTTAATATTCCAACCCATATTTTCTTGATTGTGGTTATCTTGAAGAAAAATATCTCTTATTACATAATGAATACTGTTGAATCAATATTATAACAATTAACAACTTTATCAACTGGCAGTAAAGCTCATTGTTAATGCACTTATCATTGATGTTTCATGAAAGTAATGGTGCATCATTAACGTAATAAAAAAAGTATGGAGCACTATTCGTATTAAAATTATGTCTGTGTGGTTGCATTTAAGACAGATCGATATATGCCATTGATGTGACTTACTTCATCTTGATATTCTCTTTGTAAAAGCAATTTGTGATAAATTCCTAGTTCATTAGACTTTGTTGAAAGACCAGAATATACTTGAGATGTGTGTTTATGATGATACATGGCATAGAGAAGACAGAAGGTGGTGTGAGTTTGGTTCCAGATTTGATTCAAAGAATTCCAGAAAGGGAGGATATGACACAAAAACTGTGTTATGCCCCACTGAAGTGCTTTGCATAACCAAGAGTATCTTGTAGAAAGCTGGAATCAACATGGATAAACCAGAAATTTTTAGTGATGGAAAATAAAATCCTCCTCATGTGGTATTCCTTTTATTTAGAAATATCTCCCCAATTAAGTGTGGGTCTCTCCCTTTAAATTCTTTGAAATTGAACATATGTCTTTGTTTTAAATCATCTATACATAATGAAAATTTTAAATTAAGAGAAAGTAAGAACTTCCAAGCAATGAAAAACTGAAGTTTTGTGGAATGATGTGTGATGAATGGGAATGCATAAAACAGTAGAAAGAACACATTCTACTAGCAGCCTAAAATAAGATAGCTGGTAGGAGACCTGTAATCCAATTAAGGTAAAAAGAAGGGCCAAGCAAATGAGAACAAATCCTGCAAATGAATATTAGGAAATGGATAACAGGTATTTTTTATATAAGAGCAATACAACAGCATTCATATAATACAGTGACAAATTTAAAGGGATCCTTCAATTTAAGAAAATTCTTGGTATAAAATAGATAGGATACCCAGCTTCTTGAGAAATCTGTACTGTTCAATTTAGAGATGGGTCCTTTGACAGTCAGACAAACAAGTGTCATCAATTAAATTAAAACTTTGGTTGAAAAGCAGGCATGAAATGAGGTATGAATTTGAAAAAGCATTTAAATAAATGTTGAACTTCAAGTGCTTATAGTCCCCCGGTTTGAACTTCCATGAAAAAAATTACACTTTCTGCATTTCAAAATCATAAATCCTTTGATCACAAATCATCTGTGGAATAGTTGTTCAGATACTTTACATGCAAGCATAATAATTTTCTGTGAATATTCAGAATGCTTGAAACATCCCTTCTCAGTCTTCAGCATAAAAAAGAACCTGTGCAAAAATGTATTCACAAAAGGTGAGGAAAGTACTTTGAATGTTGACTAATAGCTATAATTGCTGATTTTGTTGTTCAGAGAAAAAGAGTTGTAGAGAATGAAGTTATTTTATGGCTGCATATAAGCAGTGAAAGAGAATACACCAAAATGTTTTGCAACACAGTAACAGTGGAACAAAATCAGGCAGAAAATACGTAAAATTTTAAAATGTGTGATCGAGATTTAAATAATATAGGCTGCAGGATATCGTAAGTATCTTTGTGACAATATTGTGATTATGACTCTAAGTGGTGAACATCAGAGCCTGAACTCCCTTAGGTTTCACTGTGATCAGAAATACTTCTTCATTTGGAACTGAAATACAACTTTTTGTCTCTAAATATTAAGCAGCTACGTTTGCACATAGTTTGAGGGCTTCAACAAACAGGACTGATCATCCTGAAACCCTCACTTGTAACCCCAGCTGCTTTCAGAGCCCTGCCACACATTCATTTAAGACATAATGAACGCGGTGGAAGCTCTTGTGCTCTGAGTGTGTAGAGGTAGAGGTTGCAATACCAACAATGAAGTCACACTCACATTGGCTGGGTGGGCTCTATGTCTGTGTTAACGTAAACTGAGATGAGTTAGCTTAAACCAAACCTGAAACTGGCTGATTTTGTCCTGAAAAGGGTTAGGATGAGAAATGGAGGCAGCTTCTTCTCTCATTCCAGCTGGAAACAGAAGGTATCTGCTACAGTTGTATAGGTTCACTGGCCTCTGGCAGGAAATCAATGCATTTCAGATCTGACCTCCAGAAAGTAATAAGATTTGTGTTTGTTTTCTTCTTTCCCATTCTCTGTATTTTTGTATTACAACCACTGGCAAGTCCACAGTGAAAATTATCAAATCAAACGAAAACCAGCTACATGGGAATCTTACCTCTAAATAAGCGTCTGTCTTCATTTTGTTTTAGTAAGGCAGGAATACTCTTTCCCTTAGAAGAATATTCATACTATTATTGCAGGATGAAATAAAGCACACAGAGAACTGAGATCAAAAAAAAAAAAAAGAAAGTAGATTAAATAAATGTAGATTACACAAAATTAAATACCTTTTTCTGTAATTAATGATTACAATTTTTTGTTTTTACTTATAGCACATACCAATAGTGATACGGGAATTAAGTCAGCATCAGACAGAGCTAAGGAACTGTATGTTACTTTGAACTTACAATTCTGCTGTTTGAAGTGGGTTGGGAAAGAAAACTTTAGAGATAAACAATGGACCATGACGATGGCTGATATAAATCAGCTCTTTTGAAGCTTGTGGCGTATGCTGATTTAAACAAACTTTGGTGTATTTGCCATAATATTTCTGAACCATAGTTTCTATGTAGCTTCAGATTAAAATATATTTATTTGATGTAATAAAGAATTTAAAAATTATTTATTTTCTTGGCATGTGTTGTTCTTCCTCTCTTATTTCTGCTTTTCTGGTTTTTAACATGTCGTCTTTTTCACTCAGTAACGCAAACTACCACAACTCGCATTGGGTTATAGTTCATAGTTAATATGTCAACCTTTTCTGTTCCATATGTCATGCATCGTCAGTTCCCAGGTGATGCATTTCCTCTGAGATATGAAGATAATGCTTTTTCAAGATCCTTGGTGAAAGGGCTGAACACAGTCCCAGCTCTGCAAAGAAGATGACTTAGCTGCAGAATTTTATACCACAATCTAATCCCAGTGCACCCAGTTGAACTTCTGATCAGTAGAATATTGCATACACATACCTTGTGTTTTGTGCAGCACTGTCAGTAATTTAGTTTTTTTTTCACAATAGTGTCTGATTCTCTACATATGATGTATAGTCATGTCTTTTTATTTTAAGGGAAAGCAAAGTAATATGGATCTGAGAGAGATGTGTTCCTGAATGGTTGTTTTTATGCAGACCCCAGAAACTCAGCAGGTCCTTAATCTTACTGAACTGCACAGCCTCAGTACACAGGACCTCCAAGTAGACAGATTGTGTCACCACAATTTATTCTAACTAGGAAGATTAAACAAATAACATTTTATGGCAAGGATTCTATTTATTTTGACCATGCCAGAAAGTGTCATATTAACTTCAGTCTTCTCAACCAGTGAATGGGTTTTACTGTGCTTTGTTGTATCGTAGAGTCAGCTGTGATAGAAGAAAACACAGCAGGAGTAGTCTGGAGACAGCAGGCAGAAACAACTTAGCAACAATATATGTGCAAAATAATAATGATCTGTTTACACAAAAGTGCATACATACACACAAACACACAAAAGCATACACAAATATGATAGTATATTCTTATTTTGAGTATTTGGTCAATATGGAACAGATTGGTTGTTTTTCCAAAGCTACTTATTTTGACACTCAAAAGAGGAATTTTACAAGCAATGAAAAAAAGATCATCATCAAACAAGTGGAAATGTTATACACATTTTAGGAAATAGAGACAGAAATGGGCGTATGAAGCTCCTGGCTCAATGTGATACACAAGATACATGGACCTACAGGAATACAATTGACATTTTCAGTAGGTCAAATCCTGGGAAGACCCCAAGGACTATTAAATAATGAATAAAATATCACCAACAGTGAGTTATTCATGACATTGTTTCCTGCCATAAACTCATAGTCTTTTCTGCTGAAAAGATATCAGATATTGGAAGCCGATAATTTTTCATATTTTTACTGCTTCTAGCCTGTATGCAGCTAAAATCTCCATTAAAGCTTTATCTCTGCTATAGTAATATTTATTTCTTAATAAAAAGTGCACAATAGAAGGAAAATAGATTTTTCTTTTTGCAAATTTTATTTAAAATAATATTTCAGTATCAACAGGAAATAAATCAATTCTCTTTCTTTCTTGCATTTAGGACTACTCTTCACTTACATTTGGCTTTTCACATTTAATTATACAGATTTTTCAGTCCATTAGCTAATAGCTGTTGAAACATAATGCTCAAACACAAAGGCTCCAGAAGGAAATCTTGCCTGTTATATAATCAGCCAACTTAACAAACTCAAAAAATTTGGATCTAGGACTTCAAGTTCAGGAAGCCAAAAATCCCAGAGTGTGTTTGGGAAGAATATGCTGCATGGCTATCAATTTTAGGACTTTGTGAGTCTGTTAGACTTTCAAAAGAAACTACAGTTTACTGTTTCTATTATTACTATTAATAACAGATAATAGTAATAATTTGAAGCTCCAGAAGGAAGTGGAGGCATACATTTTCAGAATAGGAGACAGGTGTGAACCCGTATTCTTCCACAGACGCCTAACGATTTAAGTTTAGTTTCTTTATGAGAGTAAAGTTCAGCTTTAGAGACATTTCAAGTATTGGTCCTGTTGTAAGCTGATCATAAGATCAGAGTTGCAACCCAGATGCAAGGATCAGTAAGAAAATTCCACAGCTCTTCTTCTGTTAGATCATATATTACTTCTTCGTCTTCTCTGACTTTTTCACTTGTCTAGCGAGTCTATAATGGGAAATGTAAGAGGTAGAGAGAAGGGAATTATGTGCCATTGCATCTTCCTGTGCCTCTGGGTACAGCTCTGATCTGCCCATATTCACATATTATTAATGGTTTCTATCTGCATCTATTCCTGTAGCATCCAAAATGGGTTAGATACTATATGAACATAGGAGAAGGGCACTGTTCCCACCCTGACTATTAAAAAAAAATAAAAATCATCAGAGAATTCACGATAGGATAAACACTAAATGTTAACTCCAGTGAGCAAGCAACAGTTTGGTTCATATACACAGAAATTTTCAAATGTGTCTTTGGATTTTACTGGACAATTTCCTCCTGCAATGTAGAAATGCTGATAAAGTTAATATTTGTAAAGTTATCAACGGAAATCAAAAGGGTCACTTCAATTTTTCTTTTAAACTATAGAAACTGCTCAGTTTTTGTAGAGTAAATGTGTGTTCCCTGAAGCAGTGTGGAATGTGTGGTTAAGAAGAAAATACACATTTTTTAATTAAAGAGGAAAAATCATTCATGAGCAATTATAAAAGACATTACAAATCTCTGAATTTGGAGTAGCCCCTTCTTTATCATAGTCAGGGATAAAAAGACAAAAGCATGATAACATGTGTTTCAAATTTTTTCTTTTGCTAGTAGGTACTCATTTTTCTCCCTGTTTTTTAAGGACTCTGGTTTTACACTGGTATTAATCAATTAAGATCTCATACTAGTGACTTAAACCCATTAATGCTACAATTTGCATTTACAATCAGTTTTAAGCTACATGCTTTCAGTACCAAATTACAGGATAATCATAGTTCCATTTTTTTTTCACATTCTTTTCCAAGTAATATCCCCCAAAATCTAATTCTTAATCTTTGTTTGAATACAGTTTGCCATTCTAAGAAGCTGTATTTGTATCTGGCAACTCCATCAGCAGCTGGAAAGCTGAACCAAATTGAAAATTGTATGAAATATTCTTCTGTCTTAATTTCATTCATTTTAGCCAACTTTGAAAACTAACAGGCAGGTGTTTGAAATTAAGAAAAAAAAAAAAAAAAACAAACAACAAAACACGAAAACCATACATACACAACTTATGTACAAGGTTGCCCAGTACAGCCAAACCAGTGCTTACTTGGTATGATAGACATACAGACAAGAGAAATGCTGCTCAATTTGCAAAAGTTACACATATATTACTCTTTTTTTTTTTTTTTTTAATGATCTATCTGGAGGCTATGTTTATCTTGCCTTCAGAATGCACTTGGATCTGAATTCAGTTTCTCAGAAATGGTTGTTTTCTGCCTTTTGTTTTTGCATTTCAGGGCAGTAAATCAAGTGGGTCTGCAGTGCAACTCACGTTTATGAAATCTGTGGGATGCCATCTCAGTTATCCAGAGGCAGCATCCTCTGCTAAATGTGGTCATGAGCACTCACAGTCACTGTAGTTCCATGTTGAATTCCTGTTGTATAGTAATGCAGTATTCACTTGGCTGGCTAATGAAAAGCCACAGGTTATCCTGTGAATGCAAAACATGTCATAATCAAGAAAGCCAAGCAGGTAAATGTTGCCTGTCTGACATGGAGGTTGATAGCTGAGATACTAATATGGGAAGGCCTGGTAGACTGGTTATATCACACTGCCATGAACACGCCAAGGCAAATACCACTTGCTTACAACAGTGGCCAAAACTATACCCTGTGACCCATCCCACTGCCTGAAGCACCACCCAGGGCCTGGAAAAACAACCCTTGTGGCAACAAAGCACTCCAGAAAGGATCAAATCAGACTATAGGACTCACAGACAGCTGAGTCTACCACATCTCCTATCACGCACCAGTCTTTAGTTGAACAGTTAAAAACTATACTTAGAGTGATGGGTGCTGGGACCTTCAGCATTGGGATACAAATCCAGCAAAAGCCACTTGGCTGATTAACACTAGAAGATCTGCTAATCAACCTGGTCCTGCCCAAACAAACATCCTATGTACTGTGGAAGGACTATAGGATGCACAAGCAGCTCTCTGAGAAAGTGTGGGTTACTCCATCCTTGAGGAAAAGCAAACCTATTGATGGGATTGTTTTTGCTCAAGGACCTGGCTGCACTTGGTGGATAATGCCCAAGAATGGGGAAATCCAGTGTGCACCTCAAGGAGATTTAACCTTGGGTGAAAATAACCCATGATCTGGGTTGTATGCTGCCATTGCCATATGACTCCATAGTTCTATCTCAAAAGTACCAAAATGGGAGTCGCCCAAACCAGCGGAGTATGAACCTTGTAAGGAACTGGGCAAAGGCAGCGATAATCCAACAGTTCAACCCAACTCACAGACTAAATTAATTGAATGGACATTTGAATGGACGTTTGAAGTGGAATGGTCCATAGATGAAGGGAACGATATCTGTGTACATGTCAGAGGTTAGGGAAGGGAGTGGTGGTAGGTGATGAAAATACATTGGATAATGTAGTACCTGAGCACGATGCAATGGTATGGAATAAGGTAGATATTGTCCTAGGGTGAAGTTAATTTTCTTCATATCAGCCCATATAGAGCTGTGGCTTTTGTGACAGAAACTGGGTTGATAACTCACTGATGTTTTAGCTGCTGCTGAACAGTGCTTGCACAACATTAATACCTCCTCTATTTCTCACTCTGACCACAGCAGTGAGTACGCCGGGAGGCTGGGGGTGGGCAAGAGGCTGGGAGGGGACACAGCCAAGACATCTGACCTGAATTAGCCAAAGAGATAGCCCTGCCATATATCGTCATGTTCAGCAATAAAGACTGAAGAGGGGCGGGAGTTTTTCCAAAGCTGTTTTTTCTTGGGAACTGTCTGGGCATTGATCTGCTGGTGGTGAGCAATTGGGTTTGCAACATTTGGGGTTTTTTTCCTTTTTCTCCTTCACTTATTGAAATAACCAACAATTTTTCTCACTTTTGCCTTTCTGATTCTTGCCCCAGCCTACCAGAGGTGGAGTGACAGAGTGAGCAGCTGTATGGCCTTTAAGTAGCTTGCTGTTCAAGGCACACATTCGAGTAGGAGACCTGGGTTATATCTCCTTATTGACTGATTTTAGAAAAGGATTTCTGTTGAAAACTTATATTCTGTGGAAAACTTTACATGTTGTGTGTAGCCATCTATACATTGCATAAGTACATTCCTAATTTCAGCCAATAAGTGTCCATTGGAGAAGATATTGAATATTAGGTTCTCTCACTTAAGGAGTAAAATTTTCAGAAATGAGATTTTTTAATCATTTTCTTTCCCTTTAGCCCCCCAAACCCCTAAACTTTTTATATAAAGTTAAAGTTTTAGAAAGATAACCAGCTTGTTGTTAGAGTTGTAACAAGTTAGGCTCAAACTTTGACATGAGAGAACAAGTAAAATTTGTGTTCTGGACACATTTTTTTGTTAGGACTGCAGAGTTAACATGTAGGGAGTTAGATGGCAACAGTGGTGGTGGACATATCCTCTCTTTCCTTATGTAACATCTTCTATTTTACATACACAGGAATAATTCAGATTCAGCTTAAAAAATGTTTTAATTGCCAAAATTAACAACAAAAAAAAAAAAAGATAATGATTGGGCACCAAGCCCACAAGTCCATTATTTATAAAGGTGTATCTGAGAGGAAATGACTCAAAAGCAGAACTCTGTAATTAAGATGTTGTCTCTAATTGATGAAATAATGTCATAATTACAGTAAAAGAATAAATTGTAGTTTGCAAACTTAAAATTACACAGACAATTGTTAAATGAAGAAAGTATTAAAATGAAGTCATTGCATTCCTCTTTAAAGACCAGTTCACACACACAGACACACACATATGTATTCATATATACATATCAAATTAAGACTGAAAAGTTTCCAGGAAGGTATTTTGGACGTGCAGTACCAGTATCCTTTAAACAAACTTTTCTACCTAACACAGGTATGAACCAACCTGTTGGTGTAGAAAGGTTGTCTAAATTAAAGTCAATAGACAACATGTGAGTAGCTGGGCCATGCTCTTTATGCTAAAGCTAATAGACAGCACCTGTGCATCTAATATACAGTGTTCAGGCTAATTGACAACTGCCTTAAATAAATTTATTATCTCCATTTGTGGTATGCTGTGTATCAACCGGAGTAAAGTTCACAATTTATTTCAAGCATTGAAGTGTCTTTGGTTTTTTATCTTAAGAGAAAATGTCCAGATTTAGCTGGTTATTCTTTTCTGGGAATCAGCAGTTCTCATTTGAATTATAAGAAAATATAAGCACATTCAAGAGTAAAGTTCTTTCCCTTCGGATTTGAAGCTGGAAAATAACAGAAAGGAGAGATTCTCTCTCATAGCCACTTCTCTTGTGGGTTTTGTACACAACACACGCAAAATTTGGTTTTTAAAGAAAAATGAGTGCAGAGAATCTATTTGCCTATGTCAAATACAAAAAACCTGAGGTAAAAATATTCAATTTTGTTGTAAAGAAGATGAACAGTTTGATCACACTGACTTACTGTAATTATGATTTCCCACACAATTTACTATTTGCACTGTGTTTTAACTATAGGACTGTCACTGTACCGCACACACATCAAGGAGACCAGGTCTCTGAAATGTGGGTAGGAGAGTCTAGTAACAGTCTCAAAACAGAAGCCTGGAGAACTGCAGCATTATGTACAAAGAGAAGAAAGAATCTGAACTATTTCACTTAGCAGCTTTAGAAGGACCTTAATGGAAAATAACATGCACTAGCAAATAACAGCTGGAGGCCTCACTGTTTGCAAATCTCCAGGGCTATGGAGGAAGGACCATTCCTACATCCTGAATATACATGATAGAAAAGAAAGAAATGCCATCTTGAAAACAATACCGTTTGAAATAATATCCTCCACATTTCAAATATAATATTTTTCAAGGACAATGATTTCATAAAAACAGAGGTTGCAGTAGGAAAACTAGAATGAAAGATTTATCTGGAAAAGCCAGCTTTGAATTTAAATTGACATGAACCTGTCAGAGGTTCTTACTTTCCACCAGCTGCTGAAGAGATCAGTGGACAGGCAAAAGACTAAATCACTCAGTTGGATTTATGTCTTTTTTCCATCTTCAGTGAGCCCAGATGCAGATTATTAGTGTGTTCCTAGTAACAGTAGAAGGTGCAGCAAGGAATGGCCTTTCCTCTCCCTTATTAACTTGTTTTTTTTTGAGGATCACATACCCAGAATACTGAGGGAAACATACTTCCAGTTTATAAGAAATCTCCACTGTCTCTCTGATCAACTTCTGATACTTCTGGAAGGTGATATAGCTGCAGGAGCATCTCCGACATATTGAAGGTGAATGTTTTTGGTGCAACAGCAGAATGTAAGAAAAGCTGCAGTGATCTAACCCACCATCTGTCTCTAGTAACAACCAGGTAAAATAGGAAGACTGGCAAACTCTCCCGTTTGCACATTAGGTTTCAATATTTTAATTTTATTTCTTGCCTTGCCCTAAAATCCAAACATTTTCAGCCACAGCACATCGAAGTTAGATTAAGAAGTGGCCTGTATGGTTTTAGAGCAAGGAAATTCAGATATAAGATAGAATATCCTGGCATTAGCCTAAATAATCAATACCATCTTTAAGTGTGGGTTTAAATCAGATTTTTTTGCCTTATTTCATCATGGATTTAAATGGTCAATGAGAGTCTATAGGCTTTTGAAACACAAAAATATAAAGCTCTGATTAACTAGCTCTTCCAAAACCAAACCAAAACAGAGAACATGCTGTAGCCCATCAAGTCTGTGTATGTCTCTGATTATTTAATTGTGATGAATAATGAGAGGGAGGCTGTTCGGGTTTTCTTTCTGTTCTACCTTTAGCAGAACGCCTTTTTTTTTTTTTTTTTTTTTTTTTTTAATCTGAGAGCCTTTGAAAGAGCTTAAGCTTTAAATCACCATTTTTCTCTGATGAAAAGACTTTATGCCTTCCTCACTGACCTCTGTATTCACTATACAATACATTTATACTTGCTTAGGAGCTTTGATTCAGGTTGAACAAAGTAAAGGGGCATCTTACTCTTAATTGACTTAGGTGTGATATTCCCAGCTCATTCATCTAAAAAAAGTGCAGAAAAAGACATTGTTTAGAATGAAAAATACATATTATAACCTCTTACTTGAGTATGGCTCACTTCTATAGCTGTGTGCTCTTTTCTCTTAACTTTGCACATCTTTTTCATTTCATCTTTTCTTCTCCTTTTTTTTTTTTTTCTTTTTGACAGTAATTCTTTTGATAGCTTGGTGTTTCTTCAATTTATATGTAATTTGTTTTAATGTGCTGAAAATACATGCAGCAGAATTCTTTTGCAATACAACACAATATGGATTGCCCAAAAGCAGACTACTTGTATACAGCATATCAGATAGTTTGTCAGACAGTATCTGATGTACAGGAGTACTGTACAATACAAAAAAACATGTGGCAATACAAGCTGTTTGCTTTCTGGTGTATATTTAAGTAATCATCCTCAAAGTCATTGGAGTTATTTCACATTTATTCAGGTCTGTGTGAGAACTGAATGTGCCAGTACTTTAATTTAATTAAGCTTTTGCATGTAAAATCAAAATGGACTGCATTTCCTTCCTGTTGCATTTCAGTCTACGCAGTGACAATATACAGGCAATAAATCTGGCATAGTGCGTGTGGAATACAGAAGGCTCTGCTGAGAACCAGGTAAAATCAAACATAACTCTATCTTCTGCAAAATTGGAGCCTGGATTTGGAATGTAGCTTATGCAAAAAAGGAGGATCACACGGATTTCAGAATAACACAACTCTGTTTGGTCTCATTCTTCACTTACTAACTACATTTATGACAGTGTATCCCAACTGAATCCTGAAGAGTTACAGTAATCCAAGCCAGCAGGGAACTTGTGCTAGTGATTTTAATAGTGCCCTTACTCATGTAAGCAAGAGACCTAGCTTCACAGAGATTTCTTAAAAACAATCAAAGTAATATTTTAAAGCAGTTCTTCATTTAAAGAGAATAATTGTAGGAATCTGCAGTCAAATTTTGCGGAATAATATTGTCAAAAATTGTCACTGCCTCATATTCTATTAAATTCCTTCAGATATTTGCATATTCAGAATAAATATTTTCTGTGCTGGAGTTCAGTTTTTAAAGGTATTATTCTTCATAGGTGATACTTACAGAAGTCAAGCTTTAAAAGTATGGCAAATTCCCAGATCTAGCTATCACACAGGTAAAGAAAACAGCAGAGCATCTCTAGGGTACATTGTGATTTGATGTTTCCGATTTTCCTTCCTGACTTTGGACATACTAGTCTATTGACCACTTTAACTCACATCAGAAAGCTGGTCCCTTTACAACGTATGTGCACACCCTGCCATTTTTGCCACCACAGTTCACAAAATATTATTCAGGTGATTGATTAATATGTTGTTAATCATCTGCCTGGAGCATTTATTTATTACAACCTTAAACATTATAGGGATTTAAGGATACATTCATTTGTCAGTTACACTGATCTAAATCTAGATTTGTTTCTGTGAAGTCTGTGAAATTAACCCAAAAGTACACACATGACAGGCAAACATTTCCTATTAGACCTATTCTGTTAAACACTGTCCCTACCAGGTCGGAATTTTGCAGGTTAGTCCTGCAAAACTAAATTGCAATGGTATATAAAAATTTCAGCATAAAGACTGCAGAGCTTAATTATCTTCCGACATTCATGAATGTTTCCAAAACTTAGCAACGTACCATGATGTCAGGCTGGAACAATGGTCTGTTCAGGAATTTATGGTCTTTGTTACCTAGAGAATCTCTGAACCATCTCTAACTTATACCTGCTCTGAATCAGTCCCTTTTGCCTCTCCAAGATCACAATTTTTCAAAACCCTTACCTACCACTGCTACATGAGCAAAAGAAGGATATTGCAGGATAGTTTTAAGGTACAAAATTAAATTCAGCTCTGATGCACAAACATAATATAGACCTAGCCACCTCCTACTTCACCTTTTTCCCTTCTTGCTGTGCTGTTGACAGTGGGGGTAATTACTTTGGTTATGTGATAGGTGATAGGTCTCTAGAAGGAATAATGATTTAAAAATTTTCTTCTCTTTATTGGGAAAAAAGGTGATTTCTAGAGGTATTTCAAAAAACACCTTTGGGCAGGAAATTCTGACTGTATACTTTGGACAGAGATTCTGCTGATTAAGCTAATTTTGCTTTTTCGTACCTTCTTGCTGATCAGTGTTATGGTGGGTGTTATGGTGGGTGATAAAGGTGGCAGTTTTATGACTTACTTATTTCAAGTAGGTGATAGAAGACAAAGTCTGAAAGTTCCTTCACAAGTAAATAAAATCCTGTTTATCCAGGCTATTTTAAAAATCTCAGCCTGTGGTAAAACAGTACATAAGTCCAGCAGAAGATGCTGCCTTTGAAGGTTATGGAATGTGAAGAAGCTTAAAAATTTTTCTTTATTGTGGAATTTTTAAATTATAACAAATTGTTTTGCATTGAATAAGAAAACCTTAGAGGGATCACATTTAAGTTCAGCTGAAAAAATGCTGTGGTTAAAACATTTCTGAAGATCCAAAAGAAAATTACTGGTATATATCTGCTGATTGAGTTCTTTTCATAAGCATGTCATCTTCTCCAATGAATTGATAACCCAGAATATTTTATTTTTAAATGGTTATCTGAAGTAGTAAAAATATAAGCCTAGAGGCTACTAGAACAGTGAGGTGCTATTTTTCAGTTTTAGGGTGGAACTTAAGTAACCCACTCAGCAGCCATAGGCTATCAATTGTGCCTTTTTAACACAAAATATTCAACATAAGCATACAGTGTAGGACTGCATATTTACCTGAAAAGAGAACTAGTGCTGCCCAGTATCTATGCTGCATGCTGTAATTGCAAAATGTAGCACACTCTTCTTTGATGAGAAAGCATAAGTGAAATTGCCAAACAAAGGTGAAAATGAAATAGAACTTTCTTCCAGTTCTCTGTCAGTTAAGAGCTTCTGGGCTCAAAACCACCCTTATATTTTAAGTATTCATGAAAATGTATTAGAACACCACTCAGAGTAGGAAATCAGTGTAGCAGAAATTTAAAACTTATTTCCTTCAATATGAATTCCACTATTATCTTTGGCTGACAGAGAATTTCACTATCTGAGTGAAATTCAGGGTTTGTGTATAAAACTCCCATTAACTCTCATAGTGAAATACGAATAACGTTGCCATCCAAGTGTAGGTGCATCTTTTTTAAGCTAGAATGTGGTGAAGATGTAGCTGTTGCTGGTAAAAGTGTTTCAAAACACCATCCAAGGGATAAGGGAAAACATCCTAATCATAAATATTCCATTTTCCACTAAATTTTTATTCAGAAATACAAAAAAGAAAAAGAAGCCTGAAATAAGAAAAAAAATCTTTTTCATCTGCTTTATGATAAAATCTAAAGCGTGACTATCTGTCCATATGCTCCTGTGATGTGCATGCTGGAGAGCATATAGAGACTTTATTTAAAAAGTATCTTCTGTGCATAATCTATAAATCTCTACTTGTATATTTGGTGTATTTCAACAGAAGAAGCCTTGCAAAAGAACATCCCTTAAAAGGGACTGTGTAAAAGCAATGGAAAAAAGGGGTTTTCAGAGAGGAAGGAAAAATGAGAAAAAGTATAGACCAGGGCACAAAAGATTAAATTTTATCAGTGTTGAAGTAAACACCAATGTTAGATCCCACCTTACAAGACATTTTTTAAAAAGTCATGTTGATGGCTAACAGGGTAATCTTCTTAAGTACAAAATATTTACAAAATAAACTCCCTCAATTTTGTAGATCATAGTGACTTATATAATGATAGTGATAAAATAAATAGTAAGGAACTGTGGACAATAAATTATGTAACTCATGTAGAATACTTAATATGAAGTCTGTAACATCTCATCTTAAATTCTGTGTACTACTCTTACTAGATTGCTGTATCTTAGCAATCCAATAAGACGAGACATATTTCCCTGCAGTTACCTTGACCAATACTAACCACCATAAATGTTATATGAGTACTCATCAATGATTAAATGAATATCACAGTGTCTTGACATCCATTTTTATTAAGGCTGGAGCCCTTGATGATATTTAAATGATTTGTCTGTTTCCTAATGCAAGTAGCAGAACTTGATCTGTGCTCATTGGTATTAGCTTTGGGGATGCTGAAAATTTAGCAGAGTATTATATTCTCTTCTATGTTCATTGAAGTTGTAGCATTTTACAGGGAAAAAAAAATCAGAAGCCTAGTTTGCACTGGAATGCCAACATGGGTTGCACGGGAGAAATCACAAACCCTGCATGTGGTGACAGGGAGGAGAGACCAACTCAACCATCTCCCCAACAGTGGTGACAGCTGGAGTTTATGGGGAAAGCTCATGCTGACTGGTTTTCTGTATCTGGGAGGGCACAGACACATGACGGTGCAGTTGGCTGAAGAGGAAAGCTTGGTGCAGTCAGCGTTGCAGATCTCAGATAGAGTTGTTGGAAAATTGCTGTGACTGCATCAGAGAATGATGGTCTTGCCTGCAAAGGCTTGTGATGCTGGGAATGTCCTGGCAAGCCACAGGGCATTCAGTTGTACCCCATGCGGTGCTATTTTCTATAGCTAATCTTTGTGCTTCTTTCTCTTCTCCCATGCAAAAGCACTCGAAAAATTCAGATGCCATGCTGACTAACATCTTTTCAGTCTTTTGAGAAAAAGATGTGCTTTTAAAGCCTATATTTTTTTCCTTTCCCTTCTTCTTTTAGTCTTGTTTGGGACCCTTGATTTATGATCCCACGGGTTTATAGGCAGGGCTTAGCACTTCTTTACTTGTATTTTGCACCTAGTTTGTCCTGGAACAAAATCGGGGGGGGGGGGGAGGCGCAGGTGGAGAGAAAGAAAAACCGCCTTAAATTTCTAGTATTCCAGTATTGAAATGCGCTTATCCTATTTGGAAATATTTTTTTCCTTTGCAGTGAAAGACAAGAAAAAATGTATTTGTTATTGAATGCAGCTCTCTATCATCATTATTGTTGTTGTTCTCTTAAAATCTCTCTTTTTTTATAGTCATCTACCATTACTTGCTATAAGAATTTTGTACAGCTGTATTTTTCTTAGGGAGTGGTGGCAGCATCGTGTCAATTTGCTATAATAATCACTCAAAATAGCCTATCCGGTAATGTGCTCAAATAACCCTTGTTGAAGTATCTTTCTTGATCCTTTCCTGTGTTCATTCCCCTGGGAATTCCTATAGCTATGGCTATCGTGAAGGCAAGAATCTGCTGCCTGTAGTGAAGAGGTGGCTGTTATTTTCTGAGTTGTTGTTCCCATAAGAGACCAACTCACCAACTCTATGGTTTGTTAGTCACTTATAATATCTAGCTCTTCCAAACCAGACTCAGACAAATACAAAATAGACATTCCCTGCAAGCTGAGTTCAGCTTTTGAAGAGTAAACAAACATTTCATTAAAATGGTCTCAGTAAAGACAGGCAGAGAGATCTGAACTGAGCTGTCACCTTGTATTAGTCACACCCATAAATTCTGCCATGTTACAGTGCTCACTTGCAGTATCCCAGAGAGCTTGGAAGAGCCAATTCTTCAGGTTTGCCTCCCTTTGTTTTGGAGTTTTATCAGGGGGGAGGTTATCATCTCCCTTGCAATGTCCAGTATGTGTTTGCATCAGTACTGCCACATTTGTTTTGTGTACATGTACTCAAATACTGACCCTGACAGCAAAAATTTCTATTAGGCCAGTGCAAAGAAGTATTTTTGTTAGGAAGACCACTTTTTCTGTATCAGCACCTCTCTTTTCAGGCCTGAGACATGGCATTTCTGATGTTGATGGTTTCTGGGTCTGTTGGATTCTTTTTCCCCCAGTAGCAGTGACAATGAGTTCAGTCCTCACATTCACTCTGACAGTCTGACAACTGATATCACCAGGCCACAGCTAGGAGTGGTTTATTACTTTTAGTAGGATTTATTTAATTCAGCCTCACAGCCTAAGGGTGTGGTGGAAGAGATTTAACTCAAAATTAAATTCTTGTTGGAGCCTTTTTAGTATAAGAAAAATAGACAGGAGGAATATGGAGAGAGGGCAGAAAAGCAATGGTTGGAAAAGCATGTAATGTGAATGTGACTATTAAATGCAATGACTCATGGAAGTGAGCTTGGTAAAACATGTATGAAGCAAAAAAGTAGAGGAAAAAGAATAGCAACAGACTTTGCAACATATATGATAAGGTATGAATAAAACCTCTGCGTCTGAGCTTTTAATGGAGTGCTGGCTGGACGTTTTCTTTCGAAGTATAGCTTTGAAAAAGGAAATCTAAACCAAAGCCCAGATGAATAATTCTTGAAAATTGCCTTTCCAAGAAAAAATCCAATAGAAACAGCTTTTTTATTAAATAAATATTACTTTGCTTTCCACAACTTGAACACTGTATTATTTTCCAAGTGAATAAGGGAAAAAAAAAAAAACTAGTGATGGCTTAAAAAACAGCCATAAAAGTACAGAAGGATTAAATTGAGGTTTTCATGGCTTACTTCTACGAGCCCTTGTTAAAGAATATTGTGTGAACAATGAAACTATGAGATCTGCATACTGCATTCAAGTATTTCAAATTCAGATACAGTTCCCAGCCCAGTCCTCCTGTCTGATAAGGAATTTTCCTCTCTAACCTGGGCCATGAGAAAGCAATCATTTCTTCCACACAAACCTCTATGTCCCAAACATGGAAGTTCTCTGACACTGCCTTTCACTGCTAATGGTGAAATTAATTTATTCAAGAAAACAAAACACAGGAAACAAATGGAATGGAAATAGGTGCTTATAATTGGAAAATGTGCTAATCTCTACCTTTTACATAATTAGCACTGGAGGACTTTTGTGCCTCTTTCCCTACAAGGATTTTTATGAATTAATGAGGCTTTCCTCTCACTACACCACAGACCACCAACTATCTTTGATACTTCAGTGTTCAAGGGGCTGGAGCACCTCTCCTATGAAGAAAGGAGGAGAGAGTTGGAGTTGTTCAGCTTGGAGAAGAGAAGGCTCTGGGGAGACCTTATAGCAGCCTTCCAGTATTTAAAGGGGGCCTACAGGAAAGCTGAAGAGGGACTTCTTACAAGGGCATGTAGTGATAGGACAAGGGGTAATGGCTTTAAACTGAAAGAGGGTAGATCCAGATTAGATGTAAGGAAGAAATTCTTTCCTGTGAGTGAAGTGAGGCACTGGAACAGGTTGCCCAGAGAAGCTGTGGCTGCCCCTTTCCTGGAAGTGCTCAAGGCCAGGCTGGATGGGGCTTTGAGCAACCTGGTCGAGTGGAAGATGTCCCTGCCCATGGCAGCAGGGCTGGAACCAGATGATCTTTAAGGACCCTTCCAACCCAAACTATTCTATGATTCTATGATTCAATTGTTTCCCAGGCATATAGACCGTTCAGTCTGCTGAGAAAGTAAGCAGTGTTTAGTAAAAAACAAGAGCAGCTTCCTAGCCCACAAGGAAATAATGTTCTTCCCCTGCAGGGCTGTTTATGAAGTTTTATTGTGGATTAATAAGAAACTTGCTGAACAAAACTTAAAACAGTCACCTAACTGGGATATGCAGCATCTCCTTGAAAGTCTACGTGATGGCAAGAAATAACCTTGAATAACAATAGTATGACAGAATGACTCCCATGACTCTCCTCCGAGGATGCTGCAAATAGGAAAATGGGATTACCAAAATATAGTGCTTTTGTTATTCCGTGATTTTGAGGTGGTTCCATGATACCTGCAGAGAATTTATCCTGCATCAGCTTAGGTAAGTGAGGGCCATGCAATCACACACGAATGATGGCATCCTATGACACATGCTTCATTCAGCACTATTAATGCTCTTTTCCCCGCTCCTTTGCTCACTTTTGGTCTTCAGTAAATCTGTAGTTGGCTACAAGGCAATGAAGCTTTGGGATGGGACCTGTTTTTATACACACACGGTGCTTGCAAAGTAGAAAGTCATCTTGAGAAATGCTTTGACCTCCTGTTTCTGACACCTGTAACTTTCTGGCCATGAGTTAAGAGACCATTCATTTTTGAATGAATGATCTGCTGAAAAGGATAACTAATCAGATGTTTTAAAGCCAGTGTCATATATTTTTGCAAGGAGCTGTGAACATAGATATATCTGTTAAAAAACAACTGCAAAACACAGGAGACAATCTTGGGCATGGTACAAGTTTAGGCAAGAAGCTCAAAACCAGCTTTTAAACGGCTGCTGGTGGAGTAGCAATGATAACATGACTACCCATGATCTAGCCATACATCCTAATTTTCCTGTACTGAGCAAGATCTGTCAGAGGACCAAAATGTCTGAAGACTTCATATAGTCACCTTAGGAGTGAAAGTTCATACTTTTCCTCTCCCTCTAAAAAGAAAATGACCTGTTAATGATCAATAAACACTGCAACATTAGCATGTTGCTCAGGAGAGAAGAGAGGGGTCACCTGGGAAATTAATAACTGAAGGAGAGGAAGCCAGTACACAGCAGTTCATCATCAGTGTATCATTGCACAGAGTCTATAAGCTTTAGCCATGGTTAGATTTGGAGACTGCAAGAAATCTGAATAAATCTAGATTCTATCAAAATCGCACTTGGTCTGCACAGAAACATCAAGATGTGTAACCTAAAAAACATGCTGAATCAGTCTGCATAAAAGAGACTGCCACTAATCTGGAAATCTGGCAACCTGTATATTAATGTACATCCTGTACCTTATGCCAGATCTGGGCAGCTCCCCTTAAAGCTATGTCCTCACATGCAAAGACAAAATGAGTTATCTTTGAGCTTTCTATGTTACATACTCACAAAAAATTTGAAGACCTCAGGTAACCTTCTAAATGAAAAGATAAAGTCTAGGGGCCATATTCCTTCTCACAATAGAAATAGGCGCTTGTAGGAGGCAGAATTCGGGCTTGAAAGTGTAATTTGTACTGTGTTTGCTTCTTTGGCTTTACAAAAGGCATAGCATGTGCCTTATGTAGTTTCAGTGTAACTGTGGTAAAGTTTAGAAAGGCAATTATTGGAGAGTGTAAATCACTTCAGCTCAAACAACTTCATCTGCTACAGTGACAAACGAGATACTTTAGAGACTGTCTTTCTCCACTGTGCGTAGTTTTCATTTAATTGCAAACATTTTAGAATTGTGGGCCTTCTCTGAGCTTAGCCGGCATTTGGAATAAGTATGTCTTCCCAACCACAATAAGTGTTCTTTCTTAGACTCTGTTCTTTACATCTGAGGTACATACATTCATGTGACTGACACAAGTGCTTTTCTACTCCATTTGTGTCTTATGTAACACAAATAAAAAATAACTGTTGATACACAAATTTGAAAACTGGATTTTTTCTAAATACCTATGAATCTTCCCTGAACAAATTTTCAACATAATCCAGAAATTAAATTATTACCCTGGAATTCAAGAAAGCTAAGATAAAAGTTTCTCTGGCTCACAGGGCTCCTCAGCTGATGTTGGATGTGTCACTTGGATCACCATTCCAAAGCACACAAACATTCCCACATCCACTATGAGGAAGTAAGATGCTTAATTCAAGCTTCTGGTTTAGGTTCTAGGGCTATAAATCTTACTTTTTGCTTATCATCCCTCAGCTGCTTTTTAATGTTTCTAAGATGTTGAAGGACATCCACACTATTGCATTATCTTCTGTTCTATTTTCTTAAATACTACTTTTATATTTAGCTCTCAAAACTCAAGTCAAAAGCTATTTTGATTAGTGGAAATATTGAGTTTAGTGATTTTCATTAAATTCTCAATCAAGAATTAAAGATTTAAATAAGAAAGTCTTCAGCCTACTCCATGACAAAGAAAATCTCCACATGGTTTGTAATATGATAATTCTACAATCCTAAAATCATTGTGGATTAACATATGTCTCCTGAGTTAGAAAAGGGAGGTAATGGAATACCTTCTCTGGAGGTAGCAGATATTAAGTGTAGCAAAGACTGACAGAGGTTCAAGCCACATCATAAGCAAGAAGGTTTGGGAGATCTTAGTTACTAAAATCCACCAAATATTTACTTAGCCGGGTACTAATTTTGATTTCTGAAAGGTTCATAGTTTCACCAACTAAGACGAATTTGCATGAAGGTGGCAAAAGTTAGCCCTTGCCAATTGCATATACTTGTCCTGCAGTACAGAGGCTGTAAATCTTTCAAAAGATATGATCTGTACAATTTTACACTGGAAAACAGGTATTTTGTCCTCAGTAGTATCTGAAATAACTTAGGTGAGTATACAGGTGAATATAAAGTAATGCTCACATAAAATCCTCTATGGCTTTAGCAACATGCTTTAACAAACTTTTATGATGATGGCTACAGCTTCCACAATAATCTTCCTCATTTTCACGAAAAACAAATGCTCTTATCTGATTGCAGCTGTAATTTCTCTTTAACATGACTCCTGAAGGATTACAGGAATTTGTTTATTTTCAGTGGTTTTGGAGTGAGAGGCTTGATTAAAAAAAAACAGGTTGAAACTCTGCAAATTCTGACTTTTCCTAACTGAGGTTTCTTTGTGTCTGAAAGAAGGAAAAGCTTGCCCTCTTTATTAAATTTAGTCTAAGACAACTGAAGAATACGAAACCCAAACAAACTACAATTAATCATTTGGCTAATCTAAATATAAGGTAATAAATTTGGGACCTTGTTCACCCTTTTTGTCAGAAATATGTTCGTGCATAATTATGAATAACCAAGGAAGGAATGCATTACTTAAAAATGAACTCTTTGCAAATAGGGACAATTAAGCAATTAATAGCAATGCTTGGTTTAACCAGTTGTAGTTTTATTAGACTTGGGTGACATACATTTCTACACCTCACTCATGGGCAAATCATACAGGGAAAAACATATTTGTACATATTTGGAATAAATATTTTTAAAAGAAAGGGAGATAGGGGACAATTCCTTAAGAGAAAACATCAATATGTGATCTCACAAATAACCAAAAATTTCCCTTCTTCACTGAAGTGTTTAACCCTATTTTTGTTTTTCTCTTTCAGCTGATTATTGTCCTTCCTAGATCTTTCTGGTTTCCCCTGTTTGAAAGAATGAACTGAAGAAAGAAAAAAGAGGAGGAAGAAGACAAAAATAAAAATGTACAATGTTTGAAATGCTTGTTTCATTTGTCTCTGTGACTAGTGTCATTCCAGGAAATGCTGACTGAGTATGTAAATGACTGAGAGGGAGTAGGAAAAGTAAGATGACATTTTACCATTCTCCCCAGGCTGTTATTCTCCCAGCCTTCTCCCACGCAGAGGTGCTTCACCTCAAGGAATGTCCCTGGCAGTACACAGGCCATCGTTTCACAGCCACCTCTCTACAGAATCAGCTCTGTTCCCAGAAAAGGGCTGCCCCTTCTGTCCCTACCATTTTTTACAATGCCACTGGTTTTGCAAGGCTGGTTGCTAGCTGGAGACGTTACCTGATCCACCTTACTGTGCAGCTGCAACAACACGTCATGCAAGGGAGGGAAAGGGGCAGAATTAAATTTTTAACTAGCAATCCAGACTTTTTCCTGATTTTTTTCTCATTAAAGTGCCTCTTTGCCCATAGTCTCAGTGCAAGCCAAGACTGCAGAACCAGTCCTTTGATGTTTCACCACTAGAAATTTCTTTCCCAACAGAAATTTATCTTTTCTTCCAACAAACCTCTGAATTACTTAAATATTGTCATGTCTTTTCTACAGCTGTGAATACTGAAGCAGTTTAGGAGGTATGCCTCAAGCTAACCTGAAAGGCAGTGGCAAAGAAAAAGTAATAATTCAAAGGTTTGTGTTTTTCAGATCCCTCCTAATTCATGAGATTATGCTACCTTCAAGAGTTCTTTTGGTCTGTCTCAGCATTAGGAAAGATACTGTAGATTTTTTTTAAATGTGATCTAAATAAAACCAATACACTACGACACAGATTTAAAAGTGCACTTCACAATGAACAAGGAAGCTTTTAAAGACTACTTAATGTTATAATTTTTTCATTAAAACTAATATTTAAAGAATTATCTTCAAGCAAATTTCTGTCAAAGGAAAGTGTAAACATGAAATTTTCAGCATTGCAGCTTTCACTTTCATGTAGGTGTATACAATAAGAAGCATTCCTTTTTCTCATTAAAATAGATTGTTAAACAAAACATATGATAATACTGCTAATCAATATGAAGCCTTGTGTCTGTGCTTACTCACTTTTGGTGTTTGATTTTTTCACATTTATTCTCCTCCTTACTGACATTCCATACTAAAGCAAACAATCTTTACATAAATCTGTGGCTGTGTCGGTAATAATCTAACATTTTTGAGGGGGTAATGATAATCTTATTCACCAAACAAATTCTCCCTAAAGATTACAAAGACAAACGTCAGTGCTGAAATCAATTCTCTTAACCTATGCCATCAAAGGCACCTTATGTTTCCAGAAAGCAAAGGACTGTATATAGTTATTGACATCTACAATTTTATCAAGACCGAAATTTTAAAGTTCACTTTCATGTAGCATTTCAAGACATTTTCCAATCTTTTTATACACAGATTAGCATGTGAGGAGCTATAAGGAGCTTTCTGTGCTGATTTATTACTCTTCTGAAGTCACGTAGAAATAATCTGAATCATCTCTAATGTGTAATTGGCAAGCTCACTCTGCATAACCTCATCTCTCTTCTTCCATAATGCCAGTATCATAGGTACTATCTGCAAAAATATGAAATAAGTTTTGTGTGTGTCCTCATAGAGTAGATCTTATTTTCTGCTGCTTCTTTGGTTTAATGGCTAAAATTTCTAGAAAAAATCAGTTTAGATGCCCTATTTCCCAACAATTTTCACCACTCCACCCCCCAAAAAAATTTAAAAGATCATCAAAACAAAATAAAAAAATCTAGTTAATTTTGAAATAAAGTATTTAATTTCTAGTTGTGGGGGAAATCAAGCTGGTATAAAGGAATTAACTTGGAGCCTACATATTGTTAGATATGCCAACCTAAGCAAGAACCTTGCTGTTCCACCGCCTTGCTTGTGTGCCTGGACAGTGAACTGGATCCGGGAACCAAGCTGGCTGGAAAATAATCACTTAAATCAATACCCCACATCATGCTGTCCTCCAGAGAACAAAGTTGATTCAGAGTTTTCCAACTTTCAGAAGGGTGTCCTAGCCTACAAGGTTATACAGTCATGTTCATTTCCTCTGATAGAAAAAGACTGTAATTGCACAGCATAAAATGGAACTGAACAACTAAAAGAGTGCCAAAATATCTGCGTGCACCCATTACACTTTAAATCTGCATTGACCAAGTTATCTGAGCCACCTAGAGAAACAACTATAGGTGTTGAAAATACTTCATTGGAAAATAATACCAATTTTCATATTATTTATTCTTCTTGTGTATGTTAAGAGCAGTTTATACTCTTGTACATACCAACATAGAACCTTGGTTACAGTGGATGAAGGCTCTATGAACACTACAGTGGTTTGTGAACAAATCATGTTGATAGGCTATTACAACCTCCCTCTAAAAATGAGCGAAATCTGTTTCTGTAACCTTGTGATGTAGGTGTGATAAAGCTCTTGACCTTTTGTGCTTTTTAGTATAAGGCTTCCCGTATCTCCCTTTGCATTTCCCAGTGTAATGAAGACAATTTTTCTGAAAATCACATAAATGCATGTTAAATGCTAATATTCTGTATGATGTTTTACATAAACAACCTACTCCAAATCATTTTTTCCCAGATCTTTTCATTCACACATTTCAGATGTTAAAAATATCCTGTCAACCTTGAATGCAAAGCTGTCAAGCTAGATGTATAAGAATCACTGATTAAAATAATGTTCTGAGTTTGTTTGAAAAGCAACATTTGAGATCTATTGTGAGTTAGTTTTGGGTTTTTCTTAAGCATGAGGAGTCAGGTGATAAAAATGGAACATGATTTTATTTCAAATAAAAATGAATGAATGAACGAACGAATGAATGAATGAATGTTATGTACACTCTAAGTCACAAAACTGCTGTGTTACAGTCACAGTCTTATTTCACTGTCATGTCCACAGGAATCTCAAGCCACTGGAGTCACTTCAATTTTTAGTGCTTAAACAGAAATCAATTTTTTGTTCCATAATGAGACTCATTTCTCATTTCCTTTTCAAGGTGTTAACTCCTGTACTGCGGGAGAAGCATTTATTTGGCAAGTACAGACAACGTCAAAAAGGTCCACAGCTTGCAGTTTCTGGCTCTAAGTCCCACTGCAGTTTGAATAGTGTGCAAACATGTCCACCTCTCCTTGCACCACAAGTTCAGAAGGAATGTGATGCTGTGACAAGAGGGAGGTTAGTAGAGACACGTATTGTATAAAAAGCTTCAAGCTGCCTTCCTTGAGACTGATGGCTGAAGAGTACACACTCTAGCTAACCATGTTTGCTCTGAGGCCATGGAGTAAATGGAATTGGAGGTGGAATGGAAATAACTATACCTCCTATATAAGGAGAAACATGAAGCAATCATTTAAGCCAGAATGCTTACAATTTATCCATTAATGGTTGTCGCATTTTTTTAATATAAATTTTATGGTGCCAACTAGTTCTGTAAAACAGCAAAATATTTTATCTCACTGAGCCAACAGTGAAAGCGTTTTTTTTTTTTCTCTTTGAAGCACAATACCTTACATTTTAAAATAGTGGTTACATATAAAAATACCCACATGGTTTTGGGAACTTCTTTTAAAACATTTTCCTTTAAAACGTTGGTTTGAAAAATATCTTTAGCAATGCACTGCTAAAACCAGGGAAATGAAAGGTGGAGATGATCTTCACTGAAGAGTATTTTCCACTGGGGACTCCACTGGCATTCAGTTGTCTCATTTAATTATCACTTTCCTGATTCAACCATTATTCATGAGCTTCCTTGTGTTCTTAAAAAGCTCTGAGCTGTGCTTGCCAATGTTATGGCATATTATGAAGCACAGTTATGCAGCAAGAGGGAGGGGGTGATAATGCATTGGTCTATACTGCTGGCATGTTTTCTGTTTGAACTCCTTGGCTGCCAGCAGAATGCAGAGCTCCTTATTCAAAATCTACTGCTGTTTTTTAAGTATTGTGCTAGTGTTATGATCCTTTGCATTGCTTCAGTAAAATACAGCAATACAGAAGCAGTATGAATCATTTGCATGAAGTTTACACTTGATTTACATTTGACTGCATTTCTCTTTTGTAATAGTGGTGAAAGAAATGCATGGAGAGAAAAGTTGCTAACAAACGCAGGCGGAATACACCCGAGTAGGTTTGAGATTAATTTTAACTGGCATCAGTTTTATCCATACATGAAGCTGGAGTACACTCATTTGCTTTCTTCATGCCCTCCCTGCCTAATTTAAATGTTTAGAATTTTAGCTGAATTATACACTGCTAATTCACTAGGTTTGGATTTTTACTAAAAATGCACACGTCCAAGGTAGCCAGGATAAAGATAAGGATAGAAAGACTAAATTAAAAATAGCTGTTCTCCTAAATATGCCACAAATCATGTCATAGATAATTTAAGGGGAGGCAGAACAACTGAATTTTTTTAATAAAGATAATTTTTTGTAATTCTTTTTAATTATTGCTTACATACTGAATTAAATACTTAAATACACATCTATAAACTTCACAATACAGTTAAGATGGAATATTTATTTACCGAGAGTACAGAAGCACTGCTAACACTTTTAATTTTCAGATGCGTAAAGCAAAAACAGGAAAAAAGCTCAGCAGATTTCTTAGCTGAGAGTAAAACCTGATTCTCCCAAATTTATGCTAAAGTGAAAGGAAATACGGACCAACACTTTCTACACAGGCTGGTTGAAACACTTATTAATACTAATTATTTTTTCAAGCATGCAGATTCTTACGGTTTAAATGAAACTATGAGGCAGTTTGAAACCAGATACAGCTCCAATAAATTCAGCAGAGTTGCCTTTACCTCAGTGGCAAACAAGTTTGAATTTGGCAGCGAATTATACATTAACTGAATATTTACAGAATCCTGAAGTCTTCACCTAGTCAAAACTTTCATTAATTTCAGTGGGAACAGTAATATTACATCAGTGGGAGGTTGCTTGAACAAGCATTATTTTCATATCCAAATACATTAACATTAGTATGAACTATGAATGAATAAAACAGGCCAGCGTCTATTCAGAATTACATCAGTGTAACTAAGAACAGAACTTGGCTCCGTGTGCTTGGCTGGGGCTGTAGTTGCTACGACTAGTCTATGAATCGAAAAAGCTGCTGCAATCACTGTGTGCCAACGGAGCAAACACTGGAGCTGTTGCACCTCCTTTGCTCCACAGACTCATGGACAAAACTAACTTGCACAAAACCTATATCCCTCCAAGTGAGGAACATCAGGACTATGTGTGGTCTATATCATGTGCTGTAGAACAGGATACTCAGCAAATCACACTAAAAAGGCAAGACACCACTGAAAAGGGTAAATTTTAAAGACAAAGCCCCAATAAGTTGACATGGTGTGGGTTTAGTCTGGAGACAGTAGCTTAGATTTTTAACACGATCAGTTAAAGCTGTTAGGACAGCTTTATAAAAGGACACAGTAAATTATTCACTGCTAGCAAATTTCAAATTAGTGTTACATGTTTTGCCTAAAAATTATGCCTTAATTCAAGCAAGTCTCTGTGGAATCCATATGGAATTCATTGTAAGTAAGTGCAACAATCCTTTCTTGCTTTATAGTTTACAAATGTTTTCTGCAGATTTTTATCATCACATCTACTGAATGCTGCTTCCATTCTTTTGTTCCTAGTTTTTAAGTGAAAATTTTTGATTTCTTGCAACTTTTTTTTTGCTAGCCATCAACTAGTCAAATGGGGCTGATCCAGAAAAATCTTTTTTCATTAGCGGTGCTGTTTTGATTAATAGATTTTGTTAAACTTTAAGGCAATATCATGTGGCTTCAAGATCTATTTTATAATTCAAAAGTTGATCTTTAGGATCAGATTATTTATTTCTTTTTTAAAAAATTATTTTAAAACTAAAAATAGCAAATCCAAAATTACTCAGTATGATAAAACAGGTTTTGCTTTCAGTATTCATTCTACTTTTTTAAATGTAGAACATACAGTTCAATATAACCAGTACATGGCCTTGTTTAAATTCAGGTTTGGTATGTAAAAGAAGCCTTATCAAGTACACCAACCCCTCACTTTTCTGTTTGGTATTTTTTCTTTGATCACACTTAAAAGGTAATATATTATATGGCTGGTGCAGAAGAATTATAGGAGATTACCCAAGTAAGAATTCCACAAGTTGCACATACAAAGCTAAATAGAGGTCTTACTTCTAGATTTTATGCAACAATCTTTCAACTATGCATTGCATTCTCTTCCACTGATCAGCTTAGGTCTTGTACACCTTTTCTTCTTAAGCCACTACATTTTAATGATTACTTCTCAGTTTCACCAACAAATATTTATTTGCCTGGGACTTTAATTTAAAGTGTCATCAGAAAAAAATCTGAGACGACATAAACTCTCAGACCTCACTAAGGTAACAAAAATTACACTTTTCTCTCATATTGATAATTCACGATTTTTCTCTGCCAAGCACCAGGCTTACTACACACTCCACTTAGACTGCTCTCCTAGTGCTCACATAGCTTGGCCATATCACACTGATAGTTTTCCTTTCATTCCATCTTATCAAATAACTACTACTATGTGCAGATATTTCTCAGCAACATCACAATCTGACTCTGCAAACACTGAATACTACCTAAAAAAGGTATTTCTACAGCATATATATCGAAATACTGCACCTCCTTAAATACACTATCACAGTATTTACTATGTATTTTGAAAACTGTATTTTTCACATCATATAGAATGAGGGATCTGGTGGAAATATGTAACCAAAACAATACATTTTGATGTACAGAACTAAGGGGGGCTGGGGGGGGGCGGGGGGGTGGGGTGGGGTGGGAATAGCATTAATATAATATAGCCACAGACACAGAAAAATTGAAAATACAGAATTAAGAAAATGCAGTTTTCAGGGTAAACTTTTTTTTTTATGGTTTTCATTGCCATAGAAGTGAATTTCAAGTACCTGACCAGTTCCTAAGTAGTCTTCATCTCCTAGATGTTTACCCTTATGATAGGAAGTCCTGTTGTGACAGAACACACGTGTCATTTCAGAGCTTTAGGCAGTCTCCTAGGTATCTAGGACCCAAAGATAAGCAAAGAATCCTTGAAACCGACTAAAAGTTCTGTAGGAAACCAGTGGAAAGTCTCCTATGTTTGTCATAGCTGTGCAGCTAAGGAAATGTCACAGCTTTCTGAGCTAGTTGGAGTTCCCTATTCATCAGCAGCTTCACATCCAGCTGTTTCAGGGCTATAGTCCAGTCACAGGAAGTCATTCTTCTGGCAAAATTGGATGGAGTTTCCTAGACTAAAAGACATGATTGAAAGCTTTTTTAACTGATAATTCTTGATCCAAGTTTAGCATCAGCAAGAATCCAGGATTACCCATGTGCTGCACACAAACCCATGTTCACTTGAAGAACACTGTGGCAGGATTGCCCATAAGTAATAATTTTCTTTTACTGTCTCCAGTTAGGACTCAGCTTTGGCTGGTTTTGACCAGCTCATTCCTTCCTAGCCAGGCTGGCTACTATAATGCAGTGTAGGGCAGGTAGAGCTGAGCATCACATACCTGCTGCCAGCACTTAAGTCCTCTTCTGCTGGTTTACAGAAATTCTGCATAGAGCTCGAGGGAAACAAAATTGATCCTTGTGCAGTGTAAGTTTATAAATTAGGCATCAGCTGTCAGAGGTGCAGTTTTGCAGGCAAGACAAACATATGATCAATAGTTGCAAAGTGCTGCAGAAAGACCTAGAAGAATGAGAATAGTTTTAGTGGAGCAAGAGTGCAACGTCCATGGAAAAAACAATATTTATCAATGCTGACTTCAGATCTTGCTCTGAAACCAATAGTTTAAGATTGAAACTGAAACCCGGCCTTTGGCTTCCTCCTGCACAGGTATATTTGGCAATGAAAAGTTTGATTCAGCACAGAAGTGGTTCCACGTGTGACACATGAGTGTGGCTGGCCAGGGGGATGTGCACAAAGAAGTGGTTGGTTTGTTTGTTTGTTTGTTTAGTGTTGGTTTGATGACTGTATATTTGACAAAGAAAAAAGTGCCTTCTTTAAATGACACATCTGTTTCAATGGCATAGTTCTTAAGACAAAGGAAGCAGGGAAAAAACTTTTTGTTTTGGTCTTTTTACTTTTTTATCTTTTGAATGAAAAAACTTATTACAGGTTCTACAGTTTGCAAGGAACAACTTGACACAACTGTCATTTGAATAATGTTTTCATTATCCTTTTGATTCCTTACAATTATTTTTTTTTCTGTAATTTCAAGGTGGTTTGGCAGTGCTTGACATTATTTTCTTTTATTTCTTGATAATTAGCTCTTCTTTTTAATTGTCTTCACAATAAAAAAGAAACACTGAGTATGGTAGTCCAAAAAATGTCTAGAATGTATAATAACTAACTACCTAATCTATCTTAATAGTATCCTACCAAAGTTTTTTCTCCTAAAGACAAAGCTTTTTAAAATCATTTTGACATGTAAAAAGTCATACAAGCATAGCACTTGCACTTTCTAGCAAGACTTTAGGAGTATAGGAATTATTATACTGTATCATATAATGGTCTAAGGCAACATTCATTCTCCGGCAACGGTAAGCACTGTACTCTTTATATATATGCAAATAAATCAAAATCTCTTACAGACTTCTTCAAGAGCTGAAAAACAAGTTTTAAGACCTTTTCCAAAACTTAGTACTTATCAGCCTTCAAAAAAATTACTACTACTATGGATTCCAAGCTTTTTGAGTTTGGTCAGAGTACTGTCACTGCTTAGGCTAGAAGGCACCTGTATAACATTTGCAAATTCTCCTAAAATGCAAAAGGCTTACAAGAACCATTATGTACCCTTCCACCCCCTCAGTATTCCCTCCCTCTGGTCTCATCACAGTAGTTGCAGTGTGCCAAGCAGTTATGCAAAACATGATGTAATATAGTACCAAGTAGGGCTTCAAGGGATCATATAGTGCTCGTGAGGCTCTTTCTTATTTATTTTTCCTTTTGTGTTCCTCTGTCTATCAGTACTTATCTTCCTGCTTACTCTCTGTCCTATTGTTCTTGTAAAAAAAGTAATTTTAACACAAAAGCTTTAGTATTATAAATAATACAGACTAATACGATTCTCTATCCAACTTGAGGCAGATCTCTAATTTTGTGTGGCTAGAATGGCAGTGTTTACAAATCAGCAAAGTTTTGGAAAGATAACAGAAGTATGGTTTTATTTTGTTGTGGTAATAAGGCAGTATCTTTGTACTTTTCTGTTTCCATATAGATCTCTAATCTTGGGTTATAATCACTTATTTGTGAATATAGGGGGTTTAGCCTATCTTTTATTTCTTAGTTTCACTGTATTGAAAACTAAGTCCTGTTAGTCTGTCCCCCTGCTGTTCTTTTATGAATGTTTTCCAAATTTTCCAAATTTTGTCTGTTAATTGAAATTACTATTGTGTTTTCATACTCCTTAATCACTGGACTTAATAGCTCTTTGGACAGTCGTCCCTTGCCCACCTGTCAAGAAAGTTAACGTGTTTTGACACACGAGCTATCTCCCTGCGATGCAGTGGCAACCCACCATGGCCATGGTGAACCAGGATCTTGTTCTTTGCAACCGGCATTAAAAGCAAAAAGAGAGAGACGCTTGTGGGTTTTTTTGCTGTGTCCTATTAGTAGCAGTAATCTTGAAGTTGTGCATTTCATTTCAGAATCCTGCAATAATTGTAGGTGTTTGGAGACTTGCTTTTCATTTGCACACATATCCCATTATAAATAGCAAAGCAGTCTTCCTTTAGAAATACCTTATTTCATTCACATCACATGAATGTTTTCCTTCTGGAGAAAAAGAGGATGCATCTCAAGACTGGCTACATTTCACCTGGGAAAGTTCTGAGTAAGGGTGAAGTGGTACCATGAATAGGCATAAAATCATTAGAATAATTTGTGAATACTGTAGTGCAGCGTAGCTCTAGCCCAGCCAACTGCTTTTTGCCATGTGCCTCTGCTCTACTGGATACATTTTGCATGAGAGGTATTATGCAAAATATTGTGTTGCAGCCATCTCACAATAATAGCATGGAGTGCAGGACAGGCTGCTGAAGTTGCCCATGCAGCAAAATAAACTTCTTACGCAGAGTTAGCTCTGTGCTATCACAGCTTGAGTGTTGCCAGTACCGAAAATAATTCATTTAAAGCTAGCTCTGGCATCTCTATGCTACACTGTGTCCTAGCGGGCTTCTACATTTTCCTATTCTTAGGATTTAAGCCAAAGATACCAACAGAGAACATTTGCAGTTTGTCAGGTGCAACTGGCCATCCTGGAAACTTGAGATTTAACCGAATATTAGCTCCTTGGCCTTGCTTATTTGTGTGCAACCTGTGTCTTTATCCACCCATGAGCCAGATATGCTGGAGGTACTGAGATATTTAATACTTGAAGTACTTAAGCATTGCCTGATTTTATGCTGGAGTGCCACACAGCAACATTTGCATGGGGTGGTATATGTGCCAAGAACTTGATTTTACACCACTGTTTATCAGTTTCAAATGTATCTTATGAGAACTTTTCTTTGCACGTCTATCCACAAATATGAGTTGTTCAGCATTTTTATATTACTGTATCTAGAAGGCATCTCCTGGACTCACAGTCATATCTTATCACAATTAAGTATAACAAAAATAATTTTGGTGTTAAAGCAGGCAATGTTTATAAGCTAATTTGTGTCCCTCATACAACTATTTATGTATCTTATGCAACCTACGCAAAACGTATAAAACAAAAGGAACACTCAAAACAATGCCACTTCCTGTATTAGGTCAGCCTAACATGGGAAGATTTTCTTAATATCAGAATTGCAGCTAAATAAGCATCCTGACACAGATTCAGAAAAGCACATAACCACATGTTTAATCTTAAGCATTTGCATTAGTACTTTCTCAGATCAAGACTTTCTAAATCTGCCTGCCTCATATAAGGGGTTGAGCTGAGGACATTTTTCCCCTCTTGGGATTGGCCTATGAACTGGAAAGAAAAATTAACTGCATGAATTAAAGTGGTGCTAATAGCTTTATATGAGAAAATGCTCTTTTTTAATGAAAGGGGAGCATGGGTAGTCACTTCTGCTTTTGGAGGCTGTTTTTGTTATATGACGTAACTATCTTGTTTGCTTTGCGTTGGCCTGTAAATGGATCATGCCAAAAATAGGTGTAAGCAATCTGTAGGCTCTTTTATTCTCTTTAAATATCTACTTTAACATAAAAACACCTGCTTTTTAGTATGTGTATTTTCAAAAGCTTGAATCTATTCTCATCTGCTTCAGAAACTAGGCCAACAATGGGCACTTTGAATATCCCTAGCCTTACTGTTTGTACAGTGTTTAAGAATATTTTTTCAAACCATCTGAAAATAAGTGCATTTTGGGATATGAATTTTAAAGGTAACCATGCTGAAAGCAATTTTAGTTTTCACCATAAAAATAGGAGGTAACAAACTGCATACACTTCTCAAAGTATTTACAGTATACGCAATGTGAATAGGTTGCACCTGTTCACTAGGGGGTTTTTACCGATTTTTTTAGCAATACTTTACAAACATAGGAAAAAAATAATAACTTCATATATAGCTCTGGAATATTGTCATGCAGTAGGTGTGTATTCTGTGAAGGAAAAGGCTTTCTGTATCAGGTCATTCTGTAAATATCTTTGGTTCTGAAAGAAAGAAAGAAAACAAATGTTAAAAAGTTAGAAGAAACTAAAAAGCCGCTATAGAAGTCCTTAGGCATCCTTAACTGTAGCTGTTGCTATGAGCTACAGCTAAAGCTGTGGAGTGTAGAGGTAGACTCAATGAGCATGGGAGACTAGTCTAAAACAGAACCCCAGATATGAATACCTCAAAAGCCACAAAAAAGTCAAAATATTGAAACATAAACATTTCTTAGTTCAGTGAAAATTTGAAAGAAATATGTCTTGTTTCAGTTCAAAACCAGGGAATAAGGCCATTTTAAAATGCTGAGTCCAAACGAACTTTTCATCTCAAGTCCATCATTGTTTTGCAGGTACTAATTTATTGTAACAAAATAATAAATTCCTGAATGCTCAAAAGAAGGTTATCAATTACTCCCTGACAATGTGTTTTATACTTCTTGTTAAGTCTAGGATGTTAGACCCTCTCAATTTTTCTAAATTCTTCTGTTTCATATTCTTGTCATTCTTTGTATCTGAGATTCCAGTTTCAATCATAACCTGTGTTGAAATGAACACAAAACATTACCATTCCCCTTAATTTTACCTTTTTCAGAATAGAATTACTAATAACTACGTTTTTTTTGATCATTCTTATAGTGAACGATTTATTCTGGAAATTTATGTAAATAGCTAGTTCGTCAAAAGAGGCTGAACTAAAAACTATGTTGTTCTAAATAGACACTGGCTCAGAGATAATAGTTATCTATTTTGTATATAATGACAAAAAATCAGTCTTTTAAAATAAACTTTCTGTACTTCTTTGATTTTAAAATGTAAATCTGTAGTGCACAAATATGAATAGGAAAACTGGGATTTCACCAGAAAATTAATTAATTTCCTGATAAACAAAAGATCTGTATTCTGAGTTTTGTTTTTTTTCCAGTGAAACAACATTAAAAATTTAAAAAAAATCAGGCTGCTTCCATGAAGCAAAAAGAATGTTTAGCTGGAAGGTCAGCATCCACTTAAAGTGGAAAATCCTTGGTTGAAATAGATCCTCGCTTCTTAAACTACTGCATGAAAGTGATATACACATTTGAAGAATCATCTTTTTTCAGGGCCTACAGTGCCTGGTGCCTCAGAGACTGCTAGTAGGAGGATTTCAAGCAATGATCTGTAGGTAGGTCTTCTGACTGCTGCTTCTTTCCTAGAGTATTTTATTTTGCCCACATATTCCTTCCAACTCTCATCTTTCTGTCTCCTTCACTGAAGCCCATTCTTGCTCTTGTGTTGCCTCGAAACAGCTTAGGAACGCCTAGCCCTGCCAAGGCAGGAGAATGTGAACGCAAATGTCGGAAGGTCATTGCCTCTCGGCAGCTTTTTGCTGCAGGAGGACAGTCTTTCACTGCTGCCTCCTCACTTCATCAACATTTGAGTATGTCACAGTTTCTCCAGTGCAAACACCAGGTCATCTCGGCATAGGTACTACTGTCAAATTTCGCTCTTTCCCTGTCTGTTTTATGCCCCAAACTGTCACTTTAAGGTTTCTGGTGCTCTAGGGTTAATGCAGCTCTGACCAGCAACTATATCCTTACAGCCAGCCTTTTCAGTTGCTGACCATTTTAGGTAAACATGGGGGGTGGGGGTGGGGGATGGGGAGGGGAATTCTCACTTACTCTCCATTCTTGTTCAAAGATATATTTAAGTGAGACATTTTATACAATGACCCAGTGATCAACACTGTACCTAAAGCGGGGTATAGTCACGAAAAAACTTCTGCCATCAGGGCAGTGAAGAATATATGGAATGAAGCGAGGCTTCAGGAACACTTAAAAAAAACCAATGCACTTGCAAGAAAAAAATCTTTGAATATATCAACTATGCAAATTTTATAATAAATTTGCAGTATTACAGAAAACATCAGGTTTCAAATGTCGTGAAGTATTTACAGGAGCTGAGTTTCCTTCTTTGTGGCTAGGGATTGCTTTTCATCTCACAAGACAGAGGAAATAATCAAGTATGGTTTTTTCATTTGATTTTTTCAAGTTTCTGGTTATCCTGTCATGCATAATGCATTACATTCTCAGCTTCTAAAACTAAATTGGCATAATTAAAGATTTTCAATTACTGAATATTGTTTCTGATTGTGTCAGGATTTTCTAGGGCTGCTTTTAAAACAATTCTACTAGTTCAGAAAAAAAACACAGTTCTTGAATTAAATAATATTCTGCGGAAACAGTCTGAAGTTTCATGATAGTTACAAGGCTTTATAGGAGATAAACACAGCATAGTGTATGTGCATGGTTTCAGACTGCAGGCATACAGAAATGGGAAAGAATTCAGAAAGTGAATCTAAAGTGAAGAATCTATGGGAGAAGTTCAGATTCCCAAGACTGTCAATAACTGTGCAGAAGTCATAAAATGAAAAATTAGAAAGTCTTTCTCATGACTTTTATAAAGTTAGGAATGTCTGGCAATGAGACTGTATCTGCTGGAGACAGATGAGATGAAGAAAACTGTGACCAATCTTGCTCCTATTGAATCTAAGAAATAAATTTTGGCTATGGGATGCATCTGGCTTCCTTTCATGCCAACAGAAATTAGCCACTGATATCCAGGGGAATGAAATGGCGCCTGTAGACACAGTTTGTTTTGACTATTTTCTATTCGGTAATTTTTAATGAATCAACTAAATTAGGCATAACTTGCTGCAGCTCTAATGAGTGTATTGCGAATGATTAAAATGAAAAAACTCTGTGGCCTTAAATACTGTCTTAGAAGATTTGTCATCCAAAGAGCCTTGGGAAAGGTGCTAATGCAAGAGAGTATTCTGAAAGGCAACTTCTCATTGTTTAGATTGCAATAAAAATAAATTAGCAATGATATATTTTTTCTATAAAATACTTGTTTACATTTTGAAGGAAAACAACTTATTTATTGTATGTTGACTCTTTTTGCCTGGCTTTTTCTAAACTTTTCCTTTGAAGCACTCATCTGAAATGAGAAATCCCATAAAAGGCTCTTTCAAATCTAGAATAACTACTATCTTACAAAAATGATAGGCTGAATTGTACCACTCAGTTTATTTAACTACTAAAGACACATGTTCAGTTTTAAAACACACTGTAAATTCCTGTATGACCTCAGATCATGTGGCTTTCCTGGGTATTGTTTACTTGCTTCAAGGTATTATGGTTTCAAGCAGCCATACATTTTGGAATAAAGTATATCTAATTTCTCTGGTGCTCACTGAAGTCCACATACGTTTATTATAGTATCATTTTATTGCCACTATTGCTAGTGCTTAGCAGACACCACCTCATCTTAAGTACTAGAATAAATTGCAAATTTAACAACTTACTTCAAAAAGTGCAGAAGCTAGCTTCACCATTATGCAGAATATATTGGACCAGGACAGATGAATAAAGTAAAAGTGTACAAGGACTTCTGAAAACAGATAAATAAAAATTGCCACTCCATACAGTAGAGATAAGTAAATGAAATTCAGGGCCCAAATTATTCAGGTTTTGTAGACCAAAAAAACCCGCTTGTAATCAAAAGCAAATTAAGAGAGGATAGTGACATTTCAGTTTCTTCTCCATTGTCAAAAGCACCATATAAATTCCAAATAAATGTGCACCAGTCCTCAGCGCAATAGTATAAGGTATTCTGAACACACTGCTTAGCAAGTAGACAGCTTGTTATTTACCTATCACAGTTTTGACTGGTGTAAAGATGCAGCTTTACAACAACTAAATCTAAAAATCATATTGGCATAGACAAGTACAAAAAGACTTAGAAAATGAAAAAAAAAGAGTCGTCGCCTCCTCTTCAGATCTCCCTAGCTTTTGTTCCTGCTTCTAGGTGGACATCCAGCAGAAAAAAAAAAAAATTATCTTGGTTGCAACACACCAAATATGAAGTAGATGGAATCTCTGCTCTCTCTCCCAGTTGTTTTTCTAAAGCTACAATCACTAGCCAGGAGCTAATTAATCCTTCACCCAAATTCCATATTAGATGTTAGGTAAATTACACCCATTAGAAAGATGCTTTCTAACTTGTCTCGCAAAGTGGTGTGTGAAAGTTGTTTTATTGCAGTTACTTTAGAAACTTTTAAGTGTCATGAACAGGATGAAGAGATGGCTGATGGGAAAATCCACAGAAGAGACTCCTAGAGACAAATCTGCCGCCAACCACATCTGCTGAAATCTCAATTATAAAAATATGCACTGTAAATTCCTGGTCTTGTGAAGTGAAAAGATGGATAGCATGTAACTGATACTGGAAGATATGCTGACATAAATGGAGTAAAAAACAAGCAATTGCTAAGAGTTTTTGAATGGGACCCCAAGAAAATGCCCTAAATGAGTATTAACAATTTTGCGTTATACAAAATGCATAAATACAGTGGTCAAGAACATAAACCCCAACAAAATCTTAGGAATTCAGCACAATTTTTTTTATTTTTAACTGACTCTGTCTTCACCACAGTGAATGAAGTTAAAATTCACCACTATCAGGTAAATCTGAATATTTTCAGTATTGGCAGAGCTGATTCTTCATGTCTTTCTCAGTTTCATTTCAAACAGGTGTTTTGAGGCTAACCACAAGAACTGCTTCCTGTAAACCTATCACTTTGTTCCCCAGGAGTAAAGCTTCGCCAGCTTGCACCAAGAGTGCAACAGCTTTCCTATATTGATTCTTAACTTCTTCAGAGCAAAAGAGATCACACCTATGATCTCTTGCACAACAGACCTAATAGAGCTTCATCTGATAATTTGTGTAGGAAAGAATAAATCTACTCTGTCAGGTTCATAGTCAACTTAAAAGTATCTCTCTAGGAAACATATCCCATTTTGATTTATGAGGTCGATATGAATAATTTCATGTGGACATAATTCAGTTAAATCAGGGTTTTCCTTTTTCATTTTAGGCTTGGATTTGATCCTCGGTACCAGGGTCTTGTTTCTAAGATGACTCACTGAGATGCCTTGTGGTTGTGTTCCATGATTTACCATACAGAAAAAAAAAAAAAAAAAAAAAAAAAAAAGGCAACATCGAGAAGATCCCACAGACTTTTTTTTTTTTTCTTTTCTTCCTCTTTTTTTTTTTTTTTTTTTTTTCATGGGCAAAATATCAGTCAAGTCAAAGGGGGAGTTACAAGCCAGGAAAAATCCTGCTGCCCGCCGAACAAAACCGTTTCTGCAGAACCGTCTGCTAGTCTTACATGGGGAAAAGAAACTGCTTTCGACGTCCAGATTCTCTCTTTAATGAGAAGATGACGTACCACCTAACTTTCCCATTCTTGTCGGAAAACGCAGCTCCCCGGTGACAATCACAGCTCGGTCAGCGCTTTAATCTTCCTCCCCAGAGACACCCCCTCTACCCCCAAAAAAAGAAATATTCAGGCACACGAGGGGGATTTCTGCGCCTGTTACCTTTTTCTCCACAAGCTCCATAGCTCTGCAGACAAGACTCAATCCCGCACCACCACACCCCGCCTCGGCGGCCGGGCAGGGCCCGCCCGCGGCCCGCTGCTCCCAACAACAGCAAAAGTTGCTGGGAACGGTCGGCGCGGGGCGGCGCGGACCCCGCGGAGCCGCGTACCCCCGCACCGCCGGGGCCGGGGCCGGAGCCGGGGCCGGGGCCCGGGCCGGGGCCAGGGCCGGGGCGGCGGCGCGGTGCCGCCCGCGGCCGCGGTGCCGGGCGGGCGGGCGGCGATTGGCGGCGGTGCTGACAGCGGGCGGGGCCGTGCCGGCGGCGCCGCCCGCCCCCCGCTATAAGCCTCTTTGCCGCTTTCTCCCTGGGTCTCACTCCCGCTCCGCGCGTCCCTGTGTCTGCGCAGTGGAAATCCGCATCGGGGAGCTGCTGAGGGGCGCCGGTGTCATGTGAAAGCGCACATGCTCTGCCATCCACGCAGCTTGCCCCCCTCTTCTTCCTCCGCGTGTTTTTCCTGTTTTTTCTAACGTAACTCCTCTCTTTCCCCCTCCTCTGCTTCGCGGCTAGCCACCCGCCGCCGCTCCGCGGCCCAGGCGACCCCCGCAGGGGCTCCGCGGCGGGCGCGGGGCGGCCGCCAAGGAGGAGGGCGCCCGGCGGCGGGCAGCCCGCGGAGCCGCGCCCCGCGGAGCCGCCTCGGAGGTATGGTTTCCCCTGCGGAGCAGAGCTGCGGCGACTGCCGCCTCCGCGGGTGCTGAGACGGGATTTTTGTGGTGCGGTTCCCGAGCTCCCAGCTTCATGACTGCGCGGAGCGGGGAGCCAACACCATGCGAGGTAAGCGGGCTGGGGGGGGAGGGGGGGGGGGAGGGAAGGGGAAGGGGCGGCTTTTTTTCCAGGAAAACTGGCGGAGAAGGGGCTGGGGCGGAGGTTTCGTGCTGGGCAAGAGGGTCCGGGGGAGAAAGTTGATGGGTCGCGCCCGCTGGCCGGCGTGGCCGCTGGCGGCGTGTTACCCAGATCCGCGGGCGGCCGGGGGCCGGACCGAAGTGCCCTACGCGGGGGACGCCCCCGACGTACCTGTGCGAGAAAGCCCGGCGTCGCCCTGGGCCGCGGCGGGCAGGGTGGAAGAGAGGAAAGGCGCAAGTGTTCGGCCGTCTGTGTCGTGGAGTCCCTACCCGCAACTGTCCACGGGGCGCGCTCGCCGTCGGCGGGTCGTACCCTCACGCCTCTTGGTCCCGAGTCGCTGCCACCACGAGAGGGGCTCTCCCATCCCTTCCCAAAAGTTGTTTTCAGGACTTTTTTCGCTGGCTTCGCCCTGTTCCCCATCCGGCACGTCGCCTTGCCCGCCCCCCCTCCCCTTCCCCGCGGGTTGCTAATCCGGCAGGAAGGGTTGCGCTGGCCGGCACCCCCCTCCCCGTTCCCGCAGCTCTCTTCCGCGGTCCTCCGAGCCACCGCCCCCTGCGCAGCCCTATCTTGGAGGGCAGCCGGAGCCTCCGCCAGGGTTTGCAGCCCCACCCGGAGAGGGTTCCGCGGGAAAACACAGAGCATCTCCACCGACGGGACACCCTCAAGCGTGGAGAGCTGCCGGGGTGCCTGCTCTGAGGGTGCCGTTGGGGCTGGAGAGGGGCTGCGTGCTGGCACGCCGGACACCGAAGTGGGCGCGGAGGGGTGCGGAAGACATGGGAACGCGTTGTTTCCGCGTGTCCCAGGGCCAGACTCTACTCGGCCCCTGCACCGGGCCAGGCGAACACCGGCACCGGGACAGGAATAACCCTCTCCAGCCGCGGCTGCCCGCGGGGTTGCGCACCTCCTTCGCTCCCCGTCTTCTATATTCCCTTTTATCGCCCAGTTCAATCCTGTTGCTTGCCTGACCGCACGGAGTGGCAAAGGGCCAAAAAGTCATCTTTCCCGGGGTACAGGGACGGAGGAGAACACGCTCGGGGTTGACAGCGACATCGCGTGCGGATTCCTTGGGTCTCCGGCTGTGATGAATGGGGACGTACACGCTAGGAATAACTTTTAGCTAGGATTTCCTCTGGTGGGTTATCAGCTCCTGTAGCTCCGTGCGTTAACAGCGCTAACAAATCACACGTGTGTGCAGTGTTCTTTACAGAAACTGTAACTTTGATATTTGCGCAGAGAAACGAAAAAAAAAATACTCTTTCTCCGTGCATTCTTAGACGACAGGGTGTTCGCTTTGGGGCATCTGGCAAGAACTTGATAAACAGTATTTGTCTTTCATAAGAGCAACAGGAAACAGAGAAAACTCTCAGTTCTGTAAAGCGGCCCCTGTTGCAGCTTTCCTGCTGTTTTTTTTTTTCTTCTTTTTTTTTTTTTGTTTTGTTTGTTTGACGATACCCCCTTCCCACCGCCCTCCGGAGCGCTTCCAGTGCGAGCAGAGCCGATCAGTGGCTCGGGGGTTATTTTCGAAACGTGCCCGTCAATGCCCTCTGGGCAGCAGCGCGTCTCCGCTTCTCCGGGCAGTTTTTCCAGACGAGTCAGAGCCGCCCGCCCCTCTTTTCCCCCGCCTCGGGGCGGCCCAAGCTGCCGCGAAGCACAGGAGTCCCCCTCGGCAAGCGCCAAGTGAAATGTCGTCCCTCTCCTCTGACCCTTTCCTTTAAAAGAAGGTCCAGGGCGGCCGAGCGGTCCTGAGCAGGGGGAGGGAGGCGGACCTCTCCACACACCTGGCGGCATCCCTTGAGGGGTGCGCTCCTGCTCCCCAGCCGCCTCTGCCGCCCCTTAAGCTGTTCTGTCAGCTACTGTCCGTGAAAAGGTGCTGCTCTGCCCCTAGAACGCAAGTTTGTATTTGCATTATATTTAGGCTCAGTCAATAGGGAATTTACTGGTGGGGAGAAAGGGGGCTGGGATGGAGGAAGGAGAAAAACAACAAACGGGCAACTTTCATCCATGTGCAAGAGGTTACCAAACTGATGCTTTTCATCAGGTGTACATTGAGATGAGAGCAGCGCTTGACACCCGCTCAAATGAACAAGAACACTGTATGCTAATAGAGCATCTGTCCATTGCATTTGTGGCTTTCCTAATAAAGGAAATAAATGTATATCACAATTACCAGATGATGAGCTTTCATGAGTTAATGCTTCCAAACAGCTGTAATGCTTCTAAACTTGTGAAGGTAGAGTTGTTTTCAACTATGTTATACTCACTGCTGGGTTTGAAGGAAGAAGCGCTCTCTCATGTACATGTGAGCTCTTCCTCCAGACTGTCCCAACTGAGCTGTGATCCTTCCAAGCTGCAGTTGATGCATTCAGGCCAACTTGCTTGGGATGTGCAGGGGTGGCTGTGATTGCTTACCTGCTCCACACTTGAGATGGAGGCCAAAGAGCTTCTCAAAATATCCAGCCTGTTACTGCCTGCTGCATCCCAAAGCGCTGGGCAGTCACAGGGGCTGTCAGTCATCCCATCCCGTGGAAGCACAGCTAGCTTTGGGGCACACCTCAGCTGTCGTGCCGCTGCATTATAGTCATTGGTCATGTCCTAGCCAAAATAATAATTCCCTGTACTTCAAAACTTCGAGTAAATCCCTTTGAGGATACATAGCCATACCGACTTAGAACGGAACAATATTCTGGTACAGGAGGCTGACTACTTGTGCGCTCTCATTGTCATGGTAGTTTCAGGTATTTCCCTCTCAATTTGGCATGGAAAATTGGGAAGTTGATGACTTTTAGCTGTATTTTATAAAGGCAAACATAGGTATAAAAGCATAACATTTACAATGAACGTTCCATCGTAGTCTTCCTTACTTCCACAAGTCCTACTCCTGCCAACATCTTATGAGGGGGGTAAGAACATAGGAGTATATATGTATATACACTGAACTATATCTTTAAGTATAAAATATATATATATTTTTTTTTTAGAAAAAGAGGACTGAAAATGCACTAAAATTATTGAACTGCTTAACTAAAAAGAAAATAAAACTTACTACTTTTATCTTGTAATTTATTTTTTGTTAAACTGAATTGTATAGTTTAAAGCTGTTATAAGTTAGTTAATTCTGTATGTAATGCAGCTGATATGCTACATTAAAAAAAAAACCAACCCCACAACATAAAAAAATTACCAAGTGGCAAAAAAAACAATCACCTAATTTTACTCTGGGCACGTGCTACGCATACACACACAAAAAACGAGTTTGTGATCACGATTATTTGAGTTGAGAAGGTGAGAATAAAGCAGTCATACAGAGCACCTCATTTATGGAAAAAGTGGTATTTAAGCTTTCAGTCTGGAATCTTACTAAAAAGCTTCATCTTTTACTTTTTAAAGAAAAGGAACTCCACAAAACCCTGGAGCCAAGGTATTTGAGCAAGTTTTTCTGTGTAGTTTTCTCTCGGTGTCAGGGCTGAGCAATGATACATGTTACATCATGGTTACATAGTTATTCTGTTTTCTTAGCATCACTGAAATATTTGTAAGCAATTAGGAAAGCGTGAATCAAACAAATCCTATCTGCAGTATTGCTGAGAGAGCTTATTAAGTAACATATACAAATAATCTGGGTAACTGAGAAAGTTCTCCTTATTTTAATAGATGAGTACGGGAAATCTTTATAAGCTTATTAAAGCAAAGGAAACTTATTTCACAAGTTATTCTAGGAAAAAATATATATGACTAAATTTGGAATATGTAACATTAATATCCTCAAATATGTCAATGAACACATTGACTATTTAAAACAAAGGCAGTAAGAGAGAAGCAATATGGATTTTAACAGATTTAGGACCCTACCCCACCACCACAAAGGCTATTCATCATCACAGCGTAGTGCGTCCAGCTACCACTTACCTGGATAATGTTATTGGACTTCACTGAGACTCCTTGCTATGTGATGGAACACCAGCATTGGTGTTAGGCCTTTGCAGGTCAAATTTTAACAAATGTCAGTAAATGCTTAGAAAATCACGAGTCAGTAATAAAGTATTACTGTGTTACATAATAAAAAATGCGAATGTGTGTTGTTAATATAGAGTGATGCCTCTCTAGAATGAACAAAATCAAACCTGAAGCATGAGAGCCTCTTTGTGCCTCTGCAATACTTTTACTTTGAATTGCACCATATTTAAATTCCAAAAAGTATCTTGCATTTATCTTTAATTGTTATATTTTGCCACAGTGTTGTGGGTGGGAGGGGAGTACATAATGAAAGTTTGTCAGTAGAAAACTATATTTTAGTATCATTAGAATTTTTACCATAGAAAAGATTTTTTTTTCCTATTTGTTGTTTTGCCTTTTTTTAAATGAGAAAATTATTTTTCATGGATAGACATCTAATGATCTGTAATATGACAGTTAATTTAAAAACTATGAAAATACATTAGGTGGAAAAAAATGTCTCTTTCGTGGTACGGAAAATGTCTGACGTCCACTATTGGCCTTTTACAAATACAGTGACAAGCAATAACTTGGTATGATTTACCAATTTGACAATACAGTCATGACTGCAAGTAGAGATCACTTAATTTGTGTTTTGTGGTTAAAAGCTGTATCAACATTTTCAGGAAAAATATACCAGGAGAAAAAAAATATATGTTCTGAGTAAACTGGAAGTCAGAATTCCTGTTTAAAATGTACTTACGTGAACTAGTGGAAAAACTTCAGGGTGCTGTCATGATTGCTGCTATACATGATATTGACATGTGCCTATTAAGAAATGTATGGATGAAGTACACTTTCAACAGTACTACGTGCTATTAAACAGTTAATGGAACTAGGATCTGCCATAGTATGGACACTGGTTACCTGATACAGGAAAACACAATCAAAGGAGTGAAAGATTACCAAGTATGCAAGAAATAGTTTTCCGTTCTCTCAAGCAATGCAATGACTTCACAGAAATCAAGGTCTGTGCTGTGAAATTGAAGAATGTATGCTTTGTAGCAAATCGTCAGATGAATAGAAATGAGCTTTACCAGTGCGCCAGTATAATGGGTTATGTTAACTAGCCCTTTCGTAGTCCATATGTTGCCCTTTCAACCCACGACCCTATCTTTGAGCCCTTAATGAGGGAAATCACAGGTGTTATAACGACATTTACGGTAAATTGGGCTAAATATAATAGTTGTATAAATAACCAGTTGTTGTTACATAGGAAAAAAAAGAAATTATTAAAAAGAAAAAAATTAAGAAACTTTGAGTATTACTACACGATCATGAGGTAACAATAGTGTCTTAGTGGTTATGCATTGTTTTACACTTCTAAGACACTGTCCTAGATCACTTGCTGTTGAGCTTAGTAATAAACCTGTTAAATCAACTTCACCCAAAGCGTAAATTTTAAGAAACCTGATACATTTGAATTTAAAATCAGTTTCTTTAAAGAGCAATTTTAACAGCTTTGTGCGTTTAGCACAGTTGGGGCTTTCCATAATGACTTTCATAGACAAACTATAGATGTCAAAATGTTGTTCTTTGTGCTTCGTGTTTATAAAGTTCAATATTGTTGTTCCTTCCGATTCTGTATGCAGTCTGGGGAAAGTCTACAGTGCAGCTTTGAGAATAAGACATCGCACAGTGTCACTGGGGGTGGCAGACAGAAGGTGCCTTTTGGATTGTGCTGTTTTCCTGCTTGTTTCTAATATTTGCTTTCATGAGCATATTAAAAACTGATTTATGCACAGGATTGAGAATAGAATACAGTTGTGATGGCCTGGTCCTTGTTTGACTGAACAACGCTTACTCACTTGAGTGATCCTATTGATGAGACATTTGGCCCTCTGTATTTTTGCTGTCTTGGAACTATTTTTTATAAAGCAGAAATGCTCATGCTTAACTCTGCCAGACACATTCTGCTGGAAATTTATGCAAACAGAATGACAGCTGTTTCTGCCTCTGCTACAAGTATATAGGCTAATTTAGTTTGACATAGATGTTGTTATTATGCTGTTAATGATGAATTATTTTGATGAATTGTCAATTACAATGCATCTACACAATTTTTAAGGAAGCATGACGATTTTATTTCTGCACAAAGTTGCAATAAATTTTAAAAATCATATGTTTATCTGGATCATGGACATTTAAAACCGCATACTCATTAAAGAGTAAACATCAAGTAATTATGCTTGCTTGACAGACAAACTGTTTCATTTTGAAACAGTTTCCTGTTATCATGGGCCTTGTTTATGTGAATAGTTCAGTTTGATTTGATGGGACTACTCACATAAATAAGGCAAACTGAATTTGAGGCTGTTTGTTCTATGTCCCTTTGAAACCCAGTGACTTGGGATTGTAAGAAACATGAATGATTATGAAGCTTACATGGGAATCAAGTGTCATAAGAAGCATGCCTTCTTGCCCTGAAATTTTAATAAAATCACCTTCCACTCCTGACTGCGTGCTACTCTTTGGTGCCCAAATGTAGCTGTTGGCTTAGCTGGAAATTCCTATTTTCTGGAAAGAGATGTTGGTAAATATGCTCCTTGTTTTCTCAGCTAATGCTGACATACTAAAAGGATTCAAAACCACTGTTGTTCTGCCAGTTATCGATAAATTACTTTGTTTAATTGTTACACTGATTGCGTTGCTGCTGGTAAATAGTGGACAAATCAATCTTTAAGCAGAGATTAAGAAAATACATCCATTTGTAATATATTTAGGCATGAATATGCTACACAGGGTAATAAACATTTTAGCATGGCTAAAGAAGCAGTATGATTTTTTAGAGTAATTTTGATGATTCTTATGAAGTTAATTTTTGAAGCATTCTGTCTGCTTATAGATGTTCCTGAGTTGTCTTTCAGTCAATCGATTCCTCTAAGTTATCCACGGTCACTTAGAAGGTTTCCTGAAGATAACAAACACCTTTCAGGCCAAAATTACTCTTTTTTTAGAGTCTTATTTCTGCTTCATTAATCCATGGAAGCCATAAGTGACTTATCCTTCAGAGTAACATTTCCAAGCAAGACATACTTTTCCATTGCGTTTAATTTTTTCACTCTCTGAAGCAATCCCTTAGATTAAAAATGTCTTTACAAGTAATATGTGTTAGTATTTTTGAGTGAGGGTGTTCATGTGGGTAAAAAAGCTAGATCAAAATAAGACAAAGAATAAGAAGTTGTTGAATTGCAGTTCTGTCTACTGTCAAAATAATGAGCTGTCAAGAGGGTAGCATATTGTATTTTGGAGGAGGTTGTTGTTGGTCTCAGATGAAATTATGTTTCTCCTAAAATAATCCTCAAGTGTAAAAAGTGAAGACAAGGCTGTTTATTTATAAACAACTCTTAAATTACCATTCCCACTACAACAGGAGGTAGAGTGTGGTAGGCTTTATGCAGTTTGATAAATTGGGGAGGTTAGATTACTTAGTGTGCATTACACATTGAAAGCTTACACTTGTTCGAAAGATATTTGGAAACTGTAGACCCAGTCCCAGAGTTGATGGCATGTTTCTGTTTGTTATCTAGCAGAGTGAAAACTGTGGAGCAAGCAATTTTCCAAAAGATTATTGGAAATTAAAATCTTTTTTTGAGGAGGACAGCTTAGTGAATTAACTATATATGAACTGTATAAAACCAAGTTTAACAAAATTAGGGACAATATTTTCATTAAAAGTGTTTAGAGACATTCGTGTGTGTTGTCTTCTCTTTCCTTCTTGAAAAATACGCCTGATTTTGCTGGGTGATGATAAACTGCTGACAGTTAACTTTTTGATTTAAGAGCCTGCCACAAGAGCGCTTTTTGGAAATTCTAACACCACACGGCTAGCACATTTTTCCTTGATCGCTTGTACACTTCAATGGTGCAGTACCCATTTTGCTTCTCAAAACAAGATGAAAAAATGAAAGTAATGTTATATTTCAGTTCCTGACTAAGTAGTGAAACAGGTGCTTTATTGTTTCTTTTCATATTTGTCTGGAAGCAGAATGAAGCAACAAACTGGCTATGAAAAGCATTGCTTACTTCAATGCACATTGTTTGGGGGATTTTATACAATATTTGTACAATGAACTGTATTTAGTAATTAATTGGAATGAACTGAAAGAAAGGAGAGACCATGCACGGGAACTGAGGCCAGATATTCAAATGCGGTGGGAGCACAAATATGAACAAACGCAGCACAGTCTAGTGGCACAGAGAAGTAATGGCACTAGAGAAGAAATGTATTAATAAGGCACAGTGCCATTCGGTGAGTTCATCTTTGTGAAGAAAAGAAACTTTTCTTCTGGAGAAAGTTGCATTGATGACCAAGCAGAGATTATTTCAGTTTGTTTAGGAAATTATATTAAAACTGTCCTTTTTTTCTTTCAGTGCTTTTGTGAAAGTTATACGAGTATTGATTATTACTAGTGTCTGTCAGCGAACCAGTCTTCTTTTCATGACACAAGCCATTCTGTCTGTACCAATACATATGGAAATGTGATACAAAAATTATCGGCTAAACTGTTTTATTAATGTCTGGAAATCTGTGATATGTATCATACTATAGATAGTATATAAGCAGTACTGCACCAGTAATCTTCATTAGATGGGCCAAATAGAATAGTGGGAGATTTGCATTTTAAATTAATGTTGCTTTTTACTGGAAACAGTAAAAAATAGCAGCACTTTTACTAAATTTTCTTATTCAAAAATCTACATATTCTAAATAATCTAAATTTATATCTAAAACCTTGAGTATTAAATACTGTGAACTACAGCAGCATATAGATAAAACCATTTTAATTTATTTGAATGAGATGCGCTTTACTGAGGAATCACAGTTGTTAATATATACTAGTTTCCTCTTGGTAGCGATTTTTTTAAAATTTAGGTATATTAATCTCTCAAATTGTTAAGTAAGGATAAGGAGGCAGCTTAAAATAACAGTGTCAATAGAGGCAAAATATGGTTGATTAACACCCATTGAGAATAACTCTAACTTAAGACTGTTCCATAGCTTAAAGAATGTCAACATCATGTTCCACTACAATTTGCAGAGCACTTCTACGTGCTTATGGAAGTAAATTCCTTACTCTGAACTGGTTGAGAATAAAGGCATTACCAGTGTGATGGCAGCTGTTAGAATATTAAAGATAGAACTTAAAAAGTGTATAGTAACTACCATAATTTAATTCATAATTAATGTATTATTGAAAGAAAAAAAAAAGAAAGATATTGCAGAAAACTTTGTGTGCAATATGTACTCTGACATTTTGAGAAGCAACAACTATTACACAAAGATTTCTGGAGAAGCTGTTCATATATGTCAGTATTTCAAGCAAATGTATGTTACAGTGTATTACATCAACTGAGTGAAATCTGTCTGCAGAGCTGTGGTTGATCCAAGCTGTATCTTTAATTTTGAAACAGAATTCCCTAATAGACTTGGCTGGAACATTTTACCGTAAAACTAATGGTACAATATGGCTCATTGGTTGTTTACAGTCTACTGCTTTTTAGAAGATGGGAGAGCTAAATACTATCACTTTGAGTTCAGAGGATAAGAGGGGAGAGAACCTGCACTGTCTTAATTCAGGTGCCTGTGCAGAAGTTCCTTTCTTCATTTATCATTGGTTTGAGTTTGCCAAAATTCCAATATTTATTTTTGTAAAAGACCATTTACCCAGATGTGTTCTAAATCAGCAGTTGCTACAAACTCTAGTGGGAGTGCCATGAAGAACAGGACACAACTAAATAAGACCTTTTGCAGCAAGCCATTTCCAGGCTTCAGCAAAATTTAGGAGGAAAAGATTGTGCCAGCCGCATCATAAAACTGAAGGAGAATTTAAACAGATGCAAGAGAAAGCAGGGAGGAAAAAAGGGCTATGAATTTAGATAAACAACAAACTAAATAGAAAGGGTGCTGTTTTGAAAGAGAGAGAGTGACATGGAAGAAGTAGAAATGTAAAGGAAAAGAACAGAATATAAGAAGGAAGAGTGAGGAGGTGGAAGGTTTTTTTGAAGTGAACAGCCCTGTACTACAAAGTGCTGGACTTTTCAATTTTCACTTATTGCAGGTGGAATTAACTTCAGTGGGCATGCTGTTGAAAATGAGAAAGAGAGAGAGAAGTGGAAGTAATAGAAAAAAGGAGTAAAATAAGGAAGAGAATGAATGTACAGTATGAATGTATTCATTGTGCTACTTTCTATTACTTGATGTTGAATATAGATTTGTTGTAATGTCCCTTCAAACTATTTGGTATTCAGCTAAATGCTAACATTAGACTTCTACTCCCATTCACTTCACCCTGTACATCCAGGGCTCTGCTACTCAGGAGTGCTGTGGGTTGGAAGATCACATATACAGTTATGTAAGCTGTCTGTACAAGCTTGGCATTCACTGCAATTCAGCCAAGTTAGTCATTTGCTAAATTAAAATGTCATTTGCAAAATACATCCAAACCCAATGTTTTTAAACTCTGGATTGGATCAAATTGTGGTTTTTCTCTATCTTTCTGTTATTTTTCTGTCCCTCGTTCTTTCTCTATATGTTTTTCAGTCACTTCTGTTAAAAAGCAGTACACTCGGAAAAGTCCTTGACACTAAACTTCATTCACTTGTTAGAAAATGTGTAATTGGTTCATTAGACCATGCATCATACATGCCTGTGTATTACAGAAATGTTTTGTTCTTTTCACCCTTTTGTTCCTTTTGGTTTATCTTTGTTTGGGATATGCTGTAGGGAAGAAATAAACAGTCTGTTGAATCTTGGCCTGGCTACATCTCCATCATGTACCTCTGTTACATTTGTATGCTTGTAGCCTTGGAGATAGAAGAGGTGCTTGAGAGATGAATCTCTGCTTTGCTAGTACTGCTTGGTTTCTAGCACCTGCTCTTTCTCTTGCCTGGTAAAAGAATTTGCCTGTATCTTTGGATTTTATTTTCTTTTAAAATAATCTGTTATGTAGAGTTTGTCTAATTCATATAATAGGCTTTCGGAGAGAGAGTGGAAATGAGTAGTAGTAAAGAGGTAATGTCCTATCTGATTGCAGCAAAAAAATTTTTGTAGAATAGAAATAATACCTTTAGAGCTTTTCTCCATGCTCAGAAGATAAACAGAGAATGTTCTTATGATGCTGTCCATTTCTTCAAGACAAGTGTGGCTTTTAGGTATATACCTTTGACTAACTTTTCGTCCTGTAGCAGCCCCACAGAGCTTATTACAGAACAAAACAGTCACAGAATTCTCCATAACCAAAAGAAAAAGGAAATCTGAATTTTCGGAAAACTACTCTGGTAGCGTAGGAGGTTCATTTACATGAATTCTCTGCTTTCCCACCTCCCCCTGTAGTTTTCTGTAAGTCCTAAGCATAAAACAGGCAGAGAGCCAAGCTGTCATCCGTTAACATCTATTTCATCCTTTCTCAGGATCAGTTGAGCTAGAGGAGGGTGTATGTCTCAGAGGAAGGCCTTTATGCTATTACTGAAATGTTTAGGAATGCATCAGATTTTGACCCAGTGTTAACCTACATTATCTTTTGGGCAGAAATGAGCAGCAGGATAAAATCATTTCAGGAAGACAAATGCTATTAAATGCATATTATGATTTTTCAGCATCTCCAAAATAGCATTTTTGATATATGCTTCACTGTGGACCAAGACAAAGGATAAACTTTCAGTTTACTGTCAAGACTAATATAAATTGTTTAGGAAATATTGTTCATTTAAAGAATAAGGCTATCTCTGTGAAACTACTGATCACTGTCTAGAGGCCAGCTGTTATGGTATTTTAAGCAGTACTAAACCATTAATATTTTACTTATTGCTCAGGAATGTTACTGAAAGGGTTTCATATTTTGGATTTATGTATAGATATGTTTCATATTTAATGAGTGAATAGGTGATATTTTGATACATTTATGCATAGAATGGTTGAACAATTCCTTAAAAATTAAATAATATTCTTTTCCCATTACATGAGTTTAAAAAAAAGTCTGTTTCCAATAGGAGATGTATTCACATCCAAGCGTACCTTACATATTTATGTATTTTTGCAGATAATAATGAAGAGGGAAAAGAGAAAATAATACGCCATTTTCCGATCCTCTTTGTATATCAGATTTTGCTCTTGGAGCTAACCACTCATTCTGATGTATGTTTATTGGTTTTGGTTTTTATTGCAGTTGCATATTACCTTTTAGATTTTTTTGTGCTGTATTAGTTTAAATTACTCCCTCCACTGGTTGTCAGTTACTTGCTGCTTCTTGGTACATTTCATATTCTTGTAGTCTTTGTGGTTCTTTACTTAGTGAGCTGTTTCTGTCACAAGTATTCTCTTACTGGCAGACTCAATAGAAGAAGGCCATTGAAGAGGTGTTAAGGACAAAACTGCAATAAGATCCTTCCACGTTGTTCTTTAGACTCATTAGAAAGGCAGGTTGAAGAAGAATTTGTAGTTGCCCATACCAGACTAATCTATAGTTACCCACACTGATGAATGCTTTCTGTAGTGACTTTTATCAAGTGTTCATGTACAAGAAAGCAAAAAAAAAAGTGTGTTTAAGTTATGTTGTTTATGTACTTTCTTCTCCTGCATGACTATTTCTACCAATGTGAGAGGTAATAATTCCCCTTCTGTTGCAGATACAGTCAGCATCTTCACACAGTAAAGAAAAAAGAAAAGAAAGCTTTTGTGCAATGGAATTTTGTCAAATGAGTTATATTAGAACTTTCCTAGGGGTTCTGCTATCTAGTGCCTTCACATGTGATGTATTCTTTATTTGAAAAAGGTGCCAGTTTGATTGATGGCTTTTCTGTACCCTGCTGAGATTTAGGACCTGTTCCTGAAGGGGGTTTTGGCATGCAAATATTTGCATGGGTGAGGTGACTGATGTGCAGAAGTCCTTATCAAGCTGATCTTGTTAGGTACAGACCTAACAGAGGTCCCGGGAGCTGAACTGCCCATGGCACTGAGACTGTCTCTCTCCCATGCCATTTCCCTATTGTGCCTCAACACTGACCTTGAAAGACCCTTTTCCTGTGGCCGTTATAACCTTGGCCTTGCTGCTGACAGTGCCAACAGGGGTGCCAATTAGTGCTATGTGGTGGGTTTTGTTTTTCCTTTTTTATGAATAAAGTCCATTGAGGCCTGGATTGAGACCACCAGCTTACTTCACTCGGGCCACCAAGTGCCATGGCATTTTTGTTTTGCTCAGTCGCTACCGACCTGGTGTTGAACTTTCATCTGTAATCTGTATACAGTCTCTGTGTCTATCATTAATTTGAAATCGTTTCACATGGTAGGAGAAGATGTTTGCTTCTGAAGTAAGATATATTAATAAAGCATAGTATTATGTAACAAATATATAAAATACCTCAAGTTGCTGCTTCTGGTTAGATGCTCAATTTGAGTCTGTTTTTACAAAGTTCACAAAATGTATCAAAATTCTGAAGAATTGACCAGGCATACAAAAAGGGCACAGCAGGCATGACAGGAGCATTAGAATTTTATATCTAATAAGGAGAATACTGTGTCTTACAATAAGCTTTGCAAACTAATATACAAACATGAGTCTTTATTCTGTTATGGTCTTCTCGTAAGTGATCTTAGGACATTTCTAATTACTCGGGCCTTTCTGTCAAAAATATTTAAGCATATTCAGACGTATTCCAGACTTCTATCTTTTCAGAGATAGAAAATTGAGCTAAAAATATAGTTGTTCTTAAGCATTGCAGGGAGCCCAGGATTAAATCAGTTCTGAAACATTATTCTGTATTTTTCTGTCTGTCTGCAGAAAAAATTTTACAGGAATCTTGATTTCTTTCTTTAAATATATGTGAATAAGTTTTTTTTAGTGTCTAATGGAAGTGGTAATTACTAGTTTTCATTTAAATCTATAATGCCAAATTTCAATTAACAACGTATATATGTGGATGTATATTAGACTTGTCAGCTGAATACAACATTCTTGATTTTATGTTTTTGCAATACTTGTAATATTTTAAACTTTTAATTTATTTTTTTTTTTCACAACTGAGCAGGAAATATATTGTACAGTTCAGTGATCCCTCATAGTGCGGCATATTATAAGAGTGTCTGCAACTTTAAATCCCATGGTAATGAAGCTAAAGTTCAGAAAATAGTAAACTTTTTTGTTAGCAACAGTAGACAGGAAAGGACAGGGAGAGCAGAACTGGTTTGTTATTAAGTCACAGATTGGACTGTGGATATATCCTCTTAAAATAACTATCATGATGCTGAAAAGAGTAATTATTATTTATTTTGAACATATATATCCATGAAGAGGCTGTACAAGGAATCATGTAAATGTTGGAACAGCTTAGCAAGTTGTGCCCAAAAAGATTTTTATTCTAGTTCAGTAAATTCAGCTGGCTACATTTCTGAGAAAGAGAGTAGGCTACAAGGACGAGGGGATTGTATGAGTGAGTGTGAGTGATTTTGAAGCAGGGTAAAGAAATCTGTGTTAAAAATGAGAGAACTGGGGAAGGGAGACACTTTAGTCTCCCCTTTAAGTATATCTCCCTCCTGAGTACATTTACTTCCATCACAATGGGCTAGAAGAGATCTTTGTTTAGTGATGCAGTGCCCCTGAGACCTAATTTAGCTTTTATAGCAAATTCAAAAAGAGACAGAGTGAGCAAGAGAGACCAGAACAAAGATATGAGTTTGCACTGCGAATATTGATACTTGTGGGTTGCTTCTGTATATACTTTAAAAGAAATTCTCCTAGAAGTGCTGACTCGGACTTTCTGCTAAAGGAGGGCCGAACTTTAGATGCACATTGTTTCATTATTCAGCTGTGATAATGAGATGATATAAATGTGTGTTGTAGGGCAGCAGCATCTTTGTTACTTTTAAATAACAACTATAATGCCATTAAAGTCAAGCAGAAATGCATCAAAAATTAATTTTGCTTTTGAAAATGCATTTTTTTATTAAGTCATACTATTAGAAGCATATATTGGATCTAGTTCTGTGAACATTACAAAAACATTCTCAGGAGTCTCAAAACTTAATATATGACATTTCTTATTCCTTTGTTCAAGTGACGTCTCTTTGTTTGAGGCTTCAGAATGGTTTTACTTTCTTCTAGCACATAATTTTGCAAATGTAGTCTTTAGTCCCCTGGATTTAGGGCCACCGTGATATTTTTGGACGATTTTTTCCTGTATTTCACAAGTCTATATTTTTATCATTAATGGAGTTGTATTCTGTGTTCGTGTAACCCCGTGAATCTTACTCAGTAGGAGCTCTGCTTTGCCACACTATGGATGTGCCTCGTATCCCTTTTAAAAGTACAACATGAAACAAATTCAGATGCAGGGGAAATTTGCTTTGGAGTAATGTACTATTCTGTTGTCAACACACCAATATTGCTTTGACATCTAGAGCTATGTATAGCTGTGGAAATATGGTTCTGGTTAAAATGAGAGAAAATTAAATGAATCACCCATTAGTTGATTTAACTTGAGGTTTTATTGGTACTTTTATGGCTGATCCAGTTGTTCTGCAGGTTCATATTTTATATGAACATTTCCTTCAGAGAGTATTTGACAAACAAAACATAGGCTTGTCGACAACATATGGAAAGCTGATTTGAGTCAGCCTAAAAGTATGCATTTTGAAGTGCATACTTTTAAGGTAGTCGTATTTGTACTTTATTATCGTCTAATTTCAACTGGCTTCCTGTTTCTTCTCTGAAGAGCACTCACTAGTAAATATCCTTCTTCCACAAACTCATGCCCACAGAGCCAATCGCTAGTCTATGTCACTTTGCCTCGCTGAAACTTATTGTTGCTGTTGCTAGGCAGCTAAATTTACACTAACCAATAGCATGGTATAATTCCCCTCAGCAGCAGATTTCAGTTAAAGGTCTGGACATATAACTGGTTTCTTCAGCTGGTCAGCTCTAGTATCAAGAGTTGTGCTGTGCAACAGCTTGATTCCTTAAAGTTTTCTGTAATAAATTCAGGCTGAGTGTCTTAGGAAAATGTTTAAACAAATAATTGAAATGTTTCTGTTTTCACTTGGATAAAACAATTAGGACGGGGAGCTAATGATATTTATTTCCTTCATTTTCCAAATATATTTTATTCCCTCTGTAGTGTGTTGAGGAGAAAAACAACTGAACATCAACCGAAAGAAAATCCCCTTTTAATCTATGGTGTGGTTAGGAATCCCTCAAAAAGATCCTGTGCCAATGTTCTCTTCTGCCAAAGAAAGACACATAAAAGAAATTTTCTGAAACATTTTGGGATCTGAATGGAAATATTACATCTTAAGCAAAAATATCTGAGATTAGCCAAAAAGCTTTGGGATCAACAGATTACCTTGCCATTTGAAAAAAGGCTATTTTGGTATATTGAGGAGTTAGCTAGGAACTCCAAAAAGCTAGGAAAAGGAAATGTTTTGAGGACTATGTCTCAGTGTGTTGAGTCATGTCTGGAAAAACAGTTGGGGCAAAAGCGGATTTTGGGATGGTGTAGTTTGTTAAAATTTCAGTTAAATATGCTAGCTTGATCTAAAGCAGAGATTAAAGAAGCATTTTTGTAGACATGTGTCTCTCTTGCCTCATCAAAATGTAAATAGTTAACTTTTGCCCATCATGTTTGTGGGAAGCAAAGCTAGAATTTAACCATTTAATTAATGTTTAACAATATTTTTCTTGTTGTATCCCTCAACAATATTTTAATATACGTCTCTACCAAAGATAATGCAGAACTTGCTTCTCAGATTTACACGGATCTCAGCTTTGCTGTTTCTGCACTAGTATTTTCATCCAAATGCTGATTATAAATAGAACTAACCTATTATTTAGTCCTCCTGTGGGAAAACAAGAAAGAAGCATTAATAGCATAGAGAAAGCAGTACATTTTATAAGGTTTTCCACAGCCACACAGTGAAACTTACTGCAATTTGTATTCTGATCTCTGTTGCAGGCATGCAAATCTGTAGTTTCCCTTCATTTGCCAAAGTGTTACTGCAGATATTTCTTGCAGAGTATTTTGTTTGATTATAAAGGTGTCCAAGAGCTTGCTATCTCACCAAGTTCTGTCCAAATGCAAAGCATGCTCCTATGCTCTGGAAAGAAAGAGGTGACATGTTTCTATTTTTAGGTAATCATTTGATTCTTAGGCCTTGTCTAGGTTGTTCAAGGTGTCCTATATAATTCCTGAAGTTTGTTCCACTCTTCCAGTGTTTCCAGTTGCCAGAGATGGTCTCTAGGGCACCATCAGGCTGGATACTTAATTCATGAGTTCTCAGAGCATCTCTAGCAACATCCTAATAACTCTTCATACCCAAACCCGATGCTCCATACAAAACTCCATGAGCTACTTCATATTGTGTCTTTGCTGTCTCATCTAATGCCATTATCCATCCACTAGGGTCTTCCTTCATCATCTTGGCCACCTCATGTGGACTTGACATCACCTGCTGGAGACCAGCATAATTCAGTAGCACCAAAGGGACTTGGCATAGAGGGATGTGGGGAAGAAGTCAAAATGTCTGTGAGTATATGTGTACAGGAGAGGATGAAAATTTGGAGCAGAGGCTTTTCCACAGGACATTGAATCAAGAGAGAGCGATTCTAGGATGACATATGCGCTTAACACTCAACAAGGGCCAGCAAAGCTTTTTATTGACAAGGTGCAAGTACTTTGGTCTGTCCTCATTCAGGCAGTAGATAAGAACAAGTACAACTCCTCCACTTCTCAAAAAAAAAGCTAAAGAAAAACCTGCTTCTCCTTAGTCTTCTCTGTTTTGTTTTGTTCTCCCAGAAGCTGCTCAAAGCATTGAATAAGGAGTCTCTTCTTGGCACATTGTGTAATGTTATGAAATTCAGCACTTGTTGAGAAATGAGGCCGAAACCACCAAGACCATGAGGTGAAGTTTTCATGAAAAATAGACAGTAGCAAAATAAACATCTTCCACTGTGGCCTTCTACAAGAAGACTCTAAAATTAACTGTACGTCTGTGTCCACAGCAGTTGGTCTTAAAAACCTCCAACTGTCACCAAAGACGGATACATCTCACTGCAGTTTAAAAATGACGGTTTCCTTTCCAGACACGAAGCTTGGATGAAAAAAAACACAGGACAGTCCCCCAAACAAACGTTACATGCAAACTCTTCTTATGACTTAAGGGCTATTGCAGTGTTCCCAGCCTTCATGATTAGTATCTTGCTCATCTCCAGATTAGGTATGCTAAGGAAATGTTTTTGAAGGTTATGTTGGTCAGATCTGAGCAAGATCCTTGTCTGGAATAAAACCATGCCAAGTACAGTGAAAATCATTTAAATTATCTTTCCTTGATTTAGCAGAGGGAACATGAATCCTGGATCCTTCTGAGGCCCAAGATACAGACAGGAGGGAAGGATGAGCATCTCTTTTCTTCTAGCATGGCAGCCCAAATGACGATGAGCTTAACATGTGTCAGGATAGGACAGGCTGTGGTTATGGTCAATCACATCAAGTCTTGTGGATTAGCTGCATGCTCATTCAGAAAAGGTGGAGGGAGGGAGGAGAGAGAGCAGGGTGCAGAAGCAGGTCAAGAGTGCGATTAGATCAGATGCTGTAGCTACAAATCTGACCCAGAATTTTTTTATCTATTTAGCCCATTGTTTGTGTTCCCTGATGTACTACCTCTGAGAGTACCTGGGAGGAAGAAGGCTTCAGAATGCCACACGAAGTCACTTTTCTTTTCTTTCTTCTGTGTGAAATATTCTCTGTATCATCTCTATCCCTAAACAGTCAAGAGCATTTTTGAGGATATCCAGCTTTTTTCTAATCTCAAAAAACCTAAGAGCTATGCTAAAATGTTGCTGTATTCTTTGCAGGAATAGTACGATATCTGATGGGACATGTTTTGTAGTAATTGTTCTGTGAAGGCCATCAAATGAATACTGCTGGCTTGATTTTTGACATACAGTAATGGTCTTGGAAGGAGGAAATCATCATGTGAAGCCAGTGTTATGCTTGCCCTTGCCCAGATTTCAGCCTTCTCCTGGGGAGACATTTCAGGCCGTTGCTCAAGACTATCCAAATTATCTCCTAAGTAGTGTTAAATTTTGCAAGGAGCCAGCTGTAGACAGAATCCAAGAAAGACTGTGGCAGAAACAGAGAAGTTTCTGGGGATCACTCAGGGAGTGTCACTGTGGAGTGCTACCTGTGGCAAGCAGTCCAAAGGCTGCTCCTTGACAGGCTTAGGTAGGCTGAGCAAATGATGCTTTCTGGTATGGCCCAAGGCAAAAACAGTGTGGACAATAAGGAGTTTCTGCCCAAAGGAAGCTTACCAGCTGTGTTCTCATAGGACGGTGTAGATGCAGTTTAGAAATATGATTTGTTACTTGGTCTTTTCATCACTCTGCTATACAATATCTTAGATTCTTTAAGTTAGCAAACAGAATGGAGCTTGGTAGGATAGTCATGGGACACTTGTAGAATATGCTGTGATTGACAGACATGTAGGAAGCGCTGAAAGCACTGTATGTTAGAACTATATTAATGAATGTAGGTATTAGCCTCATGCTGACCTTCATGTGGCTGCATGGTATAGGTACTGCTGCTTTTCTTCATGTGAGCAGATCAATCAAGCATTTCTCAAGTTAAAGTAGCAAAGTTAGGGTTCATACAGAAGGGAACTACACTGATAAACAGTATATTCACCTGCTGAATAAAACATGAAGAACAAAGAAAGAGATAGGGAGGTAATTCTGTAAGTCTGCTGTATATAAGAAATATTCCCTGCATGTTTTTCAGAATTTCAAATTCAAGAAAGGGTCACTCTGGTAACAATGAGTATCATTAGTAGCCTTTCACTTACTATCACATGATGATTTTGTGATATCCCCTCTAACCAGAAGAGGTCAAGAGGAACAGATGTGTTAAAAGTTTCTGAAGTACACACTTGGAAGGCATAGCCTGCAGATAGACAGGAGGTGCTTCTGCCCCATTTGCACTGCCTGTTGTTCTTCTGAGGACAATGCTGTTTCCGCTGAAGCTAAAGAAGTCATTAATTTGGATGTCTGAGGGCTCCTTCCCAGCTCCAACTCTACAGGAGAAAGCTGAAAAGGATAAATTTGGGCCAAAATGTTTTCTTGCCCTCCTATGGCAAAGCATTCCATACTGCAGCTAACCCCAGTACGGATTACACCATGTCAATCTATTGGACAGCTTTGCCACAGTTGCTTCCAAACTCATATAGCAAATAAATAAGAATAACCTTTTCTGGTGTTTTCAGCCTCTTATAAGAAAAAATAAATTCTACATTGCAAAATTTTCATTTTTCTTTCTTGATACATCAGGGGTTTTTTTATTATGTGTTTAGCTTTGCTGTTTTGATTTTCTTAATTGTTACTATTGTTAGTGTTTCATATATTTATGCATGTGTTCTGGTTTTCTTCTACTTTACCTGTATTTCTTTTCCACTTCAGTGTCTTCCTTTCATATGACTTTTCCACATTCTTCTCTTTTTTTCAGTTGTTTTTTACTCTTATTCTCCAAATGTCACCTTTTCTCACTAAGCGTGGATTGTTCCTCCTCAACAGTATTAGCCCTTAAAAATCACAACTTTTCACTAGTTGTAGCTTTTAATGACCAAGTTATGTTGTCTAAGCCCCTGAATCTCCAAAGGTCATGTTTGCAATTCAGGTTTTCTAATAAGATTAAGTTAGTCTCTTCTTAATGTTTTCAGCATTGATGATGTGCCTGCAAAATTATTCAGTACCTGTCCTGGACAATGTAACATAGCTCATTGGTAGGCTTACACAGGTCAGGTTGCATCCATGAAGGTTAAATATATTATAGAAATTACTGACTTCACTGTAATGTCTTACTGATTTTGGAGATGAATTTGTTCTGGGGAAAGTATGCTAGTATTTTTCTGATCCCCTAAGAACTTAGGTTATTATCCACCAAATCATTATAAATGCAATTTAGCGTCTGTGATGGGTGCTCAACTGCAAAACTTTGACTCCAAAAGCCTCTTCTTAGATGCAGAATACTTAATCTGTAAGCTCACTTGCTTTTAACATTTAAGTTCTTCAGAAATTAAAAGGCTTTATTTTTTCCTGCCTTTCTTTGCATCTCCTATCTGTGCTCTGTTACAGTGCAGACAGCATTACTCTACCTGTGTTCTTTTGAGGATCAAATCCGTAAATATACAAGGATATACCTAACAGAGCAGGCTCTATACTGAACACAAGTGGAGAGGGAGATGATTTGGGCTTTTTATCCATTAGGGCGCAGTTAAGAGTACTTCCACAGGACCTTAGTAACGGTGATTATGTCCCAGCTCAGAAGAGTACAGTAATGACATTACTGTGTGCAATTTGTAGCAAGAAGGGAGTGGAGATGTTTATTTTCCATCTTGCTTGTTAATACTCCTAACTTACAGTTCTTCCAAAGACTTATTGGGTCAGAAACAGGGCAAGCATGATCCCTTAGCTCCATAGAGCAAGACTGAACATCCAGGTTTGATACTCTCACCTCAGATCTATTTTCCAAATTTGAAACTGGCTAAAAATAGCTATTGAGTCGGGCACTGAAGCAAGAGCTTCCTCCCCAGGTGACTTGGTGACAGTGCTAGAGAACCATGCTTGCTGTTGTTCTCTCTTGATCTTCTGCCTAGTTCCTCCTTTTTCTAAAGAACAGATAGTCCAAAATTGAACAGAGGAGAAACTAAGAATATTCATCACCCCTCATAAAGTCTCTGAAACCTGTGTGAGTTCCTGAAGGTGAGTATTATGGTGTCTTCATGCCTCTATGTGTATATCCTTAGTTGCCGTACTATGCAGAGGTTAAAAACAACTGTATTGATTTTCAACTTGTGTTAAACATCACTATTCTGCTGAAAATGCTGAAGTTGTGATAATTTTGTCCAGCCGATAATTTGCATGAATGGGTGAGTTGTATCAATGTCTTTAAAGATTATAATTACAAGTGCATTAGGAGATCACTGTTAGAGTGAGAAATCATCATTCACTTTTAATGGAATAATAATGATGTCTTCCAAATGAACAATTTAAAATGCCAAACAGTAAACAACAATGCTGAAAGATTATCAAAGTCCTAAAAAATGTAGCTATATAAGGACAGTTTGTTTCATTTTGAGTGTTTTGTTGCTGTCATTCATTTTGTCCATGCTCTGTATGTTACAAGGTAGAATATCTTAGTTTGCAGTTATATACTGAGTATGTGTCTGTGTTGATCACAAGTTCACAAAGTCAGGCTTAGTATAGCTGTTATGACAAGTGGCATGGATCACCAGTAGACTTAGTGGTGTTGGACGGTGTTGTCCTTAGGGGGTCATTCTGCCACCAGCAGCAGGCTGAGCTGTGGGCGGTGGTTCAGCGGAAGACCAGCAGGGTTGGGATCTCAGTCACTTGTCCTGCCACAGCATCAAGGTAATGCACATGAATTTATGGACCGTCGTGCATAGCAGATTGTTCTTCAAATGGTCCCCTTGATTTCACTGAGGATAGAGTAAGGTAAGAATTATTGAATGTAAGGATGGGTATCTGTTATTTCTACCCCTCAGCTCCATCGCCTGTGCACAATAAAGACTTTTCTCACAAATTCAAAGGGTTTTATTTTAACTTCTCCTAAGCTATTAGGTAGCTAATTGAATAATTTATTCTTTTATTCAAGATAAACTTGATCCTCCTAGCTGGCAGAGTAAACTCACTCAATCTTTTTCTGCTTCCTATTTGTAAGGTGAAGACAGAGGGTCTCCGAAGCTAAACTGATCATTTGAGTTCCATGTAGCTGATTTCAACACAGATAACTGAAGGTGTTTTTAAAAAAAAAAAAAAAAATTCTTTAAGAAATAAGGCCTTGCTCCTAGCAATTAACTTATTTTCCATTTTATTTTCTTTTTTCTTTCTTTCTTTTAATACTCAGAAAAATGTGTGCATGCAGGAGAGAGGTATTCAGTGTAGAATTAATTCTTGCATATTCTTTACATTATCTCTTACTTAGCTCTGGATATGTCTCCAGAGACTTTTGCTTGTGCCACATTACCACGTTGTCTCAGTGACCCTCACTATTTCAGGTCCTTTTCCTTCCACATTCTTCTTGTCTTTTCTGCTATTACCTGCGTATTCCCGGCTGTTTCTGATGTTTTACTTCCTTGAGGTTTTAAGTAAACTTGAACCGAAGCGTTTTTCCTCTGCCAGTACAACCTTTTCTTATTAAGTATTTACAACATGGACAGCACAGCCTGTGTTTAGACATCATTTCCCTACTATTACTTAGGTGCTCGTCGAGGAAAAGGCTGCTTTTCGTTGCTTAAAGGCTGTTGCTCAGATTCTACGTAGCTATCATAACACTGAGATAATATATCCCAACCTAGCCCTGTATTTTGTATTGCCCCACCCCTTCAGGGAGGCCACCCTTTCGCTATGGCATCCTTCCTCTGATGCCAATCTTTCCTTGGCAGTGCACTCGAAGCCTATAACTGTATTCTCTAATTTCTCTTTCCTCGACACACTTCACTTCTCATTTCAGACAATAATTCTGTTCTTAACCCCACACTAAATACCTTGCTGCGTGTAACCCTTTCATGACACGTGTCCTGCTAGACCTGCACTCTATTTCCTTTCATCTTTTCTCTAGGTTAACGACACTTAGCTGTTTCTTCTTCTCTTATCCCAGAGGTGCTTTTCTGATGGACCTGTCGGAAACTCTATACTGGTTGTCTCTCTCCAGCTGTGATAATACCTAACAGACTAACTTCTGTTGTTGTATATTAGCAACACTTACTAATGGAATCACAAGAAATTTCATAAACTGCATGCTGAGAGAGCTATGCTCTCTGTTACTTTTCAACAGATACTCTGTAATGTTTGCTTCCTCTCAGAGAAATCTTCCTAAACAATTAAAATGCAGTCAAACAGAATAGGTCAAAACACAGACTTTCTGACTGAATCACAGATGTATGAAATGACTCAAATTTTCTGCTGTCACTACATGAAATAATGACATCATGATGTCTCTAGTAACATGAAGTATTTGGATAATGATAGTTTTCTGTTCAGTTGCCTCTGTAAGAACTTCAAATATGGAAAACATAAATTTTCTATAGGGTTTTGATAGTTTATTCATCCTTCTACCACCTCTTTGTCTTTACTTGTATTTCTAAGCTTTCTGTTGCTATTCTGTTTTAGTGAGTACTCTGCCACTATAATTCCCTTTATTCACTCATGTGCCTAAACTGCACTAGCTAAGCCATCACAAGGCTATCTTTTTTGCTAGTTCTCCACAAATAAAAATCAATTTCCTAATACCTTTCAAGGTACATGAGCTTCTGTGATTATTGTGTAATGTGTTATTTAATATTCTGGGATCATGTCATGGTCACTTTGCCAATCAATTCCTGTCATGTGTCAACAAGTGACTAGTAACTCTGAGCTGGTCAAGTAACTGGGATCAAGCAATAAAATGTAAGCCTTTTAGTGTATTTTGACTCACACATTTATTTGAATTACCACCTCTTCTCCAAAATTTTCTTGCAGAATTGGAGGTGATGGGCAGTATGTTCAGAAGAGGCACTGGAGTCAGCTTTCACATGCTTTTTTCCTGCTACATTTGAGTTTTATTCCTTTGTAAAGTAGGGGTAACAATTGCTACACTTCTGAGACATTTAGATGTTAACTTAATAATTGCTAAGATCTGCATGTTGTTATATCAATGGAAGGGTATTTTTTTAAGTTTCTTTTACTGGATAGCAGATTTTCACTTGGGGTGTTCAAACATCAATGACTGAAATTGGATACAGCCACAACTTTTCCCCCCATGCCATATTACACACTGAAACAAACAATGATTACAAACAGAAAAGGAAAAGTTGTGGGAAGGAGAGGAAGGATAAAAAGCTCCTACTGAAATAATCAGGGTGACAGCAAGAATTTGCCAAATTAGAAAGCTGCTATAATATTTCTGAAACAAACCACAAAAAAGTCATCTGGTATATGATTGCCTTTACTTGCTGTTAGTGTATTGCCCTAAATAAACTGTCTCGACTTTTCTCAAAACCATGCCTAAAACGTTTGGCTCATAACACATAAAAAGGCTACGTGTTGGAGGCTTTCCCTGCATTTTTGGCACATTTGGTCTTTTTGCCTTTCATACAGCACTAAGACCTTTTTGAATGCCATTAGTATTTTAAAAGAGAAACATGTAGGAAAGATGTCAAAATGTTTGCATTTTCACCACAGTACACTGTGATTTTTTCATTTATTATTATTTTTATTTTAACCAAAATATCTGTAATTGTCATTATTAGAGATTTAATGCTAAAAACTTGGGGTTTAATTGTGTAGACATTCAATCTCTCGTAGCTTTCCTTCAGTATTCTGAATGTCTTTGTAGAATTCTCAAAATTTTCATTGAGCTCTGTGACTTTTGGCTGATTTAGTAGCTGTGAAGTATTTACTCTGGCACAGAAAATCTGCATTGTGATCACTGTTAGCATCACCAAGAGAGTTAAGCAGTACCTTTTATGTTTCTTACCATACATCTTAGTATTTGACATAAGAAACAAATTTTATGGAGGAATAAGTTCAGGCTGGAAAGTCATATATGTATTTTCCCCCACTATATTCTCTGTCTTTGTATAAGGGTTCCTGTTGCAGTGATTTGCTTGTGTGAAAACAAAGCTTTAGACATACACTATGGTGTAAGTGAGATCATGTTTGTTGTTTGTTCTGTCCAGGTTGTCAAAATACGGGAAGATTACGCTGTTAGTTGCCTCTTGATCTTACTTAATTTTTTTTCTGTATACAAAATCATTCGAGTTACCTTTTCAGCTGAGACAGTGTTCATACTGTGAGGAAGTTTCCCTTTCTATTGCAGCTGCAATGCTAGAGATAACTTATAAATTTACTTGTCTCAAGTTAGAAAGTTGAAACTATAAGTTTCAAAGTTTCATGAATGCACTTAGTACATACAATATATAATAGTTAAAGTGGGAGTTTGGATTCTGTCATGGTTCACTTGTCTCTAAATACTTAAGACTGATAATGCAATTTTAAATACACAATAAATATGAATGTTAAATCAGCGATGGATTTCTTTTTGTAAGTTAAGGGAAAACCTAAGAAATATACTTTAAATTAAAGAAATTAATCTAGGAAAAAAATTTTGTGAATAACCTTTAAATAAGAATGATCAGCTCAGCATGTCAGAATTACAGAAACGTCGTCATGTAGCTCACATAGTTTGAAAAAATACTAAAGAAAATAAACAAAATTAACTTCTGCCTTACTGTATATTGTTAAAGACTCAGTGAAATAAAAAGACATTATAAAAACTGGATGGCAGATTGATTTTTCATTATAGGGTAAAGGTTTACTTACAACTGAAAAACTGTGTCAGCAAGTAGTAATGGCTCTGAAATCTTTCTGTGGAAAGCAACAGAAGAAGGAAACAGCTATCTGCCTTAGTTCTCCAGTTTGTGTGGTGTGTACAGATAGTGGCGCAAGACTTTTTTGTCTCTGATGTTAAGAACACGTGGGGGAAATGTTTGGTTCTTTTGGCTTGTTTAGTGTATGTGTGTAATTAAATCTACAGAATGCAGGCAAATTATCCTTTTTTAAGCAATTTCTTCTCCTGTATTCTCTAGTATGCAAAATGAGACTGCAGTTTCCTTCAGTTACTCTCATTTAGTTGTTGAATTTCCTCTGATTAATAAAGATTAAATAATCTTAAGTCTCTAGGCTGTCTGTAAGCACACTGTTGGAAATATTTGATATTTAAAATTCCTGGTGTATTCATTCTCTTTGAAATATATGACAAAGGTTCAGTTTCTATTTCTTAACAATGAAGTGTATTCTAACAAGTGGCTTTCTAGCCGCTCATAAATTTCTAGTACTCATAAATTCAAAATTCATTAATGTTCTTTCATATTTATTTAAAATCAGCTGTTTATGGAAGTTAGTAAATTTACTCAAATATTTGTGGAAGGTGCACAAATAAACCAAAATTAAATACATATTTTTTCCTTGGAAATACTTTCTGAAAATATTTTTAGGTATTTGTCCACATTACATCTATATAAAACTCTCTCACAGAGCTGCACACAGACAAATAATATAAGAAAAAAAAATTGCGAGTAATAGCCACAATAAATATCCCAATCTTGTACCATAGTGACAAACGTATTTACATCACTAATTTGTCCTTCTGTAGACCTCACTGATGAATACTGATGTCTTCGCATTGCAGTTACAGGATTTGTGAGTTGTTTCTGTGACCTCCCACTGTGGTACATGAGGTTACTCAGTGCATCTGAGGGAGTCAGTAAGCAACTTTCAGTATTAGACCCTATACATTTAATTTTGGGCTAATAACCTGTTTAATTGAACAGGCGTTTGTTTAATTTTTTAATTATGATTGAAGAGGCAGTATCAAGCTATTTCTGGCACCAACAGTGATTGCTGAGTGGCTGGTTTTATAGCAGAACACAGTAAATTGTTTAAAACTTGTTTTCTGATCTTGATGGACAAACTTCATGCCATGCTCATTGTAAGCACAGTTGAAATAGCTTTTCTGGGAAACTTGGAGGAAATAGTAGGAAAGGAAGCTGGTCATGGTGCAAATCTTGTTTGTTTCCCTGGTAAAGATTACCTAGCGCTCAAATACATATTTCAGTCATTTACAATTTAGGCTGAATTTTGCCGAAGCATTTATGTTGCTTTATAGTCTCATTCTGAGTGATTGGGAGACTGGGCTCCTAATTTCCAGAGAGGCATTGCCACACAGTTCTCAAAGGACTTAAGCACCCACTGTGCTTAAGTTTATGCATACTTGTATTTAGAAAACTTCCCAGTCGATACAGATGCTTAATTTTTCAGAGAAAAATGACAGTTGCCAAGTTTCCACAGGCATTTTGTGGATTTGAATGCACAGCTTTCATCCTCACAGGTTTCGGTAGTCAAGCTCATAAGCCTCGTGAATCATTGTGTGAAAATACATCTTGAACTTCTCAGGGTTATGATTGCCAATGTTCTGTTTTCATTGCCAGTCTTAATTTTAAACTGGGACTCCTCAGTGCAGAGATATACCCTCAAACACAAATTGCTTTAGTAGTGATAGAAATTGAAGTTTGCATTTATTAGCACTGAAGAGATATTTTGAACTAAATTGAATATATGGATTTGAAGCAGACATACATTCCCATTACAGTAAGGCTTAATTTTACATTAAAAAAGCAGGTACTGCTGCAGTGTTAGCCTCAGAAACACTGAAAACCTCCTTTGAAAAATGTGCCTGTGTGTTGTTATTGCTAGTTTGTACCTAATTTCCGACGCTTGCATATTCCTGAGAGCATTTTTCTAGTAACTTTATTATCTGAATGATATTATCATTAAAAATTGAACAAATATAGTTTGACTTCCCTTTGAATAAAAGAACAGCTCTTTTGAGACATTTACTAAACTTTACTGCAGGCATTGTAATTCATATAACAGGAAATCTGACAGTTATTAAAACAAAACAAAACAAAACAAAGCAATAAAACCACCCAAAACCAGAGCATCACAAATACTTTTGATTGATTTATAGGGTGCAGGGGCAAATGAAGAATTGAAAGGGCCTTCTGCCGGTAGGTTAGACCCAGACTGTAAAACCTGGAGTTTAGACCTCCCACCTAGAGCAAGGGTAGACACATCCTTTTCTGACCTTTTCACGCCATATTCCCATATTCCTTATCATGAATGAGATGCAGGCATTAAATTTTGTGCAAAAAGGTTTCCCTCAGGTAGTTTATTTCTGTTACAGAAGACTTTTAACCTTCACTGCACCCAGCTCTGACAGCTGGAAGTGCCTGAAATTGTGTGGGGTGCATCATTCAGCACCTCTGCCTACTTGTCCCTCTTGGGTGGGATCCAGGGCTGGACTTGCTCCATTCAGGGTCCAAGCCCATGGCATGACAGTCTTGTGGGTCCCCAAAGACATGGCAGAAGGGGACCAAGAGCACAATAAGCGACAAAAGCCACGTTGTGCAAGACTGGAGTATCGGTGGTCGTAGAGGAAGCTTGCTGGTTACGTGCAGTAGCTGGAACAAATCCAGGAATAAGTAAAATGTCCGTTTCATGTGGAGCGTTCATGACATCATCTAAGCATGGGGGAAAGATTAGGAGTATATCAGCTAGCCCTCTTGAATGCTTTTTTCTCCTCGAACTGAAAAATGTTTTTCAGTTATGTTGAGCTGCTGAGGCAGTGGATGCCAGATGAATTTTGATAAGAAGCTAAAGGGAAAAAAACCAAAAGCAATACCTTAAACCCCTCCAGTGACCCTACTGACAGCTCTACATGTGTTTAGATATGTTTCCTGTTTAGACAGTCCCCACTGAATATGACCTTGGATTTCGACCTTTCATTAAGGAGAGGGGGTGTAAGCTTGTACACTGGGTGTATGCCTGTCATTTCTCAACCACTCCCATTTTCAGAAAAGTACTATTCTTCAGGTTACTGAGATTGGTTTTATTCTCCAAAATCTAATTCTGTAATTCTGTAGCTGAACTTGTCTTGCTGAATAGGGAAGGACGATTTGGTTTTCTTTGTCCCCGGTTGAGCATTGTGTTTTATCCTTCAAAAGTATTGTCAATGACTTCAGAAATGTAGTGTAGGATACAAACTCTACTGTATGCACAGACCACGTGAAATGCATATTAAAAATTCACAATAAAGATTATATTCTCCCCCTAATGTGCAGGGATTTACATATGTAACGCTAGGATGAAAAGTTATTATATCCACATAAAAAAAGGTACTTTAAAATGCAGAACATGGCCATCTTCCAAAGTGAATATTACAATATTAAATATTTGTAATACTGAATATATTGTTGTAATACTGTATGTGTGCCAATATTTTAACAGTGGCCATGCTCAAAGTCTTGCCAATTTGCACTTAGATAGATTAACTGAGTTATTTCAATATTATTTGGTATAACCATATCATCCCTGTTCTTACTACAGGGAGAATATGCAATAATTAAAATTATGTTCTATAACTACCTCTGAGATTGTTAATCAGTAACACTATACTGATTTGGTCATTCTAATGCATGTTTCAGGACTGAAATAGCACTAAAAATGTGGGGTTTAATGCTTAATTCTGTGGTCCAAATTCTCATAATTTGGTATTCCCACAGAAGCATATCTTGAGTGTAAGGCATCCAGGATGATGCTGCAGTGGGAAGGGGAGCAAGTCTAAAAGAAGTATTTTGACAGCCTGACAGTATTTTGACAGCAAGACCCTCCAGGAAGAGCAAAACTCAAAATAGCAAGCGAAGAATTAGTGGGAAACTGTATATGGTAAGAATAGTCCAAAAGACGGAAGCTGCTGAAAGAAGGAGAAAAAAACCCCAGAAAACAGAATAACAACAAAAGTAAGAGCTAGAGAGGGAGAAAGATTAAGAATTCTTTCTAACAACAGGCTGTTCAAATTTATTCATTACAGTGAGGCTATATGAGAGGCTTAAATACCTCTATAACCTTCACTTGAATACAAACCAAATTCTTGTCTTTGCCAGACTGATAGTGTTTCAAGAAAAAGTTTTTTGTGAGAATTTTATGTTTATTCATTTCATACTAATTCATGGAACTAAAGAAAACTTATGAGATCCAGCAAAAGTCTGTTTTGCCACAGCAACCTAGGAGTTTTCTGTGAGGTCTGTGCTTCCATTTACAGACTTGTACCTGAAGTTCATGCAACTTTTAAGGCTGCATTTAAAGTGAATTCTTTGTGAAAATGTCCATACAGTGCTTTTGTGTCAGAATAGCGCTTCCAGCACTAACAGAAGAGCCTGGCTACAGAGGAGTCCTGAATAACTTGGAAAACAGACAAGACAGCTGATTCACACCAATGATTGTCAATAGCACCTGGATTAGGTGGCACTAAGAAGCAAGAAAGGGAGGGAATTAGATTTGCCTGATATTCAAAGTTGGAAAAAGTTTTTCCAATATGAAATGGAAAATCATAAACCTCTCCATTGATTGTGTTGAAGGTAAACTAAATAAAGGCGGTTTCTTGTTTGACAGGTTGCATGGACAGTCTTACTCCTAAATATGAGTATCTTATTCCCTTCTAGTCTGCTAATACTGAGATATTTCTAAGCTCTTGCATGGACTCTATGTTTCAAATGCACAGCCAATAGAATAAGGCATGTGTAGTCATACAGATCTGTCACTTTTACATAGAAGAGGATGAGCCGTCAAACTTTGGTGTCTGGGTGTATAAATCCAGATCCTAGCCTTCTCCTCCATCTTGCTCACATACAAACACAGATGCACGTATGTATCATGCAGCCTGCAGTACAGAAACCGGTGTCTGCTTCTACATGAAGTCTACAGACTTCCACATGGCAAAGCAATAAAATGCATCACAGGAGCTTATAGTAGTAATTATTCTCAACCCTGTTTTAAAACAAGTGTTTGTGCTGTCACATTCTTTTTCTCCTGCCAGGATGGAGGCAGTGCATTAGCCAGAGACTGAGACACTCCTTGGGAAAAAACTATGGGAAGGGGGTTTTGGCACATTACTTTTCCACATCTCTTATCATCTCATATAAACTTAAGGGAATTTTCCAGTTTGTAATTGATAGAGGAATGTGTCAGAAAAGAAGTTTTAGATGAGACGCTACTCAGATTATTGTTGTAAATAATTGGATTGTTTCAGCTAGCACATCAGCTATTGTGAATGTGGTATGGCTGTTACTAACTAACATTGAAATATGTGTTATAAGATGACAGGCAGGTAATAGATCACAGACCAGAAAACACTGATTAAAGTTGTTTTTTTTTTTAATAATGGCCAGTGAGGATAGCATGGCACAAGTAAAAAGAGCAAATTTTGCAATTGAATCCCTTTGTTCAATGACATAATTATTTCCTTTTTTTTTCTACATTGTACTTCTTTAGAAAATTTTTAAACTTTCTTATTCAGAAAATAACGTGGGAGGGATTGCAGAAATATACTGTGACTCTTTTTTATAGGAAGCTTGATAGTAAACAAGACTTTTAGATATCAAGTAATATACATCTTTTTTAAAAAAGGGAATACAAAATTTTGTTGAGTAAGTTTTTAATTAATAAATAAATACAAATGAAAAGGGTATTGCAACATTGCAGCAAAATGTTTATTTTGTATGACATTAGGAGCTTTGTAGTGGTGAAGTCAGTGGAACTAAAGCTCCCTCATAATGGTCCGTGAAGGCTCTAAGATTCAACCATTTAAAGAGCAAAACCTTAACATGAATTAGATCAGACAAGATGCTGAACCCTCTGCAGGGTGCTGATACACACAATGGCTATATTGTGAGAAGTCTGACTCATAGTGTCTTACATAAAATATATTATATAAAGTAGCTCTTCACCCGCTGGCATACATTCAGAACTCCAGAAAGTTCTGCAGATCTCCCAAAGTTTGCATGTGTCGCCATGTTCGAGTCTGCCTGTGCATGTAAGTGGCCACCACTCTTAGATTTTATAAATACATATGCACTGATGATCAAACATTCCAAGTGCAGTTGTAGCAGTAGTCAATGAGGAAAGAGGAGTGTGCCTGTTGGAAAATTTGGCAAATGTTGCACTTTGCCAAAAATGTTACTGCAGTTTTAGTATCTGCACAAAGCAAATAAGAATTTAGTCTGTGTGTGGAGGATTTTGTGTAGTAAGTGGCCTGAAATGAAACAGGCGTCTTCCTTCAAATGCTAGTATGAAATGGTCCATCATTCTATGTATTATGATTAATAGTTGTTATTACTATTATTTTTTAAATTGCCAATATGCTGAAATGTACAATAGGAATTATATTTTAGCCTACAAGCACATCTCGTTCAGCTCAGCTTTGCTTTACATCTCACAGGCTCTCAGCCCATTAATCACAAGGTGACACTCCTAAGTGGTAAACCTGATGATACATATTAATATTTATGGTTTTACTGTACTGTACTCTTGCTTTTGCTATGCTGGGAAAGAGCAGTGCTGTCTATCAGTATGAGCTAACACTTCTTTAAAGCTGTAAACTGACAAGCATCACACTGGCATTTTTACTAATTATTTTACCAAGCTGATGACAACTAATCAAACTGAACTGCCAGGCGGCCTGCTTATGCAGTGGCTGGCACTAGTTGCTTTTGGTACCTGAGCTGTGGTTTTAGGGATTTTCTTTCTTACCAGGGTCTGCTGAATATGGCATACTTCCTGAATGCAGATTGGTTTACTAAACTTAAAGGAAAAACAAAGCAACTGTAAGCCTCAAATCATCCAGCCTTGAGATATTCTTTCATTTAATGAAAACAGACATTTTCAGGGGAAGCTACTGCATCATTTGGAAATCAGGCCAAGCATCCAGGTATATGTAAATGTAGTGACTTACTTTGAAACATGGGGTTTTCTGTTTTTTTTTTAACAAGATTTACATTTTAGGGAGTGGTCTGATTGTCGGTGGCTACTGTAAAAATGAACTGTTAGAAATGTCAGAATTTTCATATTAAAAGCTATGACAACATTTGACCTTCAAAAGCATCAATTTTTTCAATGGTCCGAGGCTTTCCCGCTGGCCTCATGTACACAGTCCTTGAAGCTCAGTTTGTGAGTCATTAACATAGATAGAGCCACTTGTGTGCAGTATTTCTATTGGTAAATATTGTACCTTGAGAATATTGGCTCAGCTGATGTTTGGGTTCATGAATTCAGAGATTTTTTGGCAACTGTTAAACTTCTGTAAATGGAGCCCTGCATGAAGAAATGCCTGTGATCTTTTTTAGCAGAGCTGACATGGTGTCTCTCTAGCTGAAAATAAATTGGTCTAATGCTGAAGCCAGATCCCAAGCTGCACGTACTTTTCTTAAGTAGCTCTCCCAATCCTTAGTGAAGTCTTTAAAAAATACATTTACTACAGTAGATAATAATGCATCTAGTGGTGTTATTTTGTGCAAATGACAACTAATGAATTGTGAATATTCTCTATTACTAACATCTAATCAATGGTAATGATGGCTTCAGAGAAAATCTGCCATCAAATACTATAAAAGCATACTTGAAAGCATCTGCGGCTTTTTTGTGTGTATTTATATATATATAATATTATATATGGTATGCATTCGTATATGTATGTGTACACACAGAGAGAGGCACACATGTATTTATATAGCCATATCTTCTCAGGTCTCGTTATGGCCGTGTTCCACCACCTTATCCTCTCTGTTTGAACTATTTATTGTTGATTCATTCTAGAACGTTAAAATCAAAATAGTCAAAGTTTTTGATTAATCAAAAATACTATAGTTTTGATCATGGTATTCTTTCCTAAGCTGTATGATCGTACATGTGCAGTGTTTGTGGAAAGCTCCATCATGTTTCCTTAGGGTGCATGTATGTATTTATACACACATGTTTTTGGCAAAACTTATCCTTGCATGTTGACTCAATAGGCTCTGGTAAAATGTGACACTGCATGTCAGCCGTAAAATGCAGTAAAAATAAATTTCTGCAACAGCTGTTTTACGTGTCAACTACAGTGTTTAGTTCTATACGAAAGAAAAGTAAGAAAAATACTGCAACCACATCAACAGGGTAACTATCTTCTTTGATGTACTCGTTTCCTACTACCTTGATTCCTCGTCATACTACAGTACACAGAAAGATTATGCCTGCACTGCGTATGAGGTTTGCCCTTGATGAATCCAGTCATTGCAGCTTTCACAAAGAACAAGCCTGTCTAAAACCAGAGTGGATTTGTAAAGTGTTTACTAAGCTTTAAAATCCAGCATAACAGGCGTGATTAAATAGACACCAATGACAAACAAACAGTTCTGTAAGAAACAGCACAGCACATAACAATAACTGTTCCACAAGTTTACTGTTTGTTGCTTCTGCTTTCAGGGAAATTGAAAATATGCAATTTTTTTTTTTTTTTTTTTTTTCAGAATTTGTTGGTGTACTTGAAGAGCTCTGTTTGTTTGGGGGTATGTGCCAATTTATTATAAAACAATGCTCTTTTTACTTCCAGTGGAATAAATAAAATTACTATTGTGAACAAGACATTGTTGTGGTTCAGGTGTGAAGGCACTGCTGAACAAGCAGCTGGTTATTTCATTCTGTGACAACAGACAGTGCATTGCTTCATAGCTACACTGTGACAGCAAGTGACTGATCTGTTTCATGGTCTCCCATTTAAGGGGACAAACCACCTAGCAAACTGGTGGCCAACTTTATGTACTCTGATTGCAGCAAGGTCTCTCTTCTACAGACTAGCAGGGACATTCGAGCAAGGGGAAGCGTCCTGGCTGTGTTGAGTGAGCTCCTGCGGCCCTAACAGAGCTTGTGTGGATTGTGCGAGAAGTGCCTCGCCCAAGGTCATGCTACAAGTCAGGGTCCGATCTGGAAGAATCATTGAGGAACACAGGTTCTTTGTCCCATCGTTACAAACAGCTGCATACCAACAGTTACCTTAATCTGTACAAATGAAAACTAATAGAACTACTTTTACACTATGTCAGTGGGGAAAAAAAAAAGATAAAACACATTCTACTGCTATTCCTTTGACAAGTGGCAAGGAATGCAAAATTCTGAGTGGAGTCTTCTGTCCATCAGCAGTAAAGCAGCCTTTAAGCAATATAATTAAATACACTTGATAAAGTTGATCTTATCTCCCTAATGACTCCTTTCATTTAAAAAAGAATAACTGAGAATATAAATCACCACAGTAAATAGGAGACCAGCAGCCACATTGCACAAGAAGATATAGACAGCATTGTCTAAAACCCCTGAAGAGGGGCAAATTGTTGACCTACATTTAAGCCAGCAGTCTCAGGTGTGTCTGTAGCTTCTAGGAGAAACACAGAGAAGGGCTGGAAAAGGCTTCTGTAAATCCTGTGTGCCTGATACCTCATTTTGTCAGTTTTATGCCACTGCAACACTACTGAAGTCTCTCTAACTGTTACATAATTGTCATTTTGATGTGCTTTTCTGTTAAAGTAGTTAAGTTTACTTTTCAACTTTTAGGTCTGATTTGCCTATGGTCAAGAGTTCTGACAAAGCACAACATGTTGGGGAGGTTGTGATGGAGAGAGAGTCCCAGGACCAATCACAAAAGGAAGAGGGAGGAGACATAGGCAGGAATAGAGCATTAACTATACAGGCACCCAGCACATTCCTCTTCATACTGTTCATCCCCTCTTACACTCCTGTGTATTTTCATTTTAGACTTGGACTGGATGCTATGTGTGGCTTTCTGTAAGCTGTCACTTGTGTCTCCAGTAAAGATATCGCAGCATCTCAGATGAGGAGGGTAGGTTTGCAGAGACAAGAAGGGCTCCTCTCCTTGCAGATCTCATGAATTCCTGCTTGGAGTGCTAGATTTTTGAGCAGAAACTGTGATTTGCTTGCATCCCACCTCTACCTGAGCTCCGAACTGGGATAAGCATAAACCATAAGTTCACTGAGTTACGCTGGCACGTGGCAATGCTTGCACTAAGAAAGTCAGCGTGTCATCCAAAACTGTTATTGCTGGTAGAACTCCACACTAACATGGCTTCTAGACAAGGGTGTTTTTGTCTGAGAATTATCCCACTCAGAGCCTACCTGTTTGTGGCAAGGGCTCCATAGTTTTACAGCAAGCCTGAAAAAACAAGTAGACCGTTGTACTCTCTTCAAACACTGCATAAGGGCTCTCCTTCTCCCTGCAAGAAAAGGTTGTTGTTTATAGTTCTGTGCTACTGTTTTATGTTTTTTGGTAGTGACACATTTAGCTATACAAAATATCTTCGTTACTGACAGCCCCAGGAGAGGTAGGTGCCTGTTACCACATCGTGCTATGCTGTACTGTGTTGTGAGTGCACTGCAGTGACTGGGGAAAGATTATGAAATAACTCCAGGACAACTGTGGCTGTTCTGGAAGATGGAGCACAGCACCGCAGCGGTTATAAGGGTGGGTTTTTTCCTCCATGGTTATTGCATCCCAAAGTGGTTGTGTCAGGATATCACCACTTCTTTTTCCTGTTTCTTCAACCACTAAACTAGGCTCAGAATTTGATTTGGCAGCTGCTGAGCCACCCTAATATAGCAGCAGACGAATCTAGGCAAAGAACAGATCTATCACTGTATCTGACTGATCTCTCTGCTTATGCACAGTGACAAATTCTCACCTCTCCATATAGATCAGCAAGCTCTGTAACCAGTCAGTCACGCATAAGTTGTGACAGCGCATCACAAGATTGGCAATTTGGAACCCCAGAGTACAAGGTAAAACATGCCGGGGTTTTTTACATGAAAACAGCAGCCTTTTCCGTTCCAATACTTTTTACCACCCTCACCACCCTTTCACATCCTTTCACAAGAAAACATAATGTTCTTCTCTCTTCCAATACATAGAAAAACATACAAAGCAAGGAAGTAATGAAAACAAATCTTTCAAGATTAATTTTCTGTAACATTTATTTCTTTTTCTTTAACTTATTTTCGTTCTCTCAGCTCCAGACTGGTTAAGAAAGAAATTTTCACTTGCTATGTTACCTTTAAAATGAGAAGTTGAAAACCTCAATCTTGAGATAAAAATTTAGGTATGTCAATTGATAGAAAAAAGGAGATGGTCATGAGAAGAATAATATAGATACAATAAGTATCATCAGCTGTCTTTGACTTCAGTGAAAATTTGAAACACATGGCTTGGTTTTAGAAGCTACTGATATGGATAAATGATATTTTAAAAGTAGCTTTACGTGTTACATTGCTTTTCTATAGAATTTGGATTACTAAAATACTTTGGTATGTCAGAAAACCCATCCCGGTTAGACACGGGCTTTCAGTTAGACACTTAGCCAAAAGTCTTAGAAACAGGAGCTGCTGAAGAACATGTGCATTTTTTATGTTTGCATGTTGAATGAAGCCATTAGTAACCACAGAAATAGGGAAATGGAGTTGAAATATATAAAACATCAGTTAAAATAAATAAGTACAAAATAAGTGGATTTTCGAGCATTTTTATTGTTAAGAGAAGCTATGGGGCACAAATGAAATGTGCTTATTCTCCCTAACATGGGAATATTGATAACACTGAAAAATATGCTTTATGGCTTCCTCTGAAAATGTTAATAAAAAAAAATTAGTTTCCAGGTCAGAAAGAGAGGAGATTTACAGAAGGACAAATTAATAAATAAGGTTATAGAACATACACATTTAACTTTCATATTAGACTTGATGTTCTGTGTTCTGTTGCGTGATATGAGTCTAATGAAGATCTGCCCATTGCATCGCAGCATGGGACTACTATCAAGTAGATGCTATTATTGACATTACATTTAATATGATAGTTCTCCCACTTTTTTTGATCACTGTACCTAATATGTATTCATTTTTTTATGGACCACTGTTCAACCCTAGCATTAAACTTTTAATTTTAAACTCTCTTTAAGATTATATAAATGGAAATAAAATAATAGCTTCTCTGGAGCAGCTGCAGGCTGCTGAGCATGGCCTTACAAACCACCCACCAATCTATAGTCCACAATCTGAAAACTGATGTTTGATGGGTTTATCTGATCTTTTTTTTTTTTTTTTTTTTTTTACAGTTTGCATATAATTAGTTGGGCTCAGCTTGTTTCCTAGAGTTTTATCTACGTTCTGAAAACCAGAGTTTCGTTGTTGGTAGAGATCACAAACTCTGAGTTGGACATAAAACAGACCTATGTTCTCAAGAGATAGTCACTGCTTTCTGAAGTGCCAGCATGCAGGCTTTCAGAAAATACCATAGTCTACTGCAGCAGTCTATGCAGTGAGAATGAATAATAAAAGAACATGTTGCAAAGTATGGCATTGGTCACTGAGACCAGCACGGAAGCCTGGCATCCTTTAGTATTAGAAAATTCAGGTGTTAGAATAATAGAAGCTTTGAAACCATCCAATGTATTAATTATGCAGGCTGTATTGTTCTGGGTCCCTGTTTCCTAGGCCTGAAGTGCCATTGGTTGTAATGATGATCCAGACTACCAGTGTAGCAAGAACACACACTTGCAATGGCTTATTTTCTTTCATGAGAGGTGAAGCCTCAAAGCTTTCATTTTTTAATGAACATAACACATAGAAATACTTGGTTCGTCAACATACTTTGGTATATACCTAGCTTTGGAGCCTTAGTAGAAATGAAGTATTTTTAATTGATACAAGAATAGGACATCATATCTGAAATTATTATTGCTGATTTTTCTATTATGAGAAATAATGTACTTTTACAACACTGTAAATTCTGGAGTGAAATGGCCATGTTCAAAATGTTGCACATGGCAGTGGTTCTAAGAGGATATTTGCCAAACAAGGCAGCTCATAAGGGATAACTCTGAAGGCAGTCAAGTTTAGACAGTAGAGTTTCCAGAGTGCAAGCCCTTTGGGATTTGCCTTCCCTCCATAACAGTTTCAAGGGATCACTTTCAAAATCTTGTTTTTACTTTAGCTGGCAAGGTGTTGGTCAGTTATTTTTATAGGACTTAGAGAACCTCAGGGACATCCAGTTCAGCCAATGGTGAAAGTAATGGTTAAAAGTAAATAAATTCCAGCCTCCAGGGGTGTTACAGAATATGTGAATATTTATAGAATGATCCATACTGTTTGCAGGTCATGAGGATGACCAGCTTTGAGCAGGTGGAGGAAAAAATTAATCCAAGGTGAGGAAAAAAGTGTAAGACTAAATGCTTCTACATAAGACAGACAAAACATCTGTTGAGGAGAGCTAGAGAAGTTCATTGCATGCCAGTACTTACAGAAAACCTATAGGGCATCATGTGTAAGAATGGAAGGACTCTAATGACACAGGTCCTTCCGTTCAAGGTACCGTGATAAATCTGGTGTAATTCACAATGAAGCCATTTTCCAGAAACACTTATTTAATTAAATGAGCATCATTTCTAGAGAGTTCACCATAACAAAAACCAACCAAACAAAAAAAAATCAAAGCAAGTATTATTTCTAGCACCACAATGCTAATGATATTTAATATGGAATATTGAAATATCAACCTGATTTCAGTTCTCCAGAGATATACTGAGGAGGGAGCAACCTAGTGCTTCTGGTGCCATCTTTCTCAATAGTAAGACAAATCGCTTTGACAGACAGTTCTGACTCTTCTTGACCAGAAATATGAACTGTCTTTGGGTGTTCCATAAAATTAGTGGTATTTTAAAAAGAAAATAAACTATCTCTTGACATATAGCTTGTTACAAGCCAGCAAAATACCCTCCAACTGATACTTAAAAGTAAGTAGATTTCTCTTTTTTTTGTTTTGTTTTGTTGAATTGGAAAGAATCATTATCAGCCTAACAGAACAAAGTATTGGATTTTCCAGAAAAACAGAAAATCAACATGCTAAGTTCTACATTTAGTACCAAATCATAGTGTAAACTGAAAAAGTCTAGAGCAGTTGCTCATAAGGGAAAGTAGCATCATATAACCTTTAAATTACAGAAGAAAGAAGGTCCTTCATTTTAATCTTAACTATCTGTTACTCAGTAAGTATCCCTGTCCGAGATCAGCTTTACTTGACCTTCCTAGAAGCATGCTGCAATGCAAGACTTGGAAAAATAGTTGTGAATATTGTGTGGGAAAATACCCACATGCATTACTCTTTTCACATTTTGTAGGGCAAAATAAACACTATGCAACAAAAGCAACATTAAAAATCACAAAAAAATCTGAGTCAAAAGTACGTCCTGTTCTATTATATCACAGCACTAAGGGAAACACTTTATACATTCTTAGTCCCCAAACCTTTCCTTCCAAAAGATGGAGGTAACCCGTGAGATAATTTTTCCTCAAATTAAGTTCTGTTTTCAAAATGCAGACAGGTATTCAAAGTATTCTTGTGTTTAGGTAACTAGATGGCTGAAACCCCTTTCTAACCAGTGGGAGGGGAAAATTTAGCTGCTTCACCCTTAATTGCTAAAGGATGTTCTAAGTTATTTTAAGTTCCTGTATTTCGCACTATGTGGTTTTTGATTCACTGGGATTTTTCCTTCTTCTTTTGACTACATTTGCAACTTCTGCATCTATTCTTTATTTTAGGAAGAGGGAAAATGCCATCCCAGTGCTCTCAGTTGCACTGGAGGCAGCACAAAGAGTGAGAAACACATAATTCCTCCAGCACTTCCAAGATCTCTGTGGCAGATGGGTAATTTAGCATGTGCTGTGTTTGTGACTCACAACCACCCAGGCAGTGTGCAGGGAAGAGCACCAGTTCTGCCTGGCATCCATGGGCAGCTGTGCCAGAGGAAGCAAGACATGATAGGAAGCGCTGAAGTCTACAGTAGGGTTCTGGTCAGTGTCTGATGGTCTAAAAAATGAGCAAGTGCTCTGCAACTATCCAAAAAAACGGCTTTCCAGGATGCCTGGATGAGATCTGAGTGTTGAACAGTGCGAAATTTGGGAGAAAAAGGCAGCTTTCCTGTTGCCTGTGATCTTTAAGTCATTGTGCAAATCTGTGAGAACTTTCTACAAAGAAGACAGTCACTACCCTTTATCATCACAGGTACACAATTGGTCAGTCATTGGATATGTGTTAGGCAGAAAGTAAATTGATTGGTTTATAAAAGACTTCTTTTTCCATGCAACATGCAACATCCATTGTCTTTGCTCCCTTGCTAAAGTATCCATTTCTTGGTAAGCTTTTTAGAGAACAGAAAACTTCACTTTAGGAGAATAGCTTCAGTTCCCTTTCATTTGGCTAAGTCAACAAATAACTGGTAATATAATTCCCTAAGTAAAAAAGAAATCAAGTCACTAGTGTGCTTAGAAATGCAGTATGCTTTGTATTTTCTCAAAAACCCAATTGCTTTTTTAAAAAAGTCACAACACACACAAACAAAAGAAAAAAAAAAAAAAAAAAAAAAAGAAAAAGAGGAGGGTGGGAAAGAGAGAAGCCAAGGGGCTACTTTATGCTTTTAGTTTCATAGTAATTCCACTGAAACCCTAGATGGAAATGGATATGAAAATGGATGCAACTGAAAGGCTGGTTTATATATGTGCTCCTAAAAACATAAAATAGGAAATTGAGCATGTATCCCAAATACATTTTCCTACATTAAGAAAGTTAATTTATACTGGCGTAAGGTAATAGGAAATCTTTATCCTCCTGCAATCATACACTGGCTAAGTTAAGTTTTTATAACCTTTAAATGAGATAGGACCTCTCTTTACCTCCTTTCTGTCTTGCAGATAAATAACAATAATTTGGGGAACAAGTAGGGGGACTGAGACCTTTGGGAATCATATAGAGCTGAAATGCTTTCCAAGATTAAAGAACAAGATTCAGATAGTCATGCCCAATCACTGAACTGATCTGCAGATACTTTTAAGTACATTATATAATGCCAGGAGCTGAGGGGGGCCAATGGAGACAAACTGCCTAGCACTCATAGATAAAATGAGAGGTCTGCTGAAACCTGTATTAAGATGGTACTACCTGATAGTGGGCCATTTTGTGTCCAGAAATATAATCTGTAAGTTGTACATGTGCATTACAAAAGGTTATAAAAAAAAAGGTTCATGTTCCAATATAAACTAGTTGATACTGGAGTCAGGAAAGCATTGTTCAGCCCACTGTTCAAGCAGGAGGCTGGACTAGATGACTCTCTTCCAACCTGAATTATTCTGTGGTTCTGCAGTTATCCAGCTCTTTATCTAAGCATTTGCAGAAATGTGTGAAATTCTGGAGGCTTTCAGATTTCTCTGAAGAATTTGGACTGCCCTATAAGGAAGGAGCATATCCAGGTTATTGGAGTCTCTTCTCTGATCCTATATGACATATCCTACTTTCCTAAGTGTAATGCAGTTTAATTGGTGCCTGCATAACTTCATTTTAGGCAATTCTATGTAATTCAACCAATGAAGTGTGGCTTCAAAAGATGAAGCCCTTGACAATAATGTAGTCCCAGGGAAGGAGGTTTGGATGCAATCAAAGGAAATGAAGTGATATATTATGGAAAGATGTAGGTCCTTTGTCATTTGCAGGTGAATGCCTATCTCTATTTAACGATTTTCCCTCTACACCAATCAATATGCCTGTAATGAGGAAAGTCTATGCCGTAGCATTCCGGCATGCATCAAGAGGTCATGCATTGGCCTAGCAGATTCGAGACAATAGGAGTATTGCCTAATATTCTTGTCAAAATCTGTGTTTAGGTTGCCAACCCACATGCCAAAGTTTAGGGCTTTTTGAAACTGGGGTTTAGAGTGTGGTTCATCTTTAATGTAAATATTTTTAAACAAAAATTAACATTTTGTTTGGGGGTTGGAGATCAGCTACTATCCTAAACAGTCTAAGATAAATTTTATGCTAGTTTATGCAAAATGTCATCATGCATGGATTAAGCATGAATGAATGCCCATACTACTCAAAAGTTGCCATTAACTTTTCAAATGTCTCCATTTTAGAAGTTAAATTGAGACCTCCAAGTGCCATTTTCACCATGTGGTACTTTGACAGTACAGTAATATATCAGTTTCCCTCAAAAAGTCATTCATATGAGGTAGATTAATGCAAAAACTGTAAAAGTTTCTGACAGTACATTTGAAAATGATGTGTTTTCTTAAGAATAATCCATCCATTCTCTCCGTCATCCTCACTACTTATACCTGTACCATGAGAAAGACTATATGGGTCAGACTATATGCTGGAGTTTTTTGTTTATTTTCTCTTGTCCTGTATGCATATAAACATTTTATTTTTTCTTCCATTGTTGATCTTCTTTTTCTTGAGCATTCAGGACTGTAGTCACAGTTTTACCTAGGTGGCATAATTTTGAATCCTCACTCCCCAGCACTCCATAGTAAATGTGAGAACAAATCATGCTGATGCCCGAGATTAATTTCTTTAAAAATCACGTTTGAAAATCTTTAAGAAATAAATGGAGTGCCATTACTCCTTTCACAGAATTCTTATCTGGTTGAAACTTGAAGATAAGTTCGATTTTTGTCAAAGAACGGATTAGTGCAGATAGTTCCAGAAGAAACAGAAAATGGTTGAAATACTAACCTGGCTGTTCTGATGATCTAAAAGTACTTAGGCAACACAGGTTGGGGAACTTTTTCTTCCTTCTTGCCAGACATTTTGGATTAAATGGTGTTACACAAAATCTTGTTTGTAGCCTCTCATTGCAACTAATGTTTGTGTAAGTAAGTGTCATATAATTGCCCTGGGGAGTATATAAATAGGAAAAAGCCGAAGCTGGGAATATTATGTATTATGTATGACCACAACAAAACCAGGTTGAACCTTACTTACTTTCCCAGTTCCTCTTTTCCTTATCCCTTTAACTGCTTGATTTCCTGATGTGCTGAAGATATAACATGGTCTGGCTCTTATGCAAGTCTGAAATCAGAGCTGGCATGTGGTTTCTTTCAGCCTGTCAAAGATGCAGTATGCTATATTCCATTCAACAATGCTATTCAATACAGCATATGACTGTAAATCTTCTTTTTACGTACATTGCAGTAGAGACCTTTGTCCCTTGTGATTTACTAGGTTTTATTCAGCTGTAAAAGGACTGGTGTTCAAGAGCTGTTTCAGGAGGGACTTAACTAGTCCTGAGTCGGGGTAAAAAGGTGGTAAATTCTGTGGTTAAAAAGAAAAAAAAAAAAAAGCAAAACCCAAAACAAACCAACCAACAAAAAAAAAATCCACAACGAAATAAAAACAGATCAAAATTTTTATTTACTTCATGGTTGCTGCAAAAATTCTGAACACATATTGCTTACAAAATTGTAGGTCAGGAGCAAATAACTGGAAACGCGACGCTGAAAGCCTCTGCAGTCAGGAAGGCAGTATTTTGTTTAATGACCATTTTTAACTCCTGAAAGTTTTTACTGTTTAACTTTATACTACCACATAATCAGGCTAGGGCTTGGACTCATTTTTTTAAAAGTAACTGCAAACAAGAGCTAATAATGCTGTGTTTAGCTGCTTGTGAATGTAGATTTGACATGGCAGCTTTTGTATGTCAGAAAGAAAGAAGGAATTAGTGTCTGTAAGCCTACCAGAAGTTTCCATAGAAGACATGCATCAAGCCAACACTGCTGAAGACACAGTTTAGACTCTGGTTAAAAATATATGTTTAAGCCTTAAAGTCCTGTCAGTTATTGTATTTGTATTGCCAAGATTTAACTAGACTCCACTAAAATCATGTATTGTATTGCTACTAAGTGTCAGCTATCTTCTGCCTATATGCCATTTCAACCTAGATTTTTGAATAAAGCATTTTTGAAGATTTAAACCGTGGAATTAACCCATTCTACACTGAGTTTCTGAGCCATTAAGAAGCTTCATATAGATCAGTTGAAAAACATTATGCCAAAGTTTTTGTCATTCAAAATGCCAAGATCTCCCTGGAAGCACAGGGTAGGTTTCCAGATCTCTGCAGAATGATAAGGCTTAACTGGCCAATGAAACATTTGTCCCTTCTTACAGTAGGTAGCACGGCAAATTGTAAATACACACAGTTAAGAAGCTACTGATGTTGCTATTGATCCATAACATCTAACATGCACAGGCCAGTCTATTGTTCTGCAGACAGCTAGGATAAATATGCAGTCCAGAAAAGCTCACATTTGAACTCAAATAGTCTTAATAGGGATTTAAAGGGGAATATGCATGAAAAAAAAAAAGTTTTCTTCTTTTGCACATTTAAAAAAAAAGCCTTGGGATGGTTCAAAAGCATATATTATCCAAGGAGGTATCGTACCTAAGACAAACCCTTTAGTACCCTAAACAAGATGCTCCAATAAGCAGAAAATGTAAATGGATGTGATGAAGTAAGAGTGAATGAAGAGGAAACTAAAAAGAGTTCTGTCAGTTATTTATTAATTATTCTAAAAAGAAGTGAAAATGCAGGGGGGCGCATTTTGGGTATACTTATATATTTATATACAAGGCAAAGGTTTGGTGTTTTTTAGTATTACACATAAATATAAAGGAAAAAATAGTGAGAAAACTGTAGTTATTGGGTGAAGGGCTGTGAAAACAAAAACAAATTATGGGGTGGTTGAAATCAATGTTGTTAGGTCAATAGGATAAAACATGAGCTATTTTATATATTGTTGTAAATGGTTGAGAAGAGTGTGCACTAGCATAAAAGAAATTATACACTAGAACGAAATATTTAGGAGATGTTCAATTTCTTATCGCATTTTAGGGTTCATTTCTTTATATAATCATCTGAAATGAAGTTTCAGGTATGCACTCTGCACTGCTTGAAGTTGAAAAAACACTCAGCTCTCCCCTGACTACTCATCTATGTGGGCTTCATACAAAAGATAGGAATTACACTCATAATAGGATGATTGTAGTAAATTTGCCACAGAAAAATTATAAAAATGCAGTCTGTTGTATGCTAGATATTTATGTCACTAATGTTAACTCATGTTAATGCGAAAGTTAGACTTAAAAATGCATCTCCAAATAAGAGTTTAAGTGTCATGGAAAGTATAATTTACAGGCTTGATGGTGAGTTGTCTTCAGTCAGTGAACTTGATGTTCCTCTGTTCGTGGCCACAGTGTCTCCATAAAGCAGTAGAAATTATACAATTCTGATGGAAGGCACCACAAAGTAGTAAGATGTTTGCATGACAATATTGTATATAATGTTGCCCAAGAATCCCAGAACAGAAATCAGGATTTTAATAGGTATGTCTTTTTAAATAAAAGCTTCTAGATAATGTCAGTATAATGAATATCTTGACCTTACTTGCATGTGCAGTTTCAGTTTTTCCTACAGAAATTGAAATTTCTTGCCAGTTTATACTTCGCAGAATATATCACCGGATCAGGACTTGAACAAAACCACATTCCTATATGTGTACCTCTATGTGTGCATGCACATAATTTAATGTCGAGCAATCAAAGGTAATTGTTTAGTGCAACAATTTTCCTGGTGGTACAGTGATCACAACAGAGTTATCCGGGTTACACATGCGATTACCACCCTTGCAAAATTTCCTTCTGTGTAAAATATGCAGGAAAATATGAATTGCTTTTGGAATAGCAACAATCAGGAAAAAATATTTTAAAACATAATAATAATAATAAATTCTAGCAAAACTTCTAAATATTTGATCTTTAAACTGAAATGTTTTTTTTCCCCTAGCTTTTTTTTTTCTTTAAAAGGGGTACTTGATGTCCTTGAATTTACCTTTTGCCCACCACCTTGGTTTCTAATCCTCTAAAACCTTTAATGTAATCCTTGATAATTTTAAGTTATGAAGCATTTCAGTAGGTTTATAATTTCTACTATTTTTGGTGATGATTGTGTAATCAAATAGTTGTCATATAATTGAGATCAAAATGTATAATCCCAGAAATGTTTAGAGCCATGTAAAATTCACTGAATTTAATTGAAATGGTTAGAAGATTAGGAATGATATTTTAAAAGAGTGCTATGGTAGAAAGGGGATTTGAACTATACTTAGGCATTTTTATACTTAGCTGAACTGTTAAAATCTTTCAGATTTTTTGATCAAGGAGAAAAAGAAATTTATTGTAACACACAAAAAAAAAAAAGGGCAGGCAAAAGTGCAATGCGATTTCAAAGCTGCATCTGCAGATCACTGAAAGGCTTGGATTCTTCTGTGGATTTCCTAGGAGTACAGAGAGTAAAACCACTTTTTTCAAAGTTGGGTCTGAAACAAAGCCTCAGCTAATACCTGGTATTTAGAGTCTCTAGTTTTAGCTAAATCAAGACATTTGAAGACCTTAAACTTGAAAGTTAATGCTGAAATCATGCAAAGTAGAGCATGTGCATGAGTTTATATAATGTCTAAATCACTCTTGCTTACAGGAATGCAGAATTTTATGTTACTTCCTATTGTGAGAATAAAAGATGTCCACAGGAATGTTTCATTAGGTAACAGGCTTTCAACTCTTAGCAGATCTGGCCACAGATTTTTTTTTACAGTTCAGGAACAATTTTTACAATTTATAGAATGCGCAAATTAAAAAGATATTATGTACAGCAGCCCTTAAAACTGTAGTGATGTGCTTCTTTCTTTTATAAATGTCTGTTGTACTGATTAAGGTTGCTGGATTAGTATCAGCCACCAGTTCTTCCCCCCACTTAAATCTGATGTGTTCAATTACCTGTTTTTTTTTTTAACTTTCTTCCATTTGGATCAGGTCCTCTACATTTTGACTACCTCTTAAAATATCCTGAAAGCTGGGGAACTGCAGGTCATTGGTATTTCTTGCAGAACAGGACCTTATTTTGTATCTGAAAAGCGAGGATTGAAAGTGCCAGAAAGCAAAACTTTTTGTCTGATCTGTTATAAAGGATAACTGACTAGGTGTTTTCTTATAAAAGGCTTTTAGAAGTTTTTGAACAAGTGATGTTTATTTTGGCTAATGTAAATTTAAGTAGCTGCACTGTACATGGTAAAATGGAAAACAACATAATGTTTTGGTAGCAAAACATGCTAACTCTTTTTCCTATATGTCAATAGCCTCCTTTGTCCTCCTATCCCTACACATATCAAAATTCAGCCTACAGTTATGATATTGAATATGTATGACATGATAGAATAAAAAATTAAATATAATTCAGCACTGGACAGCACTTTTGGAAAGATGAGTAAATTAGGTTAAAACTGCTTCATTTCTATGTTTGGCTGCAGTATTTATTTACATTAATTTTCCAGAAATGAAAGTCAATGTGGTGATGATGATGATAATATTTCCTATTTTACCTAGTGGTACAGAAAAGTGACAGCATGAATGTGGCTATAAACAGAACTATCACTTCTTCTCCCCAGAAGAACCAATTAGAACGTAACAGATTTCTTCTCATAATAAGTCACCTGTAGCTTTCAATCTTCTGTTCATGATAAAAAAGAAAAATCAAGTAAATTAGAAGTGTTCTGCCATTTAAAGTACTGAGATTTTTAAAATACAAAATAGAAATAACTCTGACTCTCATAAAGAAAAATAAATTTATTGCAACCATTTCTAAGCCTCTGATGTTCTGGAATTCATGCTGTGAATCTAAACGATGAAATTCATTAGTCTCAACGTTGTATATTCTTAACTGAAAAATTCAGAAATAACCCAAATTCTACATTACTATGTCCTGTTTACACATGCAAGCTGTCACCATCATATACTGGGCCCTGTGAAATTGCTTCACAGTTAAAGTTTGAAGGATGGGGTTAGATGATCGTCAGAGCCATTTAGAAAAATTGTCCAGCTGATATGCTGTGGAAGTGGTACTGTATTAATAAATAATCTCACCTATGAATATCAAGATAATAAATTTTTGTGCAGGGTGATTATGTATTCAGATACATGTGTTGGTTGAATGGCATAACTATACAGTTATAAACTCGCTGCTGACGTCTTGGGAAAAAAAAAGGCTTGTTTGTGGTTTCTTTGACCTGAATATAAAGTGGAGTTCACAAGTAACTAGTTTAACAAGTTACATATGTTGGTGATACCTTCTACACCAGGTAAAAAAAAGTTGCTAAATTACATTTTTAATCTCATCATTCTCAAATGTGATATCATAAAAGTAAGCTTGGCCAGGCTCTCAACTGCAGTAAGTCAGTAGCTCCATTAAAGTCAGTGTAATATTGGTGTACTACAGCTAAGAATCTGTAGTCTGGAGTTCTACTTGGCATGAATTTCACAGGTCAGGTACCTGTGGTCAGGTACACTTAATTGAGTGGTGATGGGCCTCACTGTCACAGGCATGTATTGGGAGGTATTGCAGGTATGGGGAATGTTTACCACAGGCACAGCGTATACTTGAGAAGGCAAAGACCACCACCTTACTCCTCTTAGCCACTGCCGTGATTCACATCCCTTGCAGTTGGACAGCAAAGAATACACAAGTGTAAGAGGATACATACATACATACATACATACATATATATGTCACCCAAATGGAAACACACAGGTTTGCATTCTCTTGCATGTAAAAAGTCTTTGCTTCTTAAATTGCCATAATATTTTAATGTTACAATGCAAGCACAAGTATTAAACAAAGGACCTTTAGGAAAAATGTTCTGCTGTTTCCTGCCAATGGTGTGCTTGTCACTTAAAATGTATAAATCAGTCTCAAAAAAATGTCACTGGGGTAGGGTAGGGAACCGGATTCTGCAATGACTGCTTTTTGTGGAGCTAAGCTTGATCTACAGAGACTCAAGGTAACTTTTTGCTTTCTCATACGCTGTCATGCATTTGGCCAATATTCAGATACATTTAGCCTGTTCTTAATGATTTTTTCTGTTATGGTCAAATATACAAATTATTGTAAGGGTTGGTAATGTTTTATAAGCATTTACATTACAAGTCAAGTGACTTCCACTAGATGGAACCAGTTTGGCTCCTGTATGCTTCATATCAATATAATGTATTTATGCTACTGTAGGAAGCAATGTCATGGGAACTTCACTGGACTTTTATCAAGCTGCTCATTAATAACAGATGGCCTTTCCTTCTATGGCTTTAGCATTCTGCAAGAGTAATTGGGGGAACTAACTAGTCTAGTTTTACTTGGAAACAGAAAGATTCATAAATAGAAAATAAAACGTGGTAGAAGCAGCACAGCAATAATCACGTTGAGCTGCTGTCTTGCAGCAGCCAACGTTTTGTTTTGCCACAGTTTTTAATGTCGGTGCTTTGACAGAGACATGTCTGAGCTCTCTTCCCATTGTGTAGATTAAATGGCTAGTATATGCTTCATGTGACAATAGTTGCGAGCTTCTTGGTGATCTCTGGGTCTACAGTCTAAAGAAAAAGAGCATCCAACAACTTCACATCAGAAAGGCTCCAAAAGCAAACAAACAAAAAAATTATTTTCCACCGTGAAAAGTCAACAAGAATCAACAAATACAATGCATTTATATATGGAGAGACAGAAACTTTAGACCAAGCTCAGCCTTCTTGCAACTTAATAATGAGCTGGTCCCATTGACTTAGCCTGTAAATAAAGAAATTATATCTATCTTAGTTTCTTACATGTTGCTTCGTAAACTTCATCTTTAGGATTGTGGAAATACCAGTGACATCACATGGCTGATAGCTATAGGTACAGCTTCCAGCTGGTGTAATAAATCAGTCAATACCTTAAAATGGGTGCATTCTATTCTATTTGAGACCAAATCTGAAAAATAATTCTGACTGAGCATTACTATTGTCAATTTATAAATAGAGTCTGATTTTTCTCTTTCTTAAATTGAAAAATAGGAGGAGTGTTTGCCCCACAGTTTTGCTTGCTTGGGACATAAGTAGAAAGATGTGGAGTGAATTGTTGTACTGTCATTATATTAAAAGAAAAGAGGTTTTTCCAGAACTTGTGAATGACCCATCTTTTTCTCAAGGACTGTACTGCATATTAGTTTATTGCAGAATTACAGAAATGCTATTGCCTGAAGAAATCAGAGACATTTTCTGAAATAACTGTGATGTATTATTAATTAAGTAACTGGATATGCCTGGGCTTGTCTCCAAACTCTGAGAGTGCCCAAGGAAAGAGGGCTAGTGTCACTGCTGGAATTAAGCTGGGACCCACCACAACCAAGTTCTGGTCACCAAAAGAGCTCCTTAATGTTTATAGCAGGAAGTTAGAACAAATGGAAAACTGAAAACTGTGTTCTCAATAGTATAAACACCTAGTAACTTCTGGGGATCAGGCAGCACTCCCAGACAGTGGTCAGAAACTGTTCTAACAAACTGAATAGTGAGCCAAAGCTTGTTTGTCACAGTGCACAAATTTAGTTGTAGCACTATTAAGTTTTGTTATTATTAAAGTGCTATTAAACCCAAGTGAAAAATATAACTTTAAAGTCTGAGGGGAAAAGAAACCCTTTTGGTTTAGGTTCTTCTAAATTAATTTATTGCAGCTTGTAGGTGCTCAATTTTGTCATATTGTAAAATCACATCTGAGACATGACACTGTGAAATAAGGTAGTAATTCTATGAGATAGAATGTACCAAAATGTTTTTTCTTGTGAAAGTGCTGATATTGGTGAAATAAGTTTGACAACTATATCATTTTGAAAAGCAATTGATTTGTTTGACTGAGATTTCTAAATGGTTTCATTGATAAAAAATGTCCTGTGATTTTTTTTTTTTTTAACTGAAAATGTTCAGTATTCAAAATCAAAACTGCCTGTGGGAACAGGTATGCAACATTTACCAGGACAGAATATTTGGGTCAAAACCAGAAGTATTGAAGAGGCAAAGAGAGAACTAGCAAAACCTTCTCTTGCTGGAAACAGAAGAGACTAAACTAGCCAGATGGACTGTGGTACAATGTAGTTCAAGTCTCTACTGCAAAAAGTATTTGACTATTTGTTCAAGGTAGGATAACCCTAAGTGGGACAGGATAGCCAATGTGAGAGGGCACAGATTGCATCTTTAATTGGAAGAAGCAGGACAGGGACTTAAATTTTGATACATTCATACAAATGATTTACCTAAGTCATGAGCTATGCTAGGGCTGATATATCTCTCTGACATATTTTACATAGAATACTTCTAAAGAGCCCTTGAATTTCTTATTACAGAATAAGAAAACCTGCGAAATACACAAAATTTTCACAGGTTATCAAATATCTTCCCACTATATCTGAAAAAACTTCAGCAATCCTTTGCAGTCAGTGGATTGCAGTAGATGAAGCCAGGTAGCTGGCCAGGCATGGTTCAGATTAGATTCTTCTGTGACTTAAGTTGTCAGTTCAGTTGACAGTTTCAAGATTTTGTATGTGGTTTTGGTTTTCTGTTCCCCTCTTCAGAACAGATACATTTATAAGATGCTTTGCCAAATCTAAAGAGCTGGAGCCATATGTTTTTATTTACGTTTTTGGGAATTTTTCAATCTGAGCAGGCATTCCTTTAATTCAATCTGTCATTCCAGTCTCTTGTCACTAGAGCCTTCCTTCAAACCTTCACAAGCTATATACTGCAGCTTTCAGCTGTGTGAAGGGTTTGTCATACTGGACCAAAATGGTAGCTACTTGTGAACTATGTTGTGAACAGTTCACAATATTAAAAGTTTCAGGAATATTTTTAATATAAAGTTCCCTATGACAATGCCAAATTTGTTGACATACAAAATTTGAAGAATGACCACAGCAATTAAAAATACAACTTGATACACAACCATGTAAAACTTCATGTTACAGTTCTCTTGATATTTCTGCACTATTAGGTGAGTAACTCTAGGCCTAAGTGTTTTCCATGATGCTATCTGATCCTTGGCTTTGGATGCAAACATACATCTTCAATTACTTGTATCATATATTGACTATATGGTACACTTCATTAGCAGTTTCTTGAATATTAATACTATGACCAATATATAACAGGCCTGAAATTCCTTACTCTTTATTAAAAAACTCTTGCTTCATTTACCAAAATTGCATATTTATAGTAATTTTCTCAGAAATGCCCCTTGCAGCTTTAAGGGGCATGCTCGCATTGTGGGGAATTGTACTTCTGACTTTGTCTTCCGGTTTTGTCAGACATATTGAAATACCAGAGTCTTATGGGGTCTACAGACAAAATGGCTGTGTAAATGCCTCTGCTGTTCTGGTGCAGTGACTATGTAATGCAACATCTTTTCAGACCAGGAGAGGTATATTAAATAGCTACCGTAGTGTCTTTTCATCATCTTCATTCTTCTGAAAGTAGTGAAAACTTTTCTATCTATCTCCTTTCTGGCCTTTTAGAGAACATCAGTGTATGTATGGTTAGAAAGAACAGAAGAAAAGGAAGCTTGTTTTCCCTCACACTTGTTTGGCAGCCTTTTATAGTGGGAAAATCCAGGCTGTGTACAATTTTCATCAGTAAATGTAATACAAAGTACTTTCTACTTAAAAAATATAGCGCCACGCAAACAATTGTAATCCTCTAAATATAATGATCATCCTATCATTAGGTTTAAAAATCTTAGAAACATCAGAAATCATTAGACCAAAATAAGGATAAACAGCAACCTTGTTTCCAAAAGTTACTTTATCAGTCTCAACCTCACTCTTTGTATCCCTGCTTTGCCAACAGAATCAGGCAATTGGCAGTTAGGTCCTCTGGCCAGATGATGGTGAGATTGGTGCAGAACTTCAACCAATAAAACTATATTGTGGAAGTTTGGTTTCCTCCTTATAATTAGTCATGTCTTATGTAAGCAGTTGGATTTCAGTAGCTTAAAAATGGACATCTTTTTATACTTCATTTGGTTGTTGCTAACTGGAATGACACAAAGTTGCAGAGTTTAAAAATACATACTAGACAACTGAGACATCGTCTGGTCTGTTTCTTTTACATAAGGACTAGATTTTTTCACAGAATGGTCTAGACGGTGGCAGAATGAAGTGAGGCAACAGCCCACACACGATTTGGGGAGCAAATGCTTAAACAGCTTTTTGAGTTCTTCTCCCACCCAGAGATTTTGATAAGGAAAAGACTAAAAGATTCAGAAGCATTGTGAGTGCCTCTGAGCACGAGGTAGGATAGGGACAAAAACTCAGCAGGTGATCAATCCCATTATTCTCACCTTTGATAGTAAGGACACAGTTTTGTGGACTCAGGGTGGATCACAGGGAAAAGGCAACAGGAGAGACCTGATTGTTAGTCTCTGCAAGTTAGCCCTGGAGAAGAGGCAGAAACGAGGTAAAATTCTGTAATACGGATTTCACAGTGTATACTTGTGGATTGACTGAACTCCTGTAATGTGGGAGCTTAGCTGTGGAAAATGACAACAAGAAGGATCAGCAGAAAGTGGTCACTGGATAACTGTCAATCATCAGATCTCAGTATTTCCATTGTTTTTTCTTTTGTCTTGATTTTTTTTGTTGGAGTTGGTTGTGGTTTTTTTCAGTTAGTCTTAGGTGAGATTCCAGAGGAGATTTAAAATACATTCTCAGTATGGACTGAGAAGGACCCCCTTTGCAGGAATACTGCTCCCCAGTTATCCAGTATTTATGGCAGTTTGCTGTGATCTGTGAGACAGAAAATCAAGTACGCTGCAGCTGAGGTAAAGAAACCCCCAGCTTTGGTGAGGGGTAGGTTTGTGCCTGTGTGTGCCTGTGACTATCATGAACCCCAGATCTTCATGGACTTCCTCCTCAGGAGAGAGAAGCAGCTCTACTAAATACTCACTGGTCTTAAAAAAGAAGAGTGTGTCTCCTTAACCTGGTGATAGGCCGAAGAGGAAAATCAGCTTGGATAGTCAATCTAGTAAATGGTTCTTTACAATTGTGAATAGCACCTTCAGCTTTTGAATATTTTCCTTCATTAATGCTTAAAAGCTAAGCAGTATTTGTTGTTAGCGGTTTGGTTTTGTTTTGTTACTATTAGTAGTATTATTTATCAAAAGTCCCCAGGTTAGAATATTTGGAACAATTTTTTGCTGTTTATTACCATCTGATCTGGTCAAAATGCCCCCCCCAAAAAAAAAAAAAAAAAAAAAAAAAAAATCCATCCTAACTCTACCAGCAAAGTTGGTATATAAAAATCCACAATTATCAGTTATAAACTTTGCATCTATCTTTTCCTTCCATATTCTTATTCTGTTTATTTGAAAGTAGATTTATACTGAAAAAAGTCCTGTCATTTTGCTAGCACACCCATTCTTTCAAATCTCTATTGGTCTGTGGAGTTTTGTGTCTTGAAAAGGATGACTGAGATCAGAAACCCAAAAAACAGCCAACAGCAGCATTTATGCATGTCGTTTGAAGTAATGAATTTCTCCATTAATCTTATATTTTAGATGGCAGCTTTGGTGCTTTTATTAATTTCGTGTAGCAACTGAAATGCAGAGCCCCTGTGAGTCTGATCTGACAACCTTCACCACAAAGGCAGAGCTCCTGTTGTTAGACAACTGGACTTAATGATCACAGCAAGCAGGATTGAAATTTTATTGGTGTGCTTCTGTGTGACTGTGACAGTGTTGACACTAAATCAAATTCAATTAGCAAGGGCTTGCTAATGAGTTATACTGCTTTGCAAAGTAGAAAGGACAAAGCATTTTGCAATCTCCAGCCTGCAGACTGGTTACTCTCAGTGTTAATGGAGCAATAGCTTAAGGAACCACTGCAGGATTTTCTCCCTAGATTAACATTAAAGAATGCTTTGCTAATGAATCCCTGAACAAATGTGTTGTGTGTTACTGGAAATGGGGGGCAGCAGGAGAGAAAATACAAGCAGCTTTTTTGTCCTCAAGTGCTCTTGAAGTGATTTATAACACTACCGTGGAGCATGGAGAGCAGTAGAAACTGCATCAGCAGATGACAATATGGCTGAACAGAGTATTGCTTCAGGAAATGTGCCCTAAGAGCTACCAGACCTAACACCACTGCCCCTCGTGCAGTGCTGGTGGGTATTGTACACTTCAGGAGTGTGTGGCAGGCAGGTGCCCATGTGCTCAGTCCTCAGGCAGCCCCGAAGACAGAGGGTGTGTGCCATGAAGCCTCGGGGACGAGGAGCCTTTCAGTGGAAAAGCACATCCAGGTGCTTGGCCACGACTGCAGCATGTAGTGTAAGGTAAGACTGGGCTTTGTCAAGTAAGCAGTTAAATAAATACCTCAGCTTTCCTACGCAGCACCCACCAGGGCGAGGTGGAAGATGTGCACCATGTGCCACAGGGACTGCTGGACACCAGGCTACCTTCGTCTGTGTTCCACTTATTGCTCTCCTCTAAACCAGTCTGTGCAAGTGAGGTATCTTTTGAGTAGAAAGCATGTAAAAATCTCTGTCATAATACGTGAACTAGGTGGTACCATTTTAATTATGGAACAGCAATAACTAATAATTTCCCCTTTAAGGTCTTCTGACAAGTCCAACACTGAATTCTTGAGCAAGTTTTATATATATATATATATATATATATAAAATTCAAACTGAATTGTCTCCTTTATAACCCTCTATCAATATAACAACTTACAGTGATATTTTCATTTAATATTTTGAAATATTTCAGTTCAGTGGGTGTGACATCTCTCTTTGGTTTGCATACACACACTTTACATTAATGCGTTTGTAAAAAATCAGTGTTACATGCTAGCACCAAATGACTCAAATTTCAACTGATGATAGCTTTGTAAAATTTAAATAATTTGGACTGATGTTTTCCCCCAAAACTAATGATCTCCCTCTCAAATGTTCCTGGAAAATTTTAACTGAAATACTTCCGCTAATTCCAGAATGAAGATTTGAGGACAGTACTTCAGATTATCCAATCTGAACCCATGACCAAAACTAAACTGTGTATTACTGTATAACCAATCTCTTCAAATTTGTCTGATTTGCCTCTGAGTATACATTCATATTTCTGTTGTATTAGCAAGTGTGCATAATATGTTGTTTATGTTTATAGGGGGTTCCAAAGTAAATCTGGAACCAAATCAAGTAATTTATTATTTCAGAATTCTCCATGGACATTTTCTTCTAAGTCAAAGCCATTCAAGGCATTAATGCCCCCATGCTGCAGTTCACCATGTCGTGACTTTGCTTTGTGAGGACTGATGTACACTGAGTCACCCAAATCACCAGACGTATTAACACAAATCTAGAGGCAAGGGCAAGGAAATGTAAACCCTTTAACGTCATCTATTGAAGTAAAATACACTGCACTGGTGCAGCCCCACCTTGAGTATTGTGTGCAGTTTTGGGTGCCTCAGTATTAAAAGGACATCAAACTATAGAGTGTGTTCAAATGAGAGTGACCAAGATGCTGAAAGACCTCTTGGGCAAGACTTACGCAGAGCAGCTGAGGTCACTTGGTTTGTTCAGCTTGGAGAAGAGAAGGCTGAGGGGTGAACTCATCGCAGGCTACAACCTCCTCAAGTTGGACAGCAGAGGAGGAGGTGCTGATCTCCTCTCTGGTGACCAGCGGCAAGACACAAGGAAATGGAATGAAGCTGCATCAGGGGAAGCTCAGATTGGACATTAGGAAAAGGTTCTTCACAGAGAGGGTGGTCGGTCACTGGAAGAGGCTCCCCAGGGAAGTGGTCACGGCACCAAGCCTGTCAGAGTTCAAGATGCATCTGGACAATGCTTTTAGTCATATTGTTTTAGTTTTAAGTAGTCCTGTGAGGAGCAGGGAGTTAGACTCGATAATCCTTATGAGTCCCTTCCAACTTGAGATATTCTATGGAATGCTGATGGTTTGATAGGAGCTGCCTGATATTCTCAGACCTACATATCCTCTCATTACCATGGAGATTCACCTCAGGGGAAACACATTTTGCACATGCTTTGTAGAGGCGCTGCAATAATTTTAAGCTACATTCCTAGTAACTTCTGTTTATGCTAGACCTATGGCAGGCTTAGTGTGAGCAGGATTTTCACCTGGAATTGTCCAGGGCTGGGACTGATGTCTGGGAGACATGATCCTAAAGTCCTTCCTGAAATAATTTGCTGCAAATTGTGGCCCTCAAAGGTACAATCATCTCAAGTACGATGCTGCCTGAATCAAAAGAAGACAGGGAAAGCTTTTGCTCTGTCCTTTCAAAGTCTGGGGGTTTAACTCTGAGAATTTCAGAAACTCCCTCTTTCTGCATCAGAACGAATCATTTGAGATCTCTCACATTTGTACACAGCTGATATTCATCTGTATGTGTATGAAGATGAGAGGTGAAGGCTGAACTTCTTGGTGGCTAGCTGCCTGGGATTTTCAGCCACCAGCCAGTGTTGCTGTTCTGCCTGCCTGACATCAGTGAGAAACTTGAAACAATAACCTCTTCGTTGCAGCTGAATGTCTTTCTTATCTGACAGCTAGCTTTTCCATAGCTTTTGGCAGTCAGGAAACAGCAAACATCTTAAAATTAAGAAACCCTTCCTGGGAAACATTTCATCAAAACTGTTTTCATAAACAGCTGACGAATCATCATCTTACAAGAAGAACCATCTAATTAAGAAAGATTCTGAACAAGTTTGTTCCTTTTATTTTAGCATCCCTATTCCTCAGCTGCTGCTTTTTAAAATTGGCATATGCCGATATCTGGTTAAGATGTTGTAAAAGTAAATATATTAATTTTTTAAGTGTTTGGATACCAATGAATATTAAAAAAAATCCTTATGAGAAAATTAAAAATTCTGGTTTTAGAGCAGCATTGTGCAGTGTGTAGAGTAAATAAGACCCCAGGCCAAACATTGAGCTACTAGCAGAAAACAAGCTATTGACTGGTTGCTTTTTCAATGAGCACCATCCACCCTGTGTATTAAGTGAGGCAGAGTTCTAGTGAATCTTGTAATTCACAGCTCTATCATAATGTATACACATCAGAGGGGAAAATTGTTTCTGCTATTTCCTAACTTTAGAAAGCTTGAACCCACTGCTTTACTACAGTTCTTTTAGCATAGATTGTGTGTGTGTTATTTTGTAGCATGAATGATGACACTGTCAGATCATGAGATGGTTCATAGTGGTCTAAATATTAAATCAGAAACATTTGGAAAATACAGTATTTTGCTTCATTAGTGAATCAGATTGTATTCTGCATTTTCTGTTGCTGAAGACCAATGTAAGAGGAGACTGGATCTCCAAAGCTTTTATTTCTACTCTGCTATTTTAAATTGTTGATTGCCTTTGGGCAAATCAGTTGATCAGCCTCTGATCATGGTTATGCTGGTGAGCTTGAAGTAATTCAATCAAAAAACAAAGGAGCTGAACTGAATTTATATGACCACAACAGATCAAAATCTGTCTCTAAAAGTGCAATGAAAGAGCTAGACGGGGGGTATAATTATTATTTATTGCTTTATTTAAAACATCACATTTTTACTGTCCTCACACAGAAGTTGTGTAATTCTTTTTAAATTTTAACCTTTATTTATTCATGATGTTTCCTATCCCCTGTACATGATGGCAAAACAAATAGTTTTGGGGAAGAAAGGAGTATTTTCTTTCCTGTTGTGGCAATATTTCAAGGATATAATGCTAATTTAACTATCTTCTGTTGAGAAAGTTGTTTGGTAAATATGTGGAACTGATGTGTTGAAAACAATGAAATCATGGCATCCTACTATCCTTGAGCATGTTGCATCAGAACCTAGTTGCTGCATTTTGTTTTCATTTAGTGATTACTTTAGGGTTCTCCTTTAGATTGTGAAAAGTTGTATGTGGCCTGGGATTTATGCTTTGCATACAGTAGAGTCTTCCATGCATGAAAGTGTCGCAATACAAGTAAAGCCTCACAGTTGTCCTGAAGGAAGAAAACACATCTAGTTGATAATTTAGTCAATAATTAACACTTAAAATGACATAACTATTCAAGTGGCAGAGCCAGGAACTGAACTCCTGTTTTGGCTTTCACTTTCCAGATCTAGCCACATCACTGCCTCATGAAGATAAAAGATCCAGAGAATAGCTTTAATGAAATCATCAATTATGAACCTGTTTTAGCCCCCTGCTTAGAACAGTGGCAGGTAAATACCAAATGGATGGTCCTGCAAAACGTTTTATTTGCAGTAAAAACATATTGGATACATTTATAGAGGTAAGAGAATTACAGAGGATTTTTCTCAGTGTAAAATCCTCTTGTACTGAAGAATTAGGTTGCTGTAGTTAACCTGATCTTAGGTAGGCAGCAGTGCAAGTACCATTAATAAGCATTTTTTTTCTTTCCTTATTCAAAACTTAAATGGAACTGTGCTGTAGTTGGATGACTAGGTACAAGCTAAGTAATCCTTCTTCCTTCTCTGCCCTAAAATGTTGGTAATGACTAGACAGCTGCTGTGAAATGAATTCAAGGTAATAGGTTTGTCCATAATGAGGTAGTAGTGAGAAATTGAGAGAGTACAATTTCTTGTTTAACTGAAAATTCTTTTGAAATGTTTCTTTGTTATGACCAGTCTCTGAGGAAAATCACTGATTCAGACTTGGACTATATTCTGAAATGGAATTTTAAATTGCTGACTTCATTGTTAAATATTTTAGGTTCTTAATCTGTTCGTGTTAGCTACGTGACCTACTCTTCTGTGGAAGAAAGGCTGCATTTTACATGAAGCCTTTGGTATGAGAACACTGTGAATGGGGAGCTGTGGTGACATTTTAAATTTATTAGTCAATGGATTTATTTTATTAGTATTGCTGATGACAGCTGCTCGAATTTTGCTTTTCGTGCTTGCATCCATGCAAGCTTGCAACAAAGCAAAGGAATGCCTCCAACCCTTCACTGAGACTGCAGGCCTCAAGGCCAGTAGGGCATGGGGTCTGGAGGGAAGCTAGGACAAAAGACCCTCTCCAGGCAGTTGAAGCTGAAGCAATGTACCGAGTTGTAAAAAAAAGTAACTGGGCAAAGTAGGATTTGGCACAGTTGTTAGAGGGAGGGTACAACAGTAGATCTCCTGGGCTCCTTCATGCATGACAATTGTGCTAGGCCTGGGGTGGGCCAGATTAGACCTTGCCTCTCACTTACCGAACTCTGCCATGTGCTTTAGAAACTGTACATATTATTCTGTATTCAAAATCAATGCTGGAGTGACAGAGAGATTTTAGGTGCTGCTTCTTCTGCAGTTTTGTATATCCATTTCTTTAGTTGACATTGGGAAGAACACAATGGCTCCAGTGCCTCCTCTGGATCTTGAAAGTGGTATACACTGGATTCCTGAAAACTTTGCAAAAAAATTGCCAAAGAGTTTCATGTGCTGCTAGAGCTGAAACCAGATGAAACCAGAGAATCCTCTTGTCCCTGTACATCTCCATTAGGAAAGAGATGTTTAGGCAACTGTGCCTCTCTAATTCAGATTTACTAGCCTTTTGAAATTCAGGCTGTTCTTCCTTGACTAGAAAAAGAGCAAGTTAAACATCATCTTGAAATGCATGAAAACTGAATCTAAAAGTTGAGGAAGCTGAGTGTGGTTAAATCTGGAATGGCAGCTTGACCCCATTTGTCTACTAGTATAGGCATGACTGATCCCACCCTCTGGTAAGTGAGTGTTCACCGACATTATTTCTCTGGGAGTTATTAAAATTTATCACCTATAAAATATTAATTATACAAATACTATGAATCCTCAAAGTACACTTTATCTTAGGCAGTGGGTCTGGGTGTATTTATTCTCCAGAATGGCAAGAAGCCCAGGATGTTTTCAACTGTTCTTAAATTTATGTGTGTTGGTCACTGAGTTGTTCTTAAATCTTTTTATTGAGATAATAAAAATGTGGTGAGATATGTTCAAAAGTGAGCTGCATTGTCCTCTGTTCTTTCTGAAGTGTAAGGCCTAAATCCCTTCACTGTATGATATAACTAGGCAGTACTGTTAAGCAATATTGGACAGATTCTGCTACAGATTGTTTTCATTTCTTGCTTCTTCCAATATCACCAAGAACTTGAAATATACTAAATCATCATCATCCTTTCCTCAATATTTTTTCTTAAATCTTTTTCTTGTTTTGTTGACATGTTTGTTTATCTCTTTATATGCAGGTCAACCCTCAAAGCAATTAATTTATTAAAATGTTAACTTGGATTGGGTTACTAGGTCAGTTCAGAATAAAGTAGGTTTGTTGTTCAGAGGTTTTATTTTGTTTGTATTACCTGAGAACAACTTACAGAATTTCTAAAATAAATAGGTTATGCTCTGTTTTGTATGTGAAACTGTCCTTCAGAAAGAGAAATGCATACCTGAGGGGCCAAAGGTCACTATGGTGTCAGGCAGATGAAGATTCTTTTGCATCCCACTACCCTCTTACTTGATCTAACAGAAACAAGCCTCCTTTTCATGAGATTTCAATTAAAACTTCTCAGAACTTGGCCAATATATATCTAATGCATCTGTAGGAGTCTACCTAATATATAAGCAAGAATCAGGCCTGCTGCCTGATTTCATTGTACATATTCATTCTATGTGCATGGTGGCATAAATAAAAATTATGCTAAGAAGTAACCATTGGATGGTTACCAGATTTGAATATGTGGTCACAGTGATTTAGAGACAAATTGGTGTGTATTTACACTTCCATATGTACCAGCACAGTCTTTGTAAGGGAGGGCACATAATTATAAGTGAAAATCAAACACAATATCTGGCTTTTGCGTTGTTGGAGATTGATACTCTAACTGGCAAGTGTACGAGTAGTTGTAATGGCTTGTACCTTTTGCCATATGTGTCAAACTTTAACAATTTTGCAGTACATCTAAATGGTTACAAGAAATAGAAATGCATGTGTGGTTGTACAGCTGGTGCTCTTCTATTTAGTTGAATGACTTCTACTTTTAACATTTAATTAGCTGTTTTTCTGTGATAAGCGTAAGATAACAGTTTTTTCTCAGATATGTGATTTGTCCTCATTTCAGAAGCATGTAAATAAGAAATGGACTATCTTTGAAGTGTAGAGTCCACGAACTTCTTGTATTTTTAAATGCTCAATAGGTTATAACTTCAGAAAAAAAAAAAAAGTCTTTATCTATTAGTGCTTGGTTCAGTACTATTGTGATTTATTTTTGACAATTAAAACAAAATCATGCCCACCAAGCTGAAGTCATCTATTACACACTGTAAACTTTAATGAGGTCTCTACTTGTTGTAGGCCTAGGGGCAAACTGGAAAATAGTGATCATTTAGTGAGAGCTGAGGTCATGTAGAAGAGACTATTCTGGTTGCCACTGCTGTTGCTGAATTTCAGAACTCCACGGTTTATTTTTGTCACTATTCAAATGCAAAGCATTTTATTAATGTCCAGTGTTGTTGTGGCTATGGTTTTTGACCAAAACAAAACAAAACAAAAAAACCCCAACAGCTTGATTGGTTTAGTTTTGATAACTTCCCAGACTCAGCTTGAGCAGAATTGCTTACCTAGTTCTAGCCACATTTCACCCGTCTAAGTGAAAAGTGTCTCATGTTATGCAACTGATGCTTATATTTTTGATATAAAATACTTCACTGCAGGTTGAGACTGCAATTGCTATCAGGAAAAATGAGAATTAGATTATTGTATGGTTGATTCTGGGTCCTGAAGGACAGATACTTGATCTCTATATGTTATCTACATAAGTATTGAGAATTTCATGCCAGGATGGGACGGGATGGGATGGCGGGGCAGGCACAGGACATATGATGTCACCAGGGCTTTCAAAGCTCCTGTTTTAAAGGCACTGTTCCAGGTCACAATATATAATACAAAAAAGAACCAATGGGATTTAATGAATATTGAGTTGACAAAGCTATCTGTGACAAACAAACTCTTTTACTTTTAAACTGAGTACATTTAGAATGGTAATTATAGAGAAAAAAAGAGTGTGTGGAAGTCCACAATGCTATTTTTAGGGAGCTCTTGCTGAGAAAAGCTGAACTTCAATAAAGTTTTGTATATTAACACTGGCAAGTGTAGCCAATGCTACTAAGATTTGCTGTATACAGATTAAGGATGGCAGGAGTTACCCAGTAGCAAGGGAAAGCACACTAAATAGTAGAGTAGGTATAGATTACTTCTTACTACAACATGTGGCACACATTTATGGGCAGAGGTGAGGATAAGGTAGCTCACCATTAACATGCAGAACAACAAATTCTCCACCTTCTGTGCATCTGACTTGAAATAGCTGGACCATAGGCAAGAAAGGGGGCTGCATTTTGCTCTACAAGTGATTTGTGTATCCACTGTTGTGCAGTCTAAGCCAGTTGGGTAAAATTCTTTATTAAGATATTTTAATTGTTCCACCAAACTTCAGATCTTTTAGGCTGGACTTGCTTAAAAACCTGTGATGAAACCTTAATGACCTAAGCTATGGGCAACTTGAAGACAATGGCCTCAAGTTGCAGCAGGGGAGGTTTAGACTGGACATTATGAAAAATTTCTTCACTGAAAGGGTTGTCAAGCACTGGAGCAGGCTGCCCGGGGAAGTGGTTGAGTGACCATCCCTGGAAGTATTTGAAAGATGTGTAGATGTGGTGCTTAGGGACATTGGTATTGGTGGACTTCGAAGTGTTAAGTTAATGGCTGGACTCGATCTTAAAGGTCTTTTCTAACCTAAATGATTCTATGATTTATATTTATACCATCAGAACTGATGCTCTCTTACTACCCAGCCTCAAGGCAGTAATCATTTATTGCCTTGGGGAAACAAAATCTTTGTGGTTGCTAAGCAGAATTTCACTGACACAAGGATTAAAAACAGCTTCAGATTCACACTGTAGTTATAAAGAAAATATTTACATCCTGTGAAGAAGCAGTGATTATTTTCACTGAGAGAAAATATAAAGGAGAAAATGTTACTTAAAATATATGGGAATGACATTTATCCATGAATGAATAACATAGCTGAGAGCCGAGTTCATAACAGAAAAACACTGTAGGCAGATCTGCCATGCAGAGCAGAAAAAAAAAAATTACTTGTCAGGAGAAAAATTTTAAAAAAATAATTCGTACTGACAAATGTAGGAAAGGAAAGCACAATTTTTATGTGAAGAAATGACAGTACCTTGTCAATCAAAGGAAGTATTTCAATCCATATCTGGACAAAATATTTCTGTTTTGGAGTTTCCTAAGTAACTCCAAAACTAAATAAGGTGAAACGATGCATTTTGCTGTTTAAATCACATTTTGTACTTTTTGCAGAGGAAAAAAAAAGAAAATGTCTCTTAGGTTGAAACTGGGTTTGATGATATTCTGGTTCAGCCAGCAAGCCAAAAATCAGTTATGTATCCTTTTCTGCAAAAGCAGAGGCTGAAGAAGTGTCTTGCTGCCTACCTCCAGGAACATATGCAGGAGGAAATTTGATTATCATTATAACCCTCGGGAAGCTGTCATGGTATTATTAAGTCAAAAGACTGAGGAACTTTTGTAAAGTATATATATATATATTTATATATATGTATATCTGGGTATTTGTATAATTAGATGTTTAGATATGCTTTTTTGATCTTTTTTTTTATATAACACATTTTAAACTAATTGTTTGTAAATTGCTACCTTTTGCAGCACATTAGTACTGGCTGTGAGACAAAGAACAGAACGTGTTAAAAAAATTTCATTTGACTCTGTGGGTATTTCATTTTCTAACTGTGAGATTTTTCTTAGAGCTCTGCTTCTCTACCCATTGCTTGTATATATGGGTTTTGGCAATGCTGGGGCGGGCATTGTATGAGATAACACCCTGCTCTCAGGCACTACTTTTCTGTCCCTTCTTCCAGATTGAAACTCAGGAAGTGAAAACAAGGTATCAAAAGTTATCCAGAGCAGTAGTCTAAATTCCTAGATTACTAGAGTTGAGGGTATGCCTCTGGGGATGGACATGAAGGCACTCTTTCAATAAGTCCTTGATGTGACTTGAATTTGTGTTTATTCTTGCTTAGTGCTCATAGTTGCTAAAACATTGCAGGGAATGGCAGCAACACGCTGTCTGAAAGAACCTTGTAAAGATCACCTTGAATATGACTACAACAATGGGACAGTGTACACATTATCAAAGTCGGAACATTAATGAACACAGTACTTTGTACTTTAACAGACAAGATTTGATCAATGCAATCCAGTAAGGTTATCTAAATCTGGCAAAGTACAAGGCTAGTCAAGAATATATTTTACTGTCATTATCATTACATTCACATTTGCTGTATTTCTCTCCCTGAAGTTCTGGCAAGAGGAGATCAACACCTCCCCCTCCGCTGCCCGCCTTGAGGAGATTGTAGCCTGTGATGCGGTCACCCCTCAGCCTTCTCTTCTCCAAGCTGAACAAACCAAGCGACCTCAGCCACTCGTCTTAAGTCTTGCCTTTGAGGCCTTTCACCTTCTTTGTCACCCTCCATGGACACATTCTAGTAGTTTGATGTCCTTATAGTGAGGCGCCCAAAACCGCACACAATACTCGCGGTTGGGCTGCACCAGTGCAATGTAGAGTGAGACAATTGCCTCCCTCAACCAGCTAGCGATGCTGTGCTTGATGCATCCCGGGACGCGGTTGGCCCTTTTGGCATCCAGGGCACGCTGTTGACTCACGTTCAACTTGCTACCAACCCAAACCTTCAGATCTCTTTCCGTAGGGCTGCTCTCCAGCCTCTAGTCACCCAATTTATATGCATAATCAGTTACCCTATCCCAGGTGGAGAATACTCCACTTGCTTTTGTTAAATTTCATACAGTTGGTGATTGCCCAGCTCTCCAGTCTATACAGATCTCTCTGTAAGGCCCTTTTACCCTCGAGGCAGTTCACAACTCCTCCTAGTTTAGTGTTGTCAGAAAACTTACTTAATGCACATTAAATTCTTGCATCTAGATCACTTACAAAACCTTTAAAGGTCTAAAATAGAGCCCTGGGGAACCCCACTGGTGACTGGCTGCTAGCCTGATGTAACCGCATTTACTACAACTCTTTGAGCCTGACCTGTCAGCCAGTTGCTCACCCAACATATCATGAACTTGTCTAGCTATGTGCTGGATGTTTTGTCCAGGAGGCTGCTGTGAGACTGTAAGTATCAAAATCTTTGCTAAAATCAAAAAACCCCAGAAAAAAAAAAATCACAGAATGGTACAGGTTGGAAGGGAGCTCTGGAGATCACCTAGTCCAACCCCCCTGCTAAAGCAGGTTCATCTACAGCAGGTCTCACAGGAGTGCGTCTAGATGGGGTTTGAATATCTCCAGGGGAGGAGACTCCAGAACCTCCCTGAGCAGCCTGTTCCACTGCTCTGCCACCGTTAATGTAAAGAAGTTTTTCCTCATGTTGAGGCGGAACTTCCTGTGCTCCAGTTTGTGCCTGTTGCCTCTCATCCTGTCACCGGGTACTACTGAAAAGAGTCCAGCCCCGTCCTCTTGACACCACCCTTTGGATATTTGTAAGCATTGATAAGGTCACCTCTCAGTTTTCTCTTCTCCAGGCTGAACAGCCCCAGGTCTCTCAGCCTTTCCTCAAAGGGGAGATGCTCCAGTCCCCTAACCATCTTCGTGGCCCTCCGCTGGACTCTCTCCAGTAGTTCCTTGTCTGTCTTGAACGGGGGAGCCCAGAACTGGACACAGCACTCCAGACGTGGACTCACCAGGGCAGAGTAGAGGGGTAGGAGAACCTCCCTCAACCTGCTGGCCACACTCTTCTTGATACACCCCAAGATACCATTGGCCTTCTTGGCCACAAGGGCGCATTGCTGGCTCATGCCCAATTTGCTGTCTACCACAACTCCAAGGTCCTTCTCTGCAGATCTGCTCTCCAGCAGGTCAACCCCCAGCCTGTACTGGTGCATGGGGTTATTCCTCCCCAAGTGCAGGACCCTAGACTTGCCCTTGCTGAACTTTATAAGGTTCCTCTCCGCCCAGCTCTCCAGCCTGTCCAGGTCTCACTGAATGGCAGCACAGCCTTCTGATGTGTCAGCCACTCCTCCCAGTTTTCTATCATCAGCAAACTTGCTGAGGGTGCACTCTGTCCCTTCATCCAGGTTGTTGATGAATATGTTAAATAAGACTGGACCCAGTACTGACCCCTAGGGAACACCGCTACCACAGGCCTCCAGCTAGACTCAACACCACTGATCGCAAAACTCTGAGCTCTGTCCTTCAGTCAGTTCTCAATCCACCTCACTGTCTACTCATCTATCCCACACTTCCTAAGCTTACCTATGAGGATGTGATGGGAGATAATGTGACATCTACTGTCTTCCCTTGGTAAACTAGATGGATGACCTTGTCATAAAAGGAAATTAGTTTGGTTAAGCAGGACTTTCCCCTCATGAACCTGTAGTGGCTATGACGAATGACTGCACTGTCTCTGAAGTGTTTTTCAGTAACTCCCAGAATTACCTTCTCCATAATTTTACCAGGCACTGGTAATACATATTCTAACATAATGGATATAATATATATAATAAATACATATTCCAATATAATATTTCAATATCTATATTGAAATACATATTTTTGTCTGCTTAGTACTGAAATATGTCTGCTCTAGCTCTTTGAGAAAATGGTTGTGACACATTTTTATTTTTAAGATAAAATTTTATGTAAATAGGTACATGTGTTTCTACATAGTATTTTAATAGAAACTTGCAGTTTCTGTAAAAGTCCCATTTTTCACAGGAGTCATTTGGACTAAACAGTACAAATGTATTTGTAGATTATCTCCAACTAGAATAAATAGTTTGAGCCTTTTCTTAAATCTTTTCTTTTCTTGACCCTTTCAGTTTCACAGAAAGAAATCTTATGGTAGTTACAGAACATTTCCTTAGGTCTGAAATTTCACAGACCACAGATATTGTCTTTTAAAAATGACAAGGTATTTTAAATATACTTTTGTGCAAATTGCAGGTCAAAAATTTTTTAAGGTTTTCTTTATCGTATTTACCCCCCACTGAGGATTTTGTAGCATTTGTTTCTCATCTGCTGGATTACTCTTCAAAACCTGCAAAACTCTTAAGCTCCATTTCACAAGGGTATTTCTAGATGAAATATAGATTTTATTCAAAATAAGATTTCATACAAAAATCGCTCAAAACTAAATGATGATTTAATTATTTAGATAGAATTGCAAAGAAATTTACAATAAATCACTTATGCTAGAGAAACATCCACTGTCAATGAACCATTTTAAGAACTTCTTTGAAAAAGACAGTATAAAAACTTTGTATAGAAAAAACATTTGACATATTTCCTCTACTGTTCAGATGCTATGAACTTTCTGGTTCTTTCAAAGTTTCTAAATATAGAAAGGGCTTATGTATAACATCCGGTATGTCTTGTGTACATCGTCCAGACCATGTTGGGTGATAAATTTGCCTCATCCCTTAACAATATTGGTGGCAAGTGATTGTCCAAATGCACTAAATATCTACTTCAAAATGTTCAAAAAACCCATACTTACTACTCTGTTCTGGCACATATGGAGGCAAGATTATGGATATGAACATAGTTGTCCTTTGCCTGTTCTCAGCTCATGCAAACAGCCCTTAAATTGTCAACACGCGTCGTTTCTGTTCATGCTATCATACAGGACTGGCAAATCTTCAATCAGCAAAGTAGATAGAGTTAACTTTAAGCAGAAACAAAGTATGGTAATATGACCTCATGAGCTTCAAACAATGACCAATATGTGTCCCCGGGTCATACACGATATATGCTTTACCTCCATTGTTTGTTTTCCTTTCATGAGCTCTTTATTCACAAATTACTGTGTGTTACGCTTGTTATTTATCTAATTGAGAATTTTACACTTGGGATGTCCAGAAAGACATGAGGTGTACCCCTTGATGCAGAGTTAAGGTACATCAGAATCTGAAATTTCTTGTGTGCCAAGCTAGCAAGGCCTAATACGTCTAATTTGTATAAGTCACCCACACTGCACGTTAGTTGAATTACCTCTTTTAAGTTGACCATGCTATATCTGTCAGCATTGATAAATGTCTTACAGAATCATAGAATTGTAGAATGATTTGGGTTGGAAGAGACCTTTTAAGATCATCCCTGTCCAACCCCCTGCAATGTGAATGTAAGGCATCCATTCATTTAATAGTCCAAAGTAGTTTGAACACTCACAAACAGCATTAAGTCTTTTAGCACTGAGTTTTGTATTTGGATCTCCATGATGGATGAAAAATGCATACAATCGCATGTGTGCTGACAGCTTCTTATTAGCAATTCATTTGAAGAAATAGCTCCTTTGAATATGTAATATTTGAAGCACAGAAGCACAAAAATACGTTTTTGAGAAATTATTAGGCAAATAGGTGTTTTTAACAATTTGTATTTATATGCAAGCTGACACATTAATTGCATGCTAATATTGTCATAAGGTTAAAATAGACCCACTGTTATGTCCTCATATGTAATAGCTTTTGGATCGGAAATTCTAGAAACAGGAGAAAAGGAAACAGTATTGGAAAACTAACCTGTCATGAGGACTTTCTAGCCTTGCAAATCGTTTATATCTGATCAGCTAATATCAGCTTTCAGTTGTATTGCCCAAAGTGATACTATGTAAATTGATAACAGGGCTGTATTGCTCAAATGAAGCTTGGGCCTGATACCTAATGTGCAATTCAGGCACTTAAATAGATCTTGAATCCTCCTAAAGGGAAAGGGACAATGCAATAAAAGTGATGCCAGTCACCCTGTGACTGGCACCAGCCACTAGTGGTCAAAATAGTCATCAGTGGTTTTCAGCACTGTTAATCATAGTAATACGGGAGGCATATAGTCTAAGAAAACAAGGGCATTAACCTGAGTTTTGCTACTTCAGAACAGTGCATTTTAAAAAGGTCAACTAGCTCCTGAAACAGAAAATGCACTTTAAAAATTGTGATTAAATAAATTATTTCTTAGCTGTATCAAGATTAACATAGAAGATTGATCTACTCAGCAGGCTAATGCTAGAGAAAACTTTACTTAGGTTCATTGTTAATAAAAGAGAATAGCACAAGTTCAAGAAAGTTTGTGCGTAGCTAGGTAAACTTTTTAAAGTCTTGAGAGATGCCTGTTTGTAGTCAGAGTTTTCGTTTCTCATTCTTTTAATAAATTCTTCACACTCAGTTTTTTGTTTGTTTAAAATGCTATTACATTGAAGCTTCTGTAATGAAGCTTTCTGACTGAAATTTGTGCATTCAAATTTTAAAGTGAGTTTGGTCAAAAAGGAAAACTTAATTGGATTTATTTTAATCCTTTATACTGTTGCTGCACTTGTAAAATCCAGACGGGCTGAGAGAGGGCGTACTGTGTTCTGCCTGGTTTTGAGCATCAGAAGATTGACTGTTAAATTTCAGACAGTTAATAGCCACTCAGGTAAGGAATTCGTACTTTGTATGTCATTGAAGACTAAGCACAAGACAGTAGAGTCAGAAATAAAGATTATTTTTCTAAAGAACACTTACCACCCTATTTATAGAATAAGAAAGAATCTTCTTTATTCTCAGGCCCCACCCTGACCTTTCAGGGACTGCAATTAGAAGAAAACTAAGAAGCACTGTCTGAATTCAAGTTGCAACTTCCTCTCTTCTAAGTTAGGAAGCGGAGATAGCAGTGGATCTGGCACATGATTCATCTTCTACCCACATTCAATGGCTTATAAATCCACCCTGCACACAAGGTCAATAAGATCCCTAATACTGGAGTCTTCACTTGTGCCTTCTGAAGTGAATTCTCCTTGTGTAAAATACAGGTTGTTCAAATCAAATGATTGTGCTTATGCACCCAATGCTTTTGGCCACACAAACCACCTAATATACGCAGTAAAAATCCCATGTCCGGGAATAGAAGAAAGCTTTTCCAGCTCCAGAATTTAAACAGATCAGCTTTGCGCAAGATGGAAATCCCATTTTAGACTTTGCTGGAGCATGTTAAGTAATTTACAAAAGAGGTGTCCTTTCAAATCCCTTAAGAAACAAGAAATATTTATTCTGCAAGTGTGCCACAATCATTAACCAATCTATTGGGTAAAAGGGAGTGTTTTAAGGGTAAAAGGCAGCATCTCCATTTCCTTGCTGATTCTACATTCAGATCCATAAACTTTTGATATTTTTCTGAAAGATAAATTATTGATTCTGGCTCCAGAAGAGGTTCCTTATAGTTAACAAATACATAGTAAACAAAAACCCTGGAGTAAGGGAGATCATCCTATTTTATTCATTTCCATGAAAGACTAACAGTAAAACTACTAATAATATAATTTTGATTATGTACTGGAGAAAGTCACCTTTCTGAAATCTTTGTTTTGACCTCAATTATCTTCCATCTGTAATAGAGAGATGCAGAAATAATAGCAGAAAGGGTATTACAGGTGTCTTTACAGGCGTGGTTTTCAAACAGGTAGGTAATTAATGTCCTTAAGCTCTGGTTACCATTTTCAAAAGTAATTCAGGAAATTGAAGCTTTAAATGTCATCAACTACGAAAAAGAGTTAAGCTTGTCTCTCAAATTCTTAAAAATAATTTTTAAATTATTTTTGGTTCTAGAAACTAAAACTAGTTTGTACCATGAAACCAAAAACTACTTGGTACTGCCAAGACTTCATTAACTGGTGCACACTGAAATGATAGGTAAACCTCCTGCAGGCTTTCAAAAACTTTACGTCACTTTTGAAAGTGAAGATCCTAAAATTACTAAGAGGTTTTTAAACACTTTATGGCTGGAAAAAAATATTGACATTTAGTTTGAGTTCTGCACAGCTTAACAATTCTGATTTTCCAGCCATCAGAAGGCTCTTAGTGTATGGTTTTTTTGCCTACAGTCCAAAAGTCTTTGTCAGAAGAAATGTATTCCTGTCTTATATTGTGTCAACACACTTCAAAACCTCTGGAGACCTACAGAGTTGAAACACCTTGAGACATCACATGGCAAGTTCAGCTACTCATCAGTTGGGATATTTTCATAGAATCACCGAATCATAGAATCATAGAATCATTAGGTTGGAATAGACTTCTAAGATCATCAAGTCCAACCATTGACCTAATACAACCATGCCCACTAAACCATGTGTAGAAGCACTACATCAACACATTTTTTGAAAACCTCCAGGGATGATGACTTCACCACATCCCTGGGCAGCCTCTTTCAATGCTTGACAACCGTTTCAGTGAAGAAATTCTTCCTAATGTCCCATCTAAATCTCCCCTAGTGCAACTTGAAGCAATTTCCTCTTCTCCTATCCCTAGTTATTTGGGAGAAGAGACCAACATCCACCACGCTACAACCTCCTTTCAGGTAGTTGTAGAGAGCAATAACGTCTCCCCTCAGCCTCCTCTTCTCCAGTTCCCTCAGCTGCTCCTCACCAGACCTGTTCTCCAGACCCTTCACCGGCTTCGATACACTTCTGTGGACACACTTCAGAGCCTCAGCGTCTTTCTTGTAGTGAGGGGCCCAAAAGTGAACACAGTACTCGAGGTGCAGCCTCACCAGTGCTGAGTACAGGGAAACAATCACTTCCCTACTCCAGCTGGCCACACTATTTCTTCTGATACAGGCCAGGATGCTGTTGGCCTTCTTGGCCACCTGGGCACACTGCCGGCTCATGTTCAGCCAGCTGTCAACCAGCACCCCCACGTCCTTTTCCACCGGGCAGCTTTCCAGCCACTCACCCCCAAGCCTGTAGCGCTGCGTGAGGTTGCTGTGACCCAAGTGCAGGACCCGGCACTTGGCCTTTTGGAACCTCATACAATTGGCCTCAGCCCATCGATCCAGGCTGTCCAGGTCACTCTGCAGAGCCCTCCTACCCTCGAGCAGATCAACACTCCCACCCAATTTAGTGTCATCTGCAAACTTACTGACGGAGCACTCAATCCCCTCATCCAGATCATCATTAAACAAGACTGGCCCCAATACTGAGCCCTGGGGGACACCACTTGTGACTGGCCACCAGCTGGATTTAACTCCATTCACCACAACTCTCTGTGCTCGGCCATCCAGCCAGTTTTTAACCCAGCTTACAGTGCACCTGTCTAGGCCATGAGCCACCAGCTTTCCTAGGAGAATGCTGTGGGAGAGGCTTTACTAACGTCCAGGCAGATGACATCCACAGCCTTCCACTCATCGACTAGGCAGGTCACCTGGTCATAGAAGGAAATCAAGTTGTTTAAGCAGGACCTGCCCTTCATGAACCCATGCTGGCTGGGCCTGAGCCCCTGGTTGTCCTGCATCTGCCATGTGAGTGCCCTCAAGATGAACCACTCTGTAATCTTCCCCAGCACCAAGGCCAGGCTGCCAAGCCTGTAGTTCCTCAGATCCTCCTTCTGGCCCTTCTTGTAGATAGGCGTTTTTTCTTGAATATGTCAGTAGCTACTACTTAAATACCACAGCCGTGTAGTTCTGTTCTAGAAAAATTGTTCAGTTGATTGATTTGCATTGTTTTGAAGTTTCTTTAAAGAAAAGGCTTAACTAATATATTAGCTTTGGAAAAGAACTCTTTTAGATACTTAAGGTCAACAAAAACGTAATTAGCAAATGTAGCATGATTGTTACTTCAAAATCCCTAGTTAAGTCTCCATTTAAGTCTGTGAAACAGATATTCCCAGGTGAAAACTGTCTTTCACAACATTTGATATTTATGTCTTTATTCCTCACATTTTCAGTAATGTTTTAGTTCAAAACAAATTATATTTGAAGTCTAAAGGAATTCTGCTGTAAAGGGTTATATCATGAACCTCTCTAATACATTTTGACTACTAAAGCACAGCAGTGGATGTTAAAGGCCCTGCAATTCTGACCTCTTCCAGTAGTCTGTTGTTATTTTTCTCGTGATTGGTCATGGCCTGTATGTCAAAAAATTTTGTTTGAAAGTATTTGCTAGAGACTCTTTCTGTATCAGTTCCATATGGCAAGAGAAAGTTTGAGAAAAATTGCAGAAAAAAAAACACTGTACAATGTAGCATACTCGCAATAAATGACCACCATACAGGGAAGGTGAGCAAGTATGAGTCACTGGCACAGTAGTGAATAGGCAGTCAGTTGATCCCTGCAGTGAAAACCTACCATCCACTTTCAAAATTGCACATGGTATATTGAGTCAGAAGTGGCAGTAACAACGCAAACTGAGAGACTTTTTTTTGTTCTGGCTGTAGGGAAGAAAGAGGAATTTGAAAGAAAGGATTCATGCCTTCAACTTCTACTGGGAAGAAAGCAGAGGAAATATATTTTTATATATGTCTGTATAAAATCCATGAGAACTTTCAGGAAAGGAGGTGGCAAGTAGGATTTGAGCATAAGCTCAGTAGTTAAAGTGTTGGGAGACTAGCAGAGAGGCATATTAAGCTGGCTTTTGGGAAAGGAAATGGAGCAGCAAGAAACAGGGTTGAATTCATTTGTTCTGAAATCAGTAAGAAAGAGGAAAAAGAAAAGGCAAAAGAAGACCCAAACATTGTCCTCTAGCTGCCTGTAGACACCTTGACAGAAGAAAAAATTTAAGTTCACCATGGACTTAAATTGGAGAATCATAAAATCCATCCCTTTTTGGAGGAAACCAAGTGGTCAAAGGTTATTATCTTTTGAGATACGCAGTACCATGCTGTAAGTTAATTGTGTGCGCCCTGCCAGGAGTAACAGTGGAGGCCTATAATAAAAGAAAATCATGATCGTAATAGCTGTTCTCAATTACATCTTTATCAGCTCAGTGTTTGTGATCCTGTTGATAATATATTTAGGTGCATTAGCTAACACAAAGGATTCATGTCTTCACACATAATCAAAATTTGCTCAAGTAAATATACTACTGTGGACCAGGATTGTCTTCTTTTCCTATATAGAATGCAGATGAGTGATTGGTGCTGGGTAATCCTTGCATCTGGGACAATCTAAGGTAAAAGTTTGCAGATGCAAAATACTGAAGGTCAAAATAGTAGGTAACATTTCCTGGAAACTTTACAGTACCACATGACCATCTTGCTTAGAAAAAAATAGCTGACATCTGATATTGAGTTCTGGCTTCCTGTCAGTTCTTGCCCCCTTTTCTAGACGCCTTCTCTGATGTTGAGTCTGTTAGGTGAAATACTGCTGAAGCAAAGTATGTGGCATAAGGACAAGTGATGGTACAAATACAGCAGATACAGGAAGCTGAGAAGTGCAGAATCAGTGCAGAACTGAGACATGAACCATCTAAAACTCCCCTTTTTTATGTTTTCAGTTATTTACTTACCTTTCAGCGAATTATTAATTATTATGTCAATGAAAACATGCAGTTACATAGTACATATTCTTGAGTTTTCAATCAGTCTTAACTTTATGTCTGCTTTTCGTGGGAGTTTTTCTCTGAACTAGTAGAAATTCTTTCTGCAGAGAGGATCATTTTGGAAGTTGCCCAATGAAACTTGTACTCTCATAGCTAGTGACTGACATTTGGATTTGACAAGAGGGAGAGAAAATTTTAAATAGTCACAAACTAACAGTGTTAGCAGCAGCCGCGTTTGAGAAACCCTTAAGCAAAAAGCCTGCTGTTACACGTAATAGCCCTAACTTCTTATTGGGAAAAGAGCACATGAGTCACTTGAAGTAAGGGGATTCATATTTTCTCCCAGACATGTCTTTTCTTTGCATGCTCTTTAAAGACTGAACTGTATAAAACAGGATTGACATTATGTAATTACTTACCTCTTACACAGTGCTAACTCAATTTGCTTTTCATTCCCAGGTATTTAAAAGACCATTATTTTCCCATCAGACTTTACTGTCTGCCAATTAAAGCTTTTGATCGATGATAGGCACAGAGAACTTTGTTGTAAAAGGTTTCAAGTAGACATATTGAAAACATCTGCTTTGAATTGCTTTTCTTTCATTTTTTTTAACGTCCACAATTTTTACCAGATATAACAATTTTTCTGACATTTTTAATAATGTTTTTGCAGTATTTTTCTGCAAAGCAAAACACTCGCATCTGAATGCCAGATTTGCTTAGCAATAATTGCTAAGAAAATAAGAAGAAAATCTTGAAAAGCTGCAGTTTTTACCTTTCTTTTGCCTTCTTGGCTCTAACAGCTAAAGCTACCCTGAATGAGAAGATATTAACATGGGCTGCAGTTATGGCGTATATCCCTGGCGTATCATTTTCCCCTTACCTAGGCAGGTAATTCTCGATAAGACCAGTATTACAGTTTTGCTCAGATGTCCTCAGTCACATGGTTAGAAGACATTAGTGTCCAAGGGAACATGAGGTAAGGCTGGTTAATAATCGAACGTAGAACCACCTGAATTGAAAATACTAATGCTGTCTGTAGTTATTCACTGTCATCTTAAGTAATAAGGGCTATGTTAGTAAGGTCTATCTCTTGTACAATAATTTGAATTCGGGTCATATTCTTTCTCTCTGTGTAGTTATCAGAAATGGCTGCACTTTTGAGGTGCAGAAAATCATTGTAATTGCATTATGCATGAGAACTGTGCAAAGGGGCAGATGATATACACTTTCCCCTGCTCAGAAAGAGCATTTGTAGAGAGAAAAAAAATGGATAAAAAAGTCATTATAAGCAGACCTGAGTATACCTTACCATTAAAACATTTTAATAGCATGCCATTTCTGACAGCTGTAATATGACTGTAGTTCTGTGTTTAAGAATACAGCAGACAGTATCTTAGTATTTAACCTTGATAAATATGATTGTTCTGCTGTTCTCAGGCTGAGCACCTAGAGTGGGAAATCTTTCACTTTCAGTTAGACAAGTAGACATTTCTTTCCTAGATAAGTATAGAATTAAAAATTCCAAGAAACATATTTTTAATTGTACTCTTCTTACTGGATTCTAAGATTTTATCAGCTATCCTATCATGTTAGGAGATACCAAATTTGCATCTAATCATTTCAGTGTCTGCATCAAAGGTTATATATTTTTGTGTTTTTAAGAATAATAAAAATATACCAGCAAAGAAGGGTTATGTTTCATGGCCTAGAAAAGCAGAAGTCCCTTTCCATACATTTTTTATGTTTTATGCAGCTGACTAACAATAGGTCAGGTTTTTTGTTCCTATCTTTGTTTATTTTGAGGGGTTTTTTTTGAATCTGAGGTAGATGGTAAAGGTTTAAATTTCATTTCTCTGAATTTGTTGGCAGCTCCTGGAAGGGGAAGCCAGAAAAGCACACCCAACCTAATGACAGAGCAGCACGACAGTGATAAGAAAATTACACTAACACCATTGTTCCACTGGTGGTCTGCTCTCCTTACAGCTTGTTCTCATTTCTCTTAAAATGGCTGTATGAAAGGTTTCTGACAAGGCTGTATTATTTTGCTAGCATGGCAGGAAGCTGCACTTGTGATTCATTTGATACTGCTCTTTCCTTTTATCCCATAGATGGTGACAGGCTTTATCAGTTGCTGAAAGGGGTGAGGGACTCTTACTGAGGGCTCTCACTGCATCTTGTGAAAGTGTTCTGACACATTGTTCCTAGTCACTAGGCACCTTTGCTTAATTAATTTGATGTCCCCAAAGTTCTGTGTGGCTAGAGCGTTTTGCATTTCTTGGTCTGGACTGCTGTTTGAGGCTTACAAGCTATTTTACTTTGTCTCAGATGTGGCCGCATCCCAGATAATAACTGTTAGACATGGACTTACGAACAGGTTCTCCTTTGCCCTGTGGCTTTAACAAAACAAACAAACAAACAAACATCTATGTATTTTATATGACTAGGATGACAAAACTGTATTCCGTTTAGCCTTAATGAAGTTACAGCTATGTTCATTAAAGCTTCAAACAAAAAATAGGATACTTTGGGCAGAGGGCCAAAAACATCACTGTAAGCAGATGCTTACGTTTGGTATATCTAATGATTGTATAAGAATAGCTCATTCACTACTTCCCCTGTATTCTGATGTCACTAGTACAATTTTATTGGTTAGTTGCTGTTGAGAAGGAAATCAGGTAAATTTTCAAAATTAAAACCTTCCTTATTAGGTTACCCAAGACATCTAAGATACTTTCTTTTCCTCTCTAGCTTTTGTATGTAACCTTTCCACAATGGCAAGTCACTGGACTGGCTGTACCATGTAGAAGCGTTTGGGCACTTTATACAACTTTACTAATCCCAGGTGTCCGAGCACCAAAGTCTTAGGAATCTCTGTTTATTTGTTTGTTTGTTTTAACCTGGCCCTAATGTATCTCAGTGTGGATTAATATCTTTTTCATGTTGCTAGTTAAAACAAAGTTGTCATACTGACTGCATTTTCTCTCCACTCCATTTCATGCCTTCCTCGAGGACTTTCAAGGATGGTGTCACAAGCTTTGTCATATGCTTGGAGATCCTGTTGAGTGCAATAGCTAAAATAGCAGCACAATACTTTGAATGGGTCATGCTCACCCTCCGTTACACATCTTCTGCCTGCAACAGACATGATCTTTAGTTAGTAATTAATTTTTTCCATTATTTCTGAATTTGTTGACCTCTGCATCTATTATTCACAGGCTGCACTCAGAAACAGAAGCCTGTGGTAGTGTTTAGAAAAGTGACTTAAAAGCACTCACTCTTTCTGTCAAAAGCATGATCTGTGTCTTCACAGTGCAAAGGAGAAGTGCTGACAGAGGTATTAAAGCAAAGTTCTGGGCTCGTTGTTTTAGAAAGGTTTGATGTTATGTTGTGTATTATTAATGAGCGTGAGATTCAAGATTAGAAACCCAGCAGTGATGCTTTCTTTGTGGCTGACCTTATAATGTGGCAGGCAGCGTTCTCATTTGTGAAAGCTTATTTGAGTTTAATGTAAGACACAAAATCCCCATTTTCCCCCCAGCTGGATGTAGCAAAAATTCATGAGAGGATCAAGATCCCCACTGAAATAATTCTGCTGTGTTTGTCATTTCACCCCACTGTTTCCAATATTTGGGCTTGGCAGACGGAAGGGACATGATACAAGCACCTTTCAGAAGCAGCATTGCTGTCAATCAAATAATATTTGCTGAGATATATAATACAGAGGTGCCAGAGACATTTTATTTTTTCCTTACATTAAAGTGGAAGTGCAGATGTCTCAGACTGAACTAGGTGTAGTTACACTGGCCTCACTAACTTACCAGAGGTGATTGTGGTCATTGGCAGATACGTTTTCCCATCTTACTAGGTTTGCAACCAGACATTATAGTTTTAGAGTGTAATCTAGAGAGTTTAAAGTGAACTACATTATAGGAAGCAGAGTGCAGTCACAGTAGTTTATGGAAGTAAAACCAAGAGGTTTCAGTTCATGCTTTGCTTAAGTGTTGAAGAGTAAGTTTTGCATTAGATACTAGAAATCTCTTGAAAATGTTTCCTTTTAATATGATTTATTTAATTACCAAACTTGCTTAAATCCTGCTGCTTTGGTGGGGGGTACTCTTCTTATCAGATCACTTAGGTAATTACAGAAAAATATTTGGGTTGCTGGTTCTTCTGGTTTGTAAAGAACTGTAGAAAACAATTTACTCATTCTTAAAGAAAAAACAAAATACCGCCTTAGAATTATCTCTGCTTTTCTTGTGAGACACAAGCCTTCGTAGACCACAGCTTTCCTTAACAAGTCCAACCAAGTTCTCTGGAGATAATGGTTCTGTTGCTCCAGACTGCTGAAATTTGTTGTGGAGGCACAAAGACTTAGGCAAGAGTATGAGGCTTCACAAACTTAGGAGACCGACAAAGAGACAATCTTTGATTCTTGTCTGTTGAACCTCAACAGCAAAGCCACAAAATATGGTAAAAACTTATTTTCCCTCTCCCCATCCCATGTTTGTACGGCAGTTCAACTGACAACTTCTTTGTGAAGCTTTCATGCATGTATGGTCAGTGAGTCCAACTGAGTAAGTTTTTTTCTTATTCTTAATTTATGATATCCATCAGCCCCCAGGATCCTGAGGATGGTTGACATCAGTCTGATATGTCAGTCTAAGGGAAGAAGAGAAATGGGCAAACAGCTGACAGGCTTATTAGAGTCACAGCAGATGGCACAGAAGGGATGATAACATACACACTTAAATACAGAATCATACTTCGGTTCATGGAAGGAAACACCGTAAGGCTTTTTATGCAGCCACCATAATAAAATAATTTCTGTAAATGGCCAAAATTTGGGGCATGTAACTATTTATCTTATGCAGGCAAATATATCTACTTTTAAATAGCCAAACTATGTAATTAGTATTGAGATTGCCAAGCAAAAAGCAAGTAATATAGATCAATGGATTCAACATGAAAGAAGCCATCAAAGTATTCCTACTTCTCACAAAGTGACTCACAATTAAGACAATATTTGTTGGCTATTTTAATCATAGTAAAAATATCAGTAAATTGGGCAAACAATGAAGGTTGGAGCATAGCATGTCAGCTGAGACTGTCCAGTGCTTCAAATCCTTGGAAATATATTTGAATGCAGAATGAGTCAGATCCTTGTAGAGAAGTGCTGCAATTTATTATATTTTGGGTGTAGGGTGGAAGAGAGTGCTTTGTTTATGTCCAGCCTAACATGAATTTTAGTGATAGTTCTGATGATCTCCAGGCAAAACAAAAATATGCCTAATTTTTCTGTTGTAACAGGTGACCACTCTGCTTCCAAAAGAGCCCTGTTAGGCGCATCTTCATGGTACTGATAGCTGCAGTCACACTAGAAAAACTGTGTAGACCTATGGAAATAACCAGTAGTTCCACAGGCAATAGCTGATGACAAATGATTTGCTGCAATTCTAAAATCCAACAGCAAGAGATTGACACATGAGACATATGACAGATGAGATGTGGCACACATGATGTTTGAAATCATGAAACCAGTGATAATTGTTTTGGAAAATCAGTGATTTCCTACAGGAAAAGTTTGGTAGTCTGATTAAGTGGTGTGTGAATATCTGGACTATAAAAGTCTCAAATACCTGCCTTGCTTCTAAATGGATTTACCTGTAAATTTCTCTTTACGTGTGTCAAGGAGATGTAGCATCCATTTTAGGGAAGAGACTTTTTTATCAAGAGTGGTCTGCCACTCCTTGGAAGGTGAAACAAGAAGTGGTGAGACAAAAAAGTCGCTCAGAACAAGTCACCTGGAGGCTTCAAGTTTCCACAGTGAAGTATAATAATAGACCAGCTAAAAATCTGAGGTCAGCACTTTCAGTTTGGTTCAAAGATACTACTTCCTACATGTCCATTATTTTCTTCAAATTTTCTGTAGATAACCATCTAGTCCTTAGTTCTTAAAACTCATTCAGTGTTTTTCAAAGCCATTAGAGGTCATACCAACAGAGGAAGTCTGTCACCTTAATGTTACAAGGCTCTCCAAAGATCCTTCTTTTTGCACGTACAGGTATAGCCTCTCTAGCCTCTCTTATCATTTCTGAAGTCTTTGAACTTAAAATGCACTGCACAGTGGACTAATAGACCTTTAGAGCATGCTGTCGCTCATTTGTGGCACCCTTTCACCCAGTCTGATGGGGGTACTTTTCACCAGAAAAAAAAAAATAAATAAAACAAACCAAAAAACCCCCCCAAAAAACAAAAAACAAAAAAAAAAAAACAAAAAAGAACCAACAGAAAGTCCTGCTACAATTTTCTTGTGCTAATACTTTTGCTGTGATTCGCCCATATATAGCAGCCCTCATTAAAGCACCTGGATTCTCAATACATCTGTATTGATTTTTCTTTAAACTGGGAGGTAGCATCACCATTTTGTATCTTTAGACTGCAAGCGGAATAGAACTTGATTCACATTGTTGAAATGTCCCCAGAGCTGCAGAGACTTAGATTTACAGATCACAAGATTTCAGGATGCAGCAAGACTTTTCTTTCTGTTCTGTACCCACAAGGGAAGAAGGCCAACATCCGAAAGGACATTTGCAAGGTGGAACAGAGCTTGCATGGCTGAAGAATATACAAAGCAAAAGAGAGCAAGGTTCATCTCATCACATTCCCCAAGGACAATACCTACTTCCTAGAACAAAAGGACAGAAGCACCTTCTTTGAAATTGTGCAGGGCTACAACCTAGAAGCTGCTGCTCAATTTCCTATAGTTCTGGCAGTTAAGACCAGGAGTATGTATCATATGCAGCCTTCAGGAGGAGAGTTGTACAGTTACCTATTGCCTCTTCAATAACACTTTTTTTTTATTTTTCAACTGTCATGTAATGTAGGAATAAATGAGAGGAGGACTTGACCCACCGTTAATGTAAGTTGGCACAGTTTCACTGAATTCAGCAGCCCTGCACCAGTTCACACTAAATAAGGTTCTGAACCAGTACAGTCTTGCCTGCATGTACAAATACAAACACATACATATATTATTTTCATTCGTCTTACTCCCCAGACAACTGGATGCTTATTGATAAAAACAGCAAGACCAGCAAGAGAAAAAGAAAGTTCCTGTCTGTGGATACATCTAATGTCTGTTCTTAGCAAAAACAAAGTGGCCGGATGGAAGTGAATCCCACTGTGCTTCCCTCATAATCTCCACAGTCTCTAAAGTGATGACTGGATTGTTCTTGGTTTAGTCAAATCATTTTTACCAGAGCTGTCACATAGAATAGATTTTACCTACAAGAGCTAAAGGACTCCCTGAGCTATCAAAGTGCACAGGGTGGTTCCAGCCTTATGTATTTGTAGTTTCTTCCAAAAAAAAATGTGTAATAGCCAATCAATTACCTTTTTGAATTTGAGTACCTTTGTCTTTCAGGAGGGTGGCTTTGGATGGTTGGGATTTTTTTATTTTACTGTAGTGCAATAATCAGTTTCTGTGCAACTTTTATAGTTTATTTTCTTTCTAAATTACTGGGATAAATTGTTTATGTTCCTCCTTTCCATAGTTAATCCTGTGATTGTGTGCATTATAAGATACTATAAACTGCTGAACAAATTAAAATGATGAGAGAATTAACTGTTAGGACATTAAGGAATAAGGCTATATTCCATAGCATTCATTGGTGTTAAATTCCTCTCTTTCTTGATCTTAAAAATATTTATCATATTAAAAAGACCTCTTTTCTGTTGAACATCATCAGGCAGAAATGAACACAGGAAACATTTTTTCATGAACGTACAAATAGGACCATTTCATGCTCATTGCAGGGGGTTCGGACTAGATGACCTCTAAAGGTCCCTTCCAACCCAAACTATTCTATGATTCTATGATCCCTTTGTGTTGAAACAGTTAAAAAGAAAGCTAAGTGCATGATGACCCCTTTTATTCAGATTGTCTGGTGGTTCAGGCTATTAAGCCAGCTCATAAGACAGCTTCCTGGTCAAAAGGCAGCTAGCAATGCATGGGTGTCAGAGCTTGCTTTACTCAATGCTATAGATGAGTGGAGTTTTCATTTTGCATTTGTTCAGCTGTTGTAATTGTTCCTCAGTAACTTTTTTCCATCTGAAAGTCAGTGAGGTACATTTCTAGAAATATGATCTTAGAATTGAAAACAATGTGGTATCATTATATTTTCATAAGAGTTTAAATACCACCATTTTCTTCTGGAACTGGGTTCTCATTACGAAACGCAAACATTGCCTAGGACTTCTGCGTCCAAATTCTGCCTGCCCTGATGTCTCTAAAGGCAGAACATGGCCAACAGGACATAGAGGGTGATTTATTAGGCTGCTAGTCAAGTGATAATTCTCAATTTGAGAGTCAGTGCATCTGGAATCGTTGCACAGTACCAGTTTGATACTAATTCCTGCATCAGAAAGGTCTGTAGTATTTGGCAACAATCTATTGATTTCTTTCTGACTCATGTGGAACTAATTTTCAGTTACACAAATTAGAGAGGAAGAAAAGGGAAAAAGAACCCTTAAATGTTGTTCATTTCTTTTGGCCATTTCTTTGATCCATGTTTTTTATCTGAGAGGAAAGTGGTGTGTCTAATAGGGAACTGTAATATATTATGAAACAGTGAGACTTAAAAATCTTGTTAGGCAATCACTACTTCAGCAGAATGAAATGCTGTTGCAACAGGAGGAAAATTATACACCAATTATTTATCCAGTCAAGAAAAATTATTCCCCATAACATCAAAGACTTCCATTTATGAAATAGTAGCAGAAGGCAATTCCTATTCTTTTAGCAAACCAGGGAAATTTTATTCATCTTAAATGCAGCAGGCCAAGAGTTTGGGACCTTATTTAAGATTATAATCCCACAGCATCACATGTAGCCTACGTGACTGGTTCTAGGAACAGTCATGAAAAAAATAGCTGTGTAATGTTTATGCAGATTTAAATGAGTTATTATAAGTAATTAACTCATCCTGTTTCTTATTATCCTTCAAATAATGTTTTCCTCATTATTGGAAAAATATTTTTTCAGGCTGCCTATTCCCAGCTCTTCTATTTGTTTGTTTTCTGTACTTTTCCTAATCTTCAATAATTCTCATTATTTTCATAAATTTTGGAACTCTAACACTTCCCCTTGCACTGGTTTCTTTTTCTGAAAATTCCTCAGCTCTTGTATCTAACCAGATCAAGCATTCCAAGCAAACGGACTGAGATACTGGCTACTTTTAACATCTTTTTTTTTTTAATAGTATGTAGGAATAACAGTCTTCTGTATGCATCAGGCTTATTGAAACTTGAAAATGAAGTCCTCTCTGTTTTATCTTTGGCATAAATTCCAAGGGAGTGAGTATGCAGAGTTAGCAGGACAGAATTGTTAAAATCCAAATCATCTCTTATCCCAACAAATACTTTGTACAAAAGGTTAGGACATGAGAAAATGATTTAACATGGAAAGGTTACATGGAAATGAAGTAACCTTGCAGAGCTCTTCCAGCAAAAAAAGCCTGGGAATGTGTAATGGGGAGGTGAAAGGCATTCTTTCCAAGCACAGAAAACCCACAAAGGCTCCCAAGGGAAAAGTAAATTAGTGAAAGGCACTGTATTTAATGTATTAGCTGACTTGTTAGTGTTCCCTCTTGTTTTGCTTTATTTTGGTTTTGACAGAAAACCTGTGTAAAGCTTGCAGTGCTTTGTGTTTGTCTATACTGCGTTTGGTGCATGACAGCCACTGCATGCCCTTGCAAGTACAACCTGTGAACCAGGATTTAATTCTAGCCAATGTGGTGGCCTAGGAAAAAAAAAAAAAAAATAGCAGTTGCAGGCTCTGAGCAACTCTAAGAGATTCATACTGAGAGCTTACCCCTAAATTACCCCTGGCTGTACAAACTAAGGGCAACTGGGACTCAGCTGATACTCATTTAATGTAATGGGTGCCCAACAGAGGCAGTTCAGTTAGGTCTGTCACATGAAGCCTAAAAACACTGTAAGCAAATTAAGATTTTAGCTCAGAATGCAGGTAGGCAGGTTATAGGTGTTATTTCAAAAGATTAGGGTTTTATCTGTAATAATTTGGCATCTTACATCTGCCATTCTAATCCTCCATTTCTTATATATGTCTGAAACTAAAACAACTGATGGTAAAGGATTTATTTTTGGAATTTCAAGAGGTATTATTTTTAAATGATTGGTCTGGAATAAGAAACACATTGTACATACAGATAGTATCAAAAGAAATTGTTGTTTCATTACTTAGTTCCTCCAGCAGTCTTCCTCCCTTCCTTAATGAAATGGAACAGTCTATGCCTTTAACACTTCTTCCATTTAATCTTGTTAATGCAGTCTGTTAAGACTCCACTTTTGCAACAGCACAGGTGTAAGTGTGAATAAGTAGGGTAATAGGAAGAATACTGTTCTGCTCCTAGGAGTCTTATTTATTTACGACAAAATGTGTGATATTCAACCCAGAATAAAAACTGATGCAACTGGTGAGTTGAAATATTTTTCTTCTTCACTTCCTTAACAATATGAGGTACTCCAATGAAGAATAAATAGGGAAATATTAATCATGCTGCACCAAATCTATCCTTGAGACAACTGCACTTGGAGTTGTACTAAAGATTAATTCTTCCTACTGTGTTAAAAGATGGCAGATTAAATTGGTAAGTAGACAGTTGGGAAGTATAACATTTTTCAGACAGCAACAGATGCAAAACCAAGAATATCTCCAGCTGATTTGATTGCCTTTCAAAAGATGGGGCAAAGATTTTAAATAAAAATGTGCGAAAGTGAAAATCTATAGTGATGATCAAAAATAAGAACAAATTCAAAAATCTCTAAGAAGGGAACATCAAAAGGATTTCGGAGTCATTTCAGACTCAAATCACTTTTATTATTTGTTAGTTGTTGCCTATGTCTCTTGTAATTTTGCCTTGTAGGACTTACATTGTGCCTGATATATGGGGGAAGGTATTGAAGGAAAGTGATCCAGGAAAGTGGATGGGAAATTGTTTGACTGTGATGGTAGTTACACAAAGTCCCAGACAATACAAGTTAGATCAGCTTTTTTTGCTACACTGCTGTGATTCTACTTGAGCATGTTGAATTACTCAAAATTTACGCAGTGCAACTCAGAACAAAAACCTGCACCAGCAGAAACACATTTCCTCATCCCATCTTTCCCTTGGGCAGGCAGCTTGATTTTCTGTCTTAAAAGGAAAAGGAAAAAAAAAAAAGGAAGCAACTCTCCTATTTTTAAGAAGGCTTTTGCTACTGAATCATGCTCATTAATGAAAATAAAGGCATAAACTATGCTTATGTATTCATCCCTCTCAACTTTTCCTTGAGCATTGCAGTTAGCTATTTTGGCAAGGAGCTTTAAGCTGTAAAACATTTAACATTAAAAGCTGCATTAATTAGTGGTTTATCAGGACTGCAAATATGCAATATATTTAGCTTACTAAAATGCTTTTTAAGTTGCATCATGCCCTGTGGTTCACCAATGTATTGTTAATCAAAGTACATGATTGTAGTAGTCCAATCAGCTAAAATTTTCCTGAAGATATCTTGCATAAGGCTGTCAGAAAACAGCATAATTAAGCATTTTTAATTGTAGTGGACAAATAGTTTTACAGAGATTCCAGGAATGAGAAATATTCCACGAAATAAGAGTGTTGAGGGTCAGGTGAAAAAAGCTGGGATGTTGACAAAAACATTTCTTCTCAATGTGCAAAATAATACTTTGTACTCCCCTGTTATGCCATTCCCATTTTTTGTTCCTACTAAGGCTGACATTTTAAACATGGCTTTTTCCTGCAAAATCTTAAAAGTTACACTAGTTATTCCTGTTGGGTGTGTCTTTGGTTTGGATATTTTCAACCTCAACCTCCCTTCTTTCCTTTTCCAATATTTTATTTATAAAAAGTAGAACATACTGAGATGTCAATAAAAATCAGTACAGATGTCCACAGAAATTAAATATAAAATATAAATAACCAGTTATTTGAATGATCAGCTCATTTACTTATATCAAGGTAAAGTACTTTCCCTTCTAGGTATCACTTCGTGATTTTTCTATCATATTTTTAATTTTATTTATTTCTAGCAGTATATAACATACTAATTTTCAAAAGCAAGGGTTTAGATGGTTTGATTCTTCTCTGTTATGTCTTTCCAAAAGAAGAAAGCATTTTAAAGTCTTTGAATATTTCATAATTTGCAGACAACTTTTACAAGAAGTATAAATACTGAAAAAAATAAATATTTGAGAGGTGGGACAATAGAAGAAGGTTCTGACCCAGTTGTTACTTTCTTTGAGACTGCATTCTTTGCAGGTCCAGCTGCTCTATTTTGTGTGTATCCACAGACTGAACAAACGTCCTAAATCCTTAGTCATTCATGGAGTACTGAAATATTGCACTACTAATACCCATCACACATGGTGTTGCTGTTTCTTATAGGTGTCCATCGCAGGTGTTGGTGCAGCCTTTCTTCCCTTTATTAGAGCAAATGCTTGAGAAGCAGTTCAGAAAATAACCAGTTGTAGAAGAGGAGTTAAATAGGATTATACTTGAAGCCTCCAGTTATACAGAGGCTGGCTTCAGGCTCCGTTTAGTAGCAACTGAGTCATGAATACTCAAATTGCTGAGTGTCAGCTGGTTCTTTGTGGAGATGTGAACTGTGCAACCGTCCTCATTTCCCTTGATGATTTTGCATGGCTTCAAATTCTGGATTTGAGTGTTACTGGGAGTAAAGGAAACTGGGGACATTCAAACAAAACAACACGGTGGGGGAAGGGAGTCACGGAATGCAAGGATTGTGAGTGTGCTGCAGCTGCAGTCTAGTAGCAAAGAGCTGGAGAAGAGGGTGCTACTACAAACAGAGCTAAGAATAAACACTACACCTTCCTTCCACTGAAAGCTGAAGTAAATTTTAAGTTCATTTCCACCCCACTCCAGAAAGCAGTAATGCTGGGTGGGGGTAAGGAAAGATAAAGTCATGTGCAATCCCACAGCCTTGAAAACACGTGTTCAGAGCCTGTTCCTGCAACACCTCTCTTTGTGCTCCTAGGCTTTGTAACTGTACAGTAGTGATCTAAGCATATCTGAAATGAAGAATTCCCACTAAGGTACTGAGTGCTGTATCACAATTTCAGCCAGCTCTTCACAGGCAAAATGAACTGTAAATATTTATCATGTATCTGGGCTCTTCACTTGCAAAGTTCATTAGTCCATTTATCCAGAAGAGAAAAAGAAAAAATGACCATGGATTGTTGTCTATCAGGAAACAGTAATTCAGAAACATTGGGCACACTCTGAATAGCTTTCTGAGTAAAGACAAGTAAGGAGGGAAAAGAATTTGTCCTGCTATATTGTAAGTGGAACATTTACGTGAAACATCCACAAATTATGACAAATAGGTTGCAGAATAAATACAAATTGTACTTCTAATAGGAAATAACATATTTTCTGTATAGGCTGGCATTTTTTGAGCAAATGCACATTCACTATGTGGAGAATTGCATAGAAAACATGGTCATCACTGCTTAAATAGCCATCCTGACCAGCTTATATAAACACTAGCTAAAGCTGTTGGAGATTATTTGCAGAACATTGGATCTGATGAGCTCAAATATAAGATAGCTTGGGTAGTATAATATTTGGGATTACCATTATAATCTCTTTAGGGAAAGTGTGCAGTATCAGCAGAACCATTGCTTGAGTCTTTGAGGGAAGAAGAAACTGTACAGTAATTATTCTGCATTTATTATACACTTAAATCTTTCCCTGTGAATCAGGCAAGTTTCTGAGCTCTTTATGGGGCCCAGGGTAAGACTTTGAGAATTTAATTAAATATCTCTGATTTGAACTCACCTATGGAGTCCAAATCATCAGTTTGGCAAACTGTTTTTGTTCTGTGGCAACTTGTTTTACTGTAGAACCATCCCTTGAAGTTACACACATAATTTCCATGCATATGAATTACTAGAGAAAAGAGTTCTTACGTTAGTATAGAGAAATCCATGTTGAGAGGCAATGAAAATGCTTCTGCGCAGATTTACAAAGTGCTAGGTGAGTGTCAAAGTTTACTGACCCTTTGACCCTTTCTGACCTCTTTGAACACAACCTTTCAGGGGTCAAGCTTTGAGCCATAGCTTCTGACAATGGAGCTGATTTTCATTTTTTTGTGTCTGGACACTGGGCTGTGTTTGTCTGTGTTAGCCATTACCACCTTGCAGGGGATACAGGCAGTTCTGCTTCTCTTCTGCTGCATTCCCTGCCTGTGAACCATCCCACAAAATTCCAGGAAAGCCTTAAACACTTGTGCTACTTATGCACTTCAACCACTCTGTCTTGTCCAAAATAAAGAAATAAACAAGCTGCTAGGTAGCAATTTCTGTCCTTTGGCCTCTTCCTAACTTTTCAGGCTTTTGTTGAGTGTTGGGCTGCCATTCTTGGCAAAAAAGCTGCAGAACTTTTATTTAGAGTCCATGAAACAGCATCATCACTACTGTCTTGCAATAATCCCATGGAAATCCAGATATTCTGTCAATTTGTAGATTTTTTAACCAACTGAAATTGTCACTTCTGCAGGAAAAAAAGACTGGTAATCCAAAATATGTATACATCAATTATCTCACAATGTCATGTCACTGCTCCTAAGACTCTTACAGCTCCCTTGCTTACAAGTACCTTTGCCCCACAGAGAATCACCCAGCCTTGCAAATCTTGCAGTTTTTCTAATTGATTAGCATAATGAAATTCAGCTCTGAGCAATCATCCTTAACCTGTTTTAAGCTTGAAGTTGTTTCTCCTATCTAAGGTATGATAAAAAGCTAGAGGTCCAAAAGCATGTCTTTTTAAAAGAATGTATCCCCTGGTCTAGTAAAAGATATTACATCTCTCTGAAAATCTCATCTTATCTGTATCCTGGACCATCACAAGCATAGCAACTTTTTACTGTTCATAAATTGTTAAATAACACTGCTAGATCCATTGTAGTTATGCTCAGGAATGGAAAGAAAGGGCATTTGAACAAAAATATTTTTTCTTATTTGAGTTCTTATTGTGATGGGAAAAGGTTGTTTTACTGTGCTCATTTTATTGCCTAAAATTTCACCTTCTCTGCTGAATGTAGACATGTACTCTGTGCAGATCATCCACAGAACCATAGAACCATAGAATGGTTTGTGTTGGAAGGGACCTTAAAGTTCATCTAATTCCAATCCCCCTGCCATGGGCAGGGACGCCTTCCACTAGACCAGGTTGCTCAAAGCCCCATCCAGCCTGGCCCTGAACACTGACAGGGAGGGGGCAGCCACAACCTCTCTGGGCAACCTGTTCCAGTATCTCACCACCCTCATAGCAAAGAATTTCTTCCTAATAGCTAATCTAAATCTCCTCTCTTCCAGTTTGAAACAATTACCCCTCATCCTCTTACTACAGTCCCTGATCAAGAGTCCCTCCTCACATTTCCTGCAGGCCACCTTGAAGTACTGGAATGATACTATAGGGTCTCCCCAGAGCCTTCTCTTCTCCAGGCTGAACATCAGCAACTCTCTCAGCCTGTCCTTGTAAGGGAGGTGCTCCAGGCCCCTCATCATCTTCATGGCCCTCCTCTGAAATCACTCCAACAGGTCCATGACTTTCTTGCACTGGAGGCCCCAGATCTGGACGCAGTACTGCAGGTGGGGTCTCATCAGAGCAGAGTAGAGGGGGAAAATCACCCTGGCCACACTTTTGATGCAGCCCAGGGTGTGATTGGCTTTCTGGGCTGCGAGTGCACATTGCTGGCTCATACTCAGCTTTTCATCCACCAACACCCCCAAGTCCTTCTCCCCAGGGCTGCTCTTGATCCACTCATCCCCCAGCCTGTATCTGTGCTTGAGGTTGCCCCGACCCATGTGCAAGACCTTGCACTTGGCCTTGTTGAACATTCGTGAGGTTGGCCTGGGCCCACCTCTCCAGCCTGTCCAGGTCTTTCTGGATGGCCTCCCTTCCCTCCGGTATGTCAACCCCACCACACAGCTTGCTGTCATTGGCAAACTTGCTGAGGGTGCACTCAGTCCCACTGTGCAAGGTGTTAAGCGGCATCGGTCCCAATACCAATACCTGAGAAGCGCCACTTATCACTGGTCTCCACTCAAACGTCAAGCCATTGAACATGACCCTTTGTCTGCGACCATCCAGCCAATTCCCTATGCACTGAGTGGTCCACCTGTCAAATCCATGTCTCTCCAGTTTAGAGACAAAGGTGTCATGCAGAACAGTGTTGAATGCTTTGCACAAGTCCGTTCTTTCCAGACTTGTTCCAAAATCAGTATGTAACAGTAACACAAAAAGATCAGATAATATGAGCAGTTTGGAGATTACCTTTAGCTCTGGAGCAGCCATAATCATTTGAACTTCTATTACTTAATATATCTAATTTAAACCATTTGACAGTGGTCTGTAAACATTATTATGGCCATGAAAGAGATAAAAAAACTCTTACAAAGTATGTATCTACAGTGCAGATGTAAATATATTTCCTTCTTATGCAAAACCTGCAAAAATATTAATATGTAACTTTGAAACTTTTCGTCAGTCTAGAGACATTGTCATGCATATTTCGCCTGTATGCTCTTACCTTTTCTTTTAAAAAATAAACTTAAATAGACAAAATGAGGATGCAGATAACTACATAAAGAATTTTTTCCATCAAAAAACTTGATTTTTTAAAGTTTCTTTTCCAATAGTCTTTAAAATAGCCATGCAGTAAAGGACAGAGTTGATCTGTAAGAAGACTTGATGTACAATTCAGTGCTTTTTCTATTTTCTTCCCCCCACTGGAAAATCATAAAAGAGGAAGAGGAAAAGAAAATGTGTCACCAAAAAATCTTCCAGAAGACATGGATTATAAGCTAAAAATTCTTAATCTAAGAGTGTGAGACCATGAAAGAAAAAAGATTTGACAATTTTGTGGATTTATGCGGAAAACAATCTTTTTAGCGGTGATCTATCACTCTTCTATTTCAAGCAATGATCTATCAGATTTCTCGATATCAAACTTCTAGCACTACCTCTTCCTTGAAATTCATGGCAAGTTTTTACAGATCAAATCTACTGTGTGTGCCCAGTGAGATTTGTAGATATATAAGAACATCTGCTTCTGGAGAATGTGTACGTCTCTGCACATGAGTTGTAAAGCTGGCATATTTGGGAATCATCAGCCTTGCTGCACATACAGAGAGGGCCCTGGGCAGAGTGGACCTGACAGTCTTCGTAGCTCTAACAAAGTCCAGGGTCCAGACTCACGGTCAGAGTTGTGTGTATCACTGTGTGAAAATGCTAAGATTTTATGAAAACATTATTTTCCTGGGTGAATTCCATCATATCTGCTTACTCTAATGGCTCATTAGGGTATGGCTGACAGCAAATGTATCTACAGACACATTAATTAATGTTAGATGGCATTAATTATCTTGCTGAGATATTGTTCTCACTGCATGAGGTTTGACAGAGGCTGAAAACATAACTAGTATCCTCAGTTGTATATTTTCAGGTTATTAAATACAAATGCAAAGCACCTGAAGTCTTGCTGTGAAGCCACAGAATATCTCATACAGTGGCAAAGGGGAGACCAAGATCTAGTCGGCAGCCTAACCTATAGTGGAAACTCCTATTGATGTTGATGTGCAAGGAAAAAAGCCTGTCTTACTCACAGAGGTCAGGATTAAAAAAAAACAGAGTTGGTAGCTAGATAAAAATGCTGAATATGCTTAATTTGAAATCACTTAGGGATACAAACATGAAAGTGAACTGGGCCAATCTACTAGCATTTTTCAAAGAACTCCAGCTTAAGGACGATGGGAATTCTTGGAAGGTGAAGGAGCTGCTTTTTTTTGCTATCAGTTCTCTCATTAGCCTTGATGTTTCCAAGTGCAATCCCTCCTGGATCATCAAATTAGAGAGAGGACTTCTTCTTCAAAGTTCATGCCCAGTGTGCTTTAGTATCCACTTTTGATCAAGAACTAAATATTGAAAACTCAAGCTGTTTTTCCCCTTGGAACCAAAGCTACAGGTCTAGGAGATTATAGTCCTGTCTTTCCCAAATGAAGTTCCTCAGATGTTAAAGTGAGATTATACAAAATGTGAGTTTTGCTTTTTTCTTATTAGACAATGTATGCATCTGAGTGGCACTCCTCACAAATACATGATGGACACCCTTGTTGACTCTTATCTTTGTTTCAAGAGCAATTCAGCGAATTAACTGTGTGTGTCCTTCCAGATTTATTCTTAATTTCACCAATATAACATTTCTTGAAACCTGATTATTGTACTCCTTTTAGGATAACAAATTTTGTACTTGCTGGTTTAAAAAAAAAAAAAAAAAAAAAAAAAAAAAGAGAAGAAAAAGCATCTCAGTGTGCTTTTTTATTTCTCTTGGGGCATATTTGAGAAAATAGCTAGTGCTTGGTTTGAAGATGGTTTTAAGTACATATTTGTTTTTATCTAAGTGTTCATTTCGACTGTGTGAGATGATTTTGTATTTGCTTCCTTAGTAGAATTCCACTCTTCCTCCTGTTGTCTTGAGAAAATTAATTAGGTTCCAGGTGGTAAACCCACCATCTGTGGATTATTATCACTTGTCATGTAGAATTAATTGATTTCCATTGTGGCATTCTAATTTGTAGGATGCCATCTAAAACTAGAGGGAGTTCCCAATCTGAAACAACTTTAGACTTAAGTATAAAACAGGAGATGAATACCATAGAGAGACAGGATTACGCTGTGGTACTGATGAGAGAAGTTATGGTTGGTCATAAGGAGCAATCACAATGCAGCATGTATCCCAACATTATAAATGTTTTGTTAGGCATCAGGGTGATGGTGGTTTTTATCGGGTCATACATCTCAAGACAGGATGAAAAATGAATGTGCTTTTTAAAAAATTGGACAATTGGACGGCTGAGACCTGTGTTGTTGTTTGCAAAGAGGCAATGTTTATTCACATCATTGAAGTTGATGGGTAAGAAGGCAAGTGGAAGGACTTTAAAAGTGGAGATAAGTAGTTTTGCTTTTATTCCCTCCTCATCTTCACTACATTGGGAGAAAATATTCCTGTGCTGCTGAAAGTTATCGTTGTGGCAACTCCACTATTATTAGTTCATTCCATTTTTGCCTCAATATTCAGGAAGTGGTAGTGATTCAATGCATTTTATAGTTGTAAGGAATTCAGAAGTGAGCTGCCAATTTTATAATATCTATCGAGAGGTAGGGTATGCAGGTCCCTAAACTGTCAGTCTAAGAGGAAAAGGGAAGAAGCAGAATAACATAAAATTATAGGCGGCTGAACAAAGATACAATGTGAAAAAGGTATAATGGCCTCTGACAATCATTAAATCTGCAAAAGCAGCCTGGTACACCGGGTGCTAATCACAGAGGTTTCAGGGAATACAGTGACTTCCTTTTCATCTGGCCTGTACAACTAATGACTCAAGTTTTCTGTTACAAATTCTTAAATTGTTCTACTGACTTATGAACAAAAAGAAATGCCTAGGAGACAGTAGCAGAGTCTACTTTTATAAACTTCTTCAAATGCCTTCTGTGTCCTAAAGATGCAGGCTTTTTGGTGAGCTCTCTAAGGAGCCATGGTAGCAATTTCCTAGACATCCTGGATTTACTAATTTGCAGAATGGTTAGTTTTGAGTAAGGGTTTGAATTAACTGATGAGTCACAAGTCTAAAGTGTTTATTTCATATTAATTGAAACCTGGAGCCTTAGCATTTAGTGACTTGGTCCATAAATATTTACCATGAATGTAGTGCTTATAATTGCAAGTCATGCATGGAATTATTGATTGCTCACAGTAACAAGTACTGTGCTAAATGCAACAAGTGTCACAGGATCAATTCTCTGTCTCTGTTCCTATCACAGTTACAAACTGTGTATGCAAGTCACATTGAAAGTACCTTCCTATTGTTTGGGGGATTTTTTCTTCTTTTGTCCTGCCTTTTTCTGAAGATCTCCTCACATTCCTACTGTAGTTCCTGCTTTTGACATTATTGACATATGTCTTTGAGGTTTGTCAACATAAAGCAGCATGCAGTCCCAGAGCTGAGCCTTGCTCCCTCCACATGACTTTCAAGCAGAGACCTGTGAGCAATTACTGAAACTAGGCTCTCAGACAGCAGTACCTGGAGGTGCATATTTAAATGTTTTAATTATCTCGGTGGGGATAAGGCATTTTTGAACAGGATCAAGCCGGCAAAATTGCCAAGGAATTGCAGATGCTTTTGTATAAGGAATCGCTTTCTTTTTTATGCATCTGTCATGCCAGGATGATTAATGTGTATTGGTTTCTTAATAAGGGAAAAAAACTACCATCGCCTAGTTCATAAAAACAAAACGGGATACAGAAACTAACCCAAAAATTATGGATGACACGGGAAATTTTATTTCTAGATATGAATTTTCTTAAGTACAGACAGGCAAGATATTGGTTCTGGGTCATCTCCATCCGGAACATATTAACAAGAAATTACTAGTTCCTACAATAAAATTAGTTCTATCTGTCCTGGATTAGGAGCAGTTTAAAAACTGGTTTGCTTGCCTAAGCCTTGCCTAAAAATGTGCTTGATCAGAAGCACTATCTCAGCAAACTGAGCTCACAGTGAAGAATTAACATCTCATAGTGGGCGACTAAAGCCTCTTTAGCCATCCATGAATGTATCTCTTCCCTGGTTGCTTTGGAATATGATGTCCCAAGGGAATAGTTACTTGACTTTACAGAGAAGAGGGCCTGCTAGTATTCACCTTGTGGAGTTTACATTGGTAAGCCTTTATCCTAAGAAAGGGGCCAGGGGAATAGGGGTTGCAATGCACCTTTCAGTGGGAAGTGTGGTGGTTCTATGGGCATGGTTCTGAGTTTTGGTTGTTTAACCACCTGGTGGTAGGAAGGTAAGTCAGGAAGCCGTCAGTTTCTGCTAAGAGTGACAAATGATGACCATAGGTAGAAATTCCAGACTATATCATTACACTGTCACAGCATCCACTGAACAAATGTGCTTAGTGTTTAGCTTACAATGTGCAGTCATTTTAAAGTACCTCCTTTTCCAGCATTTTTAGGCATGTCAACTGCCCACAGGTTTGCAAAGGGATGCTCTTCTTAGGATGAGCATCTGGACAATAATATTGTTTCCGTCTTCCAATCTGTTTTGGAGTTTAATGTGATCAGTTAAAGTACTAACCATTAGCACACCTCATGCTTAGGGTAGCCCTACTACACAAGCTCTCAGCTTTGCTACACAGGGATTTGGTGAGCAACTTGTTGCAAAGAAATGCTGCTATTGTTGCCCTGGTCATGGATGAAAGTCATCTACCATGAGTATTGGTCCTTACCAAGTATGATACTACTTGCAAGTGGCAGGAGAATTTCAGGGAGACATGCATCCCACATAGGAAAACAAATGAAAGCGAAAGAAAATAGGTTCTGCATTTCTTCTCAACACATCTGAGTAGAATAAAGGCATAATCCTTCCCTACGTTTCAGAGTGTGTGCTCTTACAACATTGTCAAAGGAAAAACACACAAGACTCAAAATAGTTGAGGGAAGCAAACAGCTATGTTAGCAAAAAAACTGTACCGAGGATAGTGGAATATGTTTTCCTTCTCTGAATTAAATGTCCATTATGTTTATAAAAGGACCTGAAGCATATCATATTCAAACATTTTCAGAGAGCACCTGCTGCTCCCAGCACACAGCCACTGGCTACATAAACATAGTCTGTCGGCCTTGCCTGCCCATGACCCAGAGCTGAAACAAATAACTTAAAGAGAAGGAGAGGTTAAGCAATCATTTGCAAGCCTGTCTCTACCAGTGGGATTGGTATCGTTGTGTGTCTTGAAGCCATAATCTGAAGGATGTGAAAACTTCATCACCTCTGCTGCTTTGACAAATGCATGAGAATATACTATGTAATTCTACCTCAGCAAAATGAAAAGTTTTGAATATTTGAAATGTGTAAGCAGGAACAATCTAGATAATTATTTTGGACCACTAATGACTGTCATTAGCAATAATGATGGTGAAATTAACAAATAAAAAACAACAAAAAAAAAGAGAATATGAGGAAAATCTTGCTAATCATGGGATAACTTGAATTGTTGAAGAGTTTTGTGGGGTATGGTGGAAACTACGTAATGTGAAGCAATTAAAATTTGCCAAATCAAAGCATTCAGAAACACACAGTATAATACAAAGCAGCTTTATATTGTCAGGGGGGTGAAGAGGTTATCTGCTATCTAGATCTAGTTTTTAAGATCTTCTTTTGAGAAAAAAAGAAATTAACTAGAATTATGTACCCAAAATATATGTCTTGTTTTCTTTTTCAGCGCAAATTGAAGTGATACCATGCAAAATTTGTGGTGATAAGTCCTCTGGAATACACTATGGAGTCATCACATGTGAAGGCTGCAAGGTATAAGATTTTAATACAGCATAGTCGTCAGCATCTGCATTAGCCTCAGGCATCTGTGTACAATAATACACTGTTACACGCTTTCAAGCAAGTGTTGCCAAAGGCTGTAGAGCATGCTGCTGATATAGATGTGTTTCATGCCTAATTTTACTAGTTGCTTTCCTTTTCATTAAATAGTCTTTAGAGTTACCTCCTCATTTGAAACATGAATTAATCGCATCTGATGCAGTGTAAGTGCTGATACAGAGGCTGGCAACTGTAAGTCACACCTCTTCTACATTAAATCAGCTTGATAGAAGAATTTCTTATCTTGTTTCCTAGACAATACATGTAGCATTAAAAGTTGGTGCAATATTTCAGTTCAACATCTTAAAAGCTTACAGGTGTCAGTTTGGTCCTATTTTGTCCCCTCTGTATTCTCTGCAGGCCGAATTGTAATCTCCAAAAGACAAAAATGCCTTACATTATGAGTAGTGTAAAAGGATCCTTTATCTTTTTCCTTATAGGCTTCAACAGAATTGCTGAGAAATGGAGGTTAAAAAAAAGGGGAGGGGGCAAAAAAACCTTCCATGCTGCTTAGTCATATTGACGTATTACCCCAGACATTAGTTCTAATAACACAAATCAGACCCCAAGCCAAGAGAAGACTTCAATTTTCAACTTTAAAAATACTCTGTGATTTTATTATCTAAGGAATTACATCACGGAAAAACAAAATGTCATACTACATGTTGGTTTTTCAGCTTTGATTGTAAATTGTGAAATTGCAAAGGTGGAGAAACAGCATCTCTGATTTCTTCTATGTGGAAACACACACACTGGTACATTTGAAAGTGGGTGCATATTTGCAGAGTGAAATGGCAAGTCTGTATTTACTTAATGCTTTACAAAATTTTAGAACATCCATAAAATCTGAAACTTTGGGTGCACCCATTCCCAAAAGAAAGCTTTTAATGCCAACACATTGAGAAGCAATATATGTCAAAGATCAGATTTCTTTCAGAAGCGTTAACAATTGTAAATGGAAAAGCCCACAGTGTGTCATTGTCTTGCTGTGACACTGGACTAGAAATAAGCATCTTCTTATGATGACCACATGAAACAGGATTAGACTAATTGATCTGATAATTCAAAATTGGCACAAAATCTACAGGGAAAAAATTCTTTAAGCAGAAAAAAAGTGTCCTGTCTCAGTACTCAGTGCCCACAGAGCAGTTAGGGGTAGAGTGTCCTGTAGATGTGATTAGGGTTAATGCTGGCCCTTGTGTGTGCCTCAAGAGGAGATGATACCCCTCAGCTCTGTGTGTAGACTGCTTATTGAGATAAAGAGATTCTCTTCCACTTACAACAGTTTTAACCCTATTGTTTTCTGTGCCAGTTTTGCAGTATCAGATCAATTAGTCTAATCTTGTTTTGTGAGCCTGTTGTGAAAGAAGATGTCAGTTTTCACATCGAGTCCAGTGGGAGGCATCTTGGTCTGTCAGGGCTCTCTTTTAAGCTAAGCTCTGTTTCAGGCAGTGCAAGTCTGCTCTTCATTGCCCAACAATTGAATAAGTATTTGCTCAGCCCGCATACTAATAACTGGCCATTTCTGGCACCTTTTGTCTGAAAGTGGTAGGAATCTGAATTAATTAAGAAGGAGACCATGTGTGGAAGAAAGAGGTTAGAACCGCTCCACAAGCATGCATACATGTTGAGCCCAGCATGAGTCAGCTGCAGTGTTTCAGGATACAGCATCTGAGGATTGTACTGCCAGTAGCAGTACTATAAACTTCGAGGGACAGGAAATCCTTTGACTCTGTGACCCTATATTAGCTATGCTGCTGCAAATGCATGTTATAAGTGCTTAAGGAGCCTCATAAATATCATTGCTGTTTTGTGTGCATGCCTGCATATGCTGAATATCCTGCTGGACGCATTGAAGAATACAGTGGCTCTGCCACTATCGCCACTGAAAGGATGAAACCTGAAGAAAGTTTTCCATCCCATCTGTCTCTGTGGCTCCTTTTGCTGAGAAGCTTTTTATCATCTCTCCTGCCTACCCCCAGAGCAAAGTATTTGCTACCACCTCTTTGTCATGATTTAGAGAGAAGTTCGCATGACCATTTCCCTTCTTATATTGACTGTCTGTGATAGATAAAGTGACGTGTTCAAGATGAAGAAAGGCTTGTTGTCATGTGTTGGGAATATTGGGAAACCTATTTTAAGTCTGTAGCTCCTCAGTAATGAGCTGCACCCTCCTTCCCCCAAATGGTATTATTCACAGTAAATATAGCCTATATTATATAAAGATCCCCTAAAAATGAAATGAAAGGATTGTCTGTACTTTTAAGATAACATTTAGATATTATACAGGAAAAAGAGTACAAAACCCTCCTCAGGAAAATAAATTACCTGCTGTAGACTAATTTTATTATGTAACACTTGATTTTTTCCTAAAAGGGGCAAAGAAGGAAGAAACATATTCTTCTGAGATGAGATCAACCTTAAGGGGAAAAAAACAGTACTACAGGATAAGGCATAGTCAATCCTAGATGGTTGGGGGGGGGGGTGTTAATATTATTTCATTCATTTGTTCCCTTAAATCCATATCCATGTAGGAGCTGCTACCATCTAAGCCTTTAAAACAGAAAATCCTTCGCATGTGAAAACAAAATTGGCTGTAAATTTCAGCAAAGAGAGTAGAAATGTCTGCAATTAGCATCCATTTAGCCTTAAATTAAACTCACCTCCGTAGATTCAGCAAAGTTTTCATCAGCCAGGATCAGATAAGTCCCCACCAGATTTTTTCTGAGTTCTCCTAAAGGACATCCACATTCTTAAAAATGAAAGTCATAAAACTTATTTTGGTTTTTAGATATACTGTAACCACTGATAAAAGCAGCATGGGCCAGATAAAGTGTGTCTCTTTATGCTCGACCTCAGGAACTAGCGCTGCAGGTGTACTTGGTGGGACACCATGCCCCTCATCTGTTATTACTGACACCGCACACCATCCTCATTGAGTTCACCAGGACTTCAGCGAGAATTCAGGCACCTCCTGTAGCAAGCCAATTGAGCCCTGTGACACTGTCGCCCTGCTGCTTCCCCGTTCTAGTTCCCCCACAACACATGGCTGCTGCGACTTCCATTGCTCAGTATTACCGTCTGTCAGCCTGTGTGGCGATAACACTGATTTTGCCTGATAAATGAAGTCAGCTCTTGCTTTCTGGCTCTATTCAGAGCTGTTTGCAAAGCAGCCCAGAAAGGTACAACCACTTTGGCATCAATTCTGGTGACTAGTGTAACTGCAATAGTGATGCTTTCTGCCTTTTTTCTCCTCGTGGCTTCCTGTGGTGTCTAGGCTGTCCTTCATCTCTCCCACCACACAACCCCACAGGTGTTTGCATCTCAAGATGCCAAAGTTGTCAAGGAACTTTTCTTTATTTCTCTCTCTCTGGACCTGTTTTTTCTGTCCTTTATTTTACAGCAAAAAAAAAGAATATCATAAAATGCCTTCTCCCTCTCCCCTTCTCTCTCTAATCCTCACCCGCTTATTTAATTCCTCTTGTCACCACTGCCATTTCATGTCACTTCTACCATAAAGGTACTTCTCGGTGTCATTCGTGGCATCTGAGAGCTCATAAGACCTTAGGTATGGGTTAATACTCTCCTTCTAGCCCTCTGATCTTTAGCCAAATAGCCCACAAGTGGCCAGAAAAACCTTCTAGGAGATAGAATATCTACAAATTTTTACATAGATAAAATGGATAATGTTATTTTCCATTGAAATGGAAAATGTCATTACTTTCTCATGGTAGTCTCTAAAGGTGTTGCTTTCTCCATTGTGTGTTGGCTTTACTTGATACAGTCATTGAATCCTAGTGCTTTTGTCATGCTTGAATTTGAATTACTTTTCACTCCTGAAGTGTATGGTCCCTCCAGATCAGATCAACATTTGCCAGGATAAATTGAACGGTAGACTTCAGCTTCTAATTCTATGCATAGCCAGTGACGGTGACTACTAGTCTCTTTCATAAAGGAAGAAAATAGTCAGAACAAGTACTTTTAAGTCATCTGTTTACAAATGCTGACAAGCTTTTCCTCTGTTAGGCACAAGCATTAAATGGTACAATAAGAATGTATTCTGTAACATTATTGTTTCCGTTTTAACAAAGTAGAACTACATTCTTTACAGAAAAAAGCACAATTCTCCTTATTGTAGTTAAATGTTCTTTAATTTCACTACGCAAGGCCAACACATCTGCAAAGCCACCACATAAGTAGCATTGCACAAAATAAGAATTTATTGTAGTCATTTACATCGTTCTTTGTGTGTGTGTGTGTGTGCACATATATGCACATGGTAATACTCTGTCTCTCTTGCTTTCTTACCCCTAGGGATTCTTTCGGAGGAGTCAGCAGAACAATGCCTCCTACTCCTGCCCAAGGCAGAGAAACTGTTTAATTGACAGAACCAACAGAAATCGTTGCCAACACTGCCGACTGCAGAAATGTCTTGCCCTGGGAATGTCTCGAGATGGTAAGGAGTCAGATTCCTGCTTCACGCCTAAACCCTTTGAAACAATTCTTGACTGCTGACTTACTTAAACTGCCTGTACATTTCTGGGAAAACAGAGAGGAGAAGCTCCTTGCTTTGTAATGCACATACTGTGAGACACAGACCTTTGCCATTCAGCTAACAAAGGAGGGTATTTTCATGGGCAGGGTGGGGAAATCAGAAAATGGAGAGCAGTGTTAATTTGGAACAGAAAGAGTCAGAAGTGAAATGTGTTGTTCTGATCAAAAGCACAAAAAGGTCACCTCTAGAGAGGCAGATTTGTATTCCAGTTTAGAAAAACTCTTATATTAAACATTAACATTTATCTTAACATTAAATATTGATGTGTGAAAGCATCCCTTTCCTTGAGATCTCTAAAGGTCTGTGACAGTAAATAGGTGGTTAAGAAGAAATTTACACCTTGATGGGATTAGGGGTTTCTGTTTGCTTTATTCAGAACATTTGACCAAATATTTTGCATTGGTAAAAAAAAAAAATTCTTTTACATGTACATTGCTCCCTGTCTGTTTCTACAGAAGAAACGTTCGTAGTTCAGCATTGAAAATGGACACTACATCAGAGGAAAGCTCCACAGCATATCCAATAGCAGGTTCCTTTGGTCCTTGCAGAGCTCTGGACCACCTTCCAGGCTGTGGTGTGATAAGCCGTGATCAGCCGTCTGAGAACATTCGTTGCACCAGAGCTGTGGGCACTGGGAGGCTTGGGCAAGGCTGCCCACAGCCAAACTACCCCAACCACCACTGCTTGTGCAGGGAGTTTCCAGCTCACAGATACATTTTGAATCGTCAGGAAGTATGAGAAGAAAATGTTTTATTTTTGAAGGCAGGTTATATCATTTCTATTGCCTGGCAGCAGCCTTCTGCCTTAGAAAGTTTACACAAAATGTGCCATTGGAAACTAACAGTCATTGATGGAGAAGGTACTTAAAGAGCTATTTCTTTAGATGGCCCACAAATTATAAACTCATTTTAAATTTAGACTGTAACAGGTCTCTTACTACTCCAGTATATCTCATGTCTTGCTGAAATGACTTGCTCACCAGTGTCACAAGTCCGGGAGGGGCCTTGCAGTTTAGCCTTTAATCCATGGACTCTTCTTGGTCCTAGCATGCAGCTTACTTGATGCCTTAGCTCCTGATTCTTCCTGGAGGAGATTAAAGTAGTAACATTTCAGTAAGCTAGCGGCACGTGCTTTGCTCCTGAAAGTAGTATCTTCCAATGATTTGAAGTAACACGGGCATTTTAATGTGACTGACAGCACTGTCTTCCTAACCTATAATTCAGGGGCTGCTGCTTACAGACAAAGGGAGTGATTCTTCTGACAGCATTGCTTTTGTCTCTCATCGTTTATGTAAGGGTTTATACTTAATGATATTAAGAGCTCTTGCAAGTATAAAATAGGCTGTATGGATTTTTTAACAGAGAAATTGAATATGATTTTTACCTCTCAGCCATGTAACAGATTCATTTTTATCATGCAGAGGCAGGATGCTAATTGACAGCAGCTGGAGAATCCAATTAATGAATATATAATGAGAATAAACAGTGGGTGTTTGTTTTTATTACTGAGGCCCTAAATTTGAAGAAAATACACAGTCGCATTTTTCAAAATATAGTCATTGTATAGTGTCCATAAGGGTGTGCAGTGCACTGTGGACTGATTCCAGGGGCAGGCTATGTTTGCATGAGGTAGCTTGCAGCCTGTGTGAAGGGCTGTAAGCAAGCTGAGGTTGGCAACAAGAAAAAAAACTCTTAGTGTAAAATAGTGCAAATAAATGGAAGAGGCTCCCATCTCCTTGATGTTCTGGCACTGCCTTTTCATATTACACTCTTCCTTTCCTGTTGTTTTCCTGTCAGATGATTTTCTCATTCATCCACGTGTTTAGGTTCAGACTCTTCTCGAGGGCTACAGCCGAACAATGAGGTAGCAAAAATGAGAGCCAAGCTCATCCTGTGCTAATAAACGTGATGACTCTGAATTGATCCCAATTACATATGGACTGTAAATACTCAGCATGAGAAAATACACCTCATAATACATAGAAATTAGTATTTCCAGAGCAATGTCATCTTATCTGTGCTCTGATAAATTCTGTTAAGTGTCTCCCTCATTTGTTTTAATACACGATTAACAAATAGCTCTGCTCTGAGACCCCAAGATCTAGCTCAGAAGAAAGCCAGAATTTATAGAGAGATGGGGTGGGTTGTGGGAAGATAATCATCTGTGACCTACTGTATATGCAGGCTGTGGATTTACTCCTCCTAGTTCCACAGCAATCAGCCTGTCATTTTTGAAAATTTCAATCTCAGGTTAATGAACCCTGTTCCTGGGGAGAGTGGTTTACACTCTGATGTTTTCCTGCCTTTCTCATCAGAAGGAATGCATGGATTTGTGCACAGAGATTATGTAAATTGATTGTGTAAATCCCTGAGACTTTCCTCTGTGGAAAAGATGACATTCATGTGTGATGTTTACCTTCAAATCTGTTATTTTCCTCTAGGTTCTAACTCTAACTTGTAAGATTTTTTTTTTTTAAAAAGTGTGAAGATAACATCCCATTGAAATGATGCGATAATAAGGCTTTAGGGCTTGTTTTCATCCAGAGTACTAATCCTGTTAGTGCACTGTTTAAAGGTTTGTGGAAAGTTAGTAAACCACATGGGATATGAATCTACAGTCTGTACATTTCATCCAGCTCTGGGTTGTTGTTCAGTGAACACAGAGATATAAAAGGATGCACGGTCTTTTTAACATTCACAGTGGGAAGTGAGTTGCTTGACTGAGGCCTTCCTGTCAAATAGGAGTCATTGTCGTCACCTTGTAAATCCAAACACACAATACTTTTTCCTTTGTGAGATACACATAGTATAAATCTTTGTATCCTCTGTCATTCCCACATAAAAAAAAAAAAAAACCACACAAAACAAAAAAAAAAACAAACAAGTTTCCACAGCAAAGGTAATGCTGAAAGTAAATATCAAAAGAGTGGTGGGGTTGAGGGGAATCAAGAAAAAATGAAAGATGACAGTGGTTCACATTGTTCTTTGCTTTTCAGCTGTGAAGTTTGGAAGAATGTCCAAAAAGCAGAGGGACAGCTTGTATGCTGAGGTGCAGAAGCACCAGCAGCGGCTGCAGGAACAACGGCAACAGCAGACCGGTGAGGCAGAAGCCCTCGCCAGGGTCTACAGCAACAGTATCAGCAATGGCTTGAGCAACCTGAATAATGAAACTGGCAGCACCTACTCAAATGGGCACGTCATCGACTTGCCGAAGTCTGAGGGTTATTATAACGTGGATTCTGCCCAGCCTTCCCCAGACCAGTCTGGGTTAGACATGACTGGAATCAAACAGATAAAGCAGGAACCTATCTATGACCTCACCTCTGTACCAAACTTGTTTACCTATAGCTCTTTCAACAATGGGCAATTAGCTCCGGGGATATCCATGACTGAAATAGGTAAGGGAAATTCTTATTCCTCTAGAGTAATGGGCGATATACAAACTAGATTGCAATACTATCTTTATTAAAATATTATATAGGCAAATAGGCAAGTACACAATAATTACATGTTCATATATGTGTATACATGCACACACATACAAAGAGCAGAGGGATTAAATCAGTCTGGCAGTAACTGACACAATATCCATTTTCACCAATATCTGCAAATTATGCAGTTTCTTAAACTCAGCAGTTCATGTTCTGTTTATGAAATAGGACCATCAAAGCAGGTGATGAATCAATCAGAACCAAGTGATAATTAGTAGCAGAGAGCTTGTTTCAAATGAGCTCATTACTAGCAGGGTTAAATGATCTCTTCAGCCAGCCGTCCATATTCTTGTCAACACCCAGTATCCCCATAGCAGCTAATTCTAGGGTATTTATTGTCAGAAAGCACCCGCTCCCTACTTCTGGTGTGTGGATGTACATACAGAGCAAGTTCACCGAATTCATGAAGGGCACAAACTCTGAATGTAGTTTCATGGATACCCCTGCTCCTCTGCTTGAATACCTTGGAGAACCTGTCCCTTGATTTCTTCTTTGATAAGTAGCAAAGAGACTTCTCTGTGAGAAGAGATGGTTTGAAAGGCAATAGCTAACAGTGATCCTTCTCTAAAGAGGATTTCTGTTCATCTAATGCCTCTAGTCATACCTCTCCAATGCAACTGGAAGTACTACTTCTCTCATAAAGAAATAACATGAAAGAAGATTGGCATCCTAATTAGGTACTTCCCACCTCAACAAGTGAAGTATGCTGAGTCAGTTGTGGTTGAGAATATAATCAAAGGGTAACACTTTGTTAATGGAATTTAATTAAAAAGAAAGTAGAAGGAAAAAAAAAAAAAAGATGGTATTTAAGAGCACTCGTATCAAATCAATTAATATCACATCACAAAAACTCTCTATAGTTCTGGCCTGGCCTTGCTGCCTCGTGAATGTACACTGAGATGTGTAAATTTATGTGTTTACTCAGATGTACTGAGGGCCCTGGACATGTGGCATGCACTTGTTGTATACAGCAGAAAGGGTATATGTAGTAGTTACTGTCTGATAAAAAAATGAAGGTGCAGATAGAATCTGTAGCATGTTTTCTGCTCATGGATGCTCATGTGCAAGAAGCTGTGTAACAAACTGTGTGCTGTAGCTGCAAATTGTGCAGGAGAGAGTTATGCTTTTCTGCCACTCTGTTTAGTGGGACATGTTTTGTTATCACGTTTGGCCTAGGCTGCTGTCCAGTGAAGTCCTACACTACAGCATAGCAGTAGAGAGGATTAGTGAAGAACGCCTGCTCCAACTTCCCTGTCGGCTCCTTTGGCCATATGAATATTACTCACATGTGGCTTGTTCAAGCTGCAGTTCTCCAAACCAGTTAAGAGACAATTTAAATAGTCATAAGAGCTGTTTCCCTGCAGCACCCTGTACCAAAGGGAAATATTTCCAGAGAGACTCAGAAGAGGTAACAGAAATATGACGGTTCTGATAGTCCATGAACCAGGTTTGTGCTCAGTTACAGAAGTGAGCCCAAAGAGAGAATATGGTCTAGGGATTATATCATTAGTGGCTAAAGTATCCCACTGAAGTCAATGGGATCTTTTGACTCATGGAGAATTACAGAATCATTTAACTTTTATCTCTTGCAGGGCTTAGAAATGATGCATTATTCTTAAATATTCACCCACTTTTTTGCTTTCCTAGCCCTAAACCACCCAGCTCTAAACCTACCCCACATTTCCCAGTCTTTCCTCCTCTATGTCTGGCCAATGTTCCTCTTCTGGAATACACAAGCAGGGAAAACCCTAGAGCACAGGGAACAGGACGTAGCAAAGGGCTTGTCTCTGAGCTGACAGAAAAATTTAGGTGCTGGGATTCACCTCTCTTCCTTTTGAAATTGGAACTGAGGCTCCTAAATTTCTAGGATTTTGCCCAAGTACTGCTGTATGTCATTTGCTGTATGTCATTTGTGGCACCCACCCCAGAGAGGTAAGGCTGTTAGTGAGAGATAATGTAGTATAATGGATTGGCTGAAAAAATGGAAGAGAAGTACCATAAGATATTGGGATTGGTGCACGGGCAAATGATATTTTCAGTGTTTCTTACTTCTTAATGCTGCAATGGATTGTGGGACCATCTGTAAAGATGCAGTCCTGAAGACAAAGCAAGAAAACTCTAAGCACTGGGAGGCATTGATTTCATATTACAGCGTGCTGAAATTTCACTACAGCATTGTATCTTACTCACTCCAGTGAGATTTAGGAACAAGCTTAACTCATGTTAAATAAAAGTTATTGCCTTAACTGTTAGATGAAATCATAGAGAATACATAGGAAATAGAAAAGCTATACTGCATTGATCCTCATGCCTGACAGAATTTTCTTTATACTACCTTGTCTAGTGATACACTGAACCATTGCTTTAAGTACCTTAGATCATGTTAGTTCTTTTCCTCACTGAAGACTTTCTACCAGATTCAAATTTCCAGGTTTAGTTTTCTTCTGGTCTTTATATTCTTTGAATACATGTATTTTTTTAAGCACAACCTCAGTTGCCTCTTGCCTGATCTTTAGTGCAACCCTCTTAATTTTTTCCTGTTAAATGAATGTGTGAGACTGCTTCTATCCTTGAGCTCCTAAAAGTTGCTGTAAGCTCTCTAAGGGACAGACTTCTTCACAGGAAGCCCAGAATGAAGGTAGTTTTTGCATATTCTGCATCACATGCCAACCAATATCCAGTTCACATACTCCTTCAGGATTATTGCTTTGCTTGTTTCTCGCTCACTTCTCTCCTGAATAGGGCAGTTTTTATTAAGATACCTCTGACTGCACATTTCCGAGTCTGAATCTCATTTTCTCTTTCTTAGTTTTCTGATCTTTTCAATCCTGTTACAATATGTCTCAGTCTTCATTGATGCTTTGTGACTTCTTTCAACTTAGAATTATCTCTTCATTTAATTAGCATGCTGTGAAACCTGTCTTTCAGATTATTAATGAAAATGTTAAATGCTTGTAAAACAAGTTCTAACAATGGTCCCTGCTGCACCTGACTAAACAACTTGCTTCAATTGCACAAATTACTTCAGTATTTACTTTTTGCTTGCTATCCAACTGTAAGGTTCTCTGAACAATCCAAATAACAAGTCTTCATTTCCCTGTCTGATTCAGTTATAAAAATAATATTTTCAGGATACCATATAACGGAATTTACACATCATTTACACTCCTTTTTCCTCATTGTAGTTTTCTGATTCCACCAAAAAGGAATTGAAATGGTCAGGCATACTTTGATCTTTAACAATTCTATGCTTTAATTTGAATGTGAAAGTGCTCTTTTCCCTGAACATACTGTCATTTACAGTAGACTTTGTCGTGGAAATGGAAATTTTTCAACTTAACAGTTTTGAAACTCAAAATTTTTATGCAGCAAATGTTTCAACACATAATATTAGAATGGCATAGCAAGTGAAATGTAGCTCATCCTGCATTGCATGCTTACTAGTATTTCTGAATAAGGTACAAGGAAAGAGGTGCAGGAGAAAGAGGTGCTGACAAATTGAAGTTATATAGGGCTCCTTCACAAATATTTAGTACTAGCATATTTCTCCCAATGAGTTGAGTCCAGAGTACAACTGCACGTTATCTGTTCACTATGAGAAGCAGGATAGGTAATGTCTCCTAGGGAAGAGAGGGCTAAGTATAACAGAGAGCAGTTTTAGATACAAACAAAAAGTTCTTATGTAGCTGCCAAAGCTTATGATGAAGAAAAGTGGGATAACATCAGGTAGTTTCCCATTAGGCAGAACTATGCCTTAGGCTCAGCCCCGGTAGCTGTTCCGGTTCCTGATATAAAAAGAAACTCAAAGCATAAAGAAATCAGTCCAAAGCTCATAAATAAGCATACAGGAGCAGAGCCTCAGCTTGTCAACATTCTTGGCCAGCTCCTTTTTCTTTTAAGGGAGGTGTTTTCATCCTTAACTCAAGGCATCTTATTAGAAACTTGATCTGGATTTGTAGCCAGGTAGGCATAGCACAAAGTAGGTCTGATGCAGCGACCGGATGAGTTGAGCAGGCTCTTTCTCCACCTGTCCTGCTGTCCACGGGTGGCATGACCCAGGTGTGTTCCACCAACCAGAGATGCTGCCAGCACGAGACGCCCATGGCCTGAGAGTGCATAGTGCCAGGCACTCCGTGGCACAGTCCTGTTTCTCCCTGACCACCATGCCGTCTGCACATCTGGGAAGGCAGAAGTTCTTTATGCTGCTGTGGGAGCTCAAACCGTGGGGTGAAATCTGTTTATCATGTCAAAAGCAAGAATTTGGTAATTTACAGAATGGCTTTCTTCTCGCAGAGAGAGTCATAGAGGTCACCTGCTGAGTGGGAAATCCTAATGGGAGAAGAGAGCTCAATTTCCTGACCCCAGCAGCCCTATAGAGGGACTGCAATGCTTGCTCCCAAGTGTGATTTTAAATTAGCAGGTATTAAAGGCTTATTTTTAGACTTGGTCAAATTAAAGACCATCCTGTTTAAATATATGTGCATAATATTATCTGTCACTGAGCTGAGCATTGCATTTTCCTCACAAAATATGTGGCTCATATCTTGGTCATAAAAGTTAACGGAAAGGTTTCTCTGCCTTGGCTGCAGCTGAGATTACCAGTCTATGATTTCTTAAAGATGAGAAAAAATTATTAGCAAACGCTGTTGTGGAGAAAACAATTGGTTAAGGGTTCACACCAGGTCAAATTGAAGCCTGCCTTATAGCTATGTGTATTAGGTAGTCAATAAGGCACCACTAGAGATACAGAAGGTCACATAGCCCAGCCTCTATAATTACAGAAAAAAGTGTTATGTATATTTACGAGGCACTTCTTCAACATCAGCGCTATTTGAAGGTACACAATGGCTTGGAGAGCTTACATTTCTACCAAAATTAAAGTCAAATACTAAGTAAGCTTGGTAGGCTCAGGCTTGACCTTTTCTTTCCCCAGCCCCTCTGAACCTTCTCTGCTGTGTGTGTCTTATGGTGGGCAATTGCTGACTAGGGCAGCCATGCGGTGAGAACTGGAGGAGGCATCAGCTGCCCTAGCCATCAAATCCACCATAACACACAGTTCTTTTGATCCTAACCCATTGACTGGAAAATGACAGTAAAGCAAAACTTTCAAAATTATTTAAAGACTGGCTCAGGATGCATATGTAAAAGAAAAGCCCCCTTGGTACCTGTGCATATGTAAACTTCAATTTAGCTGTGTTCATACATTAATCTCAGGATGTACAGTGAACAATTTTATATACTGTAAAGTTATTAAATTTCCATTGCTGCAATATCATACAAGCAGGAGCTTAGCATTTAGTTCATTCACTATCCCATCCTGAGAGGAGATCTTCACCTGGAAACATTCTCGACTCTTCTGCTGAGAATATATTTGAAAGCAAATCCCACACTTCTCTTCTTTCAATAGGAATCTTCCCATTAACTTTAGAAGAATTTAGTCTATTCCTCCATGCCTATACTGCTAATGGATGTCCACAGCACTGTATGTTGCATATGCAGTATATATACCACCATCAGACTGACGTCTTAAAAAGTGTGCTGTGCCTTGCTATTGAAGGCTGCAAAAACACTACTCCAACATGATAAGCATTTTTTATTAGTATTCTTTAACCCCCTTGTCCGTACCTCCAGGATTTGTTCTCGGTGCCAAATCAAGTGTTAATGGAGAGCTAACTGAATATGTGTTCATCAGTTAGATGCTATTTGAAGGGACGCTGTAGGGACTATCACACTCAAAATGCAATGAACTAAACCCCATACCTAAGGTGACACTAACATCCATGTTGATGTTCCCTTTACAAGGCCACCACCCACCACACAGTGAGACAGAAATTACATTTTGTGACTGTAGTCCTGTGTAATGTTTCTTCACCTGTTTTTCTAAGCCATGGTTTAATATCCCTCCTACCAAGGAGATAGTCAAATTTTGCAGAGCAGGTGTCTACAGTTTTACAGCTGTATTTCGGCAGAGCAATGTTGCCATCTAGTGAGCAAATAAAAACATGCAGCATGTGCATTTCTGCGCAGATAGCCTTAGGGCACTGTATCTTAGCGTCATTACCTGTTTAAAGGTGACAAGCAAAATAAATTAATATCTCAGTTCTGTACTCAGTTCATGTGACAAAACTTAGAACTTCTGTTGGTGTTTTTTTTAACTAATTAGGTTTTTTCTAGATTTTCAGATTACAAGATTTGAAACTAATTTGACAGTGTTGCTCAGTTAGGAAATGCTTCAGCTTCATAAAAAATGGACAGAAAGGTGGAGGAATAAATCAGAGCATTATGATGCTGAAGCATTTTAGCTGAACTGATGCTGGAGTGAAGGGTGGTTTTTTATAATTGTCAATTCTGATTTTTTTAAGTATATATTTAGAAATAAATTTAACCAATAAAATCAACAAATAATTTGGCAGAAATGTTGGGAAAAATGTAATATTTTTGAAAGTTTGTAAAATTTTTCTGTTTTACCTTTTCTCACCTCCAAATTGGTAACCTCTCTTTATTTGTAAATTTAGACCAAAATCAACCTAATTACAGATTTATGTAAAGGCTTTAATGAGTTTATGTTGCCCAACCAGGTAGTTTAAATGATCCAAATGTTCATAAATAAATGAATATGTTGTTAGCTTTTACAGCACATTTTAGCACTTACTGATTTAAGAAGACTTAGGGAGGACAGAGTTTGTGTTCTAACTCTCGATGTAGATTTAGAAAATGAAGTCTGTTTTCTAGAAGGTACTGTATTTAAGCACCAGCTTTTTCACCCTGTGGTTTTCAAATCGCTGAGCATGCACTGCCTTACATTAATGGCAGTGAACTTTGAATCAGTCACATGTTGTTTCTGGCAGTCCTACTTGACTACACTTAACACAAATTACAGCAGTTCAATAAGCACGATGCAATGCGACTTTTAACTAACTAAAATTTGTACAATAAAGCAATTAATCTAAAACTACTTGAAAATGCAGTAGGTAGCCTAAAAGTATACCACAGACTGGGTTTTCCTGCAAATTATAAAGCTTTTTGGCTATTTCAGGAAGTAATGTGCCTTCTCTTTCAGTTAAGTCAATTCATATGTCAAATACAGTCCAGGTAGTAAAGTCACAATAATTCCATGAATTATGACCATTGGCAGTGTTCCTAGCTGGGGTTTGATCACACTACAGAGATCACGCACTATAGATGCTGCAGAAAATGCCATTTTAAGTATTGCCCTTTATGTTTTTTGTGGGATAAGTGTTGCAAGTGGGAATACAATCAAGAGTTCTGTTCACAGAAAGGTAAGGTTTAATTACTTCTAGCATGTGATGTATGTTTTCAAGAAATTAAAATTTTCTACTGACTGTGTTTTTCTGCAGCACCCAAGACAATGAGTGTTTATCTTAACTGTGGTTATAACTGTTTGAACAATGTAAGCAGCTGGATTAATCAATGAAATTCATAAAATCAGTGACACCTTCTAACTGAGATTGAGGATGGGGAACATTTTGTGATCTTTTGTTTTGTTTTACCTACTTTTCAGATTGTTTTACAAATAAATTAAAAGGACATACTAAACGGTATTAAAAACATTACCTATAGCTTATACTTATAAAACATTATAATATAGTTCTTTAAAGTGGGTACATTTCTAATCCATTAAAGCAATATATAAAATTTCTCATTTTCTCAGAAGATCTGAATATTTTCTTTCATAACCAAACTGGGCAAAATATGTTAACTCTATTGAGAATCCAAGAAGAAGTTAGAAAGCAACCGTTTGTAGCTGTCAAAATACATAAAATACCTTATTATAGATCCCTTTCATTACAATCATTACAACCTTCTCAAGAATAGCACTGTACTGTGAATATTGTCAGATTAGAAATCATACAAAAAGGTCACTGTAAAGCTAATTGTATAACGCATATTGAAGTGTACTGTTGCTGCCAGTCATAAGATTCCCTATTGTATGCTTCAGAGCAGCAATGTCAAAGGCAGAAGAAACGGTAACCAGCTTTCTGCAAGGAACCCTCAAAAAGAGAAGGCCAGAGCAGGTGCCAGAGCATGGAGGGCCTGGGACATGTGAAGGATGTTGTCTTGCAGGCTTGTGTCTCACACACAACCTGCAAGGAGGCAAACAGCACTGCAGATGAGAAACAAGAGAGCAAGGCACTGATGATTTAGAAATCTTTGTAGTATATGGAAGCGTCATACTATCTGCAACAACTGCTGTGGTTTGAATCAGCAGTGATATGTTACTCACTTCCTCATCTGAGCAACCCTTTATCTCAGTGTTGATGCTTCCTGTCCTTAATGTTCGTGTATGTTGTTTCTGAGCAGTCAGCACTGACAATATGCATACTTACCTTGTGCTTTCTGAGAGCTTAGTCTGGGGTCTATACCGTATTTCTTTGTGATCCTGGACAACATTGTTTGGTCTTTCTTTAGTCCTCAGGCAAAAGGAAGCCAACAGAAGTTTGGTTTTACGAATTTTTTTGTTTCCCAGTAAACATACAACATCCCAAGTTTGATTTCCCAAGGCAATGGTTCACTTTTTCACACAGCATGCCTTCTGTCTGGCAGATTTCACCACTCCATGCTTTTCACTATTTTCCGCCCCATTCTTGAGAATAATGTAATACTGCTTGTTACACAGTTTGTGATGTTGTTCCCAGCTGTATAGGTAATGATATCTTTCTTCAGTCCATTCAGTTTTGATACTTTATTTCACAGAACACCAGCAATTCTTTTATACAAGGGTGAAAAGAAAAAGTTAGAGTGAAACACATGGGACAGGAACATGGATATGTTTAGTGGAAAAACACAATGCAAGAAGACAAGAGCTCAGACAAATGCTGAAACTGATTATCAGAACACAGTATTTACAGTGCCGTAGCTTTGCACGGATGAAAGTCACATGTAAACTGGAAAAGTTAAAGCAAGATATTAAAGCATGGAGCACTGTCTTGTGCTCCTTTTTGACTGCATGGACATTTTTTCTCTTGATCAGTGAAATCTCTGGCATTGCTTATGATAACCAAACTGTTTCACTTTCTGACACTATACTCTGACACCACTTTGATCCAACTCAGTTGCCACACTACAGGAAAATAGAACCATCGTAGAATGTTTTGTCATTATTTTTTAAAGTATTTCTATATATAGATTGCTTAAAATGACAGTGAAAGAAGTGCTAAAATGTGTATCTAACCTCTCCTAGCCTTTTGCAGACTATGACAAAGCAAACCCTTCCTATCATATTTAAAACCATTAATTTTCCAATTGTTCCACACATAGTTCTAGGTTTTATGGTGAACAATGTCCAAGCAATGTTTGCTTAATTGTGGTAAATGAAACCACATTCTTGTTTCAGAACAATCTCAATTTTGATATAAAGAACTCTTTGTGTAAGCTATGCTGGAAGAAGTTAGAAAACAGCTCATCTCAATAAATTTGTGATAATACAGTACCTGTAGAGCCCATCTCCCGTAAGCTCTAGCTGTTGCCTTGGTTAGTGCTTTTGCTGCCAGCTAGATGATTTCTAACTAGTACAAAATATACATTTTTTACCAAATTTGCTGAGACCCAGAAAAAGTATTATTGAGTGGAGACCTTTAAGCTTTTATAAAGATCCTTTAGGATTTAACAGAATTCTGGGTCCATCTTGTAGATTCCTCCAGATTAGGACTTCAATTGTATTGTCATTTCTTGTAATTTATTAGCATTTTTTTTAAAGGCAAATGAAACACTGTTTTATTCCGAATGGAGAGGAAATATAGAATTCACACACATAACATTGCCACAATGTGCAATCTGTTCCTGATAGTAAGCGTTCAATAACTTGAACACAAGGGTTATTCCTGAACTAAAATCGAGCACTTCCAGTCTCATATGGATGTTTTAATGTTTCATATCATCTTCCTAGGCTGCATATTGTGTAGTGTTACAAATTTATTAAACAAATGGGGGTTATGAAACTTGATAGTCTATCTACAACAGATTTTGAAAGGGAAGTCTTTTGTGCATTGTGACGTTGAGAACGCCAGGGACAGATGAAAAATGGGATGAGAATTTTGCAAACACTTTTAGGAAAAAGTGTTCCTGCTATTCTGCAAAAGAAGTTCAGACTTTTCAGCCAGTTCATTTTAAAAAATTGGGACCTATTATTCATATTTGACAGCAATCACAAGACATTCTTTTGCTTTACTGCCTGCATCACTGCCTCTACTACTGTATAAGAATTTCTTGAGGTAATCTGTGTAATTAAACCAGTTTGCAAAACTTCATTTTGCAGTCACAATACCCTTGAATTAGGGTACAGAAGAGCGCTGATCTGATGCTATCTCAGCATTATTTTGAGTCCTAGAATGGAGATTTTATTTAGAATTTCTAGCTGGAGTTTTGATAGTTGTATGAACTGATACGCATGCTTACAGCAGCCAGCCAAAGCTGTGGTGTTATTGCAGCATTAATTCAAAGTGGATCCCTGCGAGAGCTCAACTTAGGATATAAGCTGCGATGAGCTCTTAGCTACTCAACTGGATCCTAAGGGTAAGTGGCAAATTAAAAATTCATTATTCATTTTAATTGAGGATTATTATCAGTGTTTTAGGAGGCACACTTCAAAGTTCTTCAGTTCCCAGTGCAAAAGAAGGGAATGCTGAGAAAAACTAGAGTCTCTCATGAGAAAAGAGAGACAAATGAAAGTACTAAAGAGCCTGTAGGAAAGAGACACTGCCAAGTACTGTGGATAATTTCCACTTAGCAGGCCAAATTCATAGCTGATGAATGTTGTGTGCAGTCCGTGGAGTTACTACACCCGTCCCCACCAGCATTGTACTTGACCCCAAGTTGGAGTTTTTCCTCAGTATTGTAATTTGAGATCTCAAGTGTTACACAGAAGCGTCTGAAAAAGGCAGGACTGATTCATCAGCTGATGACAGACAGCTGCAGATCCATGCCATGCTGATTTATACTATCTAGGTTGCAATGTTCAGTTTTCTCTATGTGCTTAGGATTTAAGCAGCTCCTAACCCACTGGTACAATACATGTTTGAGCTATCATAACCTTTGGAGAGAGGCTTTTGTGAGGCGTCAACTGAAATGTAAAATAAGACATTACTTGGGGGGGGGGGGGGTGTTTGTAGAAGAAAGAAAAAATAAAGAAGAGCCCAGCAGAGTAGTCAAAACTGGAAACAGAAAAGATCATTTGCTGTTCTGGAAGTTGTGAGCTGTAGTCTCATGTTTATGCAAGAGGTGTATAGCTTGTGCACTGTTGGTCTTTTCTTGCAACATATGATTTTGGCCTGTTTTACTGATGGAATAGGGCTTTTGTAGTCTTGCTGTCTGCCCAGTTCTTCCGGCAGTACAGTTCAATACTTCTTTAGCTACTGTCCAGCTTCAATGAAGGGAAGCAGAAGTCTCAGACACCTGGCTTCCCACAAGCTTTGGATAAGCACTCAGCAGGTGAAGGAGACAGACAGCTTTAGGGAAAGGCAGAAGCCATGACCCAGGCCCATGTTCCGTGTTCACCCCAAAAGGCGGTGGCTGCCGGTCAATCAGCCTGAACAGACCAGCCCCTCATACGTGTTCACGGTGCCTCTTGCCCAGACAAACACGGGGGATGGGAGGCCAGAGAGGGAATGGCAATGTTTGACACATCTGCAGGCAAACAGGATGGGTTTGTTGCACTAACTGTGGTATAGCATACTTCACTGTTCACTGGGCCATCCTCACACTATCAAGTATTTTTGTTCTCTCTGTAGTTTTAGGTAGGCCAGGCCAAATTTAAAAGCCATTTCTTTTACTAAAATAGCAGTTATCTCTCATGGTCCTCCTCATCCCTATCTTGTCTATGTCCTACATTCCGCATCTCACGCTTCAGATGCTGTTTTCCCTGATAGCCTCGTTTAATTCTGTTAGTACCAGTGAGAGCCCTCATTATGCTTCAGGATTCCTATCAACGTTTGCACTTAGCTTCTTTCAGGTATTGGCCTTAAGAGTTTAATTTGTAACCACCAAGCCAGAAGCCCGGAAGTGCATTGTGTAGGTGTTTATTTATCCTGTTACCATCCTCCCTTGCACCTTGTACAGCCTTTTTCACCCACAGTACATGTATAGCTTTCTGTCACATTTTTGTTGCACCATAGGCATTGAGATCATCTTGTTGCATGTCGCAAACCATACACGCAGTATTTCTTTCAAGAAACCCACAATTTTTTTTCTGAATGAGAACAAATCTTTTCAACAGATAATCCTTCATCTTCCTGATGTAAAATTATCAGCTTCTTCTGGACATCTCCTACTATGTATTTGACTTTTTTACACTGCTGCATTGCAAAAATCCCAATTAATTTATCTCCCTGTCCAGCTGGCATCTTTCAGGGCCCCACCAGCAGTACCCAAGTTGCTGTGACGGGAAGGGCAGCGTTCCCACTCACTGCAGGTCGTGGAGGTCAGCCCGACCTCTCAGGTTTCTGCTCTCTGGCCATGCCAACCAAAAATATATAAGTTTCCTTGTCACCCCTAAGAATGGATGAGAGTTTACAGTTAGTATAGTGGGCCATTACAGAAAACCGGTCAGATATATGTGGGACAGCAATTAAACATGAACAGTCATTCCAGGTTATATCTTATTTACGTATTTCAGGTTTTTCAAGACCTTATATTGGATACAGCTATTGATTGTTTTCTTGATTGAGTATGTTGTTTCTGGTTTATGTCTCTGGAAGGAAAAATTATTTTTTATACTTTTTTTTTTTATAATGAAACATAACTTCTGTACAAAAAGTGTCTGCTTTCCATAAAAATTTCAAGGTACCTATACTAAGAAGTCTTCAAATTTAGAACAAAGCCAGCTGATGTAAATGCTTCCATGTCACAGTGCATGCTGGAGGTCAGACACTGGGAACATGTTATCTTCTGTGGGCCATGTTTGCCAGACAGTCAATCTGCCAGGATATACTGTGGCTTTCACATTCCCTGTGGTATCAAGTAATATTGACTGATCATGATGCTTGGTAGGAGATGTAGCCCTAATATAATAAACCCAGTGTAGAGACAAAAGGGGAGTAGTGAAGTACCTAGTCTACATTTGTGTTTATATACTCTGGCAGATAAGCTTTACAAATCCTGCAGTTTACAGCTGTAGTTATTATAATGCTGGTGGTGTACTATCGTGCAGGCTCAGTAATTCTTTCAGTTGGAATTACTAATTTTCACTCAAACATTTGCAGCAGGTGGTGCTTGTAAAATAAAACGTTGCAGACTTTGATTCTCACACCTGAGTGGCCAGCACCATCTCTTTTGTTTTTCTTTTCATAAAGCAAACCTTGCAAACCTGCTGTAACTTATGTAAAATGGAGGCTGACATTTCAGGTGGAAATATAGTTCACACTGAGGTCACAAAAATGAAGTTGTCTTTTCTAGTCCTTGCAGCCCATCCAGACAGGATTCCTATTTGTGTCTGTGCAGCTTCCCAGTCTAAGAGGACCCCTGAAATATCTGGCACAAGATTTTTTAAAACAAAGTGGACATAAGTCAAGATTTGATGCGTGGAATAACTGCAATGGATGCTTCTAGCCTGGAGAACAGAAGACACATAGCTGTTGAGCATCACCCCAGCAGGGTACCTCCATAGGATTGAGGCCACAGCCTCTGCATCAAGGCAATAGCTCTCCTCCCACTGTACGAAGCTGTTTGCCTTCTTTCCTCATTGTCCCTTTCTTTCTAGCTCTACTAAAAGAATTAATCTGTTGAACTCAGTTGCTAGCAGTGCTTCAGAGCTGCCAGGTCTCACAGAAATGTGACACATTTTGGGTACAGCACAGCACATGTGTCATGTGACGGGACAGGTTTGCATTAGATGTCAGTACATTATTCCCAGTGGCTTAGGAACTTCTTTGTCCATGGGGTTTGCCGAGATATGTACTGATTCCAAATTCATAAGTGAAAAGATGCTAAAATCAGAAAATGTCAGGAAAAAAAAGGCTATAGTCTTTGAAAACCTTTGTGAGTGATGTTCTTTGATCTATCAGCATCGGATCTTCTGTTGCTGGACCATCTAAGAAGCCAAGACAAGCTTATACTTCTTTTACTTTTTGCATCATGCCAATTCTGCTCACCCAGTGTATACTATATTTGTATAAATCTCTTTCCAGGGACTCCAGCACTGAGTGTAAGCCAGGAGCCTCCTCATCCATTCATGCTGAATGAGCAGTCCGCTCCTCCCCTGAGACCCAATGTACCCTTTCTATCACACACTCAGCCTTGCCTGGCCTGCAGCACAAGAGTTTCAAGTCTGTCTTGAACATGATTCCTCTTTGGATGTCAGCATTCAGAGCTACTGCTTGCTGCAATTGCCCTAGGCTTTCACACATCTAAATGGGTTTTAATGTCAGCCCAACATAAGCACAAAAATGTAAGGAAAAGATGTATGGGGGTAAAACACAGGATGCCATCCCTACAAAACCCTGAAGAGTTTGTCAGCTCTTCGGTCCTAAGGTAAATAGATAAATGTCAGGAAAAGGAGTGGAGCTGAGGATCTTTGAAGTAATGTAGAACTGCTAATCAAGTATATTTTGAGGTCAGTGAAATGAAAAGGTCTTATTTTCAGATTGTTGGCATCAGGTCACTGTATCTGATGCAAAATCTCTCTGTGCAGTAATATTAAAGTATTTGAGGTATTTATTGTAAGCATTTTCTTTATGTCGAGTGTGATGAGTTCCAGGTTTGTAACAAATGGTGAGGCTAGGAGAGCTGGGCTAGGAAGCACAAGAGACCAGCCAACTGATGCAGAGAGCAAGATCCTTCACCATTCAGGCTGTGGAATTGTAACACAAGTCGAAATCATACTTTTTTCACTGGTGTTTTAGATACAAGGCCTAAATATTCCTCTGATCCTACCTCAGTTCTGTCTGGTTAGATACTTCCAGGAACACAAGTGATAAAATTTATAGCTTGAGCTTAACTTCTGCAGTCAGGTTTACTGCAGCTAAGGATGTTCCCAGAATGATGATGCTAAAACTGTACTTTAAATAGAACAATACAGGGGTAAACATCTAAAATCTGATCTTTCTAAAAAAAAGGTGGGGTTTACTTGCTTTTCTTGGTTAAAGACGTGCAAATAAACCTTTGTCAATCCTTTAAAAAAAAATCTGTTTATATTCATCATCCCTGTATTCCAACATGCCCATGTATCTGTAAGGTTTTTGCTATAAAATGCAACAGCTTACCATCATGAGTTAAGACTTGCATCCAACCTTCCATAAAAGAACAATGGCTAGATCCCTGTACTTTTCAATATACACTTCTAGTTATCTTTATGCCTGAGTCAATTCTTCCATCCTTTAAAGGGATACCTGTAAAGACTTGAATTCAGCAGGTTTTATTGGGCCTAAAAAAACCCTGGAACTCTTTTTGTGTTGTCTTCAGCATCTTTCCGCTGAGTCTCAGCTTATTAACTGTGGCAGTAGGGCAGGCATCTCTCCTTTAAATAAAACACTTATAGCAGTGATTTCAGGGAGCATATACATGTTTACATTCATTTTTTAGCTTTCCTTCTTGCTGCTGTTTTTAAATTCAGTCAACATTTGGCTAAAGAAACAGTTTTATTTTGGGATTCCAAGCACCAGATCCACCTACTGTATAAAAGCTGTTGCGGATGTGAATGAGTAAATTATGACATTCCTAGTTCTTTCTACCTCCCATGCTCAGGTTTGGCTAACACATTTTCAGTGTCCTTTCCTTTTTTGACAAACACGTTTTCTGCAAAATGCCAGTTCTGCCATCTGAAGGGCTTCAGTTCAGTTCTGTGACTTCAACTTTGTTCCATTGTTTGAAAGGTATCCAACTTAAGCAATGTCTTCAGGCTGAAGCGCTGCGCTTCATTAGACATAGAGGTCTCAAAGCTGCAAAATAAGAAATCATCACATTTCTATAGCACGTTTATCAAGACACTTCAGCTTCCAGTGCTAATGAATTCATGCTGGAAGTTTTGGTGAAAATCTGTTTAATCCACTCAAGTAGCTTAAAGGGCAAAGATCTACTCTAAAATACTTCCCTCAGAAGTTTACACTTAGTTTCAGTGGGATCTCAGGCCGACACTGAATGCTTACCTTTCCCCTTACATCCTGCATTCCATGTTAGCACAGCAGTTTCTAAGGCTGCAGTTTCAGAATAATTTTAAGACAACTTCATCCTGTATGTGAGATCTATTCCCCCCATCTCTCCTTCTAAAACCCCAGATACTATTTCTAGCTTTCACCCCTTGCTAGCACCAGTCTCCATGTTCATGTTCATTGAGCTAAATCAGAAATTGATCCAGCTGAAAACTAACTTGAGAAAAAAAGAGACCTGTTTCGTGTTTCTCTGACATGAGTCACCCCAAGGTAATGCAAATGCCCATGTCAGGATAGAGCAGTCAGAGCTGAGCAGCTGCACAGGCTTGGGGCAGACAGAAGTGATCGACTAACCAGGGTTTCCAAATGACATTTATTTAAACACAGGGAAAAGAAAAAAATCAGTTCCAGATGAAAGAGTCTGAATAGTTTCACAAGGTTCATTGTTATTTTCATGTGCAGATCCACTATTTATCAAGAACCGTTTGGCTTTGCGTTGAATACTAAAATGGTTTGCAACCATGTTCAGAAATAAAAAAAATAAAATAAATTAAAAAAAAAAGAGAAAGGTAGCATTGGAAAGAAAATATTATTTTTTTTAAATCCGTATTTTCCAGCAACTTCAGTGTTTTCAACATTTACTATGGCAAATCACTGTTCACTGTTCCATGCAAGCTATTTTTTATTCTCCTCTTTGCAGATCGAATTGCACAGAATATCATTAAATCTCATTTAGAGACCTGTCAATATACGATGGAGGAACTACACCAGCTAGCGTGGCAGACTCACACATATGAAGAAATTAAGGTTTACCAGAGCAAGGTACAATCCTGTAATATGCTTTTTCTTCTGCTGTCTGTGGTTTGAAATTGTGAATAGTGTAATGTATTTGGCAAGGATATGCTGATGATCTTCATATAGGTCAATGAATATCTTTTAAATATCTTTGAAGGAGATGATTACTGAAAGCAAAGGAGGGACACTTCATAAAATGAACCAGCAGCTTTCCAGCATGTTGGAATGTTTGCTAATGAAGCTTAGGCAGAGTTATGGAATCCAGCTTTCCATGCTCTGCTTGTTATCACAGGTCTAAAATTCATGCAGAAATTCAGTTGACTTTAATGTTGTCAGGATTGGATCCTTTGTTATAAGGATTTTAAGAAAATAAGACAACTTAACTTTGTTTCCTTATAATTTTGAAAACGCACCCCTTTTCGTGTGAATAACAAATACCTGTCACTTATAAAGAATAGATAATGACAAACTGAAAGTACTCCTTAAATTGAAGTTGTTCAAAACTGGGTGGAAAAATTATCTCATTACACTATATCTGTGTTCTACTGCTGCAATTCTCAGGTCACGTTCAGGCTATTTCCCATTGGCACCTCTTCATATGTAGTCAAGTCAACAGAAATCTTGCACTGGCAGCACTAGCAACAATTCTCCAGTCAGATTTCAGTTGGCACATTAGCTGACCACACAAGAGAGGGAAGAGACTCCAGCTTGTTCTTTGAAAGCTGAGGGGCTATGAAGTACTAGCAAGAACAAAAACACCCCACAGCTTGCAGAGCTGTGGGGTGCAAACCAAGAGTATCTGTTTACATTTGCACACTTGTGCGTGCAAGGAAAATGATTTGATGCAATCAGTGTTCAGATTGCAGTGATACTTCAGTTATATTTTATTTTAAGTTTCAAACTAGCAAAACTTAATAGCAGTGTGTCACTTCTTTGCTAAGAGTGCTCTGGGATGTTTACATTGTTTATGCCACTGTTTTTCCATCTTGCACAAAAGCCAACATTCAAATCCCATTTTAACATTAGACAATGCATTCTCTCCCTTTGAAGATGCAATGCCAGAGTTCAGATCACTGGGGCAACTGGCTTGTGAAAACCGCCTTCTCATGAACAGTGTTGAGTACCTTGAGAAGCAGACATGCTGCTAGCTCTGCCTGGGGATGGGGGAGGAGTCTGAGGAGTGCGACTTTCTGCAAAGCCACATGAACAGCTTAATGCACTGATGAATTCACTTGCTCACTGCTTTGTTTTTCCATGTGTGTTTTCCCGGAAGACCAGAGAAGCTCTGTGGCAACAGTGTGCCATTCAGATCACCCACGCTATCCAGTACGTGGTGGAGTTTGCGAAGCGCATAACAGGCTTCATGGAACTCTGCCAGAATGACCAAATTCTCCTCCTTAAGTCAGGTGGGTAAACGCCGGAGGCTTGAGACTGATTTAGCACCCAGTACATTAGAAATGTACTCTGCTGTCTTGTTCTGCAAATCATTTTAGTTTTGAAGGAGCTGTGATTTCAGTCTGTTTCATTAGCTACGTTAACCCTTCTGTATTTTTCCACATTAATCACGTTACTGCCTTCTGATCCCCTTCCCTCTACAGTCAGTTGGAGTTATTAAGTATACGCATGCACACAATCATTGCAGAAACTGCAGTCTCCAACCTGACATGTGGTGGAAGGACCCTACGAATTGAGCTGGTCGAATCAGTCATCTGCCACCCTGTAAAATCCCCACTCGTCATTAGCGAAACGAACACAGGCGCACCGGGGTCTGCCTCTGTGGTCATCTCTAATCTTTTTAATGAGACTACAGAAATACCCTCCAGCCAGTGCACAGGAGGGAAAATCCCTGCTGGTGCCAGTTGGTTTCAGAATAAATGAGAGCGGATTACGGCAGCGTGCTCCGGCCGTGCTCTCTGTGCATCCCTGGGTGTACACGTGTGTGCATAAGGGCAAGGGGGAAAGGGTTTTCCTTCCCTGTCATGGGACTCAGTAATTTTTGTCCTCCAGAAGAACCATGACAAGATTTATCATGATTATGTAGTAACACCACCAAACTCAGGAGGACAAAAATGGTATGACCAAGTGAACCGCGACTGGTAATTAACTACATTTACCCTGTCATATCAGTTTATTGCTCCCTCCGTGTATAAAAGGCAGGATGCTGCGTGAAGTGGCTCGTTAAAGCATAAGCAGTGCTTCTTATTTCAAGAGAGAGCTCTTCATTAAGGCTGAAAGCCAGTGTGACTCAGCACTCCATACACAGAGGCCTGTGGCTGTGTCAGGCAGGACTGAGACGGTGGCACAGGAGCAAAGAGAAGGGACACAGGGACCCCAGGAACACACAGACAACCTCCTGGAAAAATGGAGTTGTAGCATGAGAACTATTTTTTTAAATCTTGTACTAATGTTGAAAATTCTGCAGATGCCAGTGCACCCCAAGTAACTTCCTTCATATGGCTGGCAAAGCTAACAGCACAACTGCACCTTCAGCAAAAGATGTAGTTCTGTTTGACTGCACTGTTGGACAACTCGGTTTAGGTTCAGCATGTATAAACATCTCAGGTTTTATTTTCTGTTTTGCTGTTATTGCTGAGCAGGAGTTAGAAAATCAGGACTTTTCACTCAAAACTGTGTCTGCAAAAGAATACTCAGATTTAAAATTCCTCTTACAGGAGATTTGGGTTTAGTTAAGGTATGCTTAAAATTTTTCTCTTCATTTTACCAACCTGTATATTTTTGCAGTTAGGAAATCATAGGGAAAGATAAGGGGGGAAAAAGTGTTGGCTATTTCCCAACCTGAAAGAAAAGCAAGGGAAACAAAAGTAAAACCCAATTTAGGGGTGTTCTTGACAGTGCTTTAGTTTTTATTTTCTCTCTAAAAACACTTTGTGATGTTCTCCCCCTCCAGCCAAATGAAGCTGGGATTTATATACACATTGAATGGAGCTGCTTTTTTGTATAAAAAAGGTTTAATTATTTAGAAGGAGTTTCGATAAATGCCTATTTTTCAGGATAAAATATTTTAAAATGAAAATATTTGACCACGTCTGAATTCAAATTAAGTCCAGGCTGCTAATTTGCTGCAATGGGGGAAAAATCAACCTAAAGAAAAGGTAGTTAGGATGGAGAAGAAATTATCCCTTTCTGTACTCAAAGCAGACAAAAATATTTTTTCTCTTAATCAGAGATACATCATCTAGATGCCTTCAAGGTGTGTCTATCGCTGCTGTTGTTTCTAATGACTGATGTCTTCCTGAATATTTTCTTGAAATGTCTTTTATTCTGATGTTTTTTAGTAATGTGTGGTAGTTTCGCTCTTTTTCATGTCTGATAGGCTGCTTGGAAGTGGTTTTGGTGAGAATGTGCCGTGCCTTCAACCCACTCAACAATACTGTTCTGTTTGAAGGAAAGTATGGAGGGATGCAAATGTTTAAAGCCTTGGGTATGTTGGTTTTCTTTTTTTCAACCAATTACGTTGAGCCACATAGTGACAGATTTGTCTTTCTGAAAACAGTGACGCACAATGAAAATCTCCAGTAAATGTTGAATCCCCAAGCCTCCAAATCTCTAGGGTGGAACTGGCAAAGAAAAAAGGTGACTACTAGCTGCTAGCAATGATAGGTGTTTTTCTCTAACAAAAAAAGAACAGCGTGAGGGTTTTTCAGATAGATGTCTTACTCTGCCATCTGCAGTTTTGATAAAACACAAGTTTATGGCAGAAGCCAAGCAGTTTATCTTCACAGTTCAGTTATGACTGATGTATCAAATCAATCCTACTAATTGTGTCCTGCAGAACACAATTTTAGCCCCAGCAACAAGGGGGCTGAAATGATGAACTATATAAAATTGCAGGCAAAGACTTACCTAAAATACTGGTTTGCCTAAACATTTAAGCTCATTTATTTAGATTCATGTATTGAAGTAATTATTTACTTTCTCAACATGATATCGAGTGCTACCTGAAATCTTAACAACTAAATGGATGGGTTTTGCCCATCCATGAGACTGATACATTACCAGAAATTTATTCAGGACCAAACTCAGAGATATTTGCTTCAAATGTATATATTTATCATATAGGTATATATTTTTCTTATTTGCATATGGATTAAAGTAACACTACTTTACAAGCTTAAAGCATTTATGAATGTGTATTAGTTGATTTATTTTGATCTTTATGATGTGTTCACAAATTTTCATAAATATTTGTAGTGTTTATTAATAAAATTATATATGTGAAAGTTATTTAGGACTGGTCATTTGTCCCTCTTAGATTTAATATCTGTTTAGAAATGATATTTCTTATCACATTGGGAAAAGATAACCCTCTTCTAAGATGTCTGTGCAATTTTTGTACAGGTCATGCCCCTAATTCTTGATAATTTTGGTGCTTCAATGAGTGTTTTAGCAGCACCTTTTCAGGGTAGATGGAATTTAAATAGCTGATGAAAGGCTTTAATTTTAGAAATACAGGCAGTCACTCACTATTTTTTTTTTTCCCCAAAACAATCTACTTTTCGTGGCAGATTAAGGAGTTGATAAATTTCTAACATTGATTCTTGTCCTCTGTGGTCTGCAGGTTCTGATGATCTGGTGAATGAAGCGTTTGACTTTGCAAAGAATTTATGTTCCTTACAGCTGACTGAGGAGGAGATTGCCTTGTTTTCATCTGCTGTTCTGATATCACCTGGTAATTTTTCATTCCAAACACCATAATTACTTTTTTTCATCATTGTCCACCTCTATTTCTACCTACTTAAACAACTGGTTAAGCTGTATTAAGAAATATTAAGCAATGGATGAATACCTGAATTACACAAATATACCTCACTTTTTTTCGTAGACTGTCAGGAATTGCACATACTGGAAATAGATCCAATATATAGGGGTAACAGACATGGAGCAGGATTAGGTGGACAAGCAGTGCAGGCTGGTATTACTCCAGACTACGTACAGAGAAGCATGGTACCCAAGGAGGTTCATGCCCTCCTGGCATTTTCAGGGAGCTCAGACCTCACAGCCCTGAGCAGGTTATATAGTCCCTAATTATGATGGGCTCTTTCTGTGGGTATAAGAACATGAGCAGTAAAAATCTGTATGAGATCCTGTTTCAATTTAGCTCCAGGTGAGAGGTGGTGATTCCAGGGGCAACACGCTCTTTCTCATGTATTCATACATTATAACCCTGTGCAAGCAAGCATGCATTCATTGAGTGCTGGCTGTCTGACCACAAAAAAGAAGTTTTTGTGATTGAATTGACTTAGAAGGTGGATCTAGTAGATAAGCTTACAGTTGAGTCTGGGATTTTAAACATGCCTCAGGGGAGGTAGACCCTCAGTTCCCACTAAAAATAACCTTTTGAAAGGCCTTTACAAATAATCCCACCATGAATTATTTTTCCACCCTGTTCTGCTAATGACTTCCTCTAGGTCACTTTGCCCTTTTGCACATCTGTGGTGGAGATTATGTTAGACAGAATTAGATCAGCACAGATGGTGTCAACATGCTCATTCTCATCATTAATGACACCTACTGAAAGGACTCTGCTCCTTTTATTTCCCCTTTGAGCAGTTCTTGTGGTCATCTGCTCAGAGGTGAAATGCTTGAGCTGGTGGCTCTTCACGGTATTAGGCCAGGATGTTCCAGAGAAAACCCTCCAAACAGCCACCATTTCCACCTCAGATGTGCCCCAACTGTGCTTAGGGGTAAGAATTGCCTGTGCGCTGTCCCCTAGATGCCCTGACTTCCTCTGGGACAGGGGCTTGCAGGGTTGTATTGAGTCCCTGTCCGACAGCCCTCCCTCAGTCTGCAAAGACCACATCTGTGAGCATGACAGAGATGTGCAGCCAGTGGTTGCTCCTGATCGCATTAACGACCTGTTCAGCAGGCTGACTCAGTGCAAAGCTGAAGACAAGCTGGAAATGTGTTTGGGGTCTGGGCTATGAAGTTCTTCAGTAAGATGTTAACAGACTGCAGAAGATGGTTTCAGTGTTTTGAGCTGACTTCACATTATGAAGCCAAGGGAAACAGGAAGAGGGTGGTGGGATCCTTGTAAGCAGGATCTGTATTTCTCTTTTGTAACAGCTGGAGGTTTTTTTACTCTTCAGTTTATTTTCTTACAGTTAGGAACAGGAAAAGTAGGAGTTAGCTGAGCAGACAGAAACAACAAGATAATTTTGAAGCTGACTTCAAAGCACTTTGGATCAGATGGGGGCATCTCATCTGTAGGGAGCAAGATAATTCAGTTATGGAATTTCTAGCCAAATTGAAAAAAAGTCATGTTTCTGTCTGTCAGGTAATCTTGGAAAAGAGAACAAGTTATAACCCTATTCAACAGAAAGGTCACAGAAAGCTTCTAACATATCAGAGTGCCCTCTGCCGTAGGCCTGGGCAAAACCTATTTAAGTAATGGAAAGTTTCCCATTGATTTTAATGGATTTCAGATCAAGTAATTTACAAAATGTGTTTAGCTGGAGGTAGGCATCAGATGGACATCAGAATTCTGATTCAGCTCTGCAGTTCTACATATGTCCCTCTAGTCTTGCAAAGCACCAACATCTCTTGCATTCTGCCTGCAGTTCATGCTGCCTGGGTATCCATTCTCATTTCTACTTCTTGCAGCTGTACTAAGTACTTGAACAAGCTAGCAACTCAGCACTGGCTTTGAGCCAGCTGTATTGCAGGCATGTGTTGTGAAAGCTTCTCCATTAACTCTAGTAAGGCATTTCAGTCCTGATATACAGCAGTCCTGATACGGCCGTTCAGAGCTGGGTGTCTCCTGAATACCAGCTTCTGTTTCTGCAAAGTATCACAGATAAGTAGAGGCAGTCCAAAGGTTTTTTTCACTGTAAGCAAGCTGCAGGGTTGAAGGTGGTACTATGAGATGAAATATTTCAATAATCCACAGTTCCTCATCTCACATGCAAGTTGGCTTTTTCCTACTTGCAAGCAAGAGGACACATACAGTGTCTCTGATTCCTTTAACCAAAAAAAAAAACCCAATAATGTGAAAGTGCTTGATGCATGCTGAGTGCTTGTTTCTGTAGTCTGTAAGCATGTATATCTTTAGACATAAAAGATGCAATAGGAAAGAAATGATGGGCTGCAGCACATTGTACATGAGTGAAAGCAATCTTTCTTTCATAAAAAGACTGCAAATTTGGACTGTGTGAATAATTCCCATTTCAGCTGGGCTGCTAAATTTGGGAGAGGGAAGGCAGCGAAAATCAGTACAGACCAAACTGACATTGAAATTTGCCACTTATTTTCTTACAAAAATAATAACAGTAAACAATAGAGAAAGAAATAATTTCTTTCCACACTAGATGTTCCAGTTTCTTCAAAATAAAGTGTTTCATGTTGGGAACATATGTAAAAATTAAAAAATGAAGCACTGCTTCACAGAAGTACCTGCACCTGTCCTTCCATCCACTAATATAGGTACACAGAGATTCCCTATGGGAAGTACTCATATTCAAGTTTCTTTTCTCTGGAAGCCACCATCCTGAAAGGTGATTCTTGTGCTCTTGATCTCAGTGTTTAGGTGGTTTACAGGAAACAGAGCAGTTTCATGGGGAGTAAGGGCACCTAAGAAGGTCCAGTAATACAATTGCTAAGGTTGCAAAGCCCAGTGTCAGACCTATTTTCTATCTGATTCTGAGCACAAATCCAGATTTTTCATTTTAAGATGGACCTAACCACTCTGCTTGGAGATGATACTTTTACTTGATTTCTGGTTTCAAAGGTTAAAACGTTGTAGAAGGAGTCTAGTAAAAGTTGCAGAGGCATCTCCACCTTCAAACATGCCAGAGCCAGGTGGTAAAACACTAACCTGGCTGCCCGCTGTGTCCCAGTCCTCTTCTGACTGGCCATGTTCCTTTTCACCTTCTTCATTTTTGCAAAAGCAGATCTTGTAAGTTGTCCCTCATCTTCTTTCCTATGCTACTCTCTAGCCTAGTGGTCTGTGCACTCTTTAAAGACACACAAGCTCAAAACCCCATAGGAAAAGTACAGAATTAAACCACTGCTTCTTACATCTTGTATAGATAGCCATTGATCTATTGACTTTTTCCTACACTTTTGTGTATATAACTAGAGATACCTGAGGAATGCCAGCCAAATTTGCAGATCATTTTCAGGTGGTAGAAACCACCTTTTGGGAGATGAACTTGATATCCATTGTAAAAGTTTCACCTAGCTCTTGTCATTAATTTAAGAACTCTTGTATTATATACATAGTGCTCCATCACAGCTAAGTGATTAAACCTGTCCTCCAGCAGCCTCAGACTATTTTTAAGCTTATTCTTGTGACAGAAAGATAAGTCTTTAAGGGTTGCTTTCTGTGATAAACCTTTTTAGCTCCAGTCTGGCACAATAGGCCTTGATTTAACACTATTGAAAGGCCTGTTTTTGCAATAGCCTTAATTTGTCACTTAACCTGTGAAGTCTAAATATTACTATGTGCTTATCTGTTTAGATGCTGTGTGTGCTCTCAGCTAATTCTGTTTCTATGGCCACTGGTGGCATAGGATCCATTGGCTTGCCTTCTGGGAACATGATTGTCTAAGCTTTGCAAAAAGATTATTTGCTTTTCCTGATCATTGCTTAAGTAGCTAGAGGTTTCATTTTGTCCCTTTTCACAGTACTTAGTAATGGACACTTTTCATACATTCCTCTCTACAGTCAGGGAAATGACAGAATCCTGCTCCTCCTGTGATGAAATTCAGCCCTAGCCTCTGTGGCATGTGTGCTCAATGAAATGGTCGACTTACATTATTTCTATGGATTATTTTAGTGACTGGTAGTGGGTGAAAAAGCTCTAAAGGTGAAAGGTATACTTTTCAATTGTGCATGAAGATTCATGACCTGTGATAAAATAGATTTTCTTATTTCCTGTTTAAAATCTAAAATCTATACCCAAGAATTGGTCTGGATTGACGGAAAGAAGGAGGAAGAAACAAGTTTGCAGCATGGAAAAACAGAAGGTTCAATGGTGTTGTAAACACACTGAATTAATGGTTTTGGGATTGTCTTGGAGTCTGCTACTCTTTCCATGTGTCTCCAGAAACTGTGACTTGTGAGAATATAGATCTTAAGAAAGACCTCTTACACTTGGGGTTTGAGTCCAGCAGGAGCCATATAGGTTTCCAAACAACTGTGTTTGTAACTGTTATTCTCCCAGACAATCTTTTATTTTGTGTTGTTTAAAAAGAGAACATTTTTAAATAATGAGGAATTTGCACTTCAAGACATTGCAACAGCTCATAATACTTTTGAATTATTAAAGAAATTCTTTTGAAGGAAGCCATTTCTTTTTATTCAGAATGTAATATTTGGTCTCAAAATGTTAGCCTAGTAAATAATGAGATATGTTTTATTTTAATTTTTAAATAATTATATTCTATTATTTTCAAAGAACTGTTTTGATCAATATGTTTATTATTTATATATTAAGATATGGAGATAACATGACAAATTTTTCACCTAGACAGTATGAAGTTAGAAGAACACTGATTGTACCAACAGAGAATAATGAAATGGCTGGGCCTTGTTTCATTTCTACTCCTATCTTTATCTCTAACATTCTTGTTTAAACAAAGAGATGCAGAGCCAACATTGTGTTCCTGTACACCTTGTATCTGTTAACTAAACTTTCAGGTGATCCTTTAATGGATTAAGATACTTTGCCTCTGAAACCATGTCTTAGTTATCATGCAGTCCTTCCTTATGGGAATTATAATTGCTGTGAATGCATGCCAGCATGGGACACTGTGTTCATCCATAAGCATGCCCCACATCTGTGAATCCTTGACTTCAGCTCTTGCTTTCCTTTTTCTCAGATCGAGCCTGGTTAATAGAGCCAAGGAAGGTCCAGAAGCTTCAGGAAAAGATTTACTTTGCACTTCAACATGTGATCCAGAAGAACCACCTCGATGATGAGACTTTGACAAAGGTAAATTCTTAAAACAAAGAGCCAAGGACTCCTAGATCCTGACTTTATTTTTGTAGCTATTTCTCCTTCTATTGTTGCATTAATGTAAGTTAAAAGCAGCACACTATGTTCTTGCAATGTGTAGAAGTAAGGTTTATTTTACTCTTGTCCCTGGTTCCTTTTACTCCATTTTTTGTTCAATATGCTGATCTTTTTAATTGGTACCCTAGCAAGAATGAGACTGCCTTAAGGAAATACTTCTGGAGGCAGTTCCTTGTTAAATGCATTTTTGGCACTTGTCTAAAATTTCTAGGACAATGTTTTTTAGCCTCTTATGGTAAGAACAATGTCTCGTCTCTTGGATGGGTAGTTTTGATGGAGTTCAAAGTATTGCATTTGGTTACCCAACAACATATTAACAAAGTTCATTTTAGAAACTGTAATTCATGCTAAATTTGCTTCCTTCCTCTTCCTCTTCTTTTTATTTTAATGTCTCACAGTTAATAGCCAAGATACCAACCATTACTGCACTTTGCAACTTGCACGGAGAGAAACTACAGGTATTTAAGCAATCTCATCCAGATATAGTGAACACACTGTTTCCTCCATTATACAAGGAGCTTTTCAATCCAGACTCAACCACTGGCTGCAAGTGAAGGGGATAATAGAATTTTCACGTAGTCATGGAATGCATCACTATTAAGACAAAAAGAAATGTTTTCATGAAGAACTTATTAAAAATGTCACTACTGCAACACTAGGAATGTCCTGCACTTAATAGAATTATTTTTCACCGCTACAGTTTGAAGAATGTAAATATGCAACTCTGAGTGGGGATGTCTTTTTTCTCTTTTCTTTGTTTACTTTTTTTATTTTTGAACTGACAATGAATATACAAACATAGGACACCGGGTGTTACCTTTTTTTTTTTTTTAATTTTATTGGGGGATGTTTTGGGAGACAGCTGTTCCTAGAATTTTATTGTAGATAACCATGAGAATAGAGCAGTACTTTGCAGTATTACTCTTGCTGTTTATTGTTCAAACATAATTTAAGAAAATTCCACTTATTAGACTTGCCTATTTCTATGTTTTTAGATAGTTTAATGCATGTGGAAATTTGTAGCTGTCTTGGAAATTATGATGCATGTATGGAATACACACATATATATATATGTGCTATATTCTTTTATATATATATATATACATATATATATATATATGTAGGTATTATATGCATACATGCTGTAGCTTAAAAATCCCATGCCTACTTTTAAAGGATGCTCAGTCCAACTATCATGCATTTCTTACTCTCCAAGTAATGTATTAGATTTACTTTGGGCAATCAAGATTTGCTTTGCCAGTCAGAGTTAAATTATCAGCTGCCGATGTGTAATGACAGGATCACTTTTGAGATACGTGTAATGTAGTGCATGTGTGCAGTCTGTAAATGAAACATCAGGAATGTATCAATGGTGCAAAAGCCTTGTCTGGATGATTTTAGTAAAGAGAGAAAAAGGTTTTTTGGGATTTGTCTCCCTGTTACAGGGATAGAGCATATATGAAAGTGAACATTGTAGGACCTGATGTCAGTAAAGTAACTGAAACATGGAGTAAAAATGTAGACTATCCCACATGTACGTTTTTCTGACTTGACACGCCATTTTATTTTATATATATTGCTTTGAAAAGTAGTTGCAAGGCTTGGTTTGTTTTTTGCTGAAATCAATCGAAAGACATGTAGTGAACTCAGCAAAAAACATAGGAAGCCTGAAACATAGCTCTGAAGAGTAACAGCGGAGGGAGGAAGGGAGGGAAGGAGGAGGAAAGTCAAAGCCACCAACGACCATGGTTACAAAGGCAAATATAACTTATCACAGTTTCTGACACACCCATTATATACATGGGACTGATGGTTTCCATTACACACATACATATACGTGTGTTACATACACATGCATGTATGTATATATATATCTGTATGTATATAACTGTATATATATACATATATAGGGTTAATTTTAGATGCGCTTCAGGAAGGGAGCAAAGTGTTGGGGCTTTCTTTTTGTCTGTCATTGAATTGACTTTATGTGCATTTGCTTGCAAAACCAAAGGCAAACACAGAGGGGAGTGAAAGACTGCCATGGACTTAATCTTGTGGATTAATTAAGTTAAATTAACAGTCATGATTAATGTATTTGGATTCTGCCAGAGATACAAAACATAGACCTTTTAGCTATGGAAGAGGGATTCAGTTCCTGCTACAGCTCTGCCCTTACCACCACTTTCACTCATTGTGAGCTTTTTCCTCCTCTGGGGATGCCAGTGGTGGTAGTAGAGCAGAAATAAGGGAAAGCAGGCAGCAGAGAAGAAACGGAGTGAAGGCAGGATCACAAGCAGAATCATTTCTTTATTTCAAATCACATAGAAGTCAGTGCAATCTGAGGCAATGTGAGGAGGAACATGCTGGCAGAGAGACCAGAGGACCTGCCATCTGCCAGGCTGCACGGCAGAGCAGTGTCACAGGGAGCCCACAGGGACACAGCTGGGTCCCAGGGTGGTTGCAGAAACTTGGTTTGTTGCACTGATATCTTAATGCCTCCAGCTTTTCCAGGAGACTCACACAGCTCTGATCTCAATCTTCTGTTCCCTTTTCTGTAGGACCACATAATTCACAGACTATACCATGTACTTTGTGGAGTTTTCCCTTGCCCTCAATCAGGCGGTTTGCAAGTTTACATACATGTTTCATGACTATGATTCTACGGCAGAATCCAGTCTAGACAACATCAACATTTGTTTGCTTTGTTTTAGCAATGCCAGACCAGATACAAGAGCAGTTACAAACTCTCAGCTAATCAATTTTTCTCTGTAGGTCCATTCCAACTTCAAAAAGAAAAATCCTGCACAGCAAAGTTAGTTGTGCTAAGAATTCTGTTGAAAACATGACATATTCTTCAAAATTACTTAGTCCTATAGAACAGCATTAAATACCTTTTTTGCTCCAAAATCAGAGTACATTTTCTGAACTCTACTGATTACATTAAAATGTCTTCAATACATAATAAAGCATTACTCTTGATGCTTCTTTATACCACTTGAACCCTGATTGGCATTCCCTTATAAGGTGATTTATCTGTTTGCAGCCCTTTTTAAATTGCAAATCCATGAAAAGGACCCCAAACTCCAACTCTTTCTAATATCGAAAAACTTAAATAACTATATTTATGTACTGCTTGTGTGAATTTCTTTGGGAAAAAAATCAAGTCAAACTAAACCCTAGAAATGCTACTTTTAACTGCAGAGGAATCATGTTTTCCTTGTCTTTTCCAACATGAGAACACTCACACATATAGTTGTTTGAAACCCTTTATAAACTTGTTTTCAGTATGTCAAAAGTAACACATTTAGCCAATCCACAGTAATACAGAATATGTGATAAATCAGTATATTACTGTTCTTAGTGCTGATAAATAAAGGTTTGTCATGTTTATAAATAGTCCTTCACAATTACGTGTTACATCTTGAAAATGTTTTGTTCTTTTCAAATAAGCTAATCAGTCCTTGGTATTTTTGACTTACGCCTTGAGAAAGATAACCAAATGGAGATCACCAGTGAAAAAGACATTATTTAATCATTATCTGCAGGGCTTTCATTCCTTAAAGCACTATTCTTGAATCACTGCGACCTCATGACCTTTTCAATCAGTAAGGATTACTGCCACTTTTTAAAGATGCAGAAATGAAGGAAAAGATGTTAAACGGCTTGCCAGAGACCACAGAGGTAGCAATATCCAGTCCTGGAATAAAAATGGATTCTTGCCTTTTGTCCTAAAAATATTAAGATGCTGGTATACAAAGTCTTCATTGCCTTTGATAGGCAATAGCTTGTACAAACAATGACAAATACTGCCAAACAAATTTTTAACTTCAAATAAAGTTAATTATCAACAGCTTGCTCTACTTTTATTACTACTTTTACAGAACTTGAGCAAATAACCTTGTTGTTCATTTGGAAAATAAAAATACATTCTCACACATTATTTATTTGTGGTAAATAAGGCTGATATAGATTTTATTTAGTTTTCTGTGATTTGGGATTGGCCACATAGGTAAAGAAGTGTCTCTTTTGCCCTTCATTGAGTTTAGAACAACAAATAACAGTCACATCATACAGGCTGGATTTTTGTTGTTGGTTTTGATACACAGTCATTTATATTCAAAATTTCAGATTCTTGACATTGGATTTTATATGTTCAAGTTATGCATAGACTTTAAAGAATAAAATAGCACGAATATGAGTAAATAGCTGCATAATCCACTCACAAAATGCATTTCAGAAAATACTAGTGCTGCACTTTATTTCTTCTTGACTTTCATTAGTCCACAGTAGTATTTGAAGACTTTCAATTATATCTTTAAAATTAAGATTTGTCACATCTGCTTTCTGTAGTAATTGACTATGTTTGTTGATTTTTTTTTAGTGACAAGCTTTTCAAGTGGGCACATTTTTTAATGATTGATTAACCCAGGATATTTAACAAGAGGATATTTAAAGCATGTATTGAATCTTCTATGTAGGTCTAGCATTGCTCTCAAATAATTCAACCACACTGATCTAAATTATCCTTGGCATCAAGGAAACAGATGTAGACTGTTTGTTACATTACCACAGAGACTTAATTTTGGTGTAAATGTCACCCTTGCCAGACCTTTGTATAAAGAATTAATTCCAAGAGTCATATTTCCTACTAATGGAAAGATTGCTTTAGTGATTGCTAGAAAAAAACCAGGGTAATAGAAGGTATTCAGTTGAGCCAACTTGTTTCCAAAAGAAATGTATATTTTTTGATTGGTTTGTGATAGGCATCATTTAGGAATTGATTCTGCAAGTTGTCAGGCTCCCTTAGCTCTATCTAGAGCCACTAAAAACAGAGGCATCTCAGCACCACACTCAACCCCACATAAAATCAGAGGCCCTTGGTGTTAAGAGGTCCCCTTTGAGTTTTGCAGAGCACAAGTCAGATGTTATTCTCATACTTGCATTTCAATGCTTCTACTTCACACTTCCCATTGTTCATTTCAACTCTGTTTCACAGGGATCAGTTTATTCCTCCTGTTGAGCCTTGGGTGCCAATGCTGTTTCGATGCCTGTGCCAGGTTATGGTGCTCCAGGTTGAGCAGCTTACCAGACTTCTTATGATGAAGATGAGCTTTATTATGGGATTTTCTTTGTCCATTTTCATAGTGGCAGCTTGCATAGGTGTACCTTTCCCTTTGGGATAGTTTGCAGGGATTTCTGACCTAACAACTTCTACACAAAGAGGGTGCAAAGACATGTTTGTGCTCTGACCTCTCCGCCTCCCACCACCAGGCTATGGGAGCTGCTCCAAGGCTGCAGCAGCCTCACAAATTGGTCAGGCAGCACAGTTAGAGATGTGCAGCTGACGGCTCCTTTCCCTGTTGTCTTTTCCACCCCCTCTAAAGCTGTACTACAAAGCACTTTTGAAAGATGTTCAGGCTCCTCCATCCTCCTTTCTCCTGACTCTGCATTGGATTGTGCCGTTTCCAGAAAAGACAAGGTCCATCCTGGAAGCCGGTTCCTATTTTCAGATTTGTTGTCTGTTGGATGTCCCAGCAATATAGCGCTAGGCAATAAGATCAAACTGGAGCATGAAAAAGTTTTGTCTGAATACATTATATCTAAGCACATATGAAATAGAAACCTGAGACAGAACAGATTGCTTTTCCCTGGCAATAACAAAATAGTGTATTGACACCTACCAACCCATCCCAGCACTTTCTGCCTCCACTCTAGAAACTAACTCCTATCTCTGACATCCATTAGGAGCAGTGTGTTGGAGACTGAGTCTTCTTCTTTTCTTTTTAAGTTTCACACTTTGTAAAAGACAATCACTGCTTGACGCAGATGTTGCACTGTATGCCACTCAGGGATGTTTCATTTCTAAAAATAGCTATATAAATATAACAGTGATAATAAGGAAGTGGATGTTAGAGGCTTTGAAGGGCATGGGTTGAGCTGCCCAAATGAACGTGACCCAGACAAGGCTTTCAAGCCAGTGATTAGAAGTAACATTGGTATAAACTGAATTCACTGTCAGCATTTCCTCGGTTTGATGCAGGACTCACTTCACCTGTCATTTCACAGTCAGTGGAGCCCTACTCTGCTTGTGATGTTAAAGTCCTATTGGAAACAAAGTGCAAACAAGCTTTGTAGGAGTTACTGAATTTAGACAACTGACAAAAGAAAGTGCAGTTTAAAGGTACTGAGTTTAGCTACCATTAACGTGAGCTCATATTCAGAATTGCTGCAGGCATGTAAGAAGAAAGGTTAAGATGTGGAATAAATGATAGTATGTCAGCAAGGACAGCAACAGTTATGCCGAGCTACCACAGGGAGAAATGACTATAAAGAGCAAGTAGTATAAAGTGGCTAACTGCTACCCTTTCCTCTCAGGGATGCTTGAAATCACAGCAACCTCCAGGCCTCTGTAGTAACACTTCTCCATGGTATGACCAGTCCTTTTCTCACCTCCAGCAAACATGACCCTATTTTATACTGCACTAGTGAAAAAAACTCCCATTTCCTCGACTTTTGAAATGAGCTTCTGTTTATACCTAGCTTCACATCATGTGTTTTCTATAGACCTGCCATTACAAGAACACACAAAGACAGACAAATTGCAGTGGATTATATTGCCAGCCATTGAGTTAATTCCATGCCTCCAGCCAAGAGGTTTGCCTTAGCTCTCTATATGATCATTGCTCCTGTTCTTACAGTGAGTAAGTATGGATTTTGACCCTCTCTGTCTTCTGAACTCCCTGCACCTAGAGGAAGAGTGGGCAACTTCAAGAGGTGGAAAAGAGAGGCCAACATCCTCATGCGTCAAGGTTTTCATAATCATATTCTTTGCCAGCTGTCCCACTGTAATTTGCATTTCAGCCTTTCAGGCTGCTGGGTCCATGGTTTTCATGTCCAGGTTTCATGTCCAAGTGACTGAAATTCTTCTTAGAATGATATCTGGCCACTAAAAAGAACAGTCTTCTGGCCAGAGGACCTTGCCTCTCTTTTCTTTTCCTTTTACTCCTAACTCCTAATGAATGAGTCCTGGAGTGGTAAATGATTCATCTTTGCTCTTTCTCAAAGCTGATCCTTACCTGCAGCCTGCAAGGGAACTCCACCCAAGAGGTAGGAAACAGGCTCCTTCCTCCTCTTCCTCCCAGCACCCATGTTGTCACTTAGCTATATGGTCCCTGCCGTGTTGTCCCTGCAAGTAAGGCTGTGTGACAATGAGCCCAACATCCCAGTAATTTACCACGCCAGAAGTGGTTTGCAGCAGATCACTTAACAATAAAAGCCACTTGTGTATGCAGTCTGCAGATAAAAGCCATTGTGAAAAGAGACCTAAAATTTCTACAGTGGTAGCTAACAGATCAGTAACTCTCCTAAAAAGGCAGCATGAATATCCGGTGACACAATGGTTGTGTTAGCGTCCTCCAAACAATCCTTGCATTTCATTTGTGCTGAGAGAGTAAAGTAATGCACAAAATGCTCTGGGAAAGGAGAGATATTTCCTGGGTGTTACTGCAGGTAGCGAGGATAATACTGCTCACAGTGAGTTCAGTGACATGATGTACTACATTTGCATAATTTCATCATGCTCACAATTCAAGCGCAGCACTTAGGGAGAGTGAAAGAAAACATCATTGGATATAGCAGCAATAAATAAATTATAAGTGTTTCTTTGTAACTGTACTTGCAGAAATTGTTTGCTTTGCACGTGGTCTTCTGTACAATAACATAAAGAAAAAACTTCATCTAATGTAGATATCACAGTGGTTTTGCATATTTGTTTGATTCATTAGATGGAGCTGCTAATTTGTGATTGAAGATACTGCTGTTGAGAAAAATGTAAAAGTGCTTCAGGAAAAGGCTGAGGCAGTTATGGCTATACATTGGCAGCAGTAAAGTATGTTCAATATAAAACTCTGCCTGGACAGAATTTAAAAAATGTCTCCTAGTTTTCAATATTATGATCGCTTTGGTCCCTTATTTGGGCAACAAGAATGCAATGGCATTGAAAAACAAGCAGGGCCAGATGGTCAACTACAAAGAACAGGAAAGAACAGACCTTACCTTGAAGACTGTTCCAGATAAAACCAGCTTATTTAAAAAAAAAATTTAAAAATTTAAAAAAAAAAGCACTTATACTTGTCTTGATTAGACACACAGCTTAATAAGTCCAAGTAACTACATTAGGCTGTTGACTTTGGGGATTCAGATTCAGATGCACTACATTTGTGTTTTTTTAATGTGTCACTTCAATGTCAGAATCAGGCAAAAAAGGTGTTTTGTTGTTGGTAAGAAATGATAATAATCATTCAACCCTACAGAGTGTGGACCACACGTTCTCGTGCAGTAGATGGGGATTTATTCATGCACTTATTCTTAAAAAGCCACTGAGTAGCATAGCAAGTGAACCAGCCGTGATAGTCTGCCTCTCGCGTGACTGCAATGTGACCTCTAGTAAGCTACAGGGAGCAGCTCTGTGATTGTACTAGCGGCCACAAATAAAGCACAACCGAACTCTAAGCTGTTATCAACACCCAGCTAAATCAAATGCATGGGGTATTTTGAGATTTATGCTAATCGCTGTGAGATAATTCCCATGTTAAACTAATTACTCTGGTTGTAATGAATTGACGTTATAAATAAAATAGAAATCCGAATAGCAACAAAATCCCTTATTTTACAGCTGCACTCTCTGCCTCATCTGATTAACACTAAAGAAAGTTACTTAAAAACTAAACAAACAAAACAAGAAGAAAGAAACCTGAGTATGTATTGTAGAAATGTAGAAGACAAATAAAATATTTTTTCAAATTTAATTACTTTTAATATATGCTTGTGGAAGGTCTGATACTATGTATGCTGTCTCTGTAATTTTTGCTGTAAATAACTTGGGACAGTGAATACACTGATTTTTTCTATGTCTCTGTTTAAGCATAAGACTTTGTAATGATTTTTTTTAAAGAGGAAAAACATCAAAGAGCAAATTATGTACTTGCTTCCTGTAAGTGTAATGTACTCTTCAGTTTTTATGGAAACTGATTGTAATAGATAAAGCCTTTTGACCAGCCGTTGATGTTTAGTGTATACTTCTGTTTGTAATGGGGAAAAAAAACAATGGGACTCTCAATGAAACATGATCCAAGCGAGTCTGTACATTGAGTATTGTATTAATACCTGCAGATTGCATTTGACTAATATAATTTGAAGAAAGGTTGCTCAAGCAAATAATATTTCCTTACAGCATATGGCTTTTATGAATCCTTCTGGTGTGAATTATATTAATAGAAACATTGCTTTCTTTCCAATGAGCAAAATATTTTTGTATGCCTTTAATTTCTTATTCAAATTTGAGGTCAGGTCACTCATTAGCTGTAATCCGAAGCCATAACTGACCTTCACCAAATACATGTTTTAAAAATCATAATAGAAGAAGAAATTATGTCCAGTTTATCAACAGCTATAATAACACAGGCAGGAGCATAAATAACACAAAGTATTTGGATGTTTTTCCAGCATCCCAATATGACTTTAATGGCTAGTATTTTATGATTGCCAATTTATAAAAAAGAAAAACATAATTAAAATAGATATTTAGATTTAAATGAAACTTTCTAATATTTTTGAAATATCCCTGGAAATGCTTCCTTGCTTTTAGGATTATGAGAGAAACTGATTTTTCATATACTTCCCACTTTCAAATATCTAATGTTTTTATCCTATTTCCAGTTCATTTTGTTAGAGTGAAATGAGATGTTAAGACCCAGATCTCCAAGCCCTCATCTATTTGGTGCTTGGCTGTAGCTATATTGTTGTAAACCAATTTGATTTGAATTTTGCGGGTGTGTTGTTTGCTACTTGATAAGCATGCTTACCGCTGTTAGTAACACACAGGAGTTGCATTGCCTGTCAAGAAGTGTGATAAAAAACCAATAAAATAAAATATGAATAACACTCAAAATGAATCGCTATCAAAAGCTGAATAAAAATTCCTTTCTAAAAATCAAATGCCTCACAGAGTCAACAGTGATTTATTTTTTTTTTTAAGCTTAATTGTGTAATAATTATGATGTATCTTAACTGGCTTGTAGATACAAAAAGCAAAATCGCAAACGAACCGTGACATACTGGGTAAAAATCTGGTTCCATTGAAACCAACAGCAAAACCTCTCACTGATTTCCATGGAGCCAGGAGTTCATCCAGCATTTTTACATCTGATCTTTCTCCCTTGTTTAATATAACTGACCTAATTTATGTGTATGTGAATAAAAATACAGCCTGATTCATTTAGAAAGTGACCGTTGAGGGTTTCATTTTTTATCATGAATTTTGTAGGACCAGCATCCCTGTCAAATGAAAAGGTTCTATATTACTTTAGAATGTAATAGATTTTTGTCTTATTTTATGTCCTGTAAATTATTAGTTCAATAATGTTAGCATTCCATAATAATGCACACATGATTTTTGAATGTTTTCTGTAAATGACAATCAATGTTGATGAAGTTCCTTTCTTTAATGCAAAATTAAAAAAAAAAAAATGTATAAGAAAAGAAATTCTGTTGTGTTACATTTTTTCCCTGTCCCTTTAAATTACCTGGATCTGTCAGGAAAAGGTACAGTGTGTGCATTTCTGAAAGAGAAGGTTGAAAACAAAAACATAAACATCAGGAGTCTCTACTTATTTTCAGGTTTTCTCTTAACCTATTGAATTAAGTATAACATATTCCTCCATCAGTGCACCAAAAGTGGCTCTGTTTTGCAATTTAAATTAGAGCTGCAACTTTTGAATATGTAAATTGATAGATTTATTTGTTTATTTCTCCATTTATTTTGGGCAAAGCCTCAGCTAGTAGAAAAGTAAAACAACACAAGAGACACTTGCATGACAGCAAACTGCACAGTAATGTCACACAAGGTTATCTTATTTAAAAGAAGATACTGTATTTAAAATAAATTATAAATACATCAAATATTTTTTAAGTTTGTGTATGTCTAGTAATAATTAATACTGAAGGATGGAACAAAAAATGCTAGCTGCTGAAGCTGAAGATAGTACCTTTCAAAGATACTATCTTTTCATTTTTAGGACCCTAAATTTAAAGTAGGAACAAAAGAAGTCAATACCTAAATGCCCATTTTGCAAATTGTTAATCACATGTTCATAGTGTTTCTGACTTCAGCAGGATTAATGCATACACGTAAAGCCATCTATATATTTAAATGTTTCTTGCATTACAATGCAAGCAAGGAAGTTGGGGTTCTGAGATGCATTAAGTGCAGCTTAGCATGATTCAGTTTTCAAGTCCTGGATGTTTGAGTCTTACCTGGAGATTTTACATCCATCTGAAATAATTTCAGACAAATTTAATATGGATTTTGTATACAAACATATCTATTTCAGATACCATGAAGCTGAACAGTTTACTAGTCATATGAAATAAATGGACTTGTATTTACATGTTGCAAAACAGTGAACCCGGCAAATATGCTGTTGGTATTTAACTATGTAGTGTCACAGTGTCAGAGGTAGTCATTTTATACTAACCTGTATTTTTTTCAGTTAGAAAATCAGAAGCAGTTCTTTTTAAAACCTTATCAATAGATTTTGTGTAGTTAATGTTTCCTTACCATTTTATTGTCTTTGGTATTTTAAGATTGCCTTATCTTTCTAGTCTGTCTAGGAAAAAAGTTTTAGAAAAACACTCATTTTTCCTGAAAGACAGAAACAAACTTTCATAGGTTCAGACTGGCAAATAGTACAGTGATCAACACTTCAAGAGAAGAAAAGTAGAACATTATTTTGAAATACAGTTACATGAAAGTCTTACAGGGCACTGTTTACTACTCTGTTGTGCCAGTTAAATGTCAGTGTGCCCAGGCCCACAATAGATTTACTCCTATGTATGTGAACTATGGTATACATTTTGCACATTACAGTTTCTCAAAGCTAGATAGACTAATATAAGCTTTCAAGAAAGACAATGGGGAAATGCATTAGACAAAAGAACATGAAATAACAATAGCTGTCAGTCCTAGAAGGATTACATACTTACAGGTGTTCACTTAATGGAACCTTCTGGATCATGATGTACCATGGATGTATTCAACCATAACGTACCATGCACTTCGAGCAAGACCTTCATAACAGGAATTGTCTCATGAGATGTGATCAACATCCTAAAAATAGTTCAGCATTTGTACTGGATAAACCAAAATCTGGCTAAGCAATTTTTCCCCTTCTTTCCCTCTTACTCCTCCATCATTCACCTCACATCCCACCCCCATCTCCAAGAGAAATTTAAGAAAAAAAATCCTTTGAAAACTGGATTGTAGGTTGCTTTTGGAGGACAAAGACTGGTCTGTTCTGCTGCAGGTGTGAAATGCCTGTTCATTACGAAAGGCAGCTGTAATTTTGGCGTTACAGGCTGTGCTTCTGTTCCTGGAAAAATACTTGCTTACCTTCTTATTTATGCAGGAGTTTTGTTGTAGCTTTAATGATGTGTGTATATGAGAGAAGTGAGTTCTACAGAAGACTTAAGAGCTTCAATTAATCTTGACAAAGGGTCTCTGATCCCAGAAGGGTTTTATTCTAATTGTATTGAACAGGCTAATAAAAATATTATCTCCCCCTACAGACATGCATTAAAACTGTGTGTGTAGCTATGATTCTTAAAAAATCTGAGCAAATCTTTCAACTGTGTGTCCTACATGTAAGGGCTCAATTCAGGTGGCCAGACAGGTGTGTTGGTCCTGTTTGCATTGCTCTTGGATACCTTGCTTGACCTCCACCTGCTGCTCCTCAAGGTCTCAGGTATTTCATAGCTCTGCCCAGTATACGGACATTTTGAATGACCTAGGGTAACTCCAATGCAACTATGTGCTAGTGCTCAGGTGTCCATAGAGAGTTTAAGCATGTAACATAACATACAATACTTCATATGTAAGCCCCAAATTTTACATGGATTAAAGTAAATGGATTAGGCACCATCAGTGATTTAGAAATAATTGTGATTTCCCTGCAAAATCCTCACAACAGTAACCACATTATGGAGCTTAAGGGACTAGTTCCATGATCAGCAGATTCAGCCCAGTCCTGATAAAGCTGGCGTGTAAGATGCTTCCATTTCAACTGATTAATTTTGAGCAAATGCTGAGATTGTCTGGAATTTCTTCATATTAATAAAAGCCTTTATCAGAGGGCTTTAAAAATTGTATCTTCTATGCCCCTGTTTTTGTTGCATTTTGGCACTCAAAAATGCATTCGGTTACAAAGACAGCATCACTAAAACTGCAGTAGTGCTTGATAAGCTTTGCAATGCTCCTCTAAATGACTCAGTGACTGATATAGACAAGATTTAGATTATCACTTGCTGCCTTGTGACAGCTGATGAAAAAACACTGTGAAGTTTTAGCAAATACATGTTGGTATTACTCTTTTACCAATAAAAATTTCCTGTTGGCTTAGAAGTAAGAGTTCTCATTTACTGGCCTTGTAATTGGCCCCCCAATTTTTTCTTGAGGAGCACTGTAATATCAAATGGAAGGTAAGAGGGCTGGTGGGAAGGTCGTGATGTTAGGAGACAGTTCATCCTACCTCCATCTTCTTTAAAAGACCATGCTGCCCTAATCAACATGCCCATCTTCTCTCTGCAAAAGGAACAGGAAATTTAATTTTCTTTTTCCAGGTAAACAAAATAGTTTTGTGCACAGTGCTTCATACTACATGTTTCTGAAGACACTCCCAGCAGATGTGCAGGGGAATAGAAGATTTCTCCCTTTTGTTCCTCAGCCCATGTATTTGCCGAAGGCAGAACTGCCATGGCTTGGACTTCAGGTTAATTTAAAAAGGGAAGTACATTTCAGGAGCCCTCCTCTATTTCTGTCTCTTCTAAAGGTCCTTTACCACCATATTAATTTGTCTTTCTACCCTCCCTGCCTTATAACAGATGGGAGGTTGAAGGCCATGCTTTTGAGGAGTCCCTGGAAAGCCAGTGGCATTAACTTGTGTGTGTGCTTTTTAAGCTCATACCCTACTCAAAGAAATCAATACCTCCTCCATGAGCTTGAAGCTAGACATGTGCTTAAATAGCTGACTGAATGTAGCTATGCATGAAGCTTCAGGAAGTGCAGAACGCTTTACCAGCCAAAAGCTTTGCAGAAAAATGCTGCTTTAAGAAAATTATATTTTCTGTCCACAAATTAAATCATAATACAATTATATAGCTAATTGAGAGGCCTTCTGGAAAATGAGAACACCACCAAGTTTAAACACTATGTTTTGGGGATGCTGGCTTCGATCATTGGCTACTCCTGTCATTTTAGGCAAGCAGGTGATCTGGCATCTGTATATCTATTTATCTGTTTCTTGGCACTTTTAAGGTATAAGCACTGTCTTCATCTTTACTGTAAGGTTTCCAGGTGTTATCAAATAAACCCATATTGTCTTGGCAACGGCTACCACATTCTCTTGCTGCCATCTGGGTTAGTAATGAAATCCACTCTGCCTATCTCCGAGGTGAGTTATCGTTCCAGTGTCTCAGAGTGACTTGTTCTGTGCATCCTTAAGGGAAAATCCTGAAATCCTGTCACATCACTGAAACAGCATGCTGAGAAGCTGCGACAGTTTGCAAATCAGGATTTAAAGTTAGCACTCCTAACCTTCAATGCTGCACGCTAAAGGATATCAGCTCTACTAAATGTGCACTGTTTACACCTTCTCCAAACACTAGCAAAGCAGCAAAGCATAAGTACCATGCCTTTTACTCATCAATGAACCAAATCAACAAACTTCAAAACCATTGTATAAAATAAGAAATCTAAATTTGTTATTTTTCTTTTAATTTGAAAACATTCAGTGGGTACAATCAAAATACGCCTTGCACTTTCAAAGGTGTTGAACCTTTAGCCCCCAGGCAGAGATGTTATCCACCAAAAACTGTTTGAGGGCCCTTGTGATTGATGCTAATAAAGGCGCATACAGTCAAAAGAATGAAAACCTATGTAATTAGTATTAGATCTAGTGTTCTTTCAGTGAAAAACAAAAATCTCCTGTGAGCACAGTTTTCCTGTGAGGAATACTGTATTGAAAGGAAATAGAAAATGACATAAACTGGATGCATTTTTTCAATTTAAATTTAAAGGAAAATAGTATGTCTTTTTACAGTATTCCGTAGAAAGGAATCAGAATACACACCACAGAAGACCAGCAACCCAAGTTCCATTTAAACTTCTTCAGTCATATAACAGCTGTATACAATCCATAACTTTACCAAACATGATGAAAAATTTGTCCATCAAGTGCCTACATCAAAAGCACAGGGAATAACTCTGATTCTTCTATTTTTAATTTACAGACTGGATCCACTTGAGCTAACGGTTAGTCTCTATTAGCTGAGTTTGGGGCATTAAAAGCTTTTGCCAGTATCTTTTTAAGCTGTTTCGCAAGAGCTTCTCTTTCCAAGCTAGGTTAACTTCTACTCCTTAAGAAATTTAGATTGCATTATTAAGTAATTTTCATAGTCACCTGCTTCTAACTGTAGCCTTGATAGCCCATAAAGACAGGGTTGTATAGCATCACTCACCTGAAACTAAAAGAAATATTAGAAGCAACATTCTGCCTATCACATCTGGCTGAATACCTCCATGCACACGCTGCAGCCCCAGCAGCTAGGTAGTATGGGTGAATCCTCATGAAAACATGAGTAAGTTCCAAAATTAACACTTTGCTCTCAGAAACCAGCAATTTGAGTGTGCCATGTAACTTGGCTCCAAGCTTGGCTCATCGATGCCACTAGGAGACTGTGCAACATTCCTGAATAAGTCACAACACTGTTCTTCCTTCCCCGTGTTTTTCATGTCCTTTGTTGAGTAATCACAATGATAACCAACTGGATATGGGTGAATTGAATTGGACCCTGTGTTCCTGAAAAATCTTGTGTGCAACTGAGCTCGTTTCTACATGCAGAGTTGTTGTCTGGAGAGCTCCTCTGCTGAAATATTTTGATGAGAAATAGAGGATGCAGTGAAAGTATCAAGTTTCTGTAACAAATGCTTGACATAGGGAGACAGTAAAGTTTAGGGGAATATCGAAGAGGTGAAGCAGTGTGAAGATGTCAATGGCAAACAAGGAGTTAATGATGTTCAGTAAAAAGATGGAGCCTGCACTCTAGTTCAGGTGCTACAGCAATCCAAATACTCCAGAAGAGTCCCCTGTTTCCCCTCTCAGTGAAATATGGTTTAACTCTCTGTGGTTCTTCAATTTGAACTTGAATCTCCCTGAAACAATTAGTTCTGCCTATTTAACTCCAACAGGAGCAAATAACCACCAAGTCCACTGTTGTTTCCTTAGCATATTCCCATCCCATCTCCAACTGCCCTGAGGCTCCTCTTTTGAGTGACTGGGACTCACCTGAGTAGCTGTCAAGTGGGAGTAGGTACAGATGGGTACTTGCAGAATTGAGGTCCTACTTTTATTATAAAATGTCATGAAACAAGCATTGCTGTTTGATATGAGACAGCAGGCTTTTGAGAGGCTTTATTTGTGTATTGCTGCAACACAGGCCTGAGATATGTAAATTTTCTGTGGAAGTTTCTCCCTCCTTCTCAACAAAAACCACCTACTGACCATTGACCCACTAAAACTCAGTGCCACAATAGATTCCACTATCAGGCAGGACTCCTGACCAGAGCACATCACTGTGCTAGCAGAGCTACTCATCTTCTGGACTTGCTTCCAGCTCACAGAGGGAGCAGCATCTTTCTCCCTCCCCTTCGTAAGACTCCAGCCTCAGAGAGGTTCCCCAGCATTGCCTGATCTCTCAGTGGGCAAAGATGGACAGCGGGTTTTCGAGCAACTTATCCAGAAGGGTCTTTCATGCTTCTCCTTAACTATAATGTAAGAATTAAGTCTCTGGTCCTCATCTTCTGGTGAAGACAGCTGCAAACATTTAAGGTCTCACAGGTCACCAGCATCCACTGCCCCTTTTCTGGGTGTTATTGATTGTGGGAATGACAGCTGTGAATGCATGCAGGTCCCTACACCATACGGTTCACAGGCCGATGCATGAAACAAAGCCCCCACCACCTCTCACACTGAGATTTGCTAGGAAACATCAGGCAGAGCTTTTAGGTTGCAATATGATGAGAAAGGCTCCTCCTAGAGCATATAGGGTCCCTGCAGATGCCCCAGCAAGCACAGGAGTTCCTGCGCAATAACCTGGGCAATGTTGGATAGGAGTCTCTGGCTCCTGTGGGTCAAAACAAAAGAGTACAACAGCATGTTCTGACCATAAGATCTGTGAAGCAAGTTGATGCATCTGTCCAAAGCCTTCAGTCTGAGAAGGGTGAAGTTATCATAAAGACTGTTAAACTGATGCTCAGTTTTGTTTTCACCCTCTCTCCCAGCTTCTTTCCAGGTCAGAGAGTCAGAAGCAGATAACATGAGAGGGCACTGGAAAATATCTAGAAAGAAAGTAGGCAACATAGCATCTGGAAAGCTGAGGACTCTGTAATATGTCCTCCTTGATGTGGAATAGAAAGTTTCACTGACCAGCTCTTATTTCGTTACCTTCTACTGCTAGGAAAAGAAAACTCCTGTCTCAGCACCTTCATCAGAAAGGAACAATTGCTTCCATATTTAATGCACCCCATAATCAAGCTAAGTCATCTTTGCTCTGCCTGGAGACAGGAGGGTACAAAGTTTTTAGGCTGATGTTATTGAGTCCTTAGTAGATATTAACAAATTCTCAGGAAAAGAAAAAAAAAAAAAAAGCCTTGTTTAGCAGGGAGCTTACAATTAAAGAAGAAATAAATACATTTGGGTGCTTCCCACCTTCAAAAGCCTTGAAAGAAAATAAGCTGCATTCAAAGTGGTATTAATCATGCTCAATCTATTTCCCCTCTCACTGCAAATCAGTGCCGTTTTCAGCTAACAAGAATGGGTGCCCTACTTGAGCCGACAAACCCTATTCCCCCTGGTAGGAAAGGCACTTAGCATGGCATTACCATCATTACATCCCAAGGTTAAAGGCAATGAAACTCCAGGAGTGGCAAAGTCAAATCAGTTCAATTGTCTGATTGTTCATACTCACGAAGTAGTGAGGCTGGCAGGGGTCCAGCATAAAACTTAAGGCTTTCCAGAGGAGCTCCTTTAAGGTAATTCATTGCCCTCTACAGTAGCTTAAATCAGAAGGGCTAGAATGGCCACAGTAAATGTGGCTCCTGACATTTCTTAAGAGCAATATTAGCAGATAGCCAGCTGCTAGGCCAGATGTCAAAGGTGCATTAAGAGCACTAGGTTTTGATCTAACCCATTCCCGAGAAGTAGAATGGATTTGGCTTTAAGCAATGCAATAAAAAAAAGATTGTGATTAACGAAGCAGTACAACTTAATAACGCAAGTTGACTCCCGCTTTCTTCTCTCTGGCATTTTCACTGTCCAAAAAGCAGTTCTTTTACTTACCAGCAGGGACATGTAAAATGTTAATCATCAATCTGTGGGCCATTAAAGAAGTTGCTTTTCCTTTCTCAACTTGAAAACCAAGGGGGAAGGATAATAGATTTGTTTAACAGAGCTGTTCAGATAATGGAGAAGTCCAAAGAAAAGCTTTCATGGAGTCAGCATGGGAGCTCAGTGCCTTAATCCATCCCTCTTACTAACCTGAGTTGGACATCTGGGTGGGGACTGGAGTTCAGGATTGAGATGTTCCAATTCAGCACGGCCTAGAACAGCAAGAGAAGATGAAAGGATATTACTCCTTGTGCCTTATCATTTGAGCAGAGGGCACACTGCCAGACACAACCAGTTAATGTCTGCATTTTTGGACTTTCTACTGTCATGAAGTAAATACATGCAATTGCAAATTCAAGTGAGAAAACTAAATAGAACACAATATCTAATAAACAGTGGTTATTTATAGCAAACAGTGAGCATACAGAGCTCTCTCCGTACTCATTAGACTGGTACAAAGATCATCATGCACAGAAAACATTTTTGTGTAAGATTGAGCTTGGAATACTGGCAGTATTTAGAACAGGCTTTATGTAGCTCTGTAAGCCATTTTGCAATCTGTGGGTGAAGGGAACACCAGTTCTGCTGTTCCAAGGAGAGGAAGAGGTTGTAATTATTCCAAATACCAAAAATTACCAGGAGCAGCTGCTAAGCTATGACAGTCAGAGTGCCCTGGCTATGCTACCAAAATATAGAAGCTTGTCAAAACCTCAGTCCGTCTGGAACCTCAGGCTATATTCAAGCTTCAGGTCTGTCCTCACAAGGCATCTAAACTTGTCTTAACTACTGTGTCTGAATCCTTAATTTCAGGTGCTCTAGTATGAGATGTAGGTATGAAAAAAGACATTTCACACTACCGGTTGCTCTTTATAAGTGATTTATTTATTTTGTGTATTATGCATCACATTTCAGAGATCATTAGCCAAGCAATGAGCTTCAACTGCTCCAAAAAACCTGTAGCCCCACGTTGAAAGTTGCTGCAGCAAATTAATTTGAAAATACAAGTACCTGTTTCCTTACTACATTACAGTAATTATATCTCTGCTTCAGAAGACTTACCTTATCATGCACCTGAATGAAAAAGCAGGCTTGTGGATCAAGAAGAGTTTGAGTTCAGATGGAGGTAGTTAACTGCAAGGTTGCACTTCCTAACATTGTAAGGCTGGAAATAAAAGATCTTTTCCTTTCTCCTTCCCACTCACTTTGCTTTCTTATTATTTATTTTATTTCCACATATTTTTGCCATTTCCTGAATTGGAAATTTTAAGGACTTTAATTTTCATAGCGGTTTTGAGGCTTGGGGAGGAGTGGTGGTGTGGGTTTTTGTACAGAATTTTTTTAGTAACACAGACACTTGCTAAAGGAAATGGTAATTTTACAAGATATGTCAAATTTTAATTGGAAAGCTGTCACCAGCACTGTCTATAATCTATTCCATGTTGTGGACCCTGCATTCTGCAATTAGATGTCATTGCTCTACCCTTGATTTCAGTTTTCTGAGGAGAAGAGGGAAAGGATCTCTTTGTAAGCCCATATTTCCCTTTCCACAGTTGTGCTACAAGCCCTTGAGCCACAGACTCCCTTGTTGTGCTCAGGCAGGTGGGTAGACTAATCTGTGAGGAACGGATTTGTACCCAAAAGTGAACGCTGCAAAACATAGGTGTAGATTTTGCCATTTATAGTCTGTTTTCCTAATAACAGGCATGACAGTCTCCAAAAACCCGTGTGACAGGATTTTTTTGTTCTTGTTTCTTCTTTTCTTTTTTGTGTGTGGTGTGTGGTGTGTGTGTGCCATTGAGTCTGCTTATTTATAAGCAAAGAACAACAAAAATCCAGACTCATGCTATTTGAGTAATTGGTTATGTAGACAGTGCTGGGTAGATGAGGTGTCAAGCAGCTACTGCATATGAGCTTTGCAAGAAAGTAATGCACGTTTCTCACAGCAAAGTCCAACCTCATGTAAGCACCAGTATTAGGAACCCAAGTGCAGCTGCTGTGCAAACTGTGTGCCTGACCCTAAAAAATAGAACAAAAGGTTTTAGCACCCAAATAAGCACAGAGCAAATCAAAAGGTTAATAATTTCCAGATAATAGTATGTGCTTCTGTTTGAAAATGTGCTCTTTTGCCTTCTGTATTATTTCAACAAATAGGTGGCTGTTTAGTTTGCCTGCCCTTAAAGAACAGAGACACCAACAGAAGACAATTTATTCACTATAAATGTCTGAGTGTAGGAATTGTCTCCCTCAGCATTGAAATGTAATCTGTGGTGAAGAGCACAACAGATTTTTACTAGTTTTCAGCAGGAAACAAAGAACATTATGTATTATTCCTGCACTACACGCATGAAGAGCCCAGCTTGCTCCTTAAGTCTCATTTACAAAAATTTAAAGCAGGAAAGATGATGAAGAAAGAAAGAAGCAATGAGATGTGACAAACAAGTGGGAGTTTAATGTAAAGATTGACGTGCGGGTGCTACACTGTGTATGGCTAGGGTGTGGGCTTAACTAATTAAAGCAGGTTTCCTAGGGAGTGAAGGTTACCCTCACGACCTGGAAGGATGTGTGTGCTGTTCCTTTCAGGTTTAAGGGGTTTCACAAAAAGGTTGTGTAGGCAGACCTACCTGTGGTAAGGACTCTGTTTGAGATACACCATTCCATGAATGACACAGAAGGATGCTCGACATCTGCCAAACTAACACATATATGTGGTGTTTAATATTTTGGCCACACTTGGAACATTGAACAGAGGAGGGTTTTTTTCCCATATTTAATGATTCTCTGTTGCCAGTGGGTCACTCTGCCACCACCCCTGAGAGAGAGTTAAGGTTCTGTTTGATCAAGAAAACAGTAATGAGCTTGTTGTAATGAGAGTTATAGCACTTAGAGCAGGTATTGACGGGAAGATAGCAATCCCAGTGAAACAGCTGAGAAAAGAAATCTCGAGGGAGGGCCCACAGGAAACAAAGGAAATCATACTGCCTGATAAGATTTCCATTCCTTTTTTTTTTTCGGTCCTGTACAACATGGTGGCCTATTTCTGGCCATGAAATCTTCCATCCAGCTTTCTAGAAAAGCAGGCTATTGAGAGAAGGGCTGAAATGTTATTATAGTGGTAAAAAGTTTCAGCTTGTCAAAGAGACCATACAGGTTTCAGCCCACAGATAAAAGTGCAGTAGTTCAGACGTCTATGAAGGAAGAGCAAACAACTTTGTGTTTGCATTCAAACAAATACCATGGAGCACTGAACACAGTAGCAGTTTGCTCATGTATTTGTTGAGTACATGTTCCCAAGATTAAGCAGAAATTCCACACTGTTGCTTCCCTTTGTGTCAGCCCGAAGCAACCTGACGGAGGCCAAGACTCAGATGTTCAGATAGGATCCAGGACTGAATCCCACAGCAGGGAGGTAGTGAGATAGATAAGTGAATGAACACTTACGGGCAGAAGTTGAGGAGTGAGGCCACAGTTGCCAATGTATGTAAAACAAGAGTGAGGTATGGGAAAGATTGCTAAAAGGAGGCCTTCAGTTAGATCATGCTCCAGAAGACCAAGACAAGAGTGCATGATAGAGAGCAGAACGTGAGGAATGGTAGCATGGACCGTGTAAAATTAAGATTGTGGGTAAGAGTAATAGTTTGAGACTGAAGTGAAGGACACTGGTGTTGAATTTCTATGCTTGCCAAGGGACACTATAGGATTAGAGACTAGAAGAGGCTTGAAAAATACATCCCATTAACTACAAAGTAATGCAAAAGCCTTTTATTATAAAGGTGCCATGCCCTAAGAAAACTAAGGCCTGATGCCCACCTAATGAGTCAATGTTAGTAAATCAAAATCTTTAGTGGATGTCCAGTAATTAAAATTGTGCATCCCTGAAAAGCTGGTTTCCAGTTCTTCCTCCTGGAAATCAATGGATGGAGAAAAGTACAAAACTTATAACTATTCTTCTGTTAGTGTCTTCAGTGCTTCCACGGATCTGAACCAAGACCATTACATTAAAGGCCACAAAAAGCACAATTTCATCCTTATTCACACCAACAATTGTATTATATTAATTATATGGAAGTAAGAAAGTAGGTAGGTGAAAGTAATTATCCGAAATTTGCTGGCACACAGAGGGTAAACAACCAGCTGCCTGACTTCTCTCTTGGGATCTCTAAGGTTTCCAATTAGTGTACATGTTCGTGCAGAGGAAAAAGACAGCAAATTCATTCTGTGCTGATACTTAGCCTATCCAATTTGTTTCATAATGATCTATTATATGCTTAAAGGATAGTAATATAGAAGTGTCTACAGAAATTTAATTTGAACATCAGAGCTCTATGTAGCTCTTCAGAAAGTCTATTAATTTTAGATCAGTATCTATTCCATGCTAGAATTTCACTAAATGAAGAAAGCAAGTCGGTGTACTTCCACTTAAACTACATCACCTTAGCTCTGTCCACCAAGGGAATACCAGTGTTCTATCCCAAACCTTAGTAAACTCTCCCCTCCACACACCACCATACACAACTAGTCTACAGTCATAGGCCTTCCTGCACAGGTGCATTTGCAGTGAAAGTAATTTGATATGTGCATTATGACTGTAATATTCTTGTTGCAGTAAAGTAACTTCAAGAGTTGACAATGTGCGTGAGAAGGAATAATTGTCTAACTTTGGGAGAGGCAGATTTTTTTCCAGTTTTGACCTTAAATCTTTTCCAGTGTCTACACATTTGTATTTTATCAGAGAACACCTGAATCACCTAGGGAACAATTGGTGTTCCATAAGTTCAAAGTTTATTAAAGCAAAAGAAACATTAATGGTTTCTAACAGGACTTGAAGTAGAAACTTTCTTTCTGTCTGCGTGAAACCATATCACAGAATGTGAGCCATCTGGCAAAGTATTTGTCATATTTTGGAATGCAGGAGAGAAAAGCATTGCTATTTCTGATATAAAGTAAGGTAAGTTAGCATGAAGCTGGGGATGGTGTTCTTTGAAATGTGGAATCCTTTATAATTTAGTATACTGTGATTGTACCATTAATGTCCTTTCTAGCTAGTATCAGCTGCCATACTTGTAGATGGAATGTGTACAGGTTCCTTAGGCTAATGATAAAGGAGCAGCAAAGGTCAGTATCTTTGCTTAATGCTATCTGATATCTTCTGTGACTCAGGTCTATTGCTGTAAGGCCATTTATACTCAGGTAGAATATGCAGTCGTCACAAAAGTTAGGTTGGTTAGTCTTGAAACTCAATCCAGAGATCCACACAAGCCAAGAGGGTCAGTTTCAGCTGACAAAAGATGAACACTGGCACCCATGCAGGCTGGTAAAAGAGACTAGACTTGCCATGTAATTAAGGGACTAAGAATTAGACAACCTCAGTAATCCTACCGGAAGCACTCCTGTTGTTTTTACCTCTGAGGAATCTACCTGATGGAAAGTAATTCAGTGCTCTAAGCAGAAGGCATAGAAGTTCACAGCAAATGCTTCCATCATTCAAATATTAAGTTCATTTCATGTCTGACTTAGTAGTGATGATAGGATTATGAGAGTGTCTTTACAAAAATATAGTACCATTTACCCAGGCTGGTGCAAGATACCACAGACCTAAACAGTGAATAGATAAGGAGGAGAGTGTATTTGCAAGTACACTTGGCACTGTTTATCCAGAGGAGCCATGTGTTTAGTAAGTAATAAGACTAAGACAAGGAGATCTTGACAGATATACGACTATTCAGCAGGCCTCATAAAACAAAAGGTGCCATATAACTCAGCCACTAGAGAATCTCAACAAGAACCAAGGACAAGACTACAAAGTTCTGTTAGACATGACAACTTGCAAGAGACAATCAGAACTCACCAGACTACAAAGCTCTGTTAGATAAGATAAAAGAAAACCCAAAAGAAAAATCATTAAATAATTTTCTTAAAAAAAAAAAAAAAAGTTGAGAGAAGTCTGAACTTTTCAACTTTAGGAAAGTGTACAGGTTTAATAGGCTTATTAATATTAACTTTTCCACCCAGGAGATGCATAATGATATGATAATGAAACATACGATGCATGATGCAAAGGGGGGTACACGTTAAGGAGTAAAAATGTAGTATATGTAGTAGGCGGATCGGGAAGTCTGTGCCTTCCTAGTACCTTAGCCAATGGGGAACGGGAGAGGGTCCTATGCAGCCGGGAAATTTGGATAAAAAGGGGGCTGCAACCCCAGCAACTTTGAGAGACCCCACGAGATATGCCCAGTGGACTCTCTCTTTATTCGAATAAAGTTTATTTTTACAGGACTCCTCTGTCTCTTTGTGAACACTGACCACTGGTGCCAGGATTTTCCGCACAGTAGGAAACCTAATATGATATTAATTCATTAAGATTTAGTCTGGATTCTGAATGGTGTATTAGGCACAAACTACTAGAGGGATTTTAAACACCTAAATAATTACAGCACTCTTACATTGTAGGATGTACAGAATAAGATATGCTGGTTTAGATATCAGTCTGTTTTCACTGGGAATTCTTTCTTCAGAAGGAATGGCATTTTGCAATTTGAAAGTTCTGATAGTGCTCAAAAGCTATGGATCCAAGTGGGTCTTAGGGGAGAGGAAAACACCAGGAGAGGTAAAAAGAGAGGGTTGGATGGTTAGATAGACAGGCATTTTACGTGACGCTGAAGTCTGTGTTGAAGATGCTGAAGTCTGTATTCAAATACTGGCTCTGATGAAGTCAATGGCAAAGTTGTGGGCTTCCTTTAGGCCTGCTTTTCACCAAGCATTGTGTAAAAGTGACATCTTTAATGGGTAATTGTCGTGGTTTGAGCCCACTCAGCTGGCTCCAAAAGCCCCCCACAGCGGCTCGCTCACCCCTACCCCATCCCCTGAGGGATGGGGAGGACAAAATGCAACCAAAAGGCTTGAGGATCAAGACAAAGGACAGGGAGGGCTCACTCACCAGTTATGGTCATGGGCAAAAGACAGACTCAACCAGGGGATAGCAACATCCATTTAATACAAAACAACCACCACCATCAAGGAGAGTGAGAGATACAACCAGGTCTTAAACACAACACATCTTCCCCCCCACCCCTCCTGCCTTCCCGAGCTCAGCTCTGCTCCCTCTTCCCCCCCAGCAGCGCAGGGGGCAGGGAATGGGGGTCACAGTCCGGCCGGCACAAGGTGTCCCCGCTGCTCCTTCCCCCTCAGGGAGAGGGGCCCTCGCAGCCCTCCCCTGCCCCACCGCGGGGTCCCTCTCCCGGCAGACAGCCCTCCAGGGACTGCCCCAACGCGAGTCCTTCCCGCGGGGCCGCAGCTCCCCAGAACCCCCCAGCGCGGGGCCCTCCCGGGGCTGCCGCCCTCCCACCGACGGGCGGCTCCAGCGCGGCCGCAGCCGCGCTCTGCTCCGGGCCCGGTCCCTGCTCCTCCGGCCCGGGGCCCTCCGCGGGCTGCAGGGCGACCTCTGGGCCACCGCTGGGCTCCAGGGGCTCAGCCGCCACCCCACCGCGGGCCGCAGGGGAACATTTGCTCTGGCACAGCTGCCCCTCTCCTGCCTCACTGACCGGGGGTCCGCAGGGCTCTCTCTCCCATCCCCCTTCACTCACCAACACAGACAAAACAAAGAGACCCGATCAACAGGTTCTTTCATTCCTAAATAGTTATTCACAGAGGTGCCATTAGTCTGATGAGGGTCCGAAATTGGAGCCGGGGATGCTTCTCGCAGCCTCTTACAGGAGCCACCTCTGTAGCCCCCTCCCCTGCTACCAAATCCCATACTAAAACCCCGCCAGACACCAAACCACCACATTAATGTAGAAATATGAATGACATTTTGAGAGTCTTCAGTTCAGAAGATTGAAATGTTGAGTTTGCATCTGCAGTGAGGCACTAGAATAGGACAAGGACTCCTCATGCCAATCATCAGATAGGAGCCACAGAGCTGGTAGCACGTGACCTCAGGAATTGCAGCTGCCTGGTCCAGCTTCCTATTCATGTTCATAAGAAGATACTTGCAGACTGTATGTCCTAATCAGTAGAAATTTGAGATCAAGCTCCAGCATGCTTTGGTGCTCAGACTCTTCTGAGGTAGCTGCCAAACTCCATTTCCTGTTCAGATGTCATTAACTTTAAACATGATGGCCTAATTTAAATCTCAATATTCAGATATGAGAGGGGGCATTAATTGAGATCATATCCTGCCACTATCTCTTGTAATGGAGTCAAGTGAGGTTAACTATGGATGCAGATTTCAGTTGGGTCACTGGACTGTTTTGCTGCTTAGGATGCAACAGGGTCGTTTACTTCTCCAATTCAAAGGACTCATATGAGGTCAATTACTCCCTCAGTTAATTATTCAAGGACAATGTGAAATTAAATACTAATTTATGGACCACATTTCGGCTCAGGGGTCATGAGTCCAAAGCTCAATTACTGTCCGAATTTGCTACTCAGGAAACACTGGTAAAAATGAATAGTTACATTCAGTTTAGCTGAGATGAACTATCACTAACCATCTTTACAGGGATCACAGAAAGTCCCACAGACTTTTCTCACCGGACCTTCTGAAGTCATCTCTGGCCAGCGCTGGGTAGCTGGAGGTCAGTGCCTGCCCTAGTTTACGGCTCAAAGGTCAATGAATATCAATTGCTGACCCAGTTTACTGAACCAGAATGTCCAAATGTAAATGATACTCAAGAAATATGCATAAAGCCTGAACAGGGACAACTGCTGCCCTATTTTCATATGTAAACATACTGTTAAACCCACCTGCCCAAAACTTAATAACTAGGTAAGCATAATTTAACTTTGTTCCAGATTGCTGGTCAGATGCAACAGATACCCATCTATCTACAACATATGCTGCTCAGGGATTATCTGAGATCAACTATTGAGCCATGGTTTTGTAGTAGAGGTAAATGAAGTTAAACAGATTAAAATTTTCATGCTTAAATATATATTCAGGTCAAATAGTACCTATATGTTCTGCTGAAGATATCAGTGGAGATCAAACACTGATGAGTTCCATCATGAGGTTCTCTCAACATACTGATACAGTTCTCCGCACAGCTACCGGCAAAGGGCAGCTACTTTGAGATATATCTTGCTATTTGGGATGAACAGATATCAGTTCCTGCCACATCTGCATACAGAGCAGTTAGCTACAGTCAAGCACAACATCACTGTGTTAAACAAGGACCATGGAAATGAGAAGACTTTATCTTTTTTGTATGAAGCAGTTACCTGAGATTGAGTGCAGCCTGGGATTCATGCATGAGGTCTCTCTTTCTGCTCTCACCTTAAATACAACACAGAGAGGACCTCAAATATTACACCTATTTATCAGTCAGAGTTTCTTTCAGTTTAAGTGTGGCCCATGTTTTGTTATCAAAGGTCACCTGAGGTGAAGTACTGTCCTCAGTTTGATGCATTGTCATCTTTTGCCGAAAATAACTCTCCTTTTTAGCCACTCAGGGGTTGGGGGTTGTTTGAAGTCAGCCATAGCTCCAGTTTGTCTCAGGTCCACAGGTCCCAGGACCAGCCACATGGCCTCAGCTTACATTGCTGGGAAAATGGGTAAGTTGGGATCAAGAGCTGCTAGGAAGTCTGTCAAAAATTAAGTAAAATTACAGACGGGCAACCAGAATGGCTGGACAGAGTGTGCTCTTAGCATGTTGATGTAGGATAACAAATTGAAACAAGTGGTTGACGGATCAGCTATTTGACAGAACCAAACAGGCTGGAAAACAAGTGGGCCAGCAGGAACACTGTGAAATGTGACAAAAGCAAATGTAAAGTCCTGCACATGGGATGGACTAACTCCATGCAGCTGCACAGGCTGGAAGCCAGCTGGAAGAGAAGCAGCTTTGCAGAAGAGTACCTGATGTTTTTAGTGGGAAAAAAAAAAGATCTATGATTCCACGTTTTTAGCAAATGAAAAAGCCACCAGGAGTTAACAGAGTGCATTTGTGGTAAAAAGGGTGTCTGGGACATCAGTGCACCAGCAGGCTCTGTGATCTCTTCCCCTCACCTATAGTAGTTAAGCTGCATCTCCTCTGACACAGCGCAGTTGTAACCTGGCATCAGATCGCTATGAAAAATCTATGTGACAAAGGGCCTTTTGGGGTTCCCTGTCTATTCTTTTGGGAGCTGAGGCCCTCAAGCTTGCCTTTTGCCTGCACCTGCTCCATGCCTGGCTAGACCCTGACCTGTGGCCTCTGATTCATGGCTTGACATCACACCTGTCTCATCACTGCATTGCCTGGCAATCAGCACTATCAGCATCAAGAAACACATTAAGAGGCAGGAGTGCAGCCATCAGAAAATGTAGCCAAGGTCTTCTAGGAGTCCCACAGCAAGAGGTGCAGTGGATACAGGTCAGAACAAAGGAAATTACAATTAGACATATGAAAAACTTTTTTGAAGGAAAAAAAAGCAAGAGAGATCAAATAATGGAACAGGTTGCTGAGAGAAGTTGTGAAATCTCCTTTGCTGTAAAAAAGCAAAATTTACCTCGGGAAGGGTGAGAGCAATACAGTCTAATTGTAACTGCTTTGCGCAGAGAGTTGGACTAGGTGAACTTCAGAGGACAATTACAAACTGAGCTAATCTATGTTTATATGATTGGAGGACAGTCCTGGCTGTAGTTTCCTCTACACAGATCATCTGAAGTCAATGTGAGATGCAATTAGCTGCACAGAGGTCATTCAAGGTCAGCCAGCTCTAATTGCCTGACCAGGGGTCATCTCAGGTCAACCTCACAGCCAATTATCTATGCAAGCAGTCATGTAAGGTCAAGCACAAGCCTTATTTTCTGCCTAGCAGGTCATTTAAAGTGTAATTTAAATCCAGTGAACTTTACAGGGGTAATCTGATATCTTAGTATCAGTTCAAGGTGAAAACAGCCCTCATATTTTGTCCAGGAGTCATCTGAGGTTAACTTGAGATGCAACCATTTGACAAGGGGATCAGCAAGATCAGCAAAGTCCTTGTGTGCTGCCTAGGAATCATTTGAAGTAAACCTGAGAGCCATTTATCTCCCTAGAGGTCATTTCAGGCCAAATAGGTCTGCTTTTGCAACCTGGGGTCATCAACATGACAGCCACTTACCTGTTTGGGGGTCACTTGAGGCAAATCATCAACCCTCATTTTCTTCTTAGGGGTCATTTGAAATCAACTTGAGATACAGCTAGAGACTCTAAATGTCTTCTGAGGTGAAGATGATCCAAGTACCTGTTCGGGTTCATTTGAGGTTAAATGAGAGTCAATTAACCTGGGCATGATCACTGGAGGTCACCATAGCTATTCAGGAAGGTCATCTGAGGTCAACTTGAGGGCTAAATAGCTGCCATAAGGTCATCTAATGTCAACCTGAGGGCCAATTAACCTGTCTGGGGCGGGGGTTATCTAACACCAACACGAGACCTAGGTATACACAAGGTGTTGTTTGCAACTAGGCTCTTGTTTGGAGCCCAGGATCATCTGAGGTCAACTTGACAACAAATTACTTCCATAAGGGTCCTTTAAGGTCAACACTGTCTTTGTTTGGAGGAGGGGCAATCATTTAAGGTCAGCTTGAGATCCAATTAAGCAGCCAGGGTTCATTTTAGGTCAACCAGCGAGCCTGTTAGAGTTCATGTGAGGTCACTGCAGCCTTTGTTCAGCACCCAGAGGTCATTTAAGGTAAACCTGAGATCCAATTAATTGCTTGGTTTGTCATTTGAGGTCAACCTGGCCCTCATTTGGTGCCAAGGGATCATTAGAGGTCAATCACAGTCCTTGTTTCCTGTCTGAGGTCACCCGAGTTCAATCTGAGATGCAACTCTCACTGCAGGGTCATCTAAGGTCAACCCTCATGATTGTAGCACAAGTCAGTTCAGGTAAACATAAGTTCTAACTACTTATGAGTGTCACTTGATGTCCAACTGGCCCTCGTTTGAGCCCCAAGGCTCATCTGAGGTCAACATGCCAGCAAATTAGCTAAAAGGGGTCACCTGAGGACAACATGATAGCCAACAATCTGCTTGGGGGTCATCAGAGGTCAACACAGCTCTCATTTGATGCCTGGGGTCATTGAAGGTCAGCTTTACACCCAATAAATTGCCCAGGGTCACCCTGGCAATCATTTTCATTCCACATGTTATTTGAAGACAAATTCAGAACAAATTAACCTGCACAGGAGTTATCTGAGATCAACCTTAATTCCAATTAGTTACCTCAAATGATCATTTGAGGTCAGCCTGGCCTCCTTAGGTGCCCAGAGGTCACCTGAAGTTAATCCAGACCACATTTCCTTAGGGTCACTTGAGGCCAACCTTAAATCCAGTTAGTAGCACAGGGGTAATTCGTGGCAATATCTAGCTCTAGTTTGCTGTTACAGGGTCTTTGAAGACCACTCTGGATCGCCCTTGCTTCCCTTGGTTATCTGCTGTGCAATGGGGACCTCTTCTAAGATTATGCCTCCTCTCCCCAGTCCCTTAATTTGATGTATAGAAGATACCTGAGATCCATTTTAGGCCTCTTCTCTCTTCACTATTTTGTGGCCAAATTCTGCCTCTATACACTGCTAATGGTCCTCACAGGTCAACCCCAGACCTTTCGTGCTTCTCAGAGACTGAGAGTGCTCACAGTCAGCTCTTCTTCTGTGTGTTATGGCTATTTAATCTGAGCTACAGGACTAATTTGAGGTGGTTGCCACAAGAGTTCGAATCCTTCCCTAGGTGGGTGCAGGCTGAGATGATCTGTGGTCATCTTCTACTTTCATTTTGTCCAACAGTCAGTTGAGCTCAGTCGGATCAACAATTTCACTTTGCTGTAGCTTCAGGTGAGGTAAGATTCTTGTTTGATTTGGGGCAACCTTTATAGCTTGAGTTTAATCTCAGCATTTATATCCTGTTTACTGGTCCTCTCAGCTGAAATCCATTCTTTGTATTGTGGAAGACAGTTGTGCAAGGCTAGCTACTAATCCGAACTGCTCTGTAGAGGCTATCTAAAATTGAATATTATTCTCATTTCCAGGGTAGGATCTTACAGTCTGACTGAATTTCACCCTCCAGTGTATTGTGAGGTTAAAGCTTAGTGTTGATTTAATGGAGTAGTTTGTCCTAGTTCACGTGACATGACAGTTTGATGCTCAGACATTTTCAGAGCTCAGGCAATAGTTCAAATTTCATAGCAGGGGTCAACTGAGGAGAAGCATCTTTTTTCATCATCAGGTGAGACATTTTACTGCTGAAACCAGACCACCTGGGATGCATGGTACACACAAATGCTCTATGTTTTACTAAAGCCTGCCTCACACTACAGACCACAGAAACAAGATAACGTGGGTAGTACCTCTGCTGGATGAGAGTTCAGTCAGGAAAAACAGCAGGAGAAAGGCTCAGAAGTCAAAAACTGCTCTCTGCGCCTCAAACTCCCTCCCTTCCTCTTCCTCATCTCTCTCCTGCTCCTCCTCTTTCATCTCCTCCTCAGTTCCACCAGCCATGGGTATGTTGGACCTGCCTGCACACTGTCAAAACACCTGAGAAATGGAAGGTTTCAGCCATCTACCTAAATCCCTGACACAAAGGACACAGACAGACTTTCTTTAGGCAACAAAGTCACTGCTTTTATGCAGAACTTTCTCTGATTTTTCTTTAATCTTCAACACTTTATCACAACTGAATACCAACATCTAAATGGACCCAGGTTATTTTAAAACACTAGTTTATTTCCTTTGTTCCTGCAAACAGAACAAATGCCAGGTAGACATATGAACAGAGCATTGCAGCTGTTTACACACTCCTCAGTATCAAAGAGGAAAATAGCTTTTGTTCGGTTTTAGTTTGAAATTCTTCTTCCCCAGCAATAGCTGCTAAAATTAGGAGATCAAACTGTCTTCCAGAATAATTCAAGATATAACAAATACAGTAAAGAAAAGCTGAAAAGCAATAACAGATCTTACAAAAGGTCTAGGAGCAAGGAAAGGGCTGACAAGTCTGGTGTGATGACAGTTGATATGAAGGCCTGGATCACTCCAGACAGGCTTTTCTTTATTTCTGGGATCACTTTTTCAAGCAAAAAGTGACTGGCATCAACATCCTAAGAATGGAGAACAGATATAAAAGGTAGCTGATATAAAATAACACATTTGACAATGAAGTCAAAGGAATGCCATCAATTTATATCAGCACCTTGTTTACACCAGTGGCTGTACAGTCTTTTTACATCACAGGTAAAGAATTAGAGTAAAAAATAAGACTGTTATATTAAAGTGACTATATTTATTTTCTTAAATCTGCAACAGTGATTTGTTTTACTAACTACCAAGTTTTCTAAGAATCAAGCATGCCTCTCAACTCCAAAAAAATCCAAAGTTTATTGAACATCTGATAAATTATGATCTAATAAATAAATAACACATTTCGAAGTATCTACTTTCTGTAAAAATAATTTTTTACTTATGGGACAGGTGTAGAAATATTCTTGCTACAAGAATAGAAACTAATGCTACTACACCACTAAAATGGAGAACTTGAAACCACATGATAAGTATAGAATTAATACCTGTTTACTACCTAGAGATTAAAAATAAAAGCAACTGCATTATTTTCCGTATGTCACTTTCACTTGTTTCCCTTAGTGCTTGGAAACATATTATTTTATTCTACATCCATCAAGAACAGAAACATTTTGAAAATGTGTTTTTATTCTTTTGAAACAGTACGAAATAGATTGAAAAAAACACAACAAATACAAATCCATTTCTAGAAAAAATCTAGATGTAATATCCCTTCTGTCTTTATTGCACTAACAATAAATGAATAACCCCGAATACACCACAACTATGAATAAAAGAAATGAAAGAAGCCTTCCTGAGAATGAGGTTTGCAATTTCTGAGTATTTTTCATATGTTTAAGCTACATCTCCAATGCAGCAGCTGCCACAAACACATTTTGCTTTGAGTAATTTCAACTGAATTCCTAAGTAAGCTTCTTTTAAGCTCATATTAAAATGTGAGTTTATGAATACTTTGGTTTCGATTTTTTTTTTGCAGAACTTTAGTGCCTGACTTATTTGAGCAAAGTAAGCAGGACTTCTTTTCCTGAACCCACTAAAGTATAAAATAAATTCCTGTATGTGTTTTGAAGCAAAAACAAACATTGAAACTAATCATCAGAAAACTCTACTGTTTGACACACAAGATTTCCTCTTCCACACTAGCTGTCAAGCAGCTAAAGAAAGAACCCTGTCCTGCATATCTCTCACTCCACATGCACCATAGTTTTAGTGTGGGGCTTGACGCTGATCCTGTTAAAGGCCATTGCGTTTTTTTTCATGTTTTCAGCAGGCAGGGGCTTCAATCTGGGGTCAGTATTTAGACATCAAAAGACAATTTAAAGACTGTAGAGAATTTGTAGTAAGAAAGACATCAAGAACTCAAAAGAAATAAAAATAACTTTTTTCAGATTATTTTTGTTATAATTTATTACTGAACTATGACAAGGTTGAGGGTAGAAAGGTCTTTTACCAAATACCCAAATTTACAGTTTAGTGAAATGTGAACCAGCCCCTCCCCCCCCAAAAAAAAATACAAAAAGAAATGTGAGGCAAAATTAATTAACCAGTAGAATCACTGGAATTTTTCAACTTAGTGTCTCCATGCATGGAAAAATTAGTGCTAGGATACATATATAATGGAGCAATTTCAAATGTCTCCTTTTCTTGTTTCATCACATTAAAACTTGACACTCAGCAAAATTAAATATCAAACATGTTTATATCAACTATATTTTAACACTTATTAGTATCTTGCAAGGATCCCCAATTTGAAAGGAAGGTAGTACATACCTTGATACCTACTAACAAGTAGGAATAAGATGAATCTACATTGAATTATATACCGTAAGAATTCTCACAAGTATTGCTATGAATGCAGAAGCCACTCATTCATGAAGGCAACAGGATGGCTGTTAAGAAAAATCATTTGAAGTATGACTTATGCATATCTTCAAAACTTAAAATGAAACAAAAGGTGATCAGGCCCAGCCTGGTGTGCGGAGTTTATTTATACGTGTGGAGTTTAATATATATGTGTTCAGATTTTATGGCATGTTTTTTATGGCGGCAAACAACACTATCAGGGCAGGACTTAAATTATCCTCGACTTTGAAGGCATACTTATATGTCATTTAACTTAACTGAATTTAAAGGCATACTAACAGTTAAGGTCCTTTAAAGAAAGTTCTGTCTTTAAAGTATATGTGTATGCATGTAAGAACATATCTCCCTAAAGCCAAATTTTAAATTACAATCACTGAAAGCAGAACTATTACCTTACCAGCAAAGGCATCAAAATCCACCATCATTCTGTAGAGACACAATTAAACAATCTCTTTCACAGACGAGCTAAGGCTTCAGATACACTGAACTGCTTCCAAAAAAGCCAAAGGGAAATACATTTTTTGCAAAATGAACAGTATAATCTAGCAGGGATAAAGGTGGGGGTTTTCCATTAAAATAATCTTATAAAACTATTTTTAAAAAGATAAAAAGCAGAAATAATCTCTTCAGGATGCTCTTAGGAGCTGAAGGCATCTCAGCTGAACAGTGTACGCAAATACTTCAATGCTATCATCAACATCATAATCAATATAAAAACTGGGAACATACACCTTCTAATTCCTATGTGTACCTAGACATTTTCTAAATAGACGAAATGAATGACTGATCATAACAAATAGCCTTCTTATGCATTAAAATTTACTGTCAGCTGTGGTGGAAATATGATGATGTTTCTTATTCAAGTATGAAGTTTCCTATTGACTTACATTTCAACATTAGGTATTTCTACTCAACACAAAAGTACAAAGTTGCTTTAATGACAGATGTGATCTGTAATACAACACTAGTTGTATTAGAGATATTTCTGTTGAGCACTTCATTTCAGTCTTTATTCTACAAAAATCATGTTGCATATAATTTATTTTTTTGTTTTGTGAACTTCTACTGAAATCAGATGACATCAATAGAAACAGATACAGATGCTGCAAAAGCGTATCTGTAATTGCACCACTGTTAGATAGAAGTCCTACATACAGCCTGACATTGACAACAAGAAGTTAAATGCCAAACGGAACATACTTTGTGACTTCTAAAATCTTTTTTGCCAGTTACAACATTAAAACATTCCTAAGCTAAAATATTATAAAGAAAGGCAGGTCCTGGATAAAAGATGAATCACATTAACAGTTATTCTTTATGTTTGTATTAAAAATCATAGATTTATCAGTTTCATCAACCCAAAATGAGAAAGGTCAATGATGCTTGTGGGTCCAATAATCTAACCCTTCATTGTTCAACTTGCCTTGATATGTGAAAAGAACTCAAGGTAAAGCTCCCATGAAATTTTTCAGCCTACCTGTTATATCAGTGATTAATGTTTAAATCACTGTTTCATTACTCGTTACATTACAATTACAGTTACTTATTCATTACAAACATTCTTGGTTTGTCTCTGCATCAAAATCAACAATAAAGTAATATTTCTACCATTTCCTGGAGAGCCTTCTATGTCCAGGGAAAAGGGAGCATGGGGCTGAGTGGGCTCTGTCTTTGAAAATGAATGATTTGCACTGTATATAAATTCAGCTATTTACTAAAGAGCAGAGAGAGAAACATCAAATCAACTCCTTCTTGGAAATATACTTGTCACAGTCATTTTCCTAAGAAACTACAGTTTGGAACCATAATCCACTTTTCAAAAAGAAAAAAAAAAGGCACTGATGGGACAGTTCATCCAGCTGAGGGATGACCTGCTCCTGGCAATTCACTGAACTGTACGAGAAAAACCAGCACAAGAGCATAGAAGGGGAGTAAATAAAGACAATTTTTTTTATGACTTGCCTATAGGGTCTGTCAAGGGCAGACAGATGCTGCACTCAGACACCTGCATTTTGTAATTTTGGACTGACCCACGGCAGTGATAAGGAGCAGGTTTTAGATCACGCAAACACATAGGCTCTGCTCACAGCCAGTGTTTCACAGCCGCGTGTCATACTCCAAAGGCTCATCTGCACCGTCAGCTCCTCCAGTGCTCGTCTCCATTTCTATTTCAAAGGCTGGACCGACCCTTTCCAGTGCGTAGTCGCTTCTCAAATCTATGGCAAGAAAATAAATTCAACAATGCAGCCAAGTAAATGTTTGAAAAGCACGTACACCCCAGGCAGTGTCCAACCCAGTGACTAGTAGCATTCTGTTAGCTGTTTCCAGGAAAAAGAAAATCTTCAGCACGGCAAATGAGAGCCAGGGGGATGAGAGCCCGGGGGGGACCCAAAATGGTGTGAGCTGATATGAATAAACCTTCCCTGACTGTATTCATTCAGCTGATTTTCCCCTCTATTATCTCTAGCTGCCCCAGACACAAATAATCAAAACCAGTAACACTGCAGTTTCTGTTTCAGAATCAAACAGCAATTATTACTCCGTACTAGCACTGAAAGGAAGAGGCTTTCCCGTAGAAACAAAAAAGGTGGGTGGAAATTCATCCAGAATACCAATCTATTTTGGCTTTGAGTCTTTTAAATCTGCCCTACATCAAACAGAAGTACATTCTATCAAATCTAACATGAACAACAGGCAATCCAACTAAGCAGAATTAACGGCTGCAGTGCATAGGGCCTCTCCCAGGGCCAGGAAAACTCCAGTGAGTTTTTCCCAAGCTTATGCATTGCCAATTTTTAGGTTGTAACTCTTTCTCATTCTAAAAGTTATTGCTGATGTTATCTCTAGAGATGACCCTGGAAAAATGAGATACCATTTTGCAAAGCAAAGGAAACAATTCAATGAGTAGAAGTTTTTGTGCTACATGCTAACATCAGGTTGACAGGGTCCAACCCTTACACGGCTGCCAGGCAAAAGAGCAAGATAAAAGAGCAATATTCTCATATCCACCTTTGCACAGAGGGAGTGTGCCTGCTATAATCTTTCAGCTCCATAGAATTTCAGTTCTTGTCTTTATAGCATGCCTAACCATTTACTTCCTTGCACTTAAAAGGTTACAGATAGATTAGTCTTTACTTTGCATACCAGGAAGTTTCAGCCTCCTGCAGCAAGAGTTACAACGATGCTTTGTGATGAAGTTTCTTATTGCACCTTCTCCTAGGTTTGCTGGTCCAAATACCATCTTTCCAGATCTAAAAGAAATATTATTAAAAAATCAATCTCAAAATAAAGCAACTGTATGGGAGGGAGATGATGCTGTTTTCTTTTTTTCAAATCAGAGATAAGTTAGCCCTTTGTATAAAGACAATCAAAGCTTAGCATACCTCACAAGTTTCTGAGATCTGGAACAAGAAAACTGACAATTCTGGTGTTAACCTGCATTTACCCCACATTACTTTTCCTTCCTGCTGCATCACAGAGATGCGCTAAAGGGAGACAGGACAGACCCAGCAATTCCTGCTAAAACGATGGAAATTTGGGCACAGTGACATTCAGACAACATATGCCAGAATCTGAGTGACTGTTGCAGCCACCATTCATTCTCCTCAAGCAAATGGTTTGTTTCCAGTTTTGATGGTAAGCACCTAGGAACAAACCAGAGCTAGCAAGTACTTACTTCTACTTTATTTAAGAACAGAAAGCCAAAAGCAAGCAGAGCCCTAGTCACATCAATATGCAGCACAGAAAAAAAAACCACAGTACGCTGCTGACAAGTAAGGCTTTAAAATGTATTGGCTTCTTCCTATGCTCATTTCCATGTGTCTGCACTCTGGCCAATTCAGCAACATTACTGGGGGATCCATTTGTGGAAGTGTATTGCACGTTCTGAATGAAGCTGACACAATTACCAACAGAAGCAAGCTATAGCCATGCATGTATTAGAAGTACCACATAATTATAACAGATTCTTAATGTACTCTCAAAGATCAGTGTTCATTAATTTTAATATTGCTCCACAATTATTCTCAAGAATTTAATTGACATTCTAGACACCACGGAACACAGCACACGAGAAACACTTCCAAAGAAACTTTATGAATGCTAGTATTTTATTTTAATGATATGCAGAGTGGAAACAACACATTTTAAAATCTGAAATCAATTACAGCTCTGAGAAGCTACAGAAAAAGATTTTAACTCTCTCAAATCTATCCGTAATCCACACTCCAAAGAAAGCAGTTTTCAAATACGACATTCTCCCCTTTCACACAGGAGAAAAGCAATGATTAGCCAAAACTCCTACAGAAAGCTTAGTAACTCTAATTTCTAGCAGACACGAAACACTGTCTGTCTCCTGGAACATCTGAAGGACCCATCTAATCAGTCTTTACTGCAAATTAGTACATCAAACAAGGCAAGAAGCTAAATATTATTTAATTGCCATATATACACTTTATATGACATGATGCTATGTAGCCATTTCTATCCTTTGGTATAATCCAGTAAAATGCCAGTACGAATAAAACATACTTGAGTATTTGCTTGTACGTCCAAGACCTGTAAAGCCACGAATGACCTGGTGCAGAAGAACAGCTGAACTCTTTGGGTCCATTCCAACCCTACAAATGTTTTATAAACAGGTCACTCTCCTGGTTATTCAAGGTCTGATTTTGTCACCAAGGATGAAAAATACCAAGCCCAGCTTTCCGTTTCCCAAGCAGGTGCATTAATGTGAGATAATGGGCTTAAAAAATCCAAACATGCTCCTCCTTTTGTGCAGAACCTCACCTAATAAATGCTCCATAAATGCCTATCAGATTGTACCAGTCCGGTCCCAGCTGGAATGCAGGTAACAGACTGTGCTGATGCAAACAGTGCTCCTTAATAGTCCAGAGCAACAAATGCTCAAGGCAGACAATAAGACATTTACAGGGCTTTACTGATGGAACATAAAGGACTGGGGGGGGGGCTTTATGACAAGTAGAACCTTTCCAGGGAGGTGCCCAAGTAATTTATTCTGTATGTTTTTGTACATTTAGCTTCCAGTCCACCTATTTCAGATTTGTGCAGGTCTCTACAGCAGAGGTTCAGTTCATGCAGATGTTTTGTCTACTGGCAGCAATTCAACTGTAAATTGTTTGGCTGGAAGTGCACAGCTTTGTAAAATTCAATAGATTTGTTCTTCAAAACACATGCTTATGAGTAGCTTCAGAGAACACGGTCTCCACTCATTACTAAAACCTGCAGTCCATCGCTACGTGCTTGAGAGCTCTCAAAAGGGAGAGTAAGAGACGTAGTACCTCTGACTCCTCCTTTTCACATGTTTGTAAGGACATTTTTGACTGCAAGCACCCTTTTCTCACCTCTCTCAGCAGGCCTAATCCATTAGCTCTTTCCAATTTGAAGCTCAGCCTGCTACTTTTCTCATCTCTGAATCTGCTCTACAGACACTCTGTACGTATAGTCTATGAAAGCTTTACCTGTGTGGACTTTGTTGTGGATATGGCAAGCAGTACACACTAAAAAGAGCATCCAGAGTATTGCTTATGAAGCAATTCTTCCCAATGTTTGGGCAGGACTAGTTCGCAGTCACTGCACTGCGTCATAACTTTGCTGCCGTGCCTCAATTACTTCTGCATTTAAAGAAAATCTTCTCATGAACATTATACCCTCATCATTTTATCACTTCATATATCCTATGCAGTACACACAGCCAGATCTTCAATTGATGTTAAATATCTATGAACTTGCACCGATTTACTTCAGCTCAGGATCTGTCTGAGATGTCACAGTATCAGACATACTTTCCAAACAGATCTGTTATTTTTGTCTTAGTACTGAACATAAACCCAGGACACAATGTAGTACCACAGAGGTAGAGGTCACATTTTGCCATTACAAAGTCCATTTCAAGACAGCAGGCAGAATGCATGAAAGAAAATACTCACTACAAGATAATGACATGAGCCACTAAATCAATGGAATTAAAGAAGCAAAACATAAATAATTTAACTATAAGTAGTGTTAAAATTTGAATCAGCCTCATCAGTCAGATGCCATCTATTTTCTCCCAGGCTTCTAAGAGAACATGAGCTCAAAGCAACTTTCGAGGCAGCGCACAGGTTTTGATTAAGTATCTTGCCTACAAATGAAAACTTAAAACAAATCTTGCTACTGCCAGAAATGTTTCTCTTGCAAGCAACTGAAGGTTAGAGCAAAGACAGTGCTTTTACATTGTTATTGTTATTACTATTTTAGAAATTTTCTTCTTACAATTGGGTATCTGCTAGCGGCTTACAGAATCAATCCAGCATTTCACTGCCTTATTCCTTTAGATCCCCAAATCAAAACAATATAGTATCACAACTTGCTGTTCTGAAGATTTCCCTGAACATAAGAAAATCAAGCTGGTTTTGATTAATTAATCAACACTTGCTCTTTAACTAGGACTTGACTGTTTTGTAGATGATAAAAAACAAAACAACAAAAGTTCTGAAAATAAGATCCGTGTGATCAAATTTTATTAAGCATGACAAAATTACTTAATAATAAAAATAATCCAGAAGGACACTAACAAATGTATGGTTCAAGATAATGTAGATATATAGGATTCCTATTTTAAAGAGGATAAGCTGAGTTGCCATGTGAAGTACTATAGTCAATGGCTGGCCACAGTCTTCAGTGATGAACATTACAGTCTATGCTACCATTGATACAAAAAATCCACTTGAACAGTAGCAAAGCAGACTTTTATACATCTGTAGCAATACCTTAAAAATGTTTGCTAAAATCTAGTGAACAACTATATGATTGATTTCTCCACCTCTCTATCCTAAGCTATCATTGTGCTCCTGTCACAGCCCTATGACCTACTTAGGGCAAAGACTTTGTCACTGTGAGATGCACAGAATATTTTTGATGTTGCTTCCCAAAATAAATATTATATGGCCAATACACCTACATTCATAATTAAACTTTCATACAACATTAATACAGTCATTTATTACTAATCTTATTAATGAAATATTAATAACAGTCCCAGAACTAAGAGCCTGCTTCCAAAATTAACTTGTTCAGCAAGTCATCTGATATTTCTGTATCAGTTAATTGTCCTTCGTTTTGAATGAGACTATTCATACTTATATTTTCCTTCCTTCCAAACATGAGACATCCCTTCAATCAGATGACATGAGCTGAGCAAGAGGGAGCAAAGTTCAGCACAAGACAGGGACGGGCAGGGCACAGCTGGAGAGATGTGTGGGTTTAGGAAGACTCCCCAGAGAAGAGGACCCTGCAGGACAACACCATCAACCCCACTGCTTCTCCTCTCACTACAGCAAATACCAGCAAGGAGCAAGGTCACAGGATGGGAGAAAAGCCATGGTTCTGAAATCTGACGCATGAAGGCAGACTGCTACTTCTGTGTAGTCTCTCTCATTTTTGTAACTTTCCACACACAATTTACTATCTCCATATCACAGCTCTGAGATTGTAACGTGCAGCATGCTTAAATGCACCATTAGGGCTTATCAGAAAGATCAGAGACTTGGAGCCCTCTCTGCACCCTCCTAAGCCATCGTGGCCCCATATACTCCATGAAACAGCGCCCCACCAGGCAGGGGAAACCGGTCTGCCGCATTTAAGTTACTGACGACCTTCTTTGGTACAAATTTGTGAAGATACTTACAGGGTCTCTCCGTCTCTCAATCCCGCTCTCCCTTGCATAGCCCTGGAAAACTCTTGTGCTCCCAACACAGCAACACAGACTCTCCCCACCTTTTGTATGTCACTCACCACATATTGGGAGCTGGGACACTTACAGCCCTGAAAGTCCAGTCCTCCAAAGCACAGTGAAGGATGTAGTCTCTCCATTGCCATCATACCTCCATTTAAGCCAAACACCATGATAAAAATAATTAAATATTTCACACAGAACATAAAAAACACCCTAAATATACAGGCTGCTGGAAGAACGTCTGAAGTGAATGATAATTTCATCAGAAAGAAACTTACTTTTTGTCTTCAGGTTTTATCACAGATGGATCTGTAAGGTTTTCCCCAACACCTACAATAAAATCAACAGTGTGTGTTACAAAGGAAGGTAGTCACAATTTCATAATCTGGCACTTATAAATATAATTATCCATTTTCTTTATAGATCATAAAGTGTCATAGTTAAAATGGTCATGAGTTGAAAAGAAAATGCTATGAGTATAAAAATGTGTTAAGTATTGGCAAACGTGTAGAGTTCTTATTACAGTCCTGACTTCAGCTGCTTTGAGGTTTATTTATACATAGACAAAAGGGTTATGCAAATGCACTAAATATTATGCTGAAGCTCAACTAACTAAGCAAAACGTGCCCAACCATAGGACTGCTATTTAAGTTGGAGTAAAGGTATTAATTGGATGTGGATCTTACTGATACCGATAGATCTACTCTCAGATACATATTCTCTTCAAGGTAAGAAACACAAGCCACAGCTTCCTGATCTGCAAATGCTCGGGTCTGTTATCCCTTTTTTCTTCTGAGTGGCCATGGAAGAGTATTAAATACACTATTTCATTTTGATACCTGAATGCTGATACCTCTCTGTTGCAATTTGGGGGAAACTGATGACATACCACCATTTTACCAAAAAGCTCTTTTCTTACATCTGAGGAAATTGTTGTGCTTTTACACTAATGAAAAAAGTCTATGATCATACAATATGCAATTATTTTTATTTCAATAGGCCACTGATGGTAAGTTTATATTCTACAACAAAAACCAGTAAAGATTACAGAAATAGTATATTGTGAGTGAAATATCCCCAAACTGCAATACTTGTCAACAAAGGTCATTTCAGTTGATGTAAATAAGACAAAAGGTGGTGTATAAGTATGTGGAGATGGCACTGGTATTATATAGTAAGTTGTGATATAGATTAATCCTATCACAACTCCAAGGGGAGCAGCCCTTGCACTTTTCCTAAACTCCAGATTAGAGAACTACTAGATAAACATGACACCAAAACTAGAGCAGATTTCAGTTTGTTTGAGATGGAAACTGAAGTTCCAGTCCTGATGGGATTTACATAGATGTTTAAATTCTCCATGTTTGAGCCAACACAGTTGGTCTGGAACTGTTGAGAGTTGTATAATAAACCCAAGCAAACTTCAGACAAATTCTAGCAGGCTATGGTGAAGACACACTTACTTTTTCTGTATTTTTTTTCATGTGCAGCTAAAACTAAATGAAGGCAAGGATGGAATTATAGCTTTATTTTGCATAATAAGCATGTCTTTCTGTAATTCACAGCTTCTGGATGCTGTAAAATGTAAATATGTTAAGACTCTGTCTACCCATACATATTTCCCTTGACAGAAATGACAAACAATAGTGTTTATACTGTTTGATGGGTGATGTTCATCTTCTGAACATTGTCAACTGTTTTATCTCTTTAAAATATGCCATGTTCCCACTTACACATGTACAGTAAAGTGATCACATGCTCTTTGAAGGAGTCACCAGACTTCATGAATAGCATTCAGGTTTGCAGCTTATGTAAACTGCTTATAGATGTATTAATATGAAAAATAAAAAAAAATACAGATAGCAGTTAGCACTCTTCTGACAGAGATACACATTAAGTGAGCATATATGTGTACGGGTATGCTTGAATCTCTACATTATTTATAAATCTTAATAAAAACAAAAATACCTTAACTATGGAGAGGTTTTTTGGAGCTGGCTGAAATGTTCCTGCACACTTTATCTGTCTGTTCTTCTGTCCATTCAGCCTAGATGTATTTGAAGCCAAATTATTTTCCCATTATGCCTAATTAAGCTAGGGGGTTTCTATGGATACTCATTTACCAGTGCCACACAACAGATATCCAGGGGTTTTGTGAGTTTTGCCAGTAAGTAAATGAGAGCAGAATTTGACCCATTCCTCAGTATTCAATTCTCTTTTGAGAGAATTGCTTTTCATTGGGTTTCAAATACTGATACCATGCTAGCAGTAACCTTGCAAATCCAAAACAAGGAGCTCCCCACGGGTGTACACGTAGGTCCAGTGAGAAAAGGCCAGCATCAGTTCTTCCAGTAAGCTGCTGGGAGTAATCTCATCTCCATTGTTGTTGTTGTATTTCCGAAACTCTCCAGTCATGTACTTCTCAATGGTCAGCCACTGGTTTGCTGAATGGCAGTAGATGAGAAGAACTTCCAGGAACCTGCAGACATAAATGCTGTCTATCAGGAGCTGGCAGGGTAATGAACATTCTCACAGACAGCATACAGCATGATGCAAAACAAATATATCAAAAAGGAGGACGTGTCTTCCCTACCTGGAGCATTCTGACCAGCAGGAGGTACCAAATGGTAGACAACACAAAGGCTTTCTTGGTTTAAAAACTCTCAAAACAAAGCACTTGATCAGAAAGTATAGTTTATGGACAAACAACATAATCTGATTTACTCCAGCTCACTGTAAACGAGCAATATCAAATCATCTTATGTTAACTGTATGAAAGGCAATTCTTGCTTAAGTCAAAAGAACAGCGTTATGAAGAAGCTTATTTAGCCACATGTAGCTATAAAGACAAAGTTCAAAACTGCCTACCTTTCCTTCTTAAAAAGCTGATTAACTACCATTAGACTGTCTAAGCAGCAACTATTTCAACCCACTATGGAAAAGGAGGACTGGACCTGGGACACAGCTGAAAAGAGAAACTTTCAGCACCTAGTACTTAAAGACAGTGATTTTACCTTGGAGTATAGGGAATAGTATGAGGCTTCACTTGATTGAAGGTATAGATTAACTTCTGGGCAGCCCTTTGTTGTTGGATCTCCTGAAGAAAATAATGTTATAAACATCACTTTCATTTTCATCAAGGAAGGTGCCATGAATTTGTCAAAACAAGCAAGCAAATAAACACCTGATTGTACACTGTTTACAAATGGGAGATATTTCTTCCTCAAAACCTTCTCCCTTTCTAAAAGATATCATCAAACCACATGTCAACCATGCTCAAGACATTCACATAAACAGTATAACATTTAAGGCGCATCAGGCTAGACCAGTCAGTATGCCTTCAGGTCTGAACTCACCCTCAGGCAGAGATGTAACACTGTGCCATCGTGAAAGATCTTTTGCCAAGTCTGAACCACCTCTGGCAGAAAAGACTTCACAATAAATACTTGACCCAACTGTAATACATCATTCTCAGACCAAGTACAAATGACCTTCATGGCCCTCCGCAGACCCCCATCCATCTCCTCCCGTGATAAGACTTGGATCATTGCAGCCATGCCACGCTGGGACCAGGAAGACATGCTTTTATCAAGGTTCATAGGTGAACTTTCTTCAAGCCGATAGACCGTCACTTCCTCTCCAGCTTAAATAAAAGTAAATTTTGTTAGCAGAGGTCACACACTGCAGAAACAGGAGAGAACTGCATTTTGATTTGGTGCCTAAAAATAACGTACCACTTCACACATCTTTGTAACAAGCCACACTTTAAAAGAGAGCTTTTTTATCATTACTGTTCATCTGTGTGAAAACTTACCCAGCCTAAACTTAAGACTACTTACTACATATATTCTGCTTAAGATCTACTCTGATAACATAAGCTTGTATTAAGCTCTAAACAGAGATAAATTTAAGACCTCCCTCCTGGACACTTCCTCACAAACTAAGCTCAATGATATTCTGGTCTATATAAACCAATCTCATTTGCCACAGTTTTTTTAAGTACTTAAAAGACGGCTGAGCTTTAAAAGTATGTATTTTTAAAGGGTTACCATTTTCTCTCCAGTGTATGAACTTTACATATCCTGAGTGTGGCGCCCGCTGTTTATACACTTATGTGGAAGGGAAAATTTTAGTAAGACTTGCTTTAAGTTAATGAAGATCCATGGAACACTCACAGTATTTTCCCTGTAACTGTGCTTAACCCAAAAAAAAAAAAAAAAAAAAACCAACAAATAAAAAAAGGAAACAAACACACACAGCTTGTAATCGTTATTAACTACAAAATTAAAGGGCTGGGAAGGGTCACCTTTTGACCCAAACAGATAGATGAGTTGTTTCAAAAGTTGTGACTTAGACACAATGAGCCAGGGAAATTAGATTGAAAAGGGCATGGCTTTCCTTGGAGAAAGGAATCCTATGAAGGTAAAGCAAATTAACAGGAGGTTTACAGTTTTGGTGTTTTAAACTAAGATTTGTCTTTCTCCTAGAAATTCCTGTGTTATTTGTACTGCGCAAAATTTCAGATGTTCTGCTCCTGCTAATAACATTTTTCTGATAGCAGAACAAACCTGGTGAGCTTTAACTTCGTCACACACTGCTTCCCTATATAGTTTTAACAGCATTCCTCTCTGGCTGCACAAGCAAGTCACCCTTCTGTTTGCCATCATTTGTAAACTAACAGAAAAGTGGACTGATTTTTCAGAAACCTGGCTTTCCTTCTTGCAACTTATATTATTTGCGAAGTTAATTTGTAAGAAACAGGTTTTCACTGGTAAATGTGATGAGGTAACTACATCTGCAAAATCACAAAGAACGGCACAAAGAAGGATAAACTGGATACAGACTAATAGATTTCCTCCCCACTCCCTAGCCTACATTCACCAGTTAGCACAAATGTAGATGCTGTCAAATGCCACAATTTGCACACATTTTAATTCAAAATCAAGCAACAGAAAAGCCAGTGTCTTTCATAAGACAGACACTTGAATAAGATACTATAAGTAGACACATTTTTTTAATCTTACATTAATTCCTCATTTTATTATCTTTTGACAATTTAATACCTAGAAAGGTGTCTCCTGGGAGCTTCAAAGATTAGAATGTTCAATATGCTTATAGCTATATTAATTATCTGCAGCAATCTGGTCCCAAGAAATCCTACGAAGCTCCACGTATCAGCAATTAGTTGCTGTGAGACAAAATATTCTACCCATTGAAAAGAAGGCATCTAGATCTCAAGTGTCTAGAGGCAGAGCTTCTGCTGCTGTAAGCCAATACTGCACGCTAATTTCAGAACTCTTCCAAATTATTTATGTATTATTCTCTGCCACTCTTCAGCTACAGCACGGTTCTTTTCGCCTTGGTACACTACATCTTCCATACCAGGTACAGGAGTAGTGCCCTTTCAACCAATACCTGGTTTTCTTCTTGATGGGATATCCTATACCTATATCTACATGCATATGTGTGTGAGAGAGAGAAAAAGAAACAGAGAGAATGCAGATATTAAGGCTAAGTGGAATCTTTTTGCTGTCTTCAGCTGTCCTAATGATAGGTATAGAGGAACTGGAGTTAGACTCACCTCTGAGGTTGACAGTAATCACATGTATGGTGATAGATACAAGCTACAGCAAGGGAAACTCCAACAAATACTGGGAAAAACACTAGGTTCACAATTAAGTCAGTCAAACACTGAAAGAGGTTGCCCAGAGAAGCTGAGAAACCTCCATTTATAGCCATACTCAAAATGCAATTGGACAGGCCCTCAGCAACCTGAACTGAATTGGCCGCAGATGACCTCCAAAAGTCCCTAAATTACTGCACGACTACAATTCTTTCCCCGTTTATCTCTTTTAGAAAAGAAGAATTGCTGAAATTAATCCAAGGAAATTTCTCAGACACAGTCTTTAAAAAGATAATGCACCAACTCTCTATAAAGCAAAAAGCATGACCAGGAATTTGATACTCACCAAAGAGCTGGACTGGTGTAAATGGTATGGTCTGAGCAAGTCTCATTAAGTTGTTTCTTTCAACAGCTGCAAACAACATAGATTTCACTACTATACCGAATAAACAACAAGCTGGCTGAGTTTCAAAAACATCTGGCAGCATTTTACTGTAGTGTGCAAAGCCAAGGAGGCTGCAGTATGACTCCATGTCAGATCTCATCACTATTCTACCCAGCCAGCAACTCCCCTTTGAAGGCCTATGGTATCTCACAAGCATCGGCTGCCACTCTTTTCCCCGTTGATTGATTCCCTCCTTCCAAGGAAACTGGCTCTCTGAGACAAGCCCCTTGCACCCTTGCTAGAAAGACTGCTTCTGCTAACTCTTCATCCTCCTCCTTCCACCAAGTGCTGCCGCTGCTTCCTCCTCCTGCCAGCTCCAGTGCAGTAACATTCACACTGTGCCAATGAGAGGCATTGGCCCCAGTTGCCCTCACCGCCTGTCTCGTCAGACTCAGAAGCACCTGGGGTTTTAGTTAAGCACAACAGGAAAATCCAAGTTTGACCCGCACAGAGCACTGTTTCTTCATCTGGGCTCCTCGCCAAACATCAGTAGCATTATTATATTTCCCTAATTGGTGGCTTACTTCTCAGGCAAACACCTTCAAAACTTGAGAGTGCCAACTAAATATTTATGGATTTGTCCTCACAATGAGTCAGTTATCAGGAAGGGAGAGAGACGTATGAAGTAAGCCACAAAGAGGGTAAGACTAGAACAATGAGACAACTCAGATGCTACAGTGCTGACTGCCTCATTTCCCTATTCAATGGCTGAAGACACAACTAGTATCCAAAGCAGAGAGTGAACGACAACAGAGCTGTGTTTCTCTGCAGGGCAACCAAAAAGCCCTGATGGCAGACTCTTCCAGAGCTTGGACACAGTCCGTCCTTCTTTTCTAAGATTACTTCTCTGAGCAGAATTTAGTTACAAATTATTTAGCCCAGAAGGACAGAGCAAAGGGGAGCCATGACACATCAACCCATGAATTAGAGTACCCATTTGAGAAGATCTGCATTTCAGACTCCACTTCAAGGCTTGTTTACATCTTCAGAATTCAACAGACACTGGTTAACATGCCTGAATACTTATGGAGCACGGACTGAAAAACAAGGTCCCCCCTTGATGCCTCACTAGGAACATGCCATAGTCAGGAAACTAGTGCATAGCAGGGATAAGGACATGAACAGGGGAGCTGACAGACCTGTACTGTCTGTCAGACCCTACCAGCACTTACTCTAGAGCCTCAAGAAGCAATGTGAAGTGGACTTGCACCACTTGTGCTGAACTTGTGTCAAAACTCAAGTTCTTTTATGTGTACAGACAGGCAGAACCATTTTTGCCTGCACAATGTGATAGCAAAATAATGCATAAGCAGTATATGGTGCAGGATTTTAGTATCAAACTTTCAGGCTTATTTGGCTAAATTCTATCCTGATCTTCCTGGGGAAAGAAAACCTATACTGGAAACCTCTTGAGATGTTTGTCAACTCATAATGGAAACCATTCATCTAAAAAGTCCCACCTAATCTCAAATAGCATGCCTGGAGAGATCCAAATTGAACACTGCAACAATGCCACGATGTCAGAGAAATTACTCCTCTACACTGACTACAAACCAGGAGGCGTTATTCCCAGTGCAAATCGCATAGTTTTCTGAACTTCAGGAGCCTGGTAATGCTTCTGGTTTACTATAGGCTTCCCTTTAAAGGAGGCCAAGTCCTGTGGGCAATAGAGACATCTACTGGCAAGCTCTGCTCAGTTCTCCTCCGGGAAAAACTGAAATCCAAGCTTTGTGGGAAAACCTCTGCATATTCAGCTCAGGAAAAGACAGGACTGCAGGCAATTAGCATTCAAATGATTTATTCCCTGCCAGGTTTCCAGGAGTTCATAGGTATATAAACACAGATTAAGTAGTACAGGACCAATTAACTGAAGAAACCAGTTCCAGAAAGTACAAAGGTGGATGGGGGAAGTGTGAGGGGAAGTGACAGCTATAAACAAATTACTGTCTCTTCTGCCCCGCCAGGAATCGGAGCTCTATTCATTGTTTCCACTGATATTTTAAAAGTGATTATCTACATTCTGCCCTGGATTTGCCAGAAATACCCAGAATGGAGCAATTAGCAGCAAGAAAATAATTCATCATTTCCTCACTGGAGTGTTAGGCATGCCCTTCTTAGCAGTGGGCAATTGTGCAACTCTTCAAAATTAAAATCACAGAGGATGATAAGGGAAGAACTAATGTTCTTTTTAATTTGTTAAATTACTTAGCTATCATTCTGGTGCCTCCTGCTTACCTGAGTAGTGATGATGCAGATCTTGAGAAGTTTTCAAGCAGGCAAGTATATCTGAAATATTGTTTAAAGGATCATTATGCTAATTATTATAGCAGAGATAAATGTAAGATTTTTTAATTCCTTCCATTCCAGAGTTTGTCATGAAACAAATTAACCAGAATTACTGTCTCAGCATTCTAAAGAGGAGAATTACTAACAGGCTTTAACTACGTTACGATGTACACTATATTGGCAGATTTCAGTCATCAATGTAATATAGCCAGATGACTTGTGTATTCAGGGAAATGCTGGGAAACTTGTGATATCAACCTCAAGGACAAGTAGCTTCTCTAAGCCAATCACATCTCTGGGATATTAAAAGCACTTTGCTGCCCATCATGCTTCACAGTCTCCCCAAGGCACGATTTTTCCAACTCCATCCTCAGTCATTAAACATTCCATTAACTATACTATTAGACCAAAGTTATAATAACGCTGTCCCATTAACTCACAGCATCTAAAATGCTGTTAAAATATAAACAGGCAAACATATTTAACGGGCACAGCCAGATCAAATTTGATCCAAAAATGTTGGTTTTATAAAAAGTCTTTTTAATAAAACCAAGATTAATGAGCATGTTTCCATTAATTAGATGAAATCACTTTGTTCTATTGGAAAACAATTCTTCAAAATGCCAGATTTCACAAAACACATGTACTGTACTACTTTTAATTCTGAAAAATGAGACAATAAAAATTGAATCTTAATCAAAATATTTTAACATTACACTTTTCTTCTTGGTGTATTTGCTCATATTTTCTTCTCTTGCAAAAGAGATCTTAAATAAAAAACATAAACAGATATTGAGGGAAAGCCCAGCATTTCCACTGAGTGCCCATGGTGATTCAAGGTCTCTTTTGTCCTCTTTCTTGCTGGACCCAACTAGTTTTGTCGCATTTCATATGTTGTAAAACAACAAACATGAAAAGGGGAATGGGGGCTAGGTCATTTCTTTTGAGGATGGGAAAACTGGATTTTAATCAAAGCAATGATGTGCTCTATAGTGTAGCCCCACAACTCACTACGTTTGCAGCAGTGTGCTTCAGCACTGCAGTGTTTTGTGCACAGCCAGACCCAGAAAGAACAGCGCTTGAAGGAGAGCAATTCTTTTCTGCTCAGCTGCTCAGCCCCTTACAGCAAAGTGGAATGTCAGGAAAACTGTAAGATAGACTAAAAGGCAACAAATACAAGTGAAGTTAACTAGCACTCTACTTTTGTGGAACAAAGTCACTCCTCGCTATGACCTTTAATTGCTTCATTTGCCATTTCATAATAAATTCAGTCCTTCATTGATTTCATAACTTCAGGGAAACCACACAGAGGAATTACACCAAACTGCAACTTGAAAAACCAAGCATACATTAAAAATTTTATATCACAATCTGTCCCCAGATATACACCCTACTTTAACTCAGGAGGTCTCTTAGACTGCCAGGGATGAAAGCAGCACTATCATCTTAAAGAGTTTCTTCTTGCTGAAAAGGACAACATTACTGGGCAGACCAGAGTAAAAATAGAATTTTTTTCTTTTAAGATTTTGCAGTTATCGTGAGGAAAACATGTCCTCATAAAAATTTTTTTCACTTTAAGGTACAAATTAGTAACATATGAAACAATAGCTGAACATTTTCTTATAACCCTCCAACTATAGTAAATTAACTTCCTTTCAGATTTTGTACTTCAGAATCGTCAGAGTGAGATTTGCAGAGAGGAATTTAAATGAGTGACAAGCAACCAAAAACTTACTATCACTTTCCTCTGAAGTTCTCGACCTGTTTAAAAGCAAACATTTGATACTTTACTCCAAAATTTCTGTCATTAAGCTAACACTGCTACATATCATGAGATGTGATCTATGTAAAGGCAAAACTCACAAAGGTTTGATTAGCAATCACAAAACAAAATAATCCTCAGTGCAACTTTGTTCATTTCAACAACCAACAAATAATCTTCGGTTACTGAAAGACAGCCACATTTTTCTTCATGTGTCTTTCTCTGCTTTATGTTGAGCTGCTCTTATGATTCTACACCACTGTTCATATCGTTTATACTGCACTAACAGTATCAGTTAAAGACCACTTCAATCACATGCACACTTGTTCATTTTTCAATCAGTGCCAAGATGTATTCAGAGCTACATATGCCATCACCATTGCCTGCACAAAACCAGACTTTTTAAACTGGTGGTCCTTTGGATTAGCAAAGCTGCAGGAAGACTACACCATCAGCATTAACATTAAAGCAGTCTTTGTTAAAGAAGACAGCAGATATGATTCACCTCACAGACCAGAGAGATTCCACTGAAGACAACAGAATAAGTGACAGAATCAGGCCACTCAACAGCCTGTAAGTCCTGCTGGTAAGTATGCAGTTTGCCTTCTGCCTATAAATGACTTGGGGAAAAAATCCCAAACATACAAAAAAAAAAAAAAAAAAAACAAAACACCACACAAAAACAAAAAACAACCAACCACAGGATCGGTAAAAAACACAGTATGTTTTTTCCTTTTCCCATGGTGAAATCACATGGGATATGACAGATTTCTAGTGTCTTTTATTTATTACATCCACAGCTTTACTAAGTAAGACAGATACAAAAGAAATTGATGAAAATAAGAAAGAAAAGGAAAAGGAACACAGAGACAGCACTGAACACGGAAAAAAATACCCCCAATATTAAGATAATGATCACTTAAGCTGGGAAAAACAAATCAAAAAACCCACAATAAAACCAAAATCGGTATACTTTCACCAAATATAATCAGAGTTTAATAACTATTTAAAATTACTGAAAACTTAATAACTATTAAGAAAACCAAGGTAAATATTTTGTAAATGTGCAGACTCAGTACGAAAGAGATTAATCAGAGAATGAGAAACTTTCAGGAGGTGCTAGCATTTTAATTATTAAAAAAGGAAACATGCAATTTGCAGAGCAAAATCAAATGCAACTTTTCACGCTCACTAGATTGGAACAATGGCTAGTTAAAAATTCTGTGTGATTGAACTAGAAAATTGGATTAGTGTTAGAATAAAAAGGGGTGTCTATTCCACCTAAAATTATACACTGTTTAAATGGATCTCCTTTATCTCCATTAATAAGGCTTCATTTAAAGAAACTTAAACAGATCAAATTGCCTTAACTCCTCATTTCACATAAATTTCTCCTCCTAAGTATACAGCAGAACTGAAGCGGAAATGGGCAGAAAGTACAGAAGTCTCTTTCCAAAAGCGCATGATAAATATCTTAAAATACAAATAATACATACGAGGAGTTCCTATTCAGACTACTCTTCTTGGTGGTTCCAAATATGCTATTACTCAAACCCTGTGAAAAAAGAGAGACACTTTTACTGGTAAAATCTGCCCATCACTATCACTACACAACTCAAAAAGGGACAATCAGGAAAACACTTATTGATATGCTTATTGTGAGTATGATTAATGACACTGACAGGCAGATGAATCACAGCATTGCCATACCTACACTAAAATGGACCAAATTCACTCACATTACAGTTTTCCACGCTGTCTCCACACATTTGGATAAAATATTCAGGTACCCACTATTTCTCAATACACTCACAAAAGCACATTAAAAGTCTTCTAATATGGATAGTATCAGAGAATTCTATACTGGAAAGCTCCAATTTTGGAATAGGCTTTACAGTTGTTGAAAATAAAATGCACCCTAAACCTCTGTAACAGAAAAAGGTAACACACAGATCACCTTCCCAGTGATACTTAGATCACACATTTTCCGGGTCTTATAGTTAAAGAAGCACTCAAACAGTCTTTCAAACTTCCAGTCGTATTAGGGAAAATTGGGCCAGCCAGGTCCTCCAAATGTGCTAGTCAGAAATGGGATTAGTATTTTGAATAGGCAGATTTCAACCCTCAAAAGAAACAGAGCCCCTCAAAAAAGTTCAAAGACAACAAAGGTTGAAGATAAATTAACTAATATTCAGCTTTAAACACTACCTGAAACTTAATTCACCATTTATTTCACTCAGATTTTCACCTTGCAGCTTGCTTTGCAGGTGAAAAATCTTTAACAAATGCAAAACCTTCCTACACATACACTTGCTTTTCTCCCTGCTACCCATCAGCAGGGATTTCTGAACCACTGGTGTTCAATAGATAAGTCTGAGAAGCACCACTTTAAGAAAAATACATTTCTTTAAAATATATCATACCCCAAGCTGAATGCAGCAACATTGTCACATTTTAGCAATATATATAAATTCTTGTAACCCAGACAGCTCTTAAGAAGAGGCATAGTGACTAAGCAGGTATTGGAGGCTGTATCTTGAAAGAACAAATAATTTGAACTTGACGTTCTGGAAGTGACTAGTTTCGGCCTAACTCCAACCCTGATATAATCAGTGGAATTTTTCTGAGAACTTTAAAAATCCCACCCTTGAGTCTTACCCAAGACATCTTAATACAGGTTTTGAAGCACCAGATTACTTGAAACCTTCATACACTTTACCTGACTATAACTTTATTTTGCTTGTCTGACCCTTTGTTTCACATTTCAGAGATTTATTAATTTAGACTCCAATTCAGTTTTACAGAATACAAAATCAGTAAATTTATTTCTATTTCTCCCACTCTCTCTCCACGCTTTCATACAAAAACCTGCCATTTTAAGAATTTAGACTCAAGCTCTCTTCCCTGCTATTTGGGATTCAAATTCTAGAGCGCTCAGAACAGCAGATATGAAACTGTCTAGTTTATTTTTATTGATTTAAAAACAAACAAACAAACAAACAAAAAAGGCAACTCATAGCATTTACAGTGAAAAATAAGCTAGGCTTTTAAAATCGCCATTTTATGAATCGAGAGTGCTGTAAGTAAAACAGGCAAGGAAAGGTGCTGTTAAAGAAGGAAGAGGAAAGGATCATTTCAGAGTTCCTTTTTACTAATTTATTCTTTGTTAATTTCCTTTCATACCTCTGAGATACCCCTACGCGTTGCAGTGAAAGATACATTTTCTTCCATTAGCTGCACTGTTTTAAAACAGATAGAAATTTCTATAATTCAGACTCTTGTCCTCAGTCTTGAGGAAATATAGACTGGTCTAGCTCCATCAAAGTCAATGAACCTATGTTGATTTACACAGGCAGAGGACCTTTACACGATGGAGCTGCAAATTAATTCTGATAAATAATAAGACATGGTGTTTATAAGCCAGTGGTTAAGAAAGCTAAGCTTTGCAATTATTATCACTATTTAACTCCCACTTTGCAAGAAATATCTATCTGTGTGTAATAGATTAAGAGTGCATAGCCAGCTTTCTAAAATTTACTTCACTGTGCTAACCATTTTTGCCCACAGGTTCAAGACCAAGCTGTGTGCTCATTCATTGCCTAATGAAACATCAACACACGCGTCATTTCTGACCAACCTCTTCATACTCAGAACCACTCCATAATTCAATAATTTAATATCCTACATCAATAATCTTAATAGAGTGCTAACAGTTGTTAAATTATTCATTTACTCACACACAGCAGACAACAAAGTTCCTCATCTCTCAAGAGGTATTTCATGACAAAGAACCTACAGTGGCAAGTCCAGGGACTTCAGTAGAGCTACCCTGGGCTCATCCCAGCCAAAACTATGGTCCAGGATGTGTAATGTTAGGTCTTACCTCTTGAGAATGCCTGAAGTAATCACAGAACGGTATAGTGTGCCTACTGATGTCTTGATTTTTCATTTTCTGGTGCATGTAACTGAGACGTTCCAAACCTAGTCAAAAGAGCAGGTGTCAGCTATTTCCAGACTGTAAATGAACAGCTCTACTGCTACAAACTAAACATGTATGCAGTGCTATAAAATAAATGCCTATATACCATATTGCTCCAGCAAACGTGTAATGGCCTATAAAAGCAATAACAGAATTTCTTAGGGTTAAAATGGACTGTTTCTACTCTCTGTCAGCATATTTCAGAGGAGAGCAGCCCTTCTCAGACAATGCTGTGCTGAGTCACAGCATTCCCTGGTTCTTCTCCCAGCAGCTTGCAGGATGATGCCAGTGAGCTGCATTACAGAAAAGCTGAAAGATAAGACAAACTATGCAAAGGATTTCTGAGAATGAAAGAGCTGGGGAATGGCTAAAAGAAGAGTAAGAATGCCATTCCCTTTTCATTCCAACAGAGACAATACAGAATTCATTTATTCCCTTTGGAGGATGTGTTTCTGAGCAATAAGTAATGAATAATGCATGCAGAGGATCTGCCAGAAGATATAGAATCGCAGCACTGCCTGTGAGTATAAACGCCCTGAGAAATTCACAAGAGAGATTATTTTGCAATTAGCCAGAATGCCTCTTTAGACGACACCTTAGGAGAAGAGACAAGGATATGGTCCTCCTTGCTTCCCACTTATTCCTAAGGATTAGTGCTCTACTACCTCCCAGGCGAGACAGGCAGCACTCCTGGAAAGTTTTATGCGACCTTCCACCCAGTCTATGCCCCTTTTGCCTCAGCAATGACCCAGCAAATAACTGCGTTGTATGGGCCTGCAACCTAAGTTTAATTCTGAAAAATTATGCCGTGAGGTGAAGGTGGTGGATGACACTTTGAATTTGTGATTTTTTATTTACTACTTCTTTTTAAAAGCTGTTCTGAATTTCACCATCTGCAAAATATCACGTACTTAGCTGACTGAAATTAGACACAGTGAGCCAGTTCTTGCTGTGTTTCTCTTGCTCATCCCAGACATTGATCTCTGCAGGCTCTGAGCTCACTTGGGTGTTCTGGGGACAATCATCCACTCTAATCACCTGGCAAGACACAGACAGACAAAACAACACTTGATTTATAGGATGGCTAGCACCTCTGCAGTTCCTCTGACAGCCTATGACATGGCCTTTCAGAGCATCACTGAAATGCCAATGACTGAACTTGCTCCCGACCGAGAAACAGATTTTCCCATTTTTGCTACAAGTTGCAGAAAATACATTGCTTTTGTCTAGTAAAATACTGATGAAAGATCTAGCACTACAGCTTTTTAAAACAAAGTTTGAAGTCCCTCATAATATCTTCAGAGGTATTATGTCTCAAAGTTCAAGTCCAAGATCCGTTCCTGACCCGAGCATCTTAACAAATCATCTTCAGTTTTCACCTCATTAAATAGAGGTAACTCTTTCCAGCTGACAAACATCCTAGGAATCTCTTTATAAATTCATAAATAGATTTTTATATATATATACACACACATACAGTTATGAAAGCTGCCCCATACATATGACACAATCAATAAGCTGACTGGAATGTGATAAATGTTTGATGGATTCAGAGAAAAGACTGCAGGACTCTTATAGGCAGGAGACAACATTATGAGGCCTGACTTGCTTGTTTACAGTTGCATACTGCCTGGATATGGCTCACCAATCCTTAAGTCTGTCGTAGGTTGTATGAAGCCTGCCCAAGTCCTCCTGCCAGCTAAAGTGCAAGGACTGATTCCTTTCTGGGTAAAACAAATAACACCCCTGACATCCTATCCAGCAAAGTCCATAGACTTCAACACGTTCAAACCTGAGATCCCACACATTCAAACAGAAAGGAAATTAAACCAAAGCCAGACACACAAAAAAACCGCCCCAATTTGTGTGCAGCATTTTAATTGTATGTATTTTCAACTAAGCCATACTGCAGAACGGCTTTTAATGAATGAAAAAGACAGCTATGGGATATGTGATTCTCTTGCATCTGTACATACCGGCACCTGAAGGGGTTTTCGATTCTTCTTTTCTCTCCCAGACTTTCTGTCTCTGTTTTGTTGTTTTTCTTTTGTTGCCTCACTGTGGTGTAGCTCACTGGATCGTAAAGACTCTGTGGGAAAGAGTCAAAATACACCATTAAACTACAGAGCTTTTGTTTACTAAGAGAAGATCTGATAAGACTAGGAGCTGGCTGATCTCCAAAGCAAGCTGAGAAAGACTTGTGACACCCAAAGCTAATATTCATGCAGTTCAGTGCAAAGATGTGCACCATCATAAGATATAAAACAACAAATGTTATCCATCATCTTATATTTATACTTAGCACTGGAATCTGCTATATTTTAGCTGTTGGTAAGCAAACTTGCTGGTGGACAGGGAGGTTTTTAAACTGGCTATAAAAACGTATACCTCTTCATTCTCCATGCACACATCTGAGCTATGATACTGCTAATGTACCTCTTAGAGACTGCGTAATCTATTTTGGCTCCTGTAACTCTTGCACTGCATCCCCAGGGCAGGAGACTTCCCCAACAGAGCACAGTTCCTCTGTCACACCACCTGTGTAGCCACAGCCATAGGGATCCCATGAGACGGGGAAAATCAGCACGGCTGACACACAGGTGTGGTGTAGCTTGGATACCACGCACACTTCGGAAATCCCCTACAGCAGTCAGACCCAGCACAAAGAACATGAAGGAGTAACTCTGGACTCTCTGCTACTACCCTCAACTGCAGCTAATACCTCCTTTGTGCAAAGGAAATGTCTTTATAATGTCTTGGGCTCTTCAGTAAAAGACACTGTACAGGTGTACTGTTTTATAATTACCACCTATGGCTTTGCAGGTTTTCTCTCTTTTATCTTTCTTAGGGGACTGTAAACTGTTACTCCTGCAGAAACTCCAATCCCTCCACAGTGGGCTGATCCAGAAGGACGTGCTGCGTTTCAGCTTGTTCTGAGAGATGATGCTGCTGCGATGTGACCTGTCAGAGCTGTAGGAGAAGGACTTTGATTCTCTTATCTTGACATGCCTGGGAGGACTACCCGTGCAATTGCAGTCACCGTTATAGGTGGAATGTATGCATATGGCCGCCTTCTTTGTTTCTGAGCTGAAAACCCCTTTTTCATCACCTTCAGAGAATCCCCAGTTCACATAACCACCTTCAGTTTCTTCCCTGTCATCGCAGGAGGGTGCTGCACTCTCTTCAATATCCAGCGATGGCTGGAGACCAAGAGGCTGAACAGTCTCTATGGTATTAGTCTTTTCTGATGGCAAATGAGTAACAAAATCTCTCTGGCTCCATTGATAATCTCCTGACTCTTTGCCAATAAGGCTGACATTCCGCAAGTTTTGCTGCACCACAATGCTACTTTGCAGTTCATCTCTGAATGCGTTGTCCCTGTACTTGGCAGGAGTGCTCAAAAAGGAGAAATCTATGGTGACATCCTCAGAGAAAGACCCTCCCTGATGGTCAGGGGGCACCAGCAAAAACTGTCCATATCTAGGCGTTGACTTAGTCTCAGAGGATACTCCTGAAGTGAGTGTGTCACTTTCTATTTCTATCTTTCGAGAGCTGTCTTCTACTACTTTGTTACTCTCGGCCCTCGACACATGGTCTTTGCATTCTGATGGCCACTGACTTCTTACCAAGCTCCGTAAGAGGGACGGTGGCATGCTGTAGTAGTGGTATTTCTTGTCATACAAACACTCCAGGCTGCTCAAGGTCTTGGAATAGAGTGCATTGCTCCAGCTATGGGGCAGCTTCCTACAGGTATGATGTTTTGTGTCAGCCAGTAAGGCTTCTTTCACCTGCAAGGTGTCTACAGCCGAAAGCACTTTCAGAATGTCCACTGTCAAGGCAGACAGGTCTTGCAAATGTCCTAGCTGGCTATCCAGGGAGAGTAAAGACTCCTTGATGTAAAATACCTTCTCATGTACTTCTTTAAGCTGCAGAAACATCTCTTCCACTCTAGGCAGAAAAAGAAAATATAATTCAAACACCAAGATACAGATCTTTACTTCTGCTTGCCAGATGATGACGGAAGCCAATAACACATTTCAAAAAGTCAGTGTTTCACGCAGTCCTTTAATTTTTTTTAATGGTGACTTCCATTCCCATGAATATCTATACTTGGCAAAACTCACCCAGCTTTAAAACCTGTCATTCAGATTACTGGGCCAACAGCCAGTGACTTTAACGAAACAGGCTTTTTCTCAAGGAGTATCTATTTTAAAAACTGCTATTTTCCTGCTAATGTCCATTCCTTGCCATAGAACTACTAAACCACAGACAGCAGGACACAGCTTTGGAAATGCTGCATTTGCTATCGCTGTAAATGTAACATGCTCTAAAGTATACTTCTTGTCATCCAGTCATGCTGCATTTCTACATTTCTTGTGCAAGCATGAGAAGGACAAGGCTCACACAAACCTACAGATACTCTTGCATTTCTCAGGTACTGGAGACTGCTGTGAAAAGTGTCTTCCCAAGAATGAATCTGGCCTCTGGGAACAAATTCTGCGTGTCTGATGCCATCAGTTATCTTCAGGTAAAATTCAACTGCCCAAAAAGCAAAGCCTTTTTTTATGGTCTTCAAATCCCCTGTGAATACTGCAAGAACTTCTTGGCCTGGAATTATATAGTTTTAACCAAATTGTTATCTTCATGTTTCCTGAAGATACTCTCTCTGGTGTTGTATCGCTAAGACAGTGACAAACGAGCTGCAGGTAATATGCCAAAGTTGCTCCTTTCCTTTGTCACTAACTAAAAGATGTAGTATTTAACCAACAGCTGAATAAAAGCAAAGTCCAGTGTTCCAAAACATTTTATTCATGTAAATTAATTTCTTGTATTAATGTTATGCAATGCTGTAAAGTGTGTTTCAGCTTTGCACTCAGAAAAAAATTCCTTTCCAGATCTATATTTACACACTAAATGCCATCTTGCTGTAATCAATTTTGCAGCTTTTAAACAAAGCTATTTATTTTATTTCTTTTACAGGGGACATTAATTTTGGTTTTGTGTTTTTTTCTAGTATGTAGAAAATAAGATTATGAACAGGCAAAGATTAAGAGGCTATCTTTCTTTAGGCAAAACAAATTTGTTAGATGAGATCAGTGTTGGCATTCAGTAATACTTTTTATAGCACTCACTTTCTTTAACTCTTCCCATTAAACTTATTGGCAGTTTTGCTATTGATTTCAATAGCAAGCTAAATTAGGCCAATACTGAGAGTTTTGAAACCCCATTGACAGTTGTATATCGACATTTTGCAAACCAGGACACTACATTGCAGATAATGCTACAATGGTTATACGGTTATTTCTGTAAACAGCAGTTATACTCAATCACAAGCAATATTCCCACAGAGTTCCTACACTGATAGGCCTTTAAATAAAAATATGAGTTGTATGACGTACTTTGGCACATTTTCGTGGTGCTACCTGATCTGCAAAAGTGAAACTGAGCAACACCTTACTGTACCCCTTTAACTATCTGCACACTGCAAACATCCGGGGATGCAATTCTGCTAGCAAGGCTGCCCAGCCAGGCCTGCCATGCAGTTCAAACATACATTATATTTCCACCAAATTAGCAAGGCCTGTGCATGCTATTGCTCCTCATGCTGACAGTGGCCACAACCTGTTCCAAAAGCATTAGCTTATCAAAGTCTTTTTATATGACAAATGTACACAAAGAGTACAAATCTGCAGAAAAACTCACCTTTCTGTTGTCAGACGGATCCTTTCACTGTCACTGGAACTCAGGCTTTCACTCTTCTCGTGAAAATATTTTTCCACACACTGTTCCTCAAAGTCATGGAGTTTCTTTAACTCCTCATCACTCAGGTACAGCTCTGAACAAATGAGGTAGGAGTCAGTATGAACAAATGCAATTGTTTATAAGCAATGCAATTGTTTATAAGCATCCATGAGAAAAAAGATGAAAATTCTTAGAACTAGTTTTCTCCCCATCCCTTGACAAGAATGAATCAGACCTAACTCCATTAATTTGGGCTTATGTACAAAGCTTCAATATGCCAAATACATGTAAACGTGTTTTTTGTCCTTCCTTACGGAGCAAAACCACACTGACAAAAATTCCAGTGGACTCCCTTTTAAAGCCTCAAAAGTACATACACAAATGGCTGCTCAAAAAGGTGTATTTTCTCCCAAAGTTTTTCCTGTATTTTGTTATACATGTGTGATTCACTAGACTTAGCTATAGATATGTAAGACTTACAAAGTTTTCACTACAATTTGGTCCAGGCATTCATTTAGGGCTAGTCACCTATAACCTTTCAAGTACTCAAAGCCACAAAGCTTTTTTTCACCTAATTGCTTCACATGTTCATATGTATAAAACATTTAAGCAAGATTACTGGGCAGAAAAGAACACACTCAGAAGTTTAAAACTCTGCAGCTTGGACTGCTCATGATGCTATTCTTCTAGTACACGAAGACCTCTGAGAGAACAGATCAATTATACGTCAGTATGAAGAAATGGATAGGGTGGAAAGCTGCTTTTCTGATCCAAACGCCACATTTTCCAAGTTCCTTTTCTCTTTCCTTTTTTACATACCAGAGTCCCCATTGTACTTGCTAGAGGAGTATCTGTGCGAAGCAACACAGCAGTGTTTGCTACAAGCATGTAGCATTCGGCTGTAACACACAGCTCAGCAGGGAAGCACCCCCGCAGTGTTCCAGGGTCCCTCTCTCACTCTGAATGAGACTTGATCACCTCCTAGGCTCTTTTGCCCCCTAACCCATCTATGTTCTTGCCTCAAAGATTTCACTCTCTGTATCACTGGTTTTCCACACGGTGGCACTGGATCCTCATTGCTAGAACTAATTAATTATAACCACACCAAAATTTAAGAAGAAACTTATCAAGCAATGCATAGGCATATAGAAAAGGCACACAAAGGTATAGAAAGAGAAAAAAGCCTCTTTCTGAGAGAAGTGTAGGCAAGGCATGAGACCTCTTCTATCCAAGGACTTTTAGATGTGCTAAGCAGAGTTTCAGTTTCCCTTGTGCCTAATGCACCTCACAAGTAAGACACCCTCTATGCTGTCAGTGACTTATACTATGTGTGCATATAAAGTAAGCAGTGGTACTTCAAAGGCAGGCTGATGTATCCAGTCATTATGGAAGAGCCAAGCCTGGGAGCAGCAGTAAAGCAGCTCAGCATTGATTAGTTAAGCCCATTTTTGAAGTCTGTAACCACCTGCGAGTGTGCTAGGTATCTTCAGGGATTCATGTTCAGCAGAGAAAATCCTAAATGAAGCACAACCCAGGCAGGGTCTGCTCACTTCTGTTATCAGGCATCAAGGATGTACATTCCACCAAAAAAGGATGAGACTGTATAACACTATGCACTGATATTCCTCAGTGGTTTTTTTAGGTAAGGTTACAGCCACTAGTCGCTCCTCTTCCGTGTTCCCCTGCCTCATCCCACCAACCACCAAGCCTCACTACTGAGTATTCATTCCTGTCCCAAGATCTTGTGTTCCCCTCCCCTGGCACCGCTGCAGGGGCTGGCAACAGTGGGAGAGGGCACTGTCATTGCCTTAAAGAGGCATTAGGAAGGACTCTGGGATGCAGAAGTCCAGTTTGGGAAGGGTGAAGGAGGTGGGGTTAAGGTGCAGTGATGAGCCAGTACACAAAAGAAGGGATGTAGTGAGGAGGAGGGAGGCCCCTATGATCTCTCTCTGCATCTGCCATCACTGGATCTCCTCTGTCCTCAGACTCTGCAGCTTCTTTCTCTGGGCAATGTACAGAAATGTATACCTCCAGTATTGTTTACTTTCTTTCAAAATAAGGCTATTCACTCCTACAGAATAAGTTGCTGTCACTTTATTTCAGCTCAGAGTTGACATGTGTCTTGGCTGATGCACAGTATGTAGCACAGCAAAAGCCAAATACAAAGCAAAGCATTCCCCTAGTCACTTTTTCCTACAAGTGTTCTCAGACAGGCAAGTCAAATTCCATTTTGCAAATAAAAACAGCCTCCTACCCAGAGAATCTCTTTTTGGGGTTTTTTGGAGGAACTGAGCTACAAAGTGATGGGAGGCTGGCAAAACATTCCTCATCAGCTTTTTCTTTTGGTCCCCAGCTTAGCTCTGCTTACTTAGTCCAACGTCACCTTCCTCTTGATCCAGCTCATTTTGGGGCTGATAGTGGAAGATGCGGTTTATCAGAAGTCCAATGTGGCTCAGAAGGATGAAAGGTGGAGGCAGCCACGGCTTCTCATGGTAGGTCATAATGTAGCGGTACCGGTTGTACTTCCAGAGCTTGTTCGATATGGATTTCAAATCATAATAAACATTACTGAGAAGAGAGACAGAGTGGCAAGGAGGGTAAAACACTCCTGTGAGGAATACTCCCAATACAGTACATGATGCTTGTCTACAGATCTAATTTGACACTGAAGAAAAGTCCCATCCCTCCAGTGAGGTAAATCAGCTTAGCAACTTTCATTTAACAAAGCAGCAGCATGTGCCTGCAGCTAGTGCACTGAGAATGAGTTCTTCAAAGCTGCCTAACGGATTTGGAGATCCAATTCCCACTCACATTAATGGGTACTGGGCAAAAAATATCCCTGAAGTGGCTTTGAAATCTCAGCCAGATTATTTAAACTTTAATACGTAGCCTAACTGAGAATTCAACACTGTCTGCCTCTTTGGACTAGATTAAACGTAGGAGTCAGGCTAAGGGAAGATTGTTAACAAAATGGTTCTGTTCACTCTCCCTAAACAAAATACTTGCTGTAAAAGGCAGCTACACAAGTGATTCTTCTGCAGGGTGCTCTCTGGAGCCATGATATTACTAAACATAACTGGTGTTGCACTGAATAATTTCCTGGATCTACTATCACAGACCCAGGTACAGGAAAGTAACTTTGTGGTTTCCGGCACTGTAATTTCAGTTGCACCATTATACTACACACCCAGCATATAATCACAAAAACATCATCTTTGCTTCTGGGAGCTTAATTAAATATATTGCTCATACCCATTTTTGGTCCCACTTCTGGAACAATCAAATCACTAGGCAGAAGATTTAACATATCATCATTGCTGAAGGTTTAAATCTAGAAATAATTCAAATTATTTCACAGCTGTGTATTAAAAAAAAAAAAAAAAAAAAAAAAAAGATGCCTTGCCACAATTTCAAGAAAGGGATTTCTAATTGGAAGTGGGAATAGAATGAGTTTTGATCATTCAGTATTCTTGAATATTAATCACTATGATTCTTCATTTGAAAATTTTTTAACCTACAGCTGACTTTTACTTCCCTAGAAATACTAGAACTCTAGGAAAAAATAATTAACTGCATGAGTTAGACTGCTTTTTACTAATATTTTGCAGAAGTTGATCCACTACAAGGGCTTCCCTGTTAAAACTTGAAAGGATAGAATTACTATAAAGACACCAACCAATTATTACAGAAGTACTATGAATTACTATAAACACCCTTCCAACTCTGGCAGCGGACACTGAAAAGTGATTAGTTAAAAACACTACAGTTAGATTTCAGTCTAGAACATATCAAATCACACCAAACAAGAAGAACTTTCAATTTCCTAAAGGAAGAACATGTTCCTACAAAGTCATTATCCTCTTTCCTTGAATACCTTCTCCACTTATCTGCCAATTTAAATCTTAGGCTACCCTATGACAAACATCATATAGGATTTCAGCACAACAAATACAACTTTCAGGAACAAAACAGCTGAATTAATGTGGCTTGTTTGCCAACTGGAGTTGTCCACTTTCACAGGGTCAGATTCTGTTTAAATAGCAAAACAGTTTAGATGTCTGCTCACCACCCTCTTGCTTCCACCAGTGTTTCTTTATTCACCACACGGAAGATGAGATAACAACCACCATCAACATGTCCCTGCTGGGGCATTTGTGGTGAAAGGCTTTTGCAGAAGTGTTGGCAGAACATCTCTTAGCGGCTTTTGCTTTTGCAGCAATATACCATGGTACCTACTTAAAGAAAGCAATAAGCAAGTTGACCATGATGATGTACTGCACAAAGAGGTAGACAGCTTGGAGGAACGGTGTGAGGAAGGAGCCAGGAGGACAGTCTTCATTGGTTTCACAGACTGAAAGTGAAGGACATACAGAGCATGGTTACCGGAAATCAGAGCAGAGCACAACAACGGTGTGTGCTCCTCATATGCCCCACCAAGACATACAACAGCCTTTGTTACTTACACAGAGTTACATTACTATATTTACAACTAAAAAGTCTACCTCCATGTAAATGAGATCTGAGACCTCCTCATGATACTACTGTGCCCTATTTTCCATTGCAATTCAGAAGCTATGCACATCATGTCATACGTATCCGTTCTTATGCCAGTCACCCCAACTTTTTGTTAAGGGGAAAAATGATGCAGCTGAAAAGTATTTGAGAGATAGCACACACTCAAGTAAACTGAAATCCAAATCTTTGATCCTTAAAGCAAATGGCAAAGCTTTCACTGACTTGAATGTGGAAAGGATACAGCACGAAGGCTGCTTTACCAGCACTGGAATGTTACTCCTTTAGAGCTTCACTAAGATCATATTAACTCATGTGCAAAAGGATATATGACTACGAATATTTGTGACATGAAACAACAAAGCATAGAAATGAAGGGATCCCTCTTAATGTTTTTAACTTGTAAAAATAAATACTTTTCAGTCTTTATAATTTTTAATCAATTTTTACACCTTTGAGGAAATTTTAAATTACATTTATAAGGCAGTAGCCCTAAGTTCAGAACATATTCCACAGCATAAAGAGTCGTTAGAGAAATCATAGGTTTATGCGTGAAATGTCAAATTTCTAAAGGTTTAGCATTAATAAGTGATTAAATAGATTAAACAGTCAAGCTTAACAGTGTGCTTTCATTAAAAGAATTTTGACTTATATAACCAAAATACATAGCCATCATATGATTGTTTCAACAAGAATAATGGATGCAACATTTTAAATTCGGTCTATGCTGAACTACGTTATCTTAAATATCTGTATCTATTCGCATACCTATTTTTCTATTTTAGGGACTGTTTTACTTGTGCCTATCACTTAGCATCATAACAGTGCCTTCCATCTGTAATGATGAAATACCTCCTGGAATGCCAGGTTCTTCTCTCTTACTAAGACAAGGTCAAAGCCATAATCAAGATATAACATTTTTCCTGTTTACATTGATTGGTTATATTTTTCCAATGTTCAACTGGTTTATCTGTTCAAGAATGATGCCAGATAACACTTACTATGAGGAAAAATAATTTTTTTCTTCTTTTTCCTTTTTTGTTTTCTCTTTATTCTTTCTTCCTTTAAGGCAACTTTGTAATCTTTTCTCCAAGAGATCAGCATCTTTGGATTCACCTAATTGGAAATTCATTTCACTGCCAGATCCCCTGACCATGAACTAGCTTAGTACTAGCTCCTATGTGCTTTGCTCTGAGCTTTGCAATATACTTTATTTGAAAAACTAAATTAGAAGGTTTCAAAGCTTAATCTTTATTTTTAACAAAGAAACTAATATTCTCACCTTTATTCATGCAGTACTACTCATTAAGGACATGTATATACTGGAATCAAAATTGTTTGAGAAAGAATAGACTCAATATGTAGTCAAAACTCTAGGAGCCCAAAGTGGACATGTTTGTGAACATATTAAATTTAAGCTTGTTGAATTGTGTTGTGAAAACTACCTACCATCTATTTCTCCAGCATAGACTTCACCAAACATCATCCAGTAAGGCTGAAATACAATATCTCGTGCCAGAGTCCAAGAAGGAGGCTCCTCTGGTGAAAGGATTGCCTTTCGTGACACTCCAAAACTCAATAGGACTATGGCCATCATGACCACAATATAGAACATGTTTGCTGTCTGGAAGGTATGCATGAAACAATGAGCTGTGGTAGTTACATGTAAAGGAGACATACATCTTACAGAAGAGAATCCATCGCTGCTTTAACACATCAGAATAGAAAAACAAGGCTAAGAATCTAATATGCTGGAGGAAATAAAAATATTTTATTTCTATGACTTGGACTACCCAAGTATTTTATAGAGGTTAGAGTCATCCTGGACCAAAAAAAGGCCACAAGTCCTACTTCCCTCTCAAGTCCCTCTCACAATCTTAAGCAAGATTTGAAAAATGCAGAGACATTACGATGGTGCTTTTCCTCAGTGGTATTTCCTCCAAATTGAGAGCAAGGAATAGCAGTGAAAATTATTTTGCCTTCTAACACTGAATCAGAATTACTATGCAAGAAAGAATGTAAAAGTATTAATACGATAGTTCCCAATAACCAAGGGAAATTACAGTGGGAATCTGCAGATGTCCCTCAAGACTAGGCAGCAGTTCAGCAGCAGTTCTTATACCAAAAGAGAAAAAAATTAACTTTGATCTCAGAGAAATTTTGCCTGCTAAAATGGGATATAATTATTTGAATCAAAATGTAAAATAATAATGAGACAGCTTCCAAGAGCTAGGGGAATTATCTATAGTAGTGAGCCCGTCTGCAAGAGATAGTGATTTTTCTTTCTCCTGTTATCAAGCTGGATCAGAAACTAAGCTGAAATGCAACCCTTCTCTAAGGAACAAAGCAAAAACGGCTTTTGTGAATAAATTCAAATAATGAATAAATTAGAGAGAACTGAAATCTGAATATGGTCAACTCACAAACAGAAAAAGATATAGTATTTTCAGGTAATACATTCACTATGAATTACTAGGTGACCTCTCCTTTGACCACCATTCTTTTCTGTAACTTCTGACCTTTACACATTCTTCAACAGATGCCTTAACTACAAAAATATTGCTCCAAAGCATAACACTTACCATTTTCCCAATCATTGTCAGGTATGGACCAGCATGCTGATTCACAGCAAAAAGATCAAGGAGTCGAGCATACCAAAATATTATATCCAAGCAGTAAAGTAGCCTCCCTGCAGTTTTAACAGGGGGGTCAGACCAGCGCAAGCCAAAACCAATCATAAACAGGATGATAGCTATAGAATCAGTAAAATTCCAGTATTCATAAATCCACACCTTCACTTTTTGGCGGAATTTTCCAGGTTCTGAGATAAACACCTGAGTAGAACGTGGGGAAAAAAAACAAACAAACAAACAAACAACAAAACTTCATTAACATCACAGATACATTCTTTAACCTTTTCTGTCTGAACTGTTTTATAACACTTGGGAATGTATAATTTTTTCCTTTTATTTTTCACGCCCATGTACTGCATATTGTCATTCACTGTTAGTTGAGGTTTGTAATCTATAGTGTCACTTTGCTCAAGTATACCACACCAAACAGAACAGCTCTTCATAAAGAAAAATGGATTCTGAGCCTGAACCCATTCACTAAAGAGCACATTCATCAGCAGAAAAGAGCTGCCAGTATAGAACTGTTATGCATACGTATCATTATAAATTAACGAGCATTTTCCAGAGGAATGGTCATGACCTGCAACAGCCCTTTCAAAAGCCCCTAAGTCATGGAAAGTACCAGCCTAACCTTGCTGATGGGAAAATAACTAACGCCTTCATTTCAGACTGAAAATATAAAGAAAGATCCTTGTATTCCACCAAGGACAGGCTAAAAAAAGGAGTGCTAGCAACTACCAAGGTAAAGAATGAAATGTTCACTCCTTGAACTATGAGGTGCCCCAAAGGGATTTTAAGCTTCATTGAGCAAATGTGTGAAGTGGAATCTTTGGGAGACCATAAATAAAACCTTTGCACATTGCACAAGTGAGGCCAATTATGCAGTGCTATGTAAGATCACACCGATAAGTACCGAGCAAAGGTGAGCTTTTGAAATGTTGCACCCTGATCCTGCAAAAATTTACCCATATGAACACATTAATGTAAACAAGTGATCCTTCTCAATTCAGCTGGACTAACTCACATGAGGATCTAGTTGCAGGATCAGGGCCTAAGGCTTTAACTATTACTTGATACAATCTAGAGAAATAGAGGTTTGCAGTTATATAAGACAAGGCCCTCAGCAGTTAATTACCGACATGTGTAGAACACAGTGTCCTACAAAGTCTTTGCCAGCAGACCGGAACTAGTACATGGACAAAGAAAATCAAGTAGAAGACATGAATTTCAAAGTCTCAAATGAATGCTAATGCTAGAAAGAAGAGCTGATGTTTCCACTGTCCCACCATCAATACAACGCAACAGCACAACAGTGATTTCCAAAGTGTTTGCTAATTCGCATTCAATTTTTTTCACAATTAGACAATCCTTGTGTAGATTTGTTCAATTTTATCTCATGCAGCCCTAGAACTTGTATGTTTACCCAAGCTTCAATATATTCCCAGCACTTCTGCCGCCCCTTGAAATCCTGCACCTCTCTTGTCCTGGTGTCGCAGTCTTCCAAGTGATTTGTAACAGTATCCTTCACTCAGAACTGTGACTGCTTTTTTTCAGTTTTATTCTTCTAAAGTACAGCATTTCAAATTTCCTATAAAAGACAATTCACACTACTATTGTTTACTATGTGTCGATTCTATAGTGAAGATATATCTGATCACATACAATAATTTGGGAAATACATAACTGCATTTGTCCCCCGACTTCAGGTTTGGAGTGCCAGTTGTGTTCAAAATCTTGGACCTAATCAACTGCAAATAATTGCAATTAATTTTGACTGGAATATCATTTTCCCATGTTTAATGAATCCAGCATTAAAAGTTGACAGTGAATTTTTTTCCCAGTTTCATTTAGAGAAGGTCAGTTAGACTTGATGGAGAGCCATAGATTATTCTACACATAACTCCTATCAATTGGTAACAATGTCCACACTAAAAGTAAATATCTAAAGACAAATTCCATATTTGTTATAAGAAATCTAACGGTCCACTCAAAAAAATTAAGAAACAGGTGCCTACATCAGGGCTCCAAATCTCAATCCAGCACAATCATTCTCAAGTGACCTGCACATTACCACAGGCTTTACTCAGAAAAATAGAGATTCAAGGACAAACTTGAATGCATTTTCAAAGCCCAAGTACTGGTCTTCAAATAAAAGACTTCTCAGAAATAAATCCCCTGTATAATTATTTCCTCTGCTAAATTCTCTACAAAAAGAATGCAGGATTTGGCATTCTTCAATTTATGGTATTCTCTGGTTTATAATACATCCTCTACAGATGAGAAGTATGAATGGAAAAACTTACCTCCCTGACTTTTTCAATAGCAGTGCTGAAAATATAAATGATAACAAGCCACTCTTGCACACTAGGCCTTGGTTCCATCTTCACCAACACGGTGTAAGTGAAGAGCATGAGAAACACCATGTACGCCATCTACAAAATACACAGTGTAAAAGCCATATGCACAAAAATCTCCAACAAATTTCTGCAAACATGTTGACAGGTGATTAGCCTGACTATATATATTCAAACTAATGGGGCACTGTCAGATTTTTGAGCCCAAAATCTTTCCTCCAGGTCTCCAAAGTATTTTCTGTGGGAATATCCTTAAACATCATTAGGAAATTAGTATTTTAGTGCTGAAAAAATGGGAGCAGAAGAGGAACTAATGCAGCACATGTTCCCCTAGGCCCCAAACTCATATATGAGACAGACTATCTTTTTCTGCACACAGTTACTTGAAAGGCAGTGTTATGCTTTTATCCTAGCCTCCTGTAGGAGCAAGTAACCATCCTCAAAGCTATGTGAATCAATGCTGGTTAGTCAGTGCCTTCCAAAACACAGCAAGAACAATTATCAGGTAGAAAGCACTATTTTAAAGGTACCAGAACACACTATAAATGTATCTGAGACAATAGATTAATAATGTATAAAGCAGTTAACCACACTCTGTTAAAGGAGTTACAGTTTATCTACATGGTGGTCTGACCCAAGAGGCAGCCTGATCTTAAACATCCTAAGGTTTACTGGCACAGGCTTAGTTACTAAAATTGATTTATAAATGCATATTTCTCTATAGCAACTGATCTCCTATAGACTAATATTCATTCCTTCAGAAAGAGTTCCTAAAGAAAGGGACACGAATATCTGTGAGGTATTTAAGGTACTTAAGGCCAGCTCCAAATCTATCTCTATATGTGCGATCAACCACTGTAAAAAGCTGTGCTTGGAATTTTCTTTAGTTCCTTATAATTGGGGGTTTGTTCTTTTTTGGCTTGGTTTAGTTTGTTTTAAATGCAGCTGCATGATTTTAACAGAAAAACTTTTCACTTAATTGTGAAAGAAATATTCAAATGTCTTGCCATTCACCCTGACCACCAACTGGCTGCAAATCCATGCTAGGCAAAGTAAAAGCAACATCAAGTGGTATTTGAAGGATCAAGGGAGGGTTTTGACAATCCGAGTTCCAATGTGATGACCAACCGTGTGAAACCAGAACTTGACAATTGGTGCATTGTAGAACTCATAGATTTTCCTAGTGCCAGGCAGGTTTCCTTGTCCACCATCTGCTCGGCTTTCATCAGACTTCTGAGCAACCTTCTCCACATCATAATCCTTCTTTAAAAGGAAACAGCGTTTTAAAAGTAAGAAACCATAGTCTATGACTGCAAAGGTTGTGTCATGTTAGAGGGAAGACAGGCACAGATGTTTAAACTTTTTTCTGAATACACAAACAATTACTGTAGCTTAATTTTGTCTGGTTACAACCACCTCATTTGCAATAATTAACATGCACACTTTTCCACTATAAATACTGATTCGGAGTCTGCCCTTATGACTACAGGCAGTGGACTAGGTGTCAGCAGACTTGAATCCACTCCTGTTTCTCCCACACATTTCTTTAAGTCTTTAAGCAAAGTCACTTAATCACTCTGTGTCTCACTTTTCCCATCTGCCAAATACAGATAAATAACACCTCCCAATACAACATAACTGTGTTAGCCAGAACTCCACTGATGACTATGGCACATTCTGAAATAAGAGGATGAGCATTGCATTTCCACTCATGTATACAGTAGCACAAAAACCACCAAGATGGTGATTCTAAATACCTAATCTAATTGCTATTTTTAATGTATTGTACACCTGATTAGAAGATGAGGATGAAATAAGCACTCTCTTACAAAGATCTGCCTACAAAAAATACAGGTAACCTCTTTATTATCCTCAGTAAAATGAAAACAAAAAATGGAAAAGCAAATACATTTGCTTCTGTACCCACAGTTTGACACTTGTCCGAGTACCCCTCTGAAAGTACAGATATCTGATTGCCTCTGAAGCCTAAGAAGAGCTGCAGACACATAGCAGTGAGCAACTGACAAAACCAAAGGATGCTGAAAGGAGTTTTCAGACATGAAGGAGAGGGGCCTGGGGGAAACATAAATAGGTAATAGTTGGGCAAGGCTAAGGGAACCAAACTACCATAGCCAGTTTTGTTTCAAGGCTGGCCAATTGCCTTGGCTAATATCAAAGCTAAAACTTACCGCTACTAGACATCTGCGGTATAGCACTTCTTACACTACATATCTATCCCTACTACACAACATTTCCTTGGGTTATCAGGGGAAAACTGTTTTTTTTCATCATATTAGGCTCAGAAGTGCTAAACCAGAGAATTTGATGCACAGAATCATCCCAACATGTTAGTATCAGATCCTCCAAGGTGAAGGAGAGAATTTGTCCCATGAAAGAGTGCAATTTCCAGCTGCAGCAGGTCACTGGAATTTACGACTCTGTGTGAAAGGTGCTCTATATGGCACATCTACACTGTTGGAATTTTCTGTACATTTTTCTGTATCAGAATATTTAAGAAAAAGCAGTAGCTCCGCCTTTTGTTTTAAACAACACTATATTTGATAAAATCAGAAGTTAAGCTTATTGCTAGCGCAGGAAGGACGCGACCCTGTCTGAGGCAGGTCAGAAAAGGGCTTACTCACATTTCTGTGTTGCCTTCTACCAGACTGCAGGGGTGATCCTGCTGCAAAAAAAATTTCAATTGGCCTGTCCTCTGTAGCATAGCTGTCACCTAACCTCATAAAAAGCATTTTTTACTGACTATATTAGACAGGCACTGCAGGAGATGATGGCTTCAAGCATTTTTCTGCATCACAGAGAAAACACAAGTGTACCACTGACAGGCCTACCATGCTGCTGTGAAAGCCCTCAACAATTTGCTCTCCTTTATTTTACACAATTTGGAAGTTAACTGAGAAGGTCCCAAGCAATCTACAATGCTTATCTGCTGTAAGATAAGCAGAGCACAGCAAAAACTATTGCCTGACAGGTCTCACTTGACAATCCAGTTTTCATTGGATTTTTCATTTTCCATGTCTGCTGTCTACCTTAGACTGAAAACTTTTGGAAATTTTCAGTTCAAGCAATGCTTTGTGTAGAATGAGAAAAAGAAAGGGCTGGCAATTCTGGTCAGCAGACGTCTGGGGGAATTCAGATCTTAAAAGGCAATGGCTGCATTTACCTATGCTGAAGGCTCCCACAGACAGGCCTAAGAATGACTTTTGCACTACCACAGGTCCCTGCAGAGTATTTCAGGACTCAGTTCAAGTGACTAAACCAAAAGCATCATGCCTTTAAATTGTACTTTAAATGGCATCTCTGCTAGGCTCAAACGATGCAGAAGTACAGATATCCTGTTTTTCAACAAGGATTGCAGGAGCTGGACCTATGGAAGGGCTATGACGTAATTCAGGAAACAAAACCTCAAGCAGAGAACAAGAGATAAGGATGGCAATAGAGAGGGGGAGAGGCTGTGGCTGAGATGCAGGGCAGAGGCTGCTGGTCAGGCAGAGAAGAAGGAAAGAGCAAGCTGGAGAGGACAGGACCTGTACTGACTCATTTCTGCTGCTTCCCTGCTTTGGACAGCTCGACTGGGCAACCTGAATTGAGTTTTATGATGTGATTTTGTGATGATGCAATTCTTAGATTTTACATATATATATATAAATGTATATATGTATATAAGATTACATAGGTATTTATCTGCAGCTTGAATATTCTTTGTGCCCTAAAATACCCGCGTAATGGACAGATAATTATAATCTCATTATACTTCCGTGAGGTTGGGAAGGATTTTCTCATTACAACCAGTACAGAAGTGACACCCAGGACAGATGAAGTGACTTGTCCAAGGTCACTTTAGTCTGCAACCAAACCAGGAATCAAATGCCTACTTCTTGAGAACTGGACCCTGACACTTCCAGCTGATCACCATCTCCTCCCTACTCATGGTTATACTGATTAAACAGACAGACCCTGACACACAAATGACTAGTCATTGCAGACTAACCAGAGACAAGGCATCTTTAGAGATGGTTGGGCTCTGATCTCCATGATACCATGTGAACTGGTGGAAGTCTTGAGACTGAGGCACATGAGACATTTCTGCCTTGCTTTTAAACTCCAGCATCAAGATGGTGGGAGGCAGGAGAATACTCATAATGACCTAAAAGAGAGACACAAGATTCAGGAAATTAATTCAACAGTGATAGCATAGACCTGAGGCTGTAGTCAGCCACGCGTGGTGCCAGCACAAACCCAATGCAATTCCACTGGCCTGGGAGGGAGCCACTGGTGCAGTGAATCTCTATATCACAGTCCTACAGCCTCTGAAGAAGTGTGTTGCTCTTGACTGCTTTGTGGCTTTGAAGAGCGTTGTGGTATCTGGGAACACTTTAGATATCGCTCCCTACGTCCAGAGGCCATTCCTCCATCAGCAGCTCTGCCTAAGAACCAGCAACGCAGAGCAGTGAGAGCAGGTGCGTAGGGACTGAAGGGTGCTGAGAGAATGGGAACAGCAAAAAAACCCTCACAAAATGCATTCCCCTAATGTCATCCCACAGCTGCTTTTGTAAAGAAGTAAAACAAAAGCAAGTACCATCTTCCCTCCCCGCCTTTCTTTTCTCTCCCAGATGTGCACATTCCAATCCACGCTTAAGCACATCTGTCTGAAGCTGCATTAGACATGCTGACAACCACAAAGATATGTATAAATCATCTAAACAGCATCTACATGCTCAGAGAAAGCTAAAGTGACGTTACCTTAAACCAAGAGTTCTTCCGCATCTTTAGGCGTCCCATCCACATATCAGTCAGCAGCATCTGTGTGCAAGTATGGGATACAAAAGGCCGTAGCCCCACAGACACTGCTAGTTTTAAGCAAGTTGAGTTGCTCCAGTTTTTCAGTTCATAGGTCAGCAACTTCATGGCCATCTGCTCATTTTGTTTGAATGCTTTCTCCAGCACATCTAAGGCAAGCTGCCCAAATTCCCTAGAGCAGAAAGGAATTAAGAGTCAATATAACAGAGATCAGTCAAAACTCAGAATCACTGCTGCAAAGAGGTTGGTTTGCAAACTCCATTAAGTAAAGTTCAGCTAACAATCTCAGTAAGTACGTCTTCTCCCATTTTTCCTGTTGCCTTATCAATATATCTAGTGAAAAATAATTTAGTGAGTAAATCTAACTATTTTATCCTAATCACAAGGTTTAGGGTCATCCCGTTTTCTGGTTTTTTTTTTTTTTGTTCTTAATCTCACTCAGTGGACCCTATGAAGTTGTGTGCATTTCCATCAACAACAGACTCATCACCCCTGTGGGTAAGCACTGTGGGAAGTTGCACAAGCCTCTTTTACACTGGCTTTTAAACACCTCATTGCTTGACCCAAGACACCTCAAGGAAGATACACCTTCCTTTAAGCTTTGAAGCTGCATGCAAAACAAGACAGCACATCTTATTGCACTTTGAATCTGAAGCATGATGTCTACAAAGCATGCAACATGTCATTAACAAGAAAAACTACCAGAAAACACTAACATGAAACTACAAACTTAAAGAAAATTCTTGGTCTACTTCATTTTTTAGTCACTCAGTTATTTCAGCATACGTTTTTCTCTAGGTCTTACACAGAGGAGGATTTAAGCACTGATTTTAGTCTGCTCATTACCACATGTTACAGATTTGAAAAGTCCAACGCATATGTGTCATATGGCTTTTTAACAAGTTGAACTGGAAGGGAAGCCATAAGGGAAATTTCAGTCTCCCACTTGACCATTTAGAAGATAGTGAGCCATGCATTACTCACCCGTATTTCAATTTTCAAATATACCTCTAGACAACATGCTTTCCTTTAACTCTCAACAAGACTGCACACCAATACATAGCTCCATTATACAAGATGAACAGTGCACAGCTGAATGTATTTCTTTCACACTTCATAGTCCTTGGCAACACTAATCTTATAAACAGCGGATTAGGAAATTATCTAACCATTCTAAGAACTGCAGAACTTTATTAACAGAAGCAAAGGGATAACTCATACTTTGAGTATTTCTTGAGTTCTTCTGAAGTGTCATCCACCATGTTGCTCTGTTTAGCTTCACGTGCCATCGCCCTGTAGAGTTTACAGGCCACAACAGCTTTGACCATGGCTTCCTCTCCATGCTGCCAGAAGAACATTGCCATCTTCTGCCTTTTCATTAATACTGCCCAAACCAGGAGGTCATTATAGGGGTAGATAAAGCCAGATGATTCATAGTTCTCTGCAAAGTTTATATCCTCTTTTGATTTCTTCTTATACTTATGGAAAGCAGTGGATCTTTCCTATAAATTTAAAAAAAAAAAAAAAATATATATCTTAATGAATAGTTGAGGTTCAGATTCAGGGAAATAAAACTGCATGCAAATCTGAATTGCAAATAGCAAACTGTTTGGTCATTATATACATTTAAGTCATAAACTACAGTAAGGACCACATTTAGATTACCAATGGCAAGAAGCTAGTAACGTTAGTGGAGGAAAAACACTCCTCACTCTGTACCCATTCCATTTATAGCCTCCCCTTCCATAGTGTTGGACAGTCTCCAAACCTTGTGATACCAAGATCCTACTTTCACTCTTTTCTTGTATTTGTGTCATGAAAGGAGAAAAAGCAGCCAGTTGACTGAAATATGCAACATGGACTTGTGATACTTAAACATCATTTTTAATGTAAACTTCTATACATTCGAGTCTGGATATTTCTCCTTTAAAAGCAAACAAAAAGTCTTAGGGGTATAAGTGAGGTTGTCTCAGTGCTATAATGCGTTCGTTTTGGCTCAGATTAATTCCAATAAAGCAATTTAAATTCATTCTACTTTATATTTTTTCTGTCAGATATAGGTATGTAGCAATCTTTGCTCTTTTATCATTCTTTCTTTGAAAGAAAATACTCTGTCATCATTTTCCAGATGCCAGAACTATATCTCTTCTTAGCAGGCTTACTATAGCTACTTTAATAAGCAATCATAAGAGAACATCAGGAAAGCCAGAGTCGCTTCCAAATAAGAAGAGTTTTCACCCATGCTTGATGTTCAGAAATTTGGTGGTACTACGCTTCAGTGAACAAAAGCCCTTAGCCACAAATGGATGGAAGTTAAAAAGTATCACAGGAGTCTGAGCTTGACTTCAACATCAACACTGCAAGACTTTATTTCATGAACAGTGAGCAGTCAAACATTGCTTCCACTGGAATTTAAGTAGAATTATGATAACTAACAGCCTGGCCAATGTTTGTCTAAAATAAAATAAATAAATCAATAAAATTATTAGGAGCCTAATATGGCCTAAGCAAAGTCTAGAGCAAGCAATTATATTACCTTGTATTTGTAAGGCTGTGCTGTTCTGAAGAACTGAGAATGCAAAGTACTTTCAGCAGATCCCATTCTGCTACCCGTCTGATTACTCTGATGAAGGGAATGAGACAGGCTCTGAGAAAAGCTGGAGAGCACTCTCTAGATCCAAAAACATACCATAAAACACAAGAAGAGAAATGCAAATTAGAGATGAAGTTTGCCTGTACTTATCCCCGATTGCAATGGTGCCTGTAGAAACTGATGTTATTCAAAGACTAGTGACTCAGCAATTGCTATAACTACCACTGGAGCTTACACCATCAAGGAAAAAAATAGCCTGTTTCACATACAATTTTAAGAAGATACATTTTTCTGAATTTCTAAATTCAAAACACTGATTTTCCCAATAGCATCCATCAATCATAACAACAGGGCTTTCACCAGATTGGAATCACCCAACCTGGAAGCTCTTCCGAGCGCCTACCCTTAAAAAAAGTGCCATAAACCCTTTGAAAGATGGAAGTTCTCTGAACTTCTTGCTGACCATTTCCTCCAAAGGATGGCATGTCTAGCACTCTTGGGCATTTTCTTCAGTGTTGACTGAGAGGGAAGAATGTTACCAGCTGAATCACTAATACTCTTCCCTGAAGTTCCTACTTACATGATGATGTTAAAACTGCTCAAATATCTCTTTTTAAGCATTGATTTAAGCCATTAAGACAGGAAGCTCTGTCTCTGTTTCTATTCACTCCGAGTTTTCATTATTTCTTCTCATTTTCCCTGACCACCCTGGGGTTCTTCTATTAGTCATGAAAGCAGTACATGGGGATGAGAGGATTTTGTTGTTTGTTTTTTTAACATATGGAAGTACTTTAAGGAAAGTCCAGTTCTACTCCGAAAATCGGGGAGAATTCTTATGTGGTAAATCTGCTCCTTCTGTGATGTTAAGAATGATATTCCACTAATTTATCAAGGAGTTTAGGCTGTTTTCAAGTTATTGGTTTTAGAAAGTCAAAGGGGAAAATGAAAGTGCTTGTATGTTTGCACACTGTTGTTCTGAGGCAGTTTGTTTGTTTGTAGAGGCGATGCTACTGACATGCAGACGTGGCACAATGCTATGCCGTACAGTGAAACACCTTAAGCATCTAGAAGGTGCAGAATGGCACGCGTGTCCAAGCACAACCCTCTGGCTGCACAAAGCCACTGCACCACTGCTGCAGTCTGGCACATCCAGCACGAGACTTCCCCTGTAATGACCAGTGCATCACGGAAAAAGCTCTGCCAGGCTAACAGAGCTCAATGGCCTGGTGTGCTGGTTTTGGCTGGAGTAGAGTTAGTTTTCTTTATAGTAGCTAGTATGGGTCTATGTTTTGGGTTTGTGCTGAAAACAGTGCTGACAATTCAGGGATGATTTTGTTCCTGCTGAGCAGTGCTTATACAGGGTCAAGGCCTTTCCTGCTTCTCACATCACCCCGGCAGCGAGTAGGCTGTGGGTGCACAAGAAGTTGGGAGGGGACACTGCTGGGACAGCTGACCCCAACTGATCAGAGGGACATCCCAGACCACGCTTACCATATAAAGCTGGGGGAAGAAGAAAGGGCGGGACATTGGGAGTGATGGTGTTTGTCTTCCCAAGCAAACATTACATGTGATGGAGCCCTGCAGATGGCTGAACACCTGTCTGCTGATGGGAAGTGGTGAACGAGTTCCTCACTTTGCTTTGCTTGCAGATGCAGCTTTTGCTTTACTTACTAAACTGCCTTTATCTCAACCCACAAGTTTTCTCAGTTTTACTATTCTGATTCTCTCCTCCATCCCACCGGGGACAGGGAGTGAGCAAGCAGCTGTGTGGTGCTTAGCTGCCAGCTGGGGTTAAACCACGATGCCTGGGCAGGAAGATGCACCACTAGCACTGAGCTACTTCTAACAGGTAAGGCATTTACCCAAAACTTGGGTCAAGGATGTCCATGCTGCTCTTCACTATGCCGTGCTGACATGCTCTAAGTCTAGTTCAATGCCTGTTGAATTCAGTACTTCTGTGATACGGTTCAAGTCGCAAGAGCTGAAACATGAAACTGCTTCACAAAAGGGAAAATGGTGGTTGGTACAGCCTTGTCAATCTTTATTGATGGATGACAGACAAAGAACACAACCCAGGACACAAAGGTAAATTTACTGAACTGTTGATTTAATAATCACGGGTGGTCTTGGGGGGCAGGGAGTATTTTGGGGAGGGATTTGTCTGTTTTATTTGCATTGTCTCCACAGTTGGCAAAGAGATTCATAAAACAGACAAGCATGGCATACATTTAACCGATACTCTTTAGACAAACCACAATGACAACCTCAGCTATTTTCAGGTGTCATATTTTGACTTTTCTTGGTGACCACTAGTAGCCATTTCACAAAGGTTACCTTGTGTTTTCTGTAGAGATCATTGTAGAGAATTCGAAAATGCTTCCTTGTGTAGCTGCTTCGATAAGCTCCACCAAGGAGGTACTCTATCACCAGCCCAATATCAATCAGTGATATCTTGTAATCCAAGGAAAGGGTATTCTGAAACACCAAATGTCATAAGCATTTCATGATGCTATTATATGCAACATTCAACCATGTCAGAGCCCTACTACTACAAGGGGAGTCTGGAAGAAAGTGCAACTGAGAGCTCTTGCATCTGTCAGGCAAGCATACACCTTCATGAGGCATATGAAAACCCCATAGGAAGGAAGAACACAGGCATATCCACATTTTCAGCCTAAAAAGTGTGATGTCTACAGTCTACTGCACCCACAATGCATACGGACATCTATTCTAATATTCACAAGACCAGCTGCATTCAACAATGAGGGTAATGGTTCTTCAGGTTAATCACCATTAGCCAGAGAGACTGATAAAAATCTTCTCATAACAAGAGAATACCAGCATGGTATGATATGCTCATTAAACTGGTTCATTAATTAAATATGAAGAAGTGATTGAAGCATTTATTTAATGTTGTAGATTAATACCTGGAGACTGGTAACCTTTTGTAGAGGCACAAGACTGTCATGACAACTAGGACAGCAGCTGCACATGCATTGGCTTTACCTTCTGAGTCTGTCACCACTTCTGTTTAAAGCATCACTACTTCCCAGTTTACCTCCACTGTCCTTCCAAGACACAAGGTTTGTGACAAATTCTCTGACAAACAGATGATCTTGCATGAAGATTTTAAAGATTATTGGTAAAACCTTAAACCACAACTCTTGGAAGTGAAAAACGGGCCTGAGCATAGATGGGATCAGAGGCATGACATATCCCTAGTAGTGTATGCCTTTCAGACTGTGAAAAGTAACTCTCTTCATTAGACTGAGGGTTTTTTTCCTATAGACTTTAGCTGCAAGCCTCAGTACAGACAGCTAAGGCCACGCAGCCCTGCAAACAGAAGGCACCACCAACATGCTGAGCACCCTGGGGCAAAAAGCACGTCTCACAGGATAGAGCTTGCCAGCTCTGTTATTGAGACTTATGCAAGTATTTCTGACTACCTATAACTGTAGATACTTCTCTGCACTAAAAGTGTATTTTATGATATCAGGGCAGACTGCAAAGTATCTCCACTCAAATGTAGCAGCAGCAAAGCTGCTCACACTAATGGAGAACATATTCTGAACTCAATGGTCACACCACTGTGGTGATTGTCCTTGTTACTATGTTACCATATTTAATAATTGCAACAGCACAACCCATTCACAGAGCACTTACACATACTTACAGAAGCTCAGATGAAAAAGGGATTTCAGCGTTTAGACCTGTTTGCAGGTCCCAAGTGAGTTTAGCTTACACAACAGCACAGAAAGTTTTGAAATTGTGCAAGCATTTTCTACCTAAATTCCACTACTGCATTTCAAATACCAAAAGCTTCCCTTTAGATCACACCCTGAGTTTTCCCAGAATGTCCTGAGATGTAACCAGGCCATAGGTTTTAGGAGAAGTGTCCTATTCAGTAGCAAATCACTTCAGTATCAGCGAGAAAGACAGATTTCTCAGCCTGGAAAAGTTTGATGTATTTTCAACATTCAGATCTTCCAGAACTATCACAAATTAGACCTCAAATATGTTCGTCAGTATGGGAAAACACAGAAAATAGCTGACTATGGAGACCAGAATACCCAATACCTATCTACAGAGCCATCAATGGGATTGACATGCAAGTCACCCACAGTAAGAAAATCACACCAGAAATGCCACTACTTGAGACCATAGAACTCTGCAAACAGTCAGACTTACCATTTTATTTTATCTTAGCATTCATAACCTGGAAATAATTAGTCAATTAATCTAGTTTTGGATCTAGGCATCTCCTGCAGTGGAGAATAGATGCAGAAAGAACAGCTCATCCCTTCTGAGCTAAGCAGTGCTGTGAGGTACAATAGATAAAAGAAACAACAAATTAACTGTATAGCCAAATAACAAGGCTGCCACTAAACTACTAATGGAGCCAGTGCTCCACACAGCAGTCATCCACTGCCACCTTCTGTTCTCCTAGGCAATACAGCACGTTAATATCATACCTTGTCACAGTATCTTTTTGTTACTCTCAACCAGGAGACTTTTTTAGCTTTGGGGAAAAAAGAAAACCTTAAAGCAAAAAGCATAATTACTGCACTAATTCTCTAAGTCTTTTGTACATTCACTTCATAGTTTCACTTCAGTAACTTGAGAAAAAGAATCTGATCTACACAAGCTGCTTGGCTTTGAAATTAAGGTACAGGACCCTTGGGAGCATTCAGTAGTAGTATGCTCGTTAATTGCTTAGGGGGATCAGTGGGATGAAGATAAAACCATATAGTAGATACAGGAGTGTAGTAATGAACCCACTGCTTCTACTCCTAAAATTCCCCTTTATTACCTAAATAGCAGTGTGCCAGTGGACACTCAAGTTCTAAGCTACCATTTTTGCTCCCCAGCCTTTCCTATGCCTATTACCTGTTTCACATCTCGAACCAGGTGATGCAAAAGTAGATTAGTTGGTCCTTGTTTCTGTTGTGTGAAAAGAAAAGACAGTAAACAAACATCACTGCATTAGAAAAACAATACAGTAAAAGAAAGCAGCTAAAAGACCTTTGGGTTAAGCTATTGTGATTCAAACTCTCCCCACTCAAACTCTCCTTACAAACTTTTTCAAAAACATTTCAGCACTGATCTGCAACACTTCTACTACCTTAAATCTTGACATATTCTAGCAAGAAGTTGGTATCACTTTGGTTAAACAACATACCATTTTCAGCAAGATAAGCATGACAGATAACATACCAGATTAAAATCAGAACATATTTCTCATGAGCTTCAGGTGAGTACTCAGACAGGTTCATGTCAATGAATCAAAAATAAAAAGCTGTGACATCAATCCAAAAAGCCAATAGTACAATCAAAAATTGTCAAACTCCATTAATTTTCTTCTTTTTTTTTTCAAAAATCCTTCATAAAAATGTGGCCTAATTACCAAATCTCTTAAGCAAAACTGTATTTTTTCTCGGCAATCTTATCAAAAGTCGTAGACTGGAATTTCAAATACTCACTGTATTGTAGAGTTCTTCCAAACGAGATATAGTAAGAAAACGGTGCATGTTCACTCCATGCTCTATTAACAGCTTTACAAAATCAACACGATCCATCACTAAAGCATCCAGCATTGCCTGTTCCAAGACACCAACCTCCAGAAGGACAGAGATGAAGGAAAAGCTTAGAAAATTATCATCTTCTTTAGGAAAGAAATTAAACATTCCTGAACAGGTAGGGATCTCTTTACCACAATGATTTGTCTTTACATATACTTGAAGTGCGCAGTACAAAAGAAAAATATGCTGGAGGAAGCATCTATGTAAGAAATCCAACAGAAAGGGGGAGTAAAACTGAGCCTCCATAAACGCAATGTCTGTAGAAACTTGTCTCTACTTCCATCTAACCAGACTCTGATAATACATTCCCTACTTTTTAATTCACTTCAGAAGCTAATGTATGATAATGCAGGGGGTGGAGGGAAGCTTTTCTTTTTTGACATATGACAAAAGTCATTTCAAGGTACTGTATTTCAAGATCTCTTTATAGAACTTGAAGTTCTTTAAAGCAGACTTCTTTTCAAATATGAGAGAGAATCTGTGTTAAGATAAACTCTCTCAAAGACACCACGAAGCAGGGCTCTACTTACAACAGTGTCCAAATGGTGAAAGCCCTCTACTCATTTCACTTGCACAGAGCTCAGCAGGATTTCTACATGCAAAATAGCAAAGGAGTTGGACGTACAAAGTTCATATAAATCCATATAAATAATTTCTTCAGAACACGTACACACAGAAAATACAGTGGGGTGAGCAAAATGAGGACACTGGCACACAAACAGGGCAGGTGCTAGTGCTAACTTGGCACATGAAGTTAGTCCTTTACATGCACATATTTATGTTTGGTAGAAGTGATATTAAAAGATGACCAATAAATGTTACAGAATTGTCACACATGAAAAGAAAACTTATGCACTATTCCTGAATTACTGATGTTTCTTCCAGAAATATCTCAAAGTGACCACTCTTGTATCAAATTTTTCTCAAGCAGTTATTCCTTTAGATGCACTGGTAGTTCATCTAAAGAGGTTTAGACAGCCACCCGGTAACCTCCAGAACGAAGTTTTTCATTGTAAAGTCCATTTGAGACATAGTTACAGCTGGTTACAATCTTTACCTTCTGAACTTTTAGGACCAGAGTTCTGAATAAATGGCCACAATCTGTGCATATTTGTGCATGTTTCCTTAAAACACTTATCAGACAGAAAAGTACTAAGACTGTATGGACAACCACCTAAAAATTGCTGCTTAAATATCTAATTCAAAAGTTGAACACACAACCACAACAATGATGCACAAACTGTAGACCCTAACAATTGCATCTGGCAGACCTGGACAGTTGGAGAGGTACTCCTCTTCAATTAAGGATGCAAGTAAGCCAAAAGCAAACTTTAAAAATGTGCCTGTGGATTTTCTTTTTTCTTTTTTTTATCTTGTTTACAATGCATGAAGAATATTTTGTTATTTAAGATATTTTTCCTTCTTAGACAAAAGTAAAACTTTCAGGAATATATGTCACTCTAATTTCTGCTTTGAAATGCAGCAAGAGATGTATGGCTTGTTTATTATTAGCTCTTTACATCTTACTTGAAGGGGAGAACATACTCATTATTAGACAATGACTTTTAATTCAAAATGGTACTTAACTGTTCTATGATCCCGTGATTCTATGATTCTATGAACAGCTGCACTGAAATAGGTATGAACAGGTACACAGATCTTTTTCAAGCACATCAGAAGCAGAGAAGCAGGAGGAGGGGGACTGCCAGTGAATATATAAGGCCAGAGGATGATCAAGGGATAAAGGAAACATGCAAGGAGACAAGGTTATTGTAGAAACGGTAAATTAATTCATTGCCTCACTGCTCACTAAAGAAAAATGTTAGGAAAGGTCCTACATCAAAGCTGTTCTTTATGGCAGATAAATCTGAGGAACTGTGTTAAATTGAAGTGTCAGTATAAAGGATTACAGAAGTCATCTGTAAAGTGGTAGCAAATTGTCAGGACTAGGTGGTATTCACCTAATTGTTCCCAGGGAACTGAAGTATAGCTGAAATCTGCCCCTCTAACAGCAGAATGGAAGATGGTAGAAAATACATCGTTAAAAAAGACAAAGGACTGTACAAGTTGTCAAAGTATGGCATATCAATACGGTTAGAACTTTGTAAGGACAAACATATTGAAACTACAATAAGGAACAGCAGTAACAGCAACATGGGTAAATACAGTAGAGGAAGAAGAAGCAAGGCAGTTATTTTGTAGAATGAAATCAGAGCTCTGCCACAATTTGGCAGGGACAATTAGGATAAGGGTCCCTGATTGATACAATACATTTGTGTCCCTACAAAAGCTGTCAATGATGGTTTTCTTAAAGGACTTCTAAACAAATTAAGCTATCACAAGGCAAAAGCTCCTTCAATTGTTTAATAACTGATCAAATGGTAGGGAAAAAGATTATTAATAGTGGTGGGAGACCAAGAAAATCCCACATATTGAATACTGACTTTACAGTACTTGCTGAAGATACAGAAATACTCATCATAATTAAGCTGATTAGGAAGAGCTGCAGAAAGATCTCATAATACCGGCTAAACAGCCAAAAAAGGTGAAATTCAATATTGGTAAATGTGAAATAAGGTACATTTGGGAACCAAGCCTACCTGCACGTTAGTCTTGAAATAACTCAGAAAAAACATTAGCGGGCATATCTTTTGAAAGCATGAATATTAGTTGGATATAAGTTGGAAACAAGTGAAAGAGGCATACAGACTACTACTCAGATGAATACAGAATAATCTATAAAATATTAGTATTTCACTAAATATCTCAGTGAAGAATCCCATATCTTGAACACTGGGTACAGTGCTGATCTGCCTATCCCAAAAGACAACTTTAAGATCTGAAAAGTAGACTCAGGAGAGACCTTATCTGCAATTACCACCTGAAAGGAGGTTGTAGCGAGGTGGATGTCAGTCTCTTTTCCAAAGTAACAAGTGACAGGACAAGAGGAAACAGTCTCAAGTTGTGCCAGGGGAGGTTTAAATTGGATACTAGGAAAAATTTCATCACTGAAAGGTTTGTCGAGCATTGGAACAGGCTGCCCAGGGAAGTGGTTGAGTCATCATCCCTGGAGGTACTTAAAAGATGTGCAGATGTGGCATTTAGGGACATGGGTTAGTGGTAGACTTTGCAGCGCTAGGTTGACGGTTGGACTTGATGATCTTAAAGGTCTGTTCCAACCTAAACGATGCTATGATTCTGTACTGTAACAAATGATTCTATTATTACATCACTTATACTAATTCACCAGTCAAAGCAAGTGTCACCTGTCACACTTCTCATGTAAACGCAAAGAAATAATGCAGACTCACAGGCCTTGCCAACATATAACTTCAATGACAAAAATGGCAAAAGAGCGCTTCTCTCTTACTGCAATAGTATAGAATTTGAAGCAGTAAGATAGGTCGCGTCCCCCTTTCTTTAATTTCTTACACAGTTGTGCTTCAATAAAGCTTATCAACAGTTCACAGCACAGTTGTTAAAGGAAAAAATAAACAAACACAAAAAATGTATGTGCTATAAAACAATGAAAGAAGGCATTGGGAAAAATACCTTTTCTTCATAGAGTCAAAACATAACAGGGTATCATAAAAAAAGTCATAAAGGCAAAAATATGCACGTGTCGTTGTATATACACAAATCTTTTCCATATTCCATAAAAACAAAAGTCTGCTGGACAGAGATACTGTTAAGGTTATGCAGTCAAACACTCAAATGTTATCACATAATTTATCCCATGAATAATAGTACAATTACTCACTGCTCAATCACATATTATGTTTCCCCAGAGGGCTTAGTCTTATTCAGTTCACAGAGTGAATGATGCTCTCTTAGCAGGTAGCTATTCAATATTTTGTTCTAGGCTTGGCATATCTCTTATTACTCATACACCATTCAAATTCTGAAAATGAAACCAACAATTTTCTTCTTTGCCTTTCAGTTGGCACTCGACTCCATTTATTTTTACCAGGTTTTGTGCAAGAACATGACATGATCATCTCCACTTCACAATAGTGAACTGAGCCCAAAGAGGTAACAACAACAAAACAAAATCCTTTAATTCACGGATGCCAAATTGCAGACATCTCAGGCATAGTCCTCCACATGTACTCAGCCTTACACACCACAGGAAAATATAGACTGGTGATAAACAAATTCGACTCACTTGTTGTGTCAAACAACTGTCACTTAAAAAAAATATACCCACTGTCCTTCTTCCAAAATTCACATTGTAGAGAAGAAAAGGCACTCAGACCTGGAAAAGTCAACCTTGTAATTCTTTGAAGAGAAAACTTTAAAAGTACTTCTGGGAACATCAGATATAATTCCTTGAAGAAAATATTTCCTTTTACAACAAACGGGAATAGCATGTGTTGAGGCACATACAGTTTTATATTAATCATCTACAAAAATCATATTATGTACATAAAAACTCACTTAGGGAGTGGTAAATGCTGTATTATATCTGAAAACTTCAAAACCACAATTTATAGAACTGATTCAAAGCTACTGTATGTTCTTTCACATGCATATAGTCAATGTAGGTCTAAATCATGGCTTGTAGCTATTCCTAAGAAACGATATCTGAAACAATGCCACGCTACCACAGTTAATTCTACCTTTTTTTTTACCTGGTAACACCATAAGGGACCGTGATTTCTATATTTCTGTCTAGAGCTAGGAAAATAGAGGCAACACTCCTTTGGATTTTACTCCTTTGGAGGAAAGAGTAGTATGGGCTACACTGAAATAATCCTTGACCATCAATGATTGAGGAATACATATCCAGAAGAACCACTGAAATCATTTGGAAAAGCTGCCAGCGAAAACTACAGGTATTTTAGATACCACCTCTTCTTTGGGGAAACAAATGTGTCTGATTTTTCATCTGAAACACTCTGCAGTTGAATACTTTACAATTTTAAGAATAATGTCTTTCCAAAATCAAAGATGGTTACTCAAGAAGACTGACTCAAACCATCAAACTATTCCTTAATTAAAGCTTGACAAATGCAAATCATAGAAAATTAGTTACCATAATAAAGTGTAAAGCTGCTGTGAAAAATAAAAGGTAATAGTACCTTCCAGTGTTGTCCATAAACCAGTATGTGTTTCTTGGCAATATCCAGCCGGTTCCAGGCCAATGCCAAATCTAGCTGATCTGAAGCAGACATATTTGTACCTAGGAAACAAGTAAAGGACCTAGCAGTTTTCACACGTTGATGTTACTCCTTTGCTTTGAAAAGGTAAGCCAATGGGGCTGTATGTCAGATGAAAACAGGTCATACTTTTAGACAGGTACCTTTCAAGAGTGCAGTCAGAATTGCCAAATCAATGTCCTGCTGATCTTCTGACTCCGCATCAAATATGGTTATCTGTTAGAAATGCAGAAGTATACTATTTGAGATAAGGCAGAGATGTCTGTAGTTATTTCTTCTTGGTAACAGCTGTGGTAGACTAAATCACACACATTTCAACACAAACAATGGCAAAGGCCCAGACATGATTCTCCTTTGTTACAGACAGAAAATCTATCATTTTGGTTTTTAACGTAATGGCATCCCAGACAAACTGGAAACAACCTACTGCATAATAACATAATTCTGTTTCCTTTTGATTAGCCTTCAAAGCAGAGAAACGTACAAATGCAACACACTTGATATCTACTCAGTTTTCAACTAGAAAACAGGTACTCAAATAAAGTAAAACAAAAAATAATAAAAACATATTGGGTAGTTTCCATTTTAGTGATCATTGCTACAATTGTCATTACTCCCAGAACAAATACTTGGTATTGCATCATATTGTGGCAGACTGGTGAAGTTCCCAGTGACCGGAAAAGGGGAAACAACCCCCATTTTCAAAAATGGAAAAAAGAAAGACCCAGGGAACTACAGGCTGGTCAGTGTCACCTCTGTGCCCAGCAAGATCATGCAGCAGATCCTCCTGGGAACTATGCTAAGGCACATGGAAAACAGAAAGGTGATTGGTGACAGCCAACACAGCTTCACTAAGGGCAAACTGTGCCTGACAAATTTGGTGGCCTTCTATGACAGGGTTACAGCATTGGTGGATAAGGGAAGAGTGATTGACATCATCTACCTGGACTTGTGCAAAGTACTGATACTGTCCCGCACAACATCCTTGTCTCTAAACTGGAGAGACATGGATTTGACGGGTGGACCACTTCGTGGACAAGGAACTGGATGGATGGTCACACTCAAAGAGTGGCAGTCAATGGCTCAATGTTCAGGTGCAGGCCAGTGATGAGTGGTGTCCCTCGGGGGTCCATATTGGGACAGGTGCTGTTTAACATCTTTCTCAGCAACGAGGACAGTGGCACTGAGTGCACCCTCAACAAGTTTGCTGACAACACCAAGCTGTGTGGTGTGGTTGGTACTCTAGAGGGAAGGGAGGCCATCCAGAGGGACCTGGACAGGCTTGAGAGGTGGGCACACTGCAAACCTTATGAACCTCATGAAGTTCAAGGTGAAGTACAAGGTCCTGCACATTGGTTGGGACAAATCTCAAACATAGATACAGGCTGGGCAATGAGTGGATGGAGAGCAGCCCTGCGGAAAAGGACTTGAGGGTGCTGGTAGACGAAAAACTGAACATGAGCCAGCAATGTGCACTCACAGTCCAGAAAGCCAATCACATCCTGGGCTGCAACAAGAGAAGCGTGGCCAGCAGGTCGAGGGAGGTGATTTTGCCCCTATACTCTGCTCTGGTCAGACCCTACCTGCAGTACCATGTTCAGCTCTGGGGCCCCCAGCATAAGAAAGACATGGAGCTGCTCAAGCAGGTCCAGAGAAGGGCCATGAAAATTATTAGAGGGATGGAACACCTCTCCCATGACGATAGGCTGAGGGAGTTGGGGTGTTCAGCCTGGAGAAGGCTCCGGGGAGACCTTATAACAGCCTTCCAGCACTTCAAGGGGGCCTACAGGAAAGGTGGGAGGGACTCTTGATCAGGGAGTGTAGTGATAGGACGAGGGCTAACAGTTTCCAACTGAAAAAGGGGAGATTTAAGGTAGGTATAGGAAGAAATTCTTTACTGTGAGGGTGGTGAGACACTGGCACAGGTTGCCCAGAGAAGCTGTGGCTGCCCCCTTCCTGGCAGTGTTCAAGGCCAGGTTGGATGGGGCTTTGAGCCACCTGGTCTAGTCGTAGCTGCCCCTGCCCATGGCAGGGGGGTTAGAACTAGAGGATCTTTAAGGTCCCTTCCAACCAAAACCATTCTATAATTCTACTCACAAATGAGCACCTGAGCCACTAATCAAACCAGCACATTTTGAAAATAGATTTCAATATTCAGAGACAAGTTCTAGCACAATTCTGGTAGAGTAGAAGAACAGATGGAAACATTTCTAAATTACAAATAAGACAGCACTAGAGAAGAAAAAAAAGTAGGAATTACTTGACCTTTCCTGCAAAAACAAAGATGTTTTGTCTTTTACTAAAATCAGAAAGGCTGTCATTTCATAAGCAACCATCGAGACTTGAGAAGTTAACTAAACTGACTCTGTGGAGCTACTTGATATATAAATTAGCACAGACACCTTTGTGTTATTTGATACTAGAGATAACACTATAACTTCTAAAACTGTTGTGCCCACACCAACCCACTACAGAAGAAGCAAAAAAGGGTAACAGCAAATGAAGATGTCCTAAACTCAGAGCACGAACCCCACTTACAGACTCTCTGTGCTTCATGCATTCCATCAAAATGTGAAATAGATGACCGGACTGTTTCTGTCCCAAGCTAAATGTGTTTTGAATCATTGCTAAGACTTCCTCCTTCACTTGAGGGCGCAGCTCCCTGAAAAAGAGATATAGGAGTGAGTATATATTTAGCTGCTTCTTACCAGCCCAAATGACACCTCAGCAAAAGATTAGAATTGTGCTAAGTAGAGACATATGAGTAATCTCTTTTATTTCTACTTCTCTGTGACCTCATTCCTACCTTCTTTCAACAAAACAAAGCAAAGGCATCCCATAACATAAACTATTATTTGCACAGGCATTAGTTCTGACAATGCATATATACTATCGGAAAAAGAACAAACGAAAAAGTTAACAATTTTCAAACGATTTTCTGTGAATACAGAGCTACAAGTTTAGCAAACTTTTTCTTTCTTTCAATAACCATACAGAGATAAAATTAAATTCCTTATTATTTGTTCACACTTCTCCCACCTTTTTTCCCTTCATTTATCTTTCTGTTAACCTTTCCATATATATTTTCCTTTTCTTTTGAAATGGTGGGATATTCTTTTTAAAAGATCAAAAATATGGAAGAAAAGGCAAGTGAAGAAAAAAGTTTTCAATACAACACAGTAGGGAAAAATACAACATCCCCCCAAAAGAATATTTAGAAAAGATAATAAATAAACAATTAGGATATAAAGTTTACTAAATTGTTCATTTTTTTTATTTGGCATGAACCCAGGTTACCTTTTTAAAATTTAGTTTTTTATTTAAAAAGCCCTTTTGACTTTGAAAAATTTTTACGAAAATATTATTTGGCTATACAAATATATATATACATATTTATTTCCAATTTGGATCTAAACTTGCGTCAAGGTAGGTTTAATAGAGTCTGCATCTGAGGTTGCATCGGAGGTGAAATAAAGAGTTACAGCTAAATGAGGATGAGAAATCTGGGTTATCACTGGGTAAACCAAAGCCAAAGCCAAGGAACTTTAGTCCTACTCCTATCCCAGCCTGAGGCTCCTACAGCAACTAACCCCAGTCCTAGTCTCAAAAGCCTTTTGCAACACAAATCCAAGCCCACTTACAGAATACTGACAGCAAGAGAAAGGACTGAGTCAAAACCCAATCAGGCACTCTGGGGTCACCCAGCAGTGTCCCTCGCCAAAGGTAAAGAACATTGTAGTAACTCAAAATAGCTAGATGCAGTTTCTTTTTCCCTTTCCAAAAAGCTATAGTAAATTTGGGAGAATAATTCTTTCAGCACTAGTTTGAGGCAGAGAATGAAGAAACTGCTCTTACTTCACAGAAGTAAAAGCCAGCAAAAGACCATGGCAGAGTCATTACTAGAAGCATTAGAAATTATCTCAGCGGTTTTGAGACAGGTGTTTTCAGGTCCCTCCCAATATGACAGACCAAGGAAGAGGAGCATTATGCCACTACTTACCCTGTATCACCTGTGTGTTTGTGGGTAAAAGCCAAGATATCTGCAGCTCTGCCAGTACCCTCATAGACCACCACGGGGACAGCTGGGCTGGTCCTCACGTACTCCCACACCATTAGGATCACGTTGGGGCCTCCTTCCACCACCAACACAACTATGGGTACACCTTGGCCCATTCCTGTTTCAAAACACACATAAGCAGTTACAAACGGGTCTCAGCCACACAAAAAAATCAGTACATCTGCTAAATACTCATGAAGGAGTCTCATACGTGGTTCAATGGAGAGGAAATTGTGCCTTCACCATCTCTAATTTGATTTAAACTTTTTAAGACTTTCACAGGACTTCTGCAACCAGATCAAAAAGACCATGAAAACTTCCTGATAAAATTGTAAGCAGCCCTAGCATTGGAAGGACAAAACATCCTTCAGAATATCCATCTGCCCTTTACAATAGCTCTCACATAAACCCAAACCACAGACAGCATATGAAACATGGTCAACATCCATTTGTTTACCTACACACACTGAAAAGTAACCAGGCACTTCTTTACAGACTGTCTCAAGTTTTACAGCAGCAGGGTAGATTTTTTAGTAATCAGAAACAAATTTCAAATAAGATGCACTAGAAATGGAAAAATAACAAAAAGTCTGGATTCAACACCATAACCCTTCTGTCTTTTTAACATATCTCAATATTTAAATCACTGGGTAAGAGTGAACTTTCACAAATAATTTATACAATCTAGTGCATAAAAAGAAATATTTGTCTATGTAATAAATATTTCAATCACAATTTTTATACCATAACTCAGTTACTGTACAGGCAAACAATGGAAGTTACACAATCTGACAAACAAGCACTGGATGAAGGTATTCCTTTCGCAACCAGTCTTTGTTCCTGCATCTGAGGAGGTCACAGGCTTGCAATATAGAAGACCGAAGAGGTTAAAAGTAATGAACAGGGGAAGAAGGATTTGAATTCCACTGAATGTGACAATTTTTCCAGCTAGCAAAATACTGGGAAAATAACTAGTGTTGATATAGACACCACAGAACTGCAAAGTGAGCAAATGCTCAATACTTACTAAATAATCCGAGTAATTTAGATGTCTCTACAACTGAGAAACCAAAATACGAATTAGCCCACGTGCATAATGCTTTATAAAAATGCTGTCCTTTTCATTTTCCTGATATTCAGAGTTCAAGACACATGTAATTAATAACTTTCAAGCTCAGTGAAATCTATGGCAAATGAAGACGTACAACATGTAACAGGAAATGTCAAGTACCTCCACAACTTTTAGGACAGGTTTTTCTGTCATAAAGCCGACCACAGCAGTACTCACTTGTGTGTATTTTTTGAAGTGATATGTACTTCTCAAAATTCCTCCTGAGCATCATTTCATTCCCATACTTGCCTACTGTCCCATCATCTGCCATTAGAAAATGAGAATGCATGCTGTTGAGGGTACTTAGCTTGCTGAGTGGATTACCAAGAGTCTGGTACAGGCAAACTACCTAAGAAAACCAAAATAAAAAGATCTTCAAAGAAACCAACAAAATATCATCATTTAAGTTGCCTCACTTGTATGTATTTCTTCACTATATTGTAATGTTCTGAAAGCCTCTATCACACTTTTTTCTGCTCTACTCAAACGTGGGTTTTCATCTGATTCTTAAAAGCAACAAAACCACAATTAATACCACAGAAATCACTTCTGATTAGGCTTGCAGTCCTTAGTCACAGTCACTGCTTGCCTTTCTTTGAAACAGTTGAAACACAATGGCATATTTTTCCTGGGTGTATTCCCAATAAAGACATGTAAGCTATCATTTATCAGGAACGATTTCACTTTACTTGTCCAGTTTTTTTCGACAGTTATGCCGATTGTGCCCTTACATTGGCACATAAAGTTCTAGTCTATGAATAAAAATCACACATTTAATAGCCCATTTGTGTATACCAACAACCTGATTGCTTATCCTGAATCACATGATTACAAAAATACATCATTTACAACCACAAGAGAATTCCCTAATTAATTTCAAAATTTTAAAAAGGAATGGCAATTTCCTGTAAGATAAATATTTTAAAACTATTCATTTACATACAAAAAGCAAAATACAGTGCCTGAACATGCCACAGAATTCTACTGCTGAGCAAAATCTAAGCCTCTATTACTGAGTGACAGTGACAAACCAGTGACATGAAGCAAGCAGAAAATAAGGTATGCAAGAAGGCTGCAACGTTCCTTGAACATCAAGGCTTTTATTATTAAAATGTGTCCAACTCACATCTTTTCCAATTAGATCCCTCTGGTTCTCAATGATACCCCATGGAGGAATCCCAACAGCACAGATCTTTCTCAGGTGTGGTGAGGCACGGCCTTTTAGCGCATCACCCACATGCCTGGCCACTCCTAAACAGATAATTAAATTATCATTTCTCTTCTGCATTCGGAGACCTGCTAGAGGATGCCAATGAAAGTGTTTCCCATCATTTAATTTATTCTATGGTTATGTTTTAACCAGAAACAAACCATCCCACCCAACTTGTATATTTGACATGCACTGCAGGAATTGTAAGGCTCAGACATCATACACCAATGCTTCAAACTCAACTCGTATTTCTAATTAATAATACTCATATAAGTTGCTGATGGCCCTTTCTACCTCCATAAAACATTATTATTTACATAAATGTACAGAACAGTTCTCCTGTAAGGTCACCAGATTGAACAAAAGCCAAAGAAGTAAAACTACTCCAGTTCAGTGGCTTACTGATGCCCTCAGTTTTTGAGAGTCATCTACAGGGAGTTTCAGATACTAATAGGCTAATTAATGGATTATCCTAATTCAAAATGTTTTTAATTACAAAACACAAGTTAACTTTAGATTTGAAAACTGTTTCAAAAACTCCAATCACAGTCCTCAGAATCCAAATATTTTAATGAAGCAGGTAAAATTGACTGCAAATAAGTTCTGGTTATTTAGTATCAGGGTTTCTTATTACATGCAGAATACTTTGCTATTTAATTTTTAAAAAAATATTGATAATGCCTGTCAACAGTAGAGGTACATGATGTCACTCTTTGAATTATGCATTGCTCCTTAATAAAACCTTCATTTTGTGTAATATACCACAAATCATCAAACAATTTCATTACATTTGCCCTAAATGTATAGGCTCATAGGCAGAGAAAGAACAGCAGAGGAAGACTGAAAGAAAGAAAAACAATTACGCTACCGCTGTTGATGCCTTCTGTAATTATCCATGCTCCGGTAGTCTCAGCAGCCTTCACCAATCCTTTGCTGAAAACCTGCTTGACCTTTGAGTGAAGCTTGAAATTCTGAATGCCTCCATGAACAGAGATCACTAGCTTTGGCAACTCCATCTGCCATTCTTTAACCATCAGGTGCAACAGCTGATCCAAATTGCTATCATAAGAGAGTCTTATATACTGGAAGAAATAATCATAGGTAAAATAAACACCCTTTTAATACTCCAAAAGAAGAAACTGCAATATCTTACAAAGTTCTGAGCACTAACATCTTAAAGATTTTGTGCAGGATTAGAACTTTCACTATACCGCTAATGTGATAGCACAAAAATACATCAGTGAGCAATACAGACAGCAGGACAGACTACATTTAGTCACAATGAAGTTCGACGTAAAAATATCATACACACTCTCTAACCTGACTTACTTTTAGATTCCCCTGCCCTCTTAAGACAAACAATCTGATATTCACTCAAAACCACTTTTACCTTTCTTATGCTGAAATCATAAAAAGAAGTCGGACATATAAACCCAGCAACTATTACCTTGGCATGGTAAGTGTGATCTCCATCTTGAAAATTGATTGTACCAAATGCATCCGTTGGACTTGTCTTTGTGTGTTTTTGCACAGACCATTCACCACGATCTCTCTGTAGGGCAGCCTGATAAACAGGCCAGCTACAGTCCACTCCTGGGTGATCTCCAATCAGCCGTCCACAGCAACATCTCACATTAAAAATAAAGAAATCCTTTTATATCGAACACACTTGAATGTAACTCTAGGATCTTCACCAGAATAGCCCAAATAGTTTTTCTACAAAGAAGGATATTGTAGCTTTCTGACGTGGAATATAATAAAAATTAACTCAGCTGAAAAAATCTCAGCAACAACAAAATGACACTGAATTGAATCACAAATATGTTTTGTTAGATACAGAGTTTGTTTTCTATCTGAGGAACACCAATAACAGTTGAGGGGCTGGACTAGGTAATCTTCAAAGGTCCCTTCCAACCCCAACCATGGTGTGATTCTGTGTGATTCTGTTACAGCTTATGAGTCCCATATAGCAATTCTGACCTGAGCAATGCAGCTCACATCTACCGGTCTTGTACGTGACATTTCAGAGGAATAGCCTAGGACATCAAGGCTTGCTATGGTTATTACTACAGGTTATTCTAGGTACTGATGAAAGATATAGGAGTTACTGTCATTAAACAGGAGGAAAAAAGCAACTCTCAGTCTAAACAGACCTTCAGAATGACCTGTACACTAACCCTTGGATGCCAGCAAAATGAATATACAAAATAAACTGATTGAAGTGCCATGTTAAAGGAAATTTAGCAGAAGTTCAGAAGGCATTAAAGGTTTGCAACTGGATGAATAATCCAGATTCCAAATTCAATCAGTATTACTTTCATACAGGCTTTGACAGGCTCTAGCCTCTTCCACAGGATTAACTTCAATGTAATTTATAGTGACATCTGACAGTCCAGTTTTCCTTTAGACATTTCAGAAGTTAATACACCCTGAGAAATGGAGATAAATTGTTTGGTTTTACTCTTTTAAGATACTAAGCAGCCTTCAACAACCCAAACTCAATGATTGCCTTGGAACTCAGATATATTACTTGTTGATTGAGGGGCAGATTAGATCTGAAAAACCCTAAAGAGATATGTTCAGAAAGGGAGACAGTCTTCTGTAGAGATGAGTGAGAACTAACTGGTGAAGGATAAATAGATCAAAAATAACAAACAAAACCAAACCCCAAAACAATCCTATGCAAATTAAGAAAAGGAACTGCTTTAAAAAGGCAGGTTTTGATAGACGGAAACCATGAAATTATGTTTGCACTCCAGTTTTTCAACACAGGCAAATTACATTTGATTGATTCAATGCTCTGCAAAAGCAGACTGAAGAAGGAAGCCTCCCACAATCTTGGGGAATTAATAACTCAATTAAGCAATCTTATTCTGTGGAGAATTAAAAGAGTTGTAGAAGCCTAGCTCTGCAAGAAATACTTGAGCTCTACTCTCACATGTATGATGATGGTTACCTAGAAGTCAGAAGGCAACAGGGACTAAATTTTTGTCAAGCTAATTCAACACTAATTAGTTAACCTAGACCACCTATACCCTTCCCCTAGCTAAGACAAATAATAGCATATCACAGAAATCCAGGGACTTGCCAGAAAGAAGTCAGGCATATGCTCACAATTGAATCCTGGAAAGATGAAGAGGAAATTACCTAGCTGGGGGCGAGGGGAGGCCTCACAGAGGGAATTTTATTGCTAAGTTACTCTAACCGGAACTATTGCCTGGTCTGGCTCAGTGCATGACTCTACAACCTGTGCAGTCTGTGGTAGCAGCAGAAAAAAAAAAAAAAACAGGGATTAGCAGAGGGGACACAGGAGCTGCTGAAACAAACTTTTGATCTAGGGACCTCATTTTGATGACCCCAATAGCAAAACCTGTTGTAATTTTGCCTCCACATAGGCAAACCAAGACAAGTGGCTCAAGGCTCAAGAACTAAACAAAAAGTATCCAAGCTGGAACTTGGAGAATAAGCCAGCCACGCTAAGTCACTTACAAATATACACTTAAATTACTATTTCAGAAGGCTGTGAGAGATCAACACAGATGGAACATTGTGTCTTCAGATAACTTGTGGACTCAAAATCCACACTCAGAATCACTATAGAAGCATATCTAAACTAAAAGTGTTACAGAGCAATGTAGCTGCAAAGCAGATAGCACAAGGGATGCAGGTTCGGATAAAATTTGCCCACAAGGAGCACAAGGCCAAAGACTATACTTTTTAATGACTCTCCCTGCATACCTCAAAGGCAGGACCAGAAGAAAGAGATAGTTTTGATTTTGTTATTGGTCTTCAGAGGACAAATTTCTCTACAGCTGAGCTATTAGCCTTTTTGCTCCATTATTTTCTGCTTGCATTTTGAGGGGACTCCAGGGTAAGAGACAGCAAATGTCAGGAAGAAATTGATCTTTAGATGAAAGATGAGAAAAAACGTAGATACCCTACTGTCCTTTGCTCCTCAAAATACCTTGTGGTCACTGTACTGCTCCTAGAGTGGTCTCACAATAACAAGACCTTTCATTCAGCAGTCATTCTGAAAGACAGAGAACCAATAGCAGTCCCAACTAAACACTACATTACCTTACACTGCTCACTTAGATACCACATTACACAGTCTGAATCTGACTCAGCAAATATCAGCACTCGGAAGGACAGCACTGAAAAGCAGTCAGGCTCATCATCAATAGATTACATTTTCTAAGTTCTGAATGAATTTCCTCACCAAAATATGAGCACAGAATAACTATGCATCTCATACGTTACTGTTCCATATAGGAACAGTATCCACAGCCCCTCCTAGAGGAGCAGGAACCAGAGCAACTTGCCTTTTCAACGCAGACATCCTGTGGAAAGGAACTAACCATCTGACAAGGCAAATCAGTGCAGTAAACTTGAAACTGAGAGGCCAAATGAACACTGAACTATTTTAGTAATTAACATCATTTGCACTACATACTCAACATTTACCTGTAAATGCACTGAGAGGTGAGCTGCACTTGGAACAGCTCAGTTAGCTGAGCAGGCAGTGGAGGAATTGCACATAAACCTAACACACAGGTGTGCAGGGTACATGCAGCTGCTTTTACCTCAGAGATTACTATATCAAGAGGCATGAACTCAAAAGGACTGGTATGTCCCAAACAGTTTATACTCTGCTCCAAGCTGGCACCCTCGCCCTCCCTAGCCATCCAGCAGGAATGGACAAGGTGCTAAGGACTTCTGAGCTACCTGGGAGGTCAAAAGCCAAGACTAAGAGGCTCTCAGGAAGGTTGAGGAAACCAAAGCAGAACATTACATACAGCTGTTTGGTTTTTCTTCTGCACAGTTTTGTGCTGTGTGCATAGTGACAGGGCTCAAGGAAGAGAGGAGCTACCAGCTACCAGTCGGGATTGCTCAGGAGCACCTGATCCACACATGTCCCTGGGACCCGTCAGGCCGCACCCCAAGGGGCTGAGGGAGGTGGCTGATGTCCTCGCGCAGCTGCTCTCCATCAGCATTCATAGGTCATGGAGATCAGGGAGGTCCCCTACAACTAGAGAAAGGCAAACATCACACCTACCTTCAAAAAAGGGCAAAAGAAAACCTGAGGAGCAACAGGCCAGCCAGTCTCCTGTCAGTCCCTGGTAAAATGATGGAGCAAGACCTCCTGGAGTCTAGGCACAGCAGGAAAAGACAGCGACAGGAGTAGTCAGCAAGGATTTAGTAAGGATTAATCATGGCTGACCTACCTGACTGCCTTCTGCGACAGGAGAGCAGCAAATGCCACCTACCTCTGCTGTTGCCAGGTTTTCAACACTGTCTCCCTCAGCATTCTTGTATCTGGGCTATGACATTACGGTCTCAGAGGGAGGACACATCGGCAGGTGTGGACCTGGTTGGTTGGTGGGCTCACAGGGTGGTAGTTGTTGGGTCAGATGCTGCCAGGAGGCTGGCATCAAGCAGGGTTCCACAGGGTCTCTGTAAGGCCTGTCCTGCTCAGCATCTCCACCAGCAACCCACAGCAGGTGATGGAGGGCACATGCAGCCCTGGGGAGGGGGCAGCTCTGGGGCATGGTCCTGGGTGCTGGTGGGCAGCAAGCTGAGCCAGGACCACCTGTGTGCCCATGCAGCCATGAGGGCCAGCAGTGCCTGTGGTGGTGTGAGCAGGACATGGCCCCAAGAGCCAGGGGAGGGCAGGGACTGTCCCCTCTGCTTGATGCTTGTCAGACTCTCTCTGATACTGCCTCCATTTTGGGTTCCCAACACAGAAGACACACCATCAAACTGGACAGACTTCAGCGGAGAGTGACCATCCTGGTGACAGATGGCGGGGCTGGAGCCCCTGCCCTCCAAGAAGAGGCTGTGGGACCGGAGATGGTTCAGCTGGGAGGAGGGATGGTTTTGGATGCACCCAACAGCATTCCTAGCACTGACGGAACGGGATGGAGGAGGCACAGCCGGGCTTTTCACAGTGGCGTGCGGTTGGAGGTCAAGAGGCAGCAGCACATAGCCAAAACATTGGAGACTCAGGCTGGAGATAAGCAGAAGCCTTTTCCCCAGGAGGACAGCCCAGCAGTGGAGCCAGGGACTGGGGAGGGCAGGATCTCTCCAGCCTTTGGGGGCTTCATGCCCCAAATGGATGAAGCCCTGAGCAGCCTGGTCTGACATCCTGGCTGAGCCTGCTCTGGACAGGGACTGGGACTGGAGACCTCCCCAGGTCCCTGCCAGCTGAGTTATCCTGTGATCCTATGAATAAATCATATGCATTGATTAAAAGTGTCTTTGCAATGACTTTACCCTCTTTGCCTCAAAGGTTCACTAAGCTGCTAGTGAAGGAGGGAGGAAATCTAGTAACACAAAAGCAGACCCTGGAAAAGTCACACTTTGAAAAACATGCGGAAACCTAGAGGGTCAACACTGAGGTAAAAGTAACTGCAGTAGTCAGATTACAAAATCCTGTGCCCTAGTAGGCAGCACTTTAGAGACTGTGTCCAAAAAATATGCCTAAAAGGTCAGATATAGAGGCAATTTGTGAGAACTCAGATGTGTAAGGACACAGTTCAGCACCTCATTCCCAAATACTCATGCAGTGAGATAGGTCTAGGTGTTGTCTGGGATGTTTGTGAGCACTGCACTGAAGAGTAGATAAGAAGCCATTTCAACACACCAGGGAAGTATGGACAAAGGTGCCAGCAAGTTACTCAAATTTGATTAGCAACTACTAAATGGAGTTATTCTACTTAGCAAATAGTGGCATAACCCACTCATAAACTGTTTGCACACCTTGGAAATTCTCTGCAAGCAAGAAATCATTAACAGATTTCATTTGCCCACAATATTAGGTCAAATTATAGTAGGCATCAAGTATATTCACATGCCTTTTGGACTGTTGTGGAAAATTACAGATCTCAGGAGGCCCAAAACCTGTTTCGTTGCTGATTTGATAAATACAATATAACCAGTTATAACACTCCTGTGAAAATTATTTCCCCTTGTTAGGAACAGAAAAATTCTCCTAGAACAAAGCTCTGTGTACACCCTAAGATACTCAAGACAAGAACAGCTAACGTTTGGGAAAATGTACTTGCAAGATAATGGCTGAAACAAACATCAGACACCCACACACATTCTGTATATACAGACAGAATGACAAATAGGATTCACATGAATTTAAAAAGTATGAAAATGCTGAACAAAAAGTGAAAGAAACAACTACAAGATAAAAAAACCCACAGAGGTATGGGATGTCTTTACAGAGAAAGGTGAAAGAAAAAAACAAACCCACCCTGGGGGGTGCACATTTCCAGTTTCTCTTCCTCCCTCTCCCACTGTAGTATTCAAATTCATGCAGCTAAACCGTGTTTGATTAGAAGGCTGCCTTGGTGGAAAGCTAATCTTGTTTTGGTTTTCCACCTCCCCAGGTTAATTTTCATACCAACTTGCTTCCCAGACCAAATAACAACATGGTCACTCTGCCGGGGGAAGGGGAAGGACTGCAGAACTACTCCAGTCTTGATTTACATGGGAGTAAACCACTCTATTTTGAAGCACAAGTTAACTTCAGCTTAGATACCTGTCTGAGTATCTGCAGGTTAGCATGAAACATTAAAATCCTCCCTGCACTTCTACTCCTGGAACACCTGCAAAAATCTTTGAATCTCTTTCTTCTGCTCTAAAGCAAAATATCTATGTGACCATTCCCTCAGAGGGAGTTGACCCATCCTGAACAGATGCTGTACAGATCATTAGTCTCACTTACAAGGCTGACACCATATGGGCCCTTTACAGTGATCTGATTTCAAGGAGTAATTTATCGGCTTTGTGGAAAATGTGACTTGTTTCACACAAATCTTAGAAGCAAAATAAAATGCAGAACACAAAAAGCAAATAAACATGCTCATGCAGGCGACAAAACTAGTTAGCACCATCTTTCTAGTCATCAGTTACTGGAAACTCACTGTCTTCTGTTGCTTCAGCCTTCAGAGGCCTTTAACACAACACAAATGTCAAGGGAAGTTAAAATTTTTGTTCCAACAACTGATAATTTTTTATCATAAACGTACAGTATCGAAACCTGTTTGGGAACAACAGCTGAATGGTAAATGTTGGATTAAAACCAACTAATTAATATAAGCCATAAAATACTAGCTGTCTGAAAAACCTACACACGAGTTAAAAGCACTGAAGTGATGTAATTTTTGTTGCTTGCCTTCCCAAAAGCAGGGACCCAATGCTCACTACAGAGGAGGTGAAAAAAAAGCGTCAGAAAACCTATCATCAGGGATGTTTCTATTACCCTCTTTCATGGAATCATAGATCATTTAGGTTGAAAAAGACCTTTAAGATCATAGATTCCAACCATAAACTTAACACTGCCAAGTCCACCACTAAACTATGTCCCTACGTGCCACATCTACACGTGTTTTAAGTACCTCCAGGGATGGTGACTCAACCACTTCCTGGGGCAGCCTGTTCCAATGTTTGACAATCCTTCTGGTGAAGAAATTTTTCCTAATATCCAATCTAAACCTCCCCTGGCACTTAAGGCTATTTTCTGTTGTCCTACCACTTGCTGCTTGGGAGAAGAGAAGGCCCCCAATTTTGCTCAACCTCCTTTCATGTAGTTGTAGAGAGCGATAAGGTCTCCCCTCAGCCTCCTCCTCTCCAGACTAAACAACCCCACTTCCCTCAGCCGCTCCTCGTAACGTCTGTTCTCCAGACCCTTCACCAGCCTCGTTGCCCTTCTCTGGACATGCTCCAGCACCTCAGTGGCTTTCTTGCAGTGAGGGGCCCAAACCTGAACACAATATTCAAGGTAAGGCTTCATTGGTGCCAAGTACAGTGGGACAATCACTTCCCTGGTCCTGATGGCCATGCTATAGCTGGCCAGGGTGCTATGGGCCTTCTTGGCCACCTGGGCACACCGCTGGCTCATGTTCACCCGGCTGCTCACCAGCATCCCCAGGGCCTTTTCCGACGGGTAGCTTTCCAGCCACTCACCCCCAAGCCTGTAGCGCTGCGTGGGGTTGTTGTGACCCAAGTGCAGGACCCGGCACTTGGCCTTGTTGAACCTCATAGCATTAACCTCAGCCCATCGATCCAGCCTGTCCAGATCCCTCTGCAGAGCCTTCCTGCCCTCGGGCAGATCAACACTCCCACCCAATTTAGTGTCATCTGCAAACTTACTGTGGGAGCACTCGATCCCCTCATCCAGGTTATTGATAAAGATGTTAAACAAGACTGGCCCCAGTACTGAGTCCTGGTGGACACCACTTGAACCTGACCAGCTGCCAACTGGATTTAACTCCTTTCACCACAAGCCTTTAGGCCTGACCATGCAGACAGTTTTTTACCCAGCAAAGACGACGCCTGCCCAAGCCATAAGCAGCCAGTTTCTCCAGGAGAATGCTGCGGGAAATGGTGTCAAAGTCTTTACTAAATCTAGGAAGACAATACCCACAGCCTTTCCCTCATCCATCAGGCAGGTCATTTTGTCATAGAAGGAGATCAGATTAGTCAAGCAGGACCTGCCTTTCATAAACTCATGCTGACTGGGCCTGATCACCTGGTTGAACTGTACATGCTGTGTGATGGCACTCAAGATGATCTGCTCCATAACCTTCCCCAACACCAAGGTCAGGCTGACAGGCCTGTAGTTCTCCAGATCCTCCTTCTGGCCCGTCTTGTAGGTGGGCACCACATTTGCTAATCTCCAGTCAACAGGAACCTCCCTGGTTAGCCAGGACTGCTGGTAAATGCTGTAAGGTGGCTTGGTGAGCACTTCCACTGGTTCCTTCAGTACCCTTGGGTGGATTCCATCCAGCCCCATAGACTTGTGTGTGTCTAAGTGGTGTAGCAGGTTGCTAACCATTCCCCCTTGGATTATGGGGGCTTCATTCTGTTCCCCATCCCTGTCTTCCAGGTCCGCAGGCTGGGTGCCCTGAGAAGAACTGGTCTTACTATTAAAAATGGAGGCAAAGAAGGCATTAAGTACCTCAGCCTTTTCCTCATCCTTTGTTACTATGTTTACGCCAACATCCAACAAAGGCTGGAGATTCTCCTTAGCCCTCCTTTTGTTGCCAGCCAACGTAGTCATAGAAACTTTTCTTTTTCTTTTACTGCAGTAGCCGGATTAAGTTCTAGTTGGGCTTCAGCTCTTCTAAATTTCTCCCTGCATAACTTCACGACATCCTTGTAGTCCTCCTAAGTGGCCTGCCCCCTTCTTCCAAAGGTCATAAACTCTCTTTTATTTTCCTGAGTTGCAGCTGAAGCTCTCTGTTCAGACACATTGGTCTTCTTCCCTGCCGGCTCATCTTTTGGCATATAGGGACAGCCTATTCCTGAACCTTTAAGATTTCCGTCTTTCCTTCCAACCTTTCTGGACTCCTTAGCCCTTCAGCACTGCCTCTCAAGGGACTCTGTTAACCAGGCCCCTAAACAGGCCAAAGTCTGTCCTCTGGAAGTTCAAGGTGGCAGTTCTGCTGATCCCTCTCCTTACTTCTCCAAGAATCGAAAACTATCATTTCGTGATCACTATGTCTAAGATGGCCTCCAACCATCACACCACACGCAAGTTCTCCTTCTCTGTTCGTAACCAGGAGGTCCAGTGGGGCACCTTCGCTAGTTGGCTTATTTGCCAGTCATGTCAGGAAATTATCTTCCACAAGCTCCAGGGACATCCTAGACTGTTTCCTCTTTGCTGCATTGTATTTCCAGCAGACATCTGGAAAGCTGAAGTTGCCTATGAGAACAACGGCTAGCGATCATGAGACTTCTCCCAGCTGCTTATAGAATATTTCATCTGTCTCTTCATGCTGATTGGGTGGTCTATAACAGACTCCCACCATGATCTCTGCTTACTGGCTTTCCCCCTAATTCTTATCCATAAACACTTGACCCTTTCATTACCAACATCAAGCTCTAGACAGCCAAAACACTCTCTAACATACAGGGCTACCCCACTGCCTCTCTTTCCTTGCCTACCCCTTCTGAAGAGTTTATAGCCATCCATTGCAGCACTCCCGTTGTGTGAGTCACCCCACCACGTTTCTGTGATTGCAACTATATCATAGTTTTCCAGCTGCACAATGGCTTCCAACTCCTCCTGTTTGTTGCCCATGTTGTGTGCATTGGGGTAGATGCACCAGTTGGGCTATTGAACCTGCCACCTTTTTGTGGGGTGAAGCCCTAATTCCTACATGGCCATTCTCAGGCACTTCTGTGGTTTCTAACAGATCAATAACCCTTGTGTCTTTGCTGCCTCATGGATCTCCATCCCCTGCTTCCGCTGAGATGGCAGACCGAAGAACCTCACTAGCACACGTCCCTCAAACATTGTCATGCCACCCCCAGGCTTTTCTCTAGTGAGCCTGATTTTAACCCTCTCTCCCTTCAAATCTAGTTTAAAGCTCTTTCAATGAGCCCTGCTAACTCCTGTGCAAGGATCCTCTTCCCACTTTGAGAGAGGTGTACCCCATCTGCTGCCAGCAGGCCTGGTGGCATGTAAACTGACCCATGATCAAAAACCTAAAATTCTTCCAGTGACACCAGGCTCGGAACCAGTTATTGATCTGCTGGCTCTTCCTGTTTCCTCCCTCATCATTCCCTGCAACTAGAAGGGTAGAGAAGAACACTACTTGCGCTCCTCATCCCTTAACCAGTCACCCCAAGGCCTTGCATTCTCTCTTGATTGCCCTCAGACTTCTTATTGCAACTTCATTGCTGCCTACCTGAAAAATCAATAATGGAGAGTAATCTGAGGACCATACCAGGGTAGGAAGCTTTCTCTTCACATCTTTAACCCAGGCCCCAGGGAGGCAGCAGACTTCCCTAAAAAGTGGGTCTCGTCTGCATATTGGGCTTTCTGTTCCCTTCAGAAGGGAGTCTCTTATGACAATGACCCATCTTTTTTTATTCATGGAAGCAGATTTGGCGCAGAGCATAGGCCAATGTAACCTCGGTGACGCCTCCAACCTAGATGAACTGTCATCCTCATCACTGTTTGGTTCCACCTGCAGAGCCTCATACCTATTACACAAGGGCACCTGGGAAGGTGGGGTAGACACAGAGGAGACGCACCTGCTGTGCCAGGCAGGAACTTGTCGCCATTGCCCCCTATCCCTTGAGTCACTGTGTTCAGCCAGCCAGGGAGGAGACAGGGAATCCTCCATATCATGCATCCTGTCTGCCTGTTGGGCCTGTCCCAGGGAAGGTAGGGTGCGACTCCAGTAGTCTGTCTCTCGCACTCCCTGATACTCCTCGACCTATTCACCTCCTCCAGGAGCTCAGTCACTACACAGACTAAGGACTTCTCTCCTGGGACACACTTCCCACTGGTGTGCTCACTGCTGCCTTAGGGCACACCCTGCAGCTGGACACCTAGCTGGCAGTGTGTTTGCACTAGAGCTCTGGCTGGGTGGCTGTGCCAATTTCGGTTACACCGCGTTTAAAATCTCCCGCCATGGCTCCTGGCCCCACCCAGGTCCCATCTCCCACTGTCACATGAGCTGTGGGCTCCTGGCAGGTCTCTCAGCTCCACCTGAGGTTGCCCCAGCTGAGGAAGCCCCTGTGCACCATGCTGGAACACTCCGCTGTGGATCATGCTGGCACCGGAGCTACTCGTCTCAGCAACTGAGTGCTAGTTGTGGTTACACTGCATTCCTCTCCCTTCATTTTGTTTTTCCTCTTTCCATAATTCTTACTGTTCTCCATTGCTTTTTTCCCACTCTCCTTCATATCACCCAGTATATAGCTGGAATTGTCTCCCATTTCAAGGCACATTTCTGCCTTTCATTCCTCAGGAGAAGATATTAAGGCAAACTCATCCAGATAAGGTACTTGGATAAAATTTTCTAATCCAAATAAATTAAATTTATTTTACCCAGACTTGTGCTAAACATTCTCCAGCACACCCCCAGAAATGCTGCTCTGACAACTTAAGAGGAAGGCTATTTTTGTTGTCATTCCTTCCTTGGCTAGGAATGCCTATCACTAACTTCAGATCATTGTAAAACTCATAGATGTATATTTAAGTACTCTTACCTGATTAAATTCTGGCACACCTGGCATCCTGCAGGACACCTGTGATAAAAGATGGATAATTAATACACGCTTCTATAAAAGAAAACATCTGTAATGGTATTCATAAAGTACTAATTCACCTATGAAAAAATTCTCATTAATGGCATTAAAGGCTGTGTTCTGCACTGACCCCTAGAAGACGTACTGGTGTCCTAGGTTACAGTGTAAAAGGTGCCAAAAGAAAAAAAGTATTCTATTACCATCTTCAGGAGCTGTTGAGACCAGGTGGGGCGGTGCTCCCTGCCTCCCCCCTCTGGACTATCTCCTGTCAATGGGCACAACAATGCCTTATCGCCTGACCCATCGATAACTCGCTCCTGGGCTATCTCCTGTTAATGGCCCATCAAGGAACTGCCTCACGACTCCCCATCTCATTGTGAGATGCTCCGCCCGGGGGGAAGGAGCCAAGCAGTCCATGCTAAATAAAAACTGAGATTTCGAACACCCTAGCAGCCTTCTTCCACTGGATTCCTGGAGGAGTTTTTCCCCGCCACTGGAGTTCCAGAGGACAAGAGCTACCTACCCACCACTGGACCTTCTGAGGAAGACCAGACCCTTTTACAAGATCCCTGCTTTAACAGCACTACATCCATCGCTTCAGGAGGACTGCAGCCAGCATCTTATCGGACTGCTACTGCCACCCTAACAGGGTGTCAGGTTGTATTTCTGACTCCGTCAGTGTAAACCAGTGGGTTGGTTTTTTTTTTCCTCTGCCTTGAGTTATATTTATATATATACATTAGTAAAGAATTGTTATTCCTATTCCCCATATCTTTGCCTGAAGGCCCGTTAATTTCGAAATTATAATAATTTGGAGGGAAGGGGGTTGCATTTTCCATTTCAAGGGAGGCTCCTGCCTTCCTCCGCAGACACCTGTCTTTCAAACCAAGACAACTGGGTAACTTCAGTGATTTGTTTGGTGTTTTACATCTCAGACTGTATGTCAAACCTACATTTCATAGATGAGCTATCTATCTTATCTGCTCTACACTATCCATGTGTTCAAAACAATATGATCAGAATTACAAGTTTACATCCTCAGAATGTGATCTCACCCAGTTTATTTAGGCAACACCATCCACTAGATACAAAATACGGAATGCCAAAGTATGTTTTCTTTCTCAGGCTCTAAAACAGGGGTTGAGGATTTGATTTTTTTCTTACTCTTTTCACACTCTACGCCAGCCTTAGCAGAAACCTCTGTCTCAAATGACTGTGATCAACAGCAGGCATTATTCTGAGGAAGGCAGAAATGGTGGTACCTGTGCAGCAATAACTCCGTGTAACTCCATCTCTCAATTGGATGCCATACTACCATTTTGGTTACTGGACTGAGAGCAATACATCTAAGAAGCCTAGGAAGGTCAATTTTTGCCAATTTCTCATTCAAATGAACAGCCTCATTTAAAACATACTGGTGACAGTATCTACGAAAACCCATAAACACCAGCAATCACTATCTGGGGCACTGCAAAACTGCAAAGAAGTTCGTGCATGCTACACACAATGCTCATAAAGATTATTCTGATTCTTTCTAAATGTAACAGAAAGTGAAATTCAGTGTTTTACCTGTGAGGATCTTTTGAACTGGGAATGATGTGTGCACATTCTCTTTTACTGAAGACCTCTTCTATCCAAGATTTGGGGGACTGAAAAGACATTTAAAATGTAATTGTATTCCTGAACTTAAGAACACAATGCCAAAAATTACACTATAATGTATATATGGCTGTATACACATAACACAACAGAATGATTCCCATCATGATGTTAGATGAAACCAAACCCCGTAAGTTGAAGCTACAGCTCTGAACAGTCCCAGCTCTTCATCCCCAAGCTTTACACAGCTCCACAGAAAGATCAATATTAAAATTTATTCCCACCCCTCACCAATAAACAAGAAGATTATTTAGAGGATCTGTCAAACACACGTACAATAGCAGAAGAGGTAACAATGAATCAGAACAGCTTAAATGACTGCACTTTCCTTCTGCCAGAAGACCAGCAAATGGCAATCGTACTAAAGCTATGAGTGTCAAAACAGGCAAGATCTTCTTTTACCTGAAAGAGGTGGCTGATTCCTTCTTTTATTATTCTTAACAGAGTTAAGAATAGATTCATCCTGGGTATATGTTTCCTGACCTAGGACCACAGTGAAATGCAAAAGCAGGGACCAAAGACTAGATCTAGAACTTAGAGTGTATGCCAGCTGGGTTTTTTCTACTGGCCTCCTAGGACACTATGAAAACTGTCTCAGTGAAGCATGTTGCACCTGAGTAAACTGAACTGTCACTGTGATATACAGATTTTTTTTCAAAGAATTTCACTGGGAGTGTTTGAACATCTTTCTTTTCAGGTCTATCAGGATCAAATTCCCTGAAAGGAATGATAGTTTTTGGATGCTGGACTTTGAAAAGTCTGGGACTGAATTTAGTAAACATTGGAAGCAAAGGGGTTTTTTTTGTCTTGTAAGGAAACTATGCCCACAATGAAACATGAAATGGACAGATGTTTTATCATAAAGAGTAAATATAATTATACCAACCATTATTGTCTCATTGTTTCTCACATGCATCTCTATCTATTTGTTGTGTAGTTTATACATAGACAGCAAGCTCTCTAGGAGAAGTAACAGTAGGGTCCTGGTTTATGATTAGGCATACAAGGCAAACAGTAATCAAGTAATAAATATTGAGTCCTTAGTCACTCCTCGTGTTTAAAAATTATTGTTCCTCTGCAAAAGGTCTACCTTGTAAAGATACTCATGGTAAGTACTTGTTTTCATATTTGTTTGTAAAATGCGTCTTTTGTACAATGGCGTGGAAAAGAATTCAGTTCATGAGAATGACAGTAATTCAACTTAAGAATACTGCTAGGGGCATTTTATGGAGGGAGTTCAGCAATAATTCTTATAAAAGTGAATACCTCTCTTTTATTTCCTGAATGGAATTATGATCTTTAATAAAGCAGGCCCATTTGAGGTTTTTTACTTCAGCTTCACATCCCTAAACACCCCCACATAATCTCCCAGCTAGTCACGCAGTTATGGAGGACCAGGAGCTACCTGAGCGAACTATCAGCTTGTCTGCAGGTAGGGATCCAGCTTCCACGAAGACTAGTGAGAGTCTTACCTTTGGTTTTAACGTACTCTGAAACAGGCCCCCATGGCCAAATGTGAGAGAGATTATTAAAAAGCAGTTTGCTGGTATCAATGTGCATGTGTATTCTTCTGGGAGCAACTAATTGAATTGTGTCTGGGTGAGCTTTGAATGAAGGAGTAACAGTGTGGAAAATCCTCAGGGCTGGACAAACAGGCAGGCAAGAAAATTAACTATCTTAGAAAGAGACCTACTAAAGAAAATGTGCAAAAACTGAATCCAGAGGAAAACCTTGGAAACAGTAAAGCAAGTTTCATTACCTGAGGGCAAGTACACACTACTCTCAAAAACCTTCCAGTAGTTTTCTCCTTAGTAATCAGCTGTTTCACGCTTCCTAAACCATTTTATTCTAGTGCAAAACCAGTGAAATGTTTATTCAAGTAAAAGAGTGAAATGTTTCTCATATTACAATACCCTGGGACCCTGATTTTTCTGAAACCCATTACTATTTCTGGTAATTGGTTTTCAATCAGAACTAGGGAACAAAAAATCTTTTTATGTTATGGGATGCCTTGGATAAGAATGAATTTCATTAAACTGTTCATTAACAGGAGAGGGTGTGACAGAATGGCCAAGAGGCTGACAAGCCTTACAGTATTTGCTGAGGCAACATGCTCAGCCTTGTGAGAGAAGAACAACATCCAGCTGCTGTCACTTTAATTTAGTAAGAGCACTAATAGTTCAAAGAAATTTTGAGCAAGCTGTTGGCATTGCATACTCTCAGGTAGCTTCCCTTGAGCTACTTTACCTCCAGCATGACATATTCTGGAAATCAAGCGTTATCTGTGTATCTTTCCAAATGTGAAGGCCAGCATTGGAGATATACAGGGAAGCACTGCATCAACCTAGGCACCAACAGCAGAACATGCTGTCAGCTGAGCAAGGCACTGGCACTCAGGTAATCCATATGTGAACGTACTTGAAAAGGGGTGTCAAAGAAGTTTTTATCTCCAATGCTCAGTGTTCCTCATCATAAAGTTACACAATACAAGACAAAACACAAATCAATAATTTTAAAGGGAGGAGAGGTCATCTGGTACAACAGCTGTTTGCTGTCGTTATTTCAAACCAAAATATAACTTAACAGTCCTCAGTGATGACAAGGCACTGTGTGAGTTGAAGTTACAACATCCAATATCGGAGAGAAAAGGCTTCTCTACTATCAGCTTTTTGAATATCTAAGCTGTCTACTAAAAAACTTACGCTGTTTTAAAAAATTCTCTTTGTATATATTTTGGAGGGCAGTTGGGGGTTAAGACAAAAATATCAATGCTTAAAATTATGGACATTTTGTGCATCCTTTTTCAAACTGGTCCAAAAGCATCTGTGTTTTTCCCCCGCTGAGGCAGTAAGGGCAGCAATCAACACACACCATAGCTCATCAATCCAGTCTAATCACAATGGATCAGGCTCAAGGTCCAACAATGCCAACGGGGAAAAAAACCCTATAGCTTTGGATCATATGCCATGAATCTAACCTTGCTACTATAGAGGCCATTCACAAAACTCCCATTTATTTCAGATGAACAAGATCTCTGTGAAATTTATTTAACCTTTGAATCTTGAAGCACCAAGGATGCACCTCGCCCAGTGGCATAAAGACTCTGCTAGCACAACACTCCTATCAGTTAACTCTACTTCAGAATTCTCAGTAAATAGGACTGAAAACAGTGCAATTGACACTGGGAGTTTTCACCCTGCTGTGCAAAGAAACATAGTCTTCCCATACAGGTATTTCAACATTAATCTTTGCTTATTTACATAAAGAGTATGCTGCACTCTTTCACCTCCTCGCTTCCTGTAATCTTTACATTTAAAAAAGCAGCACTTAGATAGCACATCAACTATATATGATCCTGATGAAGCATGGAACTTTAATATTTATTTTCACCTCAAATGATAATGATGTGAATAGAGCAGAAAGTATCATTTGCAAAATCCACCATTTTTTTCTTTAATGAAATTCCGGAACAGATGGTACTGCTTAAAAATGTATGTATTGAAATTCCAATCAACCATAGGAAAAAATAAAACATAAAACTGTATTACTGTATTTCATCTTGTGAAGCACAAATTTCAAACCTGAAACACTGTGAGATGCAACAGATTTGCCATTATTCTTAATTTTATACAAGGTGAAATCTTCACTTAGTATGTAAAATTTACACCACAAAGATAACACTCAATTTTTAATCTAAGGCTTTACTTAGGTTTCTAAGCTAATTGTATAACCAGGAAAAGGGTTCTAAACCATGCTTTTCACAGTCATCCATGACTTCAGGGCTTGGCAAGTAACAATGAAAAGAGGAGATTTCTGAACTGTTGTTTGATAGCTCTTGGTTCCTAGTTTTGTAAAAGACCTCTGTAACATGTACATCTCCTTTCATAAAACTGTGGCTAACATTTCAAAAATCTCATAATTTAATTAAACTTCAACAGTAAATTAAAATTTCTCCCGTCACTGCAGTGAGGTACATACACCTCAGTCAGCACCCATATACTTTCTACCACCAAACCCTAAAGGAGACAAAAATACACCTACATGTTCCTTTTGACTGGCAAATTTCTGTTCTGATATACAGAAGACCTGAAGCCAAGCTTATATTGCAATTTTCCTTCCAATTTTCCTTCCAGAAAGTCCCAAGGTCTTTGTTTGGGAGTTTTGCCTTCTCATTTCTCGCCAGTCTGAGGATTAAGATTGCTGCTTACACTACCCTGCCACAGAAGAGGCTTTGGAGATTTCTAGACTGATTTAGTCAATGGACTGGCAAGAGTTTGGCTCTGAAATTTAAGGCACATGAGTAGTTTTTAGAAAATTGCTTTTAATCACTTCTCCAATATCTTTAATGTCTGAGATCCTTGCATAATATGGTATTAAGGGGACACTGTCAGGTCAAATTTGGTTAAACATAAGTAATGTTCAAAACCAATAATGTTTCCAGAAATCAAGAAATAGATCAGAGCATAAAATTTAGAGAAACACCTGCACCATGCATTTCTTTCAAATCCTTGCTGACAGGCAGTGAGAGCAGAAAAAAAACTAAAACCCCAGCCTAGCACAAAGGTAATCCATCCTCCAAAATCCTGGGGTGTCATCAGAAAGGTGAGTGACCATGCCACAGTCCCACAGGGGTGATGGAGCAGGTACGCAGCGCTTGGCCAAGCAGTCTGAGAGAACAGGGTGACACAGCCCTGCGATCACCTGCTATACTGGTGCCCACAAGCACTACACCACTCACCCATCCAGTGCCAACGGGTGAATGCTTCAATTTTTGCTGCTGCTTTTTTCTGCCCCAGCCCACCCTACCCCCTCATAAAGGACTTTGGCGCCAGAGTCAAAGCCTTTAGATGCACTGCACCAATTAAACACTGATAAGTAGCAGCTAATGTGCATTTGTCCTGCTCCGGAATTAGCTTTACTAAACCAAGATCTGCAAGAAACATTCAGCCCCTTCAAGACCAGACAATAAGCACTGTTCATTGGTTGAGTATCAAACTCAGGAAAACTAGGTTACACTGCCAATACTAAGCAACAAATTTTTAGTACCATTAGCTGTACTTATGTCCCCTTTGGGGTGAAAGGTACAGATATCCATATTTTATAATGCAACAGCGTGCTGCTCCGGACACTGTTCCATTCCCTGCAAAAAGAAATTAAAAGGTACACATCTCTGTGTCAGAGTAATTTCACCCATTACTGAAATATAACCGTTTATTGGACAAAATAGCAGTGACTGCCTTCAATGACACACTGTAGATCCAGACAGGGGCAGATAATGAGAAATCAGATAATGATTTTGCCAGTTTGAGTAACAGATTAGTTCATTTAGGCAAAGTACAGTTGTGCTGGAAACTAGCCAGAACAATCAAGTTATAAGTTGCTTACTGAAGCAGCAACAAATTTATACTGAAAAAAGAATGCAATAATTCCTATCTTGTGTCTTTGCCAAAACACTAGAAGAGCTGAAAAGTGCTGCCAAGCACAATACATCAGCTCTGCACACATTGTGTGTGTAGTGAATCCACTACACACACACACACTTTTCTATGTCAGTTCTCAAAAACCTGTGTTTTCCTAATGATCTTAACTATTAGAAACAGTATTTTTGCATTGCTGAGCAGGTTTGGCAGAATCTTAGGAAAAAAAAAAAAAAAAAGTATAGTTATGCATCATATAACTTTTCTTCCAGTTAAGAAATTATTTGCTACCCTCGAAATGATGAGATGAAAGCAAACACTCATTAAATAGCAACAGATAACCCTGGGCCTAATGGATTTGCCTCAGGACTCTGGTATACTTACACAGTGCCTATAAAGAACCTTTACTGCTGATAGCAAGAATTAGAAACACTGAGAGATATAAAACTCATCTTCAGTGCCTGGGAAGGAGGGAGACACCATTTTCAGGTGAAAGAATACCTGTGAGAAACCAGGGTAGCGCAGTGTGTGACCAACTTTTATTCAAATACACAATGAGGGGAGGGAAAGAAGAACTTCCCCTTATTACAGCCACTGCAAGAATCCAGCCTCTGTGTTCAGCACAGTATCCTAAAATATCTTAAACCCTTTTAAAAATTAACTAAACGTAGAGCAAGTCATTTGCAAGGACACTAGATAGCTGAAATGCAGCCAGAGTTCTTGCAAGCTAACACTCAAGACTATTTCACAAGAGCTCAGCCTTATAAGCACACTGGTATCACTTGAACCCTTACCCCTGGAAACTCTTCCTGAGCTATAAAAGCTAAGGTGGACTTGCAGGTATCATCATTTTAGGCATAATAATTCTTAAATGAAAAACAGGGCTTCAGCAGTATTTCTGCATCCCATGGCAACTGGTAAATTACTGCCAGCATTAAAGAGATTTCCAACTTAACAGGCTGTCTTGCATAAGCTTTTCTGGGCAGGAACTTTCTGGTTCAGCATCCATTACATGCATGCTTATGGTATGAAGTAATATAACAACTGATTGTAATAAAGAACACCACTGTGGATCCACGTAGGGTAGAAGTGCATTGTGAAACCCCAGGGTCATATGCAATAAAATACGAACCCAATGCAAGGTTTTCAACAAACTCAGGTCTTCCAGAATTTCCCTGTGTTCAGGCTACCTGTTAGAGGACAACAGCCTGGCTTTGTAACACGGACATGCTGTGGTTCCCCTCACCTCCATCACTACCGTACATCAGTACATCTGTTATTAGCTAGCATCTTTTGCTTTTCCAATCTTTCTTACCTACTCCTTTGCCCAAGTGTTCAGGACTCTGCACATCTGTGGAAATACTGCATTATAAGTAATTGAATTCGCAAGAAAATTTTCATCACTGCATTTCAAAAAGACTTACAAAAACATTGTGCTAATAATGTAATTTGAATGCTTCCACTGTTCACCAGTTCACCATGCCCAATTATAAGACAACTATCAGTTTATCCCAAACTGCCTTTGCAGGCAGACTGCAGATTCCATAGCACTGAAAATTTTCTCTATTTTCTACCACTAAAGACATCATTTCAGGTTACAGCAGAACTTCTGTGATTATTTCCAAGTAAGTAATTAAAAAACATCCACTGTAAACATATTCTCAAATCTTCACAGACACACTACCTACACTTGCAGAAGAGAAGTCGCCTGTGCTAGCAGGGTAAATGCAGACCCAACTCAGGAAGGATAATAGAACTTGTTCAAAATCTTCAGTCATACTGAAGAAAGATTTTAAATTATTTTCCTTCACACAAATGGAATGCGTCAGCTTCTCAGAAACATATAAATTCAGTCTTCAGCCAGCAGCATGCTATGGCATTTTCTTTCACATTTAATCAACTGGACTTAAAAGCTAAGTATGTATTCTTAAGTGCTTTTCTGGATTAGGGCCTTATATTGAAGACTCATAAAAATGTTTCTGCTATTTTGATCCCAAACTTAGGCAATAAAAGAAAAAACATTTTATTTTAATGGGCTTTCTAACATGTTGCTTCTGATTTCAGAACAGATCACGCAACACAATTGGAAGAATATTTCTGAATGCAAATAGCAGTGGGGTCATGACTACACCAAAATGCAGGAAATAGTAAATACAAAATCCATTCCTTGTCAGAGAAGCCTTGGCTTGACTCCTGGAGCACCGGGCTAGCCAACTGACAGAAAGCTTACCCAGTCTGAAAGACTAGGCCTTTAATTAATTGATTACTGGACTAGGGGGGAAGTCCACAGAGGCCCTCACCTTAACATTTCTGCCAACAGCCCAGGCTTTGGCAAATGAGCTAAACACAAGAAATCCCAAATCACAACTTATTTTCCTCAGCCCTATCCTTGAAACAGGCCCCAAAAACATTGGCAAAAATCCTATATCGGCAGTAGACATCTGACTATTATTTAAAAACAGGTTTCCTCGTCCATTCCTCAACTGGAAGTGACATAAAACATAATTTGGCCTTCTGCTTAAAATAGGCCACTCCAATACCTACTACTCTAGAAGCACGGCAACTGTTGAGAAAGTTTGGATCTGGCTGTTTCATAACTGTGGCCCATTCAGGAAATGAAAAAATCTGTGCTTAAAGCTGATGGCAGCTGCCTTCCTAAAAGTTGACTTTTGTCTTACATTGCCAGCATTAAAATACAATATAATACTGTATATCATCTGCTCTTATAAAGCCAATTCAACGATCAGCATAAAACATGGATTATTTAACAAGCTAGTCATACAGGAAGATACAGAAAGACATCTTCTAAGATTTTAATTGATGGAAAGGAGTCCAAATTGCAGAATAAATTATAAAAGACACACAAAACTTGTGGCAAACAAGAGCAGTCACCAGTAATAGAGCAAGAAATGATAAATTAATAGAAAAAAAATTGCAAATTATTATAAATCCTTACATAGAAGACTGGCCTTATTTTACTGTGTTTCTTTTGGAGACAAAAGTTGCAGGATTTCCTTAATGAACGCTCCTGCCTGTCTGACTGACAATATTTTGGAAGTCAGTAGTACCGTTCATATCCCAAAGAAGACCAAGCATTTGATCTTCTTTAATTAACTGATGCAATAAACCTAGAAAACCCCACAAATTCAGGACAAGTTGCATGCTCCCTTTTGAAATGATCTTGTTGCAAGTTGTTTTAAAGCAGTGAAAATCCAGGCAGCCATAAGAAAATGATGCTTCAGGTGTATTATTCAGAGGGTCAACACAACATTTCAAGTCTTGTTCAGATTTCTGCTTTGGGATCAATGGAATCCAGTTGTGCTTCTTTGTTCAGCACTTGATACTGAGAAGAGCTAATTAACTTGCTATTTTTGAATCTGGGTCTCACCTACTTGGCACTGAGTGATCACAGAGGTCAACCACCCACTGCTGTTACATCCATCAAAGGATTCAAAATTATACAGCACAAAGCTCTTCCCAGTTTAAACCAGGAAGATGAAGAGAAGAAAATTACCTGCTGGTGAATTTCATAGCTTTTGTTTGTTTTATATTTTCACAAGACAGGGACTGATATTGACTAGAGAGGTGACTCTCTGAAGACAGCATATATCTAAAATACCTGAAGTGGAAAACAAACACAGTTTGCGAAATTCAGCTGGAGGAAGCATGAAGGGCCACAGTAAGTCACAGTTTGATAGCAATCTGTATTAAACTGTAATACTATGAAGTTTAAAGAATGTGAGTGACCCACACAGCTCACCTCTGGAGCCACATGACTGTTCATTCTCACTCCTGTCAGCATTGCTGGTTTTGCTCTACTGCTTGTCTCACACAGTAGTAAAATGTTCATGGGCTGGACAGCTGCATAGAGCAGCCCTCACACACACTGCAAAGCGCACAGACTGTCTCAGTACTGAAACCCCATTTTCCAACGAGAAAGGGAGCACAGCTCAGATGATTTCTGAGGAGGCTGAAAGTATGGTCCCACCTCTGTGTTTCCCACCCAGCCATGGCTCACTACTCTGCTTGGCTCTGCACACCCCACCACCTCGCAAAAAAAAAATAAAAATAAAAATAAAAATCCTTCCTTTTCAATGTAACCCACCAAACAGTGCAGACCCACAAACAGCCATCCTGACCCAGCTGGAGGAAGAGCCAGCCACAGCCTGGGAGCAGCTGCCAGGGACTGCGGAGACAGAAATATCCTCCTGCCCCTTTGCCACAGAGGCCATCTGAATACATCCTTGGGCTCTCCTCTAGGTACTTCCACGCCTTCAGCCTCGTGTGCCAAGACGCATTCTGTGACACCAGACTTATCACCTGGTTTGTTGCAGTGGAAGTTGCAACAGCAGCCAAAGGGACCCCCAAAGGCTTGGGTTTCCCAGGGCCAGGCAGCGAGGAGCTGCTGCAGCTGCTGTTTGTGCTGAGCTGCATAGGACAACCTGGCAGCCATCGCCCTCCCAGCACCAAGCCAGGCTGTGACTCCTGGCCACCACCACACCAAGGCTGTGCTCCCAGGCACACTCCCCTGCAACCTGAAAGGCCTCTATCCTGCTGCCCGCGGAAGGCAGCTGCCTACCCACCCTCCCAGCAGCACTCCCTGGTCACCAAGCTGCCTGGCTGCATCTGTGTTTGGATGGTTTCTTGAGCTGTGCAGGCACAAGGTGCGAGGAAAGGGCCAGAGCAGGGGCAAGGAGGGCGCTGCAGGGAGCAGGGACAAGGCGAGCTTGCTGAGAGGGCTGAAGTTGCGTGGCACTGCCACCCAGCCTTTCCAAAACAATGGTGAGTCGGCGGGCAGAAGGACAGATGTGTTTCACAAGCACTTGAGGTGTACTAGTATAAGTTCCTCTACCCCTCCTTGGGGGTTAAATTGCACCAATATAATGTAAACAAATGCATTAGTTTATAGCAGTAGTATAGTAGTAGTTTATAGCAGTATCAAACCTCAGATTGTCCCACCCCAACCAGGCTGGTAAAAAATTTATAAGTGCAGTCTGACCTCAGCAATGCAGCCTAACGTGACTGACACCACGGTCACAACAGCCTACACTGTATGTGACAGAGTCACTCATCACCTCTGTGTAATCCCCAGCACTACATGGCAGCTACAAAACCACTTTTATAATGAAAACATGTTATTTTTTGACACCGCAGGGCTGGCACCAAGGCACAGCCATGGCTGTTTACCAAGTTCCAGACCATTACACCTGAAGCCACTGAAGGCTGGGAGGTGAGCGTCTGCCCTGTCACAGTTGCTATTTCATCATTATCAGCAACACTGAAGAGGGCTGAACTCAATTCTCATCACTGAGACTTAATAATTAGGAAAAAACAGAAGCACCCATTTCATTAGCAACCCAAGGATATTTGATTTGGAAACAGTGACAACAGTATATTACACCACCAATGGGTTTTAAAAAACCCTTTTTCTGACTTGCATTTATCAACATGCAGCACAACACCGCTCAGCTTCTGTCCTGGGGAAAAGAACAGTAAGAACCCACTGAAACTGTTTTTAGATGCCTCCTTCTGTTCCCATACGATTTACAGAGGGAACTGCACAACTCAGAACGGCGCGCACCTGCACTAGGGCAGAGACGCAAAGCATTGCCAGCCAGAGGATAGGATAGAGACAAGTGCTTAATAAATCCTGCCCTTCTTGAGGCTTAAGCACTTTACTTAGAACTATGGCAGCTCAAAGAGGCCTCTTCTTTCAGGACTGGCAGAAAGTGCAACCAGGTCTCAAAAACCGAGGTAAAATGTTAGAGATGAGAACATAAAGCAAAAGAACTGGTAATTCAAAGCATACAGACTGGATCACAAGGGTTCATCTAGTATACATGTTACACAGAAATATGTTTACATATTACAAGAATCAGGGAAGCTTTAAACAATAGTCAATAAAGCCAGTCTCAAATGAAAGTCTGCAATGCGCAAAAAACTGGATTACCCAGCTTGGACCTACCACCTCCCCGGATAGCACCCAAAAGCCTATAGATTGGCTTGCTGGGGGACACATGTGTGGGGACCCACCTTTTCAGCTGACATGGTGCTACTGAGTGAAAAACAAATTTAAGATCAACTGAGCCACGAAAAGGCAGGATGAAGGAATGACTTACTTAGGAAAAGAAGTAGGAAGGATATTGCACATAGTTTATAGAGATTTTCCTCCTGGAAAGGTTTCACTCAGCTTTGGCAAATATGACCAGATAGATCCATGCTGATGGACACTGTAGATGGGATACAGCAGTCCAGCATGGTATGTACCATCCTGTTTGTAACATCAGTCATGTTCAGAGTTGTGCTGACAGCAATATGAAGGCATTAACCTTCTCTTCTTACTGCTGCCGCCTTCCCCTGACACACTGTCCTGTACCACAACCCCACTTTAAAGACAGTACTAGAAATCGAGGATAATTCTGGCCCCATGACCATTAAAACCTCTTTTCTACTGTCTCTGGGCACCTCCCATTGCAGTTATGCAGCGGTGAACAAGAACTCCTTGGGACAACAGAGGAGTGACATGCTGCAGCTGTCCGGCCCCTGAGGTTGTCCACAAACGAAGTGGCCATGATGTACACAAAGTTTCACTGGTCCCGGAGGGACCTATGCTTTTATGTTCCAACATCATTTTTGAAAACTGGGACCTAGGCATATAAATCATTTAGATGTTTTTGAAAAAGTTACTTGCAGCGCAGAGTGGAGTACTGTGCGCACTGTCCAACTGCGAGTATGCATGGACAGACACATGTTTACTGAGACATGCTTTCCTTTATGAGCTGCAGAAACTTTAAACTGCCTGCCTTCTACTCTTTTAAAACTACTACATGACTTTTTGCTGTCCACTTAAGTAGTCAAAAATTGGGGCAGGGGGGAAGGTAACAATTATCTGCTCCCTGTCCCTACAACATTAAAAAAAAAAAAAAAAAAAAGTGAAGGTGGAGCTCAGAGACAAATGTCTTTCTCCAGTATGGTTCTGCATGATTCTTGTGTTTTCTTCCTGTTACTGGTTACTTCCAGGGACAACACACTTCAGCACATTCTCTATTGGGTAATTTCTGTGCCCCTGACCTCGTAACACCCAAGAAAGCCTCAGCATTTGTCCCTTATCAAGCCATGAAATGATTAAGGAAACTTAGGTTCAAATATAACCTAACCTATTTGCTGCTTATGATGTTTTTTAACAATACTATATAAGCCTGTTACTACTTTAAATAAAGGTTGTTACATCATAATATAAACTCATCAAAGAAAAGACTGTACACTGATTTCACAACTTCAGAACATATTCTTTATTAAAAAAAAACAATGATGCTGCATCGTTAAACTCATTTTAGCCTCATACGAGTATGAACTTCTCTTATAGGTAACACCGCAATTCCTCTGGGAGGTTCAAAATACACCAAAGCTCTAAAAGCTGGCCACTTCATTTTGGTACCAAGAAAAGGAATTTGTGGTTCAACTTCAGGTGTTCACAACTTAAAACACTAGCTCCTTTTTAGTGTACAAGCAAATAGTGCATATTTTGAAAATTATATTCATAAATAGAAATATTCACAAGGATTATTCCACTGTAAACGTATTTCTTACATCAGCAAGTATATCAGAAATGGATACATTAGATATGTTGCTACAGCATGATCTGTGTGACATACCACCCGGTCTCACAACTTTATCTATACTAGCAGAGCTCTGTATCTGAATCACACACATTTAATCTTTAAACTGGGGGGGAAAAAAAAAGAAAAAAAAAAGGCTTCAGTCAACATCGTGATAAAAAGAAGTGAAAATTTACTAGACCCAGAGGCGTTTTCCTTTACACGTTACCCCTAACCGTTGCAAACCTCATGGCATTCAAATAGCACTACCACAAAATCACCGTGCGATGTCCTGCTCCTAGCGTGGACAATCCTTTTTGCTGGAAGCCTTTCATGGCTACTAGAATACAAGCAGCTACGTGTATAAAATGACTCAAGTCCACATCTGCAGAAGCACAGGGAGGGTTATCAGCACCGAAACCAGAACATCAAATCACTGGCAAAACAGCCCCCTGCAGCCTGAGGTTTACTCTTTGCCACCAGTCCAACAGAGCTGTTCTGTCCCCAGGTCGCCTGGACTTTCGGACGACGTCTGATGCCTTTTACCAGTGTGCTCAAATGCCGCTCCTGACGCGGCGAGCGCCACGCGAACCGCTGGAAGAAGCAACGCTCCAGCGGGATGCCGCGCTCCGGAGAGCTGGCCGCTCACCGCCCACCGCCCACTCCCTACGGAGGCGCCGCTCCTCTCTCGGGCCGAGGGGACTTTGGCCCGCCTGAGGAAGACGAGGGTCAGCCCTAACGACTCCTGCGCCGCCAGCAGCCGCCCTCTGCGGCGGACCTCGCAGCCCGTCCCTGGGCGGAGAGCAGCAAGACCCCCGCCCGCGCCCCGTCCCGTCCCCGCCCGCTCCGCCCTCACCTGTGGGGCCGCGGTTTCGCGGCCGCCCCGCCGGGGCTGGGGCCGCCGGTCCTCCGCCGCCGCGCCGCACTCTCGGGGCGGGTGCTGCCAGCCGCCCCCCCGCCAGTCCCGGCCGCCGCGGCAGACGGAGCCCAGCTGCGAGAAGAGCAGGTCCCGCCACGCCGCCATGCCCGCCGGCGCCGGCGATCCCTGTGCCTCGGCGGCGGGGCAGGCGGGCGGCGCCTGGGCCGGGCGCGGCGGCTCCCGGGGCGCCGTCCTTTACCCCCGGCCTTTGCGTTAGTTATTTGCTCGGTGGTTGTTTTTTTTGGTTTTTTTTTTTTTTTTTTTTCTCCCGAGTACTGGAGGGCTTCCCTGTGCGGGGGAGCCGGGCGGCGGGGCTGCCTTGGCCGCCGCTCTCCGGGGAACCCCCGGCGGCGGGCCGAGCGCCCGCTCCCCAGCCCCCGCGGAGAGGCGCCCCCCGGGCCCGGCTCCCCTTCGCTTCGACCCTGCCGAGGTCTCCATCGCATCGAGACACCGGACCACAGGTATCTCCAATGCAGCATACGGTTTCTGGCTCGAGTTCGTATGCATATCACCTCCCCCTCCAAAGCCTGAGCTTTTTCCCCCATCATTTTTTGAGGGCGTTGTGAAAATAAATTCATGGTGTAACTTAATGTTACAGCACTCATTGATAAACCTAACCGGAAAGTCCAAGAGGAAACTAACAATTCTCACTTGAATTATGAAAACTTGAATCATGTGTAATCAACACACTATTGAAAAGCAAAAGGTGAAAAAGAAAGAGTAACTGTATTGCAGCTCATGACCATGAACAACCCAATCAGTGTACAACAAAACCAGTATGTGACCAGTGTACTAATTAAATTCTTCATAAAGTGATGAAATTTGGATATAAACCCAAACTTTTTAATACTCAGGTTCTTTATCTTCCGGTTCTTCACATACCTTTTGTGTCACTTTTTCCACACTTAACAAAGAAAACGTAGAGGAGGCACCTTAGCACCCCCGCTTCAGCAGTTGCCACTGTCTCCTGCAGGGCTGAAGCCCTTGAATGCACTGAGGACCACAGCCATCAGACCAAAACAAGCACCTGCAGCAATTACAGCTGGCTGTACGTAGTGTGGACTAACACAGTAGGCATAGGCCATTGTCCCTTTATCCTGAGTTTCATTTTGTTTCCAACCTTCTGTATTTCTTCCAACTCATCTCTCAAACTTTACTTTTTTTTTTCCTCATACTCAACTTTCTTCTGTCCCAAATGTACCCTCTTCCTATAATCAGTCCCAGCTGCCAGTTCTTTGGTTTCTCTGCCCTGCCCTCTCACACGCTTTTTGCCCATGTTTCTATTTTGTTCGTTTCAGTTGTGCCACTTATTGACATGCGCTCCAATGTCCACCTGCCTCTGGATTTTATCTGTATTTCCCATCCACTTACTCTTTTCTAGATGTTTCTCCCATTTTCTGGTCTCTCCATTTCTAATTTTCCTGCCCAGCCAAGTGGCATCTTCCTCCGTGGTGCCCAGCTCTCCTTCCTCCTCCTTCCCTACAGGAGAGCCCTCCTCTCAGACCATGCTGTCTCAGCACAGCAGCCCAGGAGCAGAGCCTCTGAGCTCACCAGGAAGAAGATACTCCGACTGTCAGGTCAAGCACCCAGGCTCAACAGCACCCAAAAACCAGAGAGAAAAGCCTGCTCAGCCCTGGAGCATGCCTCAGGGCATTTTAAAACATTAGCTGTGGTTTCACAGAATCACAGAGTGAATCACAGAATGGTTTGGGTTGGAAGGGACCTTAAAGATCACTCAGTTCCAACCCCCTCATGCCATGGGCAAGAACACCTTCCACAAGACCAGGTTGCTCAAAGCCCCATCCAACCTGGCCTTGAACACTGCCAGGGAGGGGGCAGCCACAGCTTCTCTGGGCAACCTGCTCCAGTGTCTCACCACCCTCACAGGAAAGAATTTCTTCCTTACATCTAATCTAAATCTACCCTCCTCCAGTTTCACATAAACTATTCTTTCTAAGACAAGGAGGACAAGAAAACTGCTTCCGGGCCTCTGTCAAACATAAGTTTCTGCTTCTTACGCTGCATTTGGTTTGTCTTTAGACCGCTTGCATTGCGCTTCTTAACACTGTAGGCCTTAAAAAAGCATTACAGCTTCCAGTAACAGAATGTACTGCTAGTAATTTTAGCAGATGATGATTAGCATGTTCATTCTTTTCCTAGCTATACCTTTTAAGATATTAAATAATTTTCAATTAAATTTTCTCAAAAAGGACATATCAGCTGTTGTACCAGGCTCACTCTTCATATGAATCTAAAGCCAGTAAGAAACCTGAAACACACACATATATCCCAGCACATGCAGATGCTCTGGACTTTGGGTCATAGCTAGGCGTACATACTCCTCTGACTGCAAGGATTTTCTTAATTCCAGATTTCTGCCATTTCTTTCTAAATTGTGCATCTTCTTTCAAACGTGAGAAATTCTCAGTCTTCCCTGGAATCAAGACTCGCCATTTATAATCTAATACGAAGACCTAAAAATCTGTTCTGCTAAACCATACAGACCAACTCTCATGCTGCAAATTCTCACACCCAATTTCCCAGCACTTCACTGATATGAAAACATGTGTGGTATGTTTTATAACAGATATTTTAGTAGTTCAAAGTCCACATGGCTATCATGTACTCTTTATCCTGTTGTCTCCAGAAATCAGAACTGCTGAGATGTTTTCTCCTGCAGTCCTACTGCATAATATCAATCCTATTTCTACAGACTTACCTTAAGATCAGTGCTATCTTGCTTGTCCATCCTTTAGGCTTCTTTTTTCATAAGTTAAATATTTCCAGTGTCTAAGCTGTCACTTCAACAGCAGTGCAGCCAGCTCAATTCTTGGATGCTTGTTAGGAACAACACATCATGCCTCCTGCTTTTCATGTCCTAAGTAAGTAAAATGCAGACATGTCAAAGTATGACTGCATTAATTCATGCATAACCTTCCATTGTTTTCAAAGTCCAAAAATCTCCTACCCAAAAGCGATCTTAAAGGGGGGTAATACACTTTACACAAACTTTTACCAAAACAGGAACAGCTGTTTCTGTTGCTTCCATGGGGTGCCTGTAAAGGCATAAGCATCCAGATACTCACTCTGTTCACTATGTTCTGTTAGCTCATACCTCCTATCAAGTACATCGAAATTTTTTTTCCATCAACTTTGTTCAATCAGGCAGGATCTACTAAAGGTGTGTCCGGATTTTGGAATGAAAAAGCCAAAACTGATTTACATCTTATGCACTAATCTGCTTTATAGGGAACTCCCAGTTTCATTGTTTCATCATCAACAAACACGCTGAAGACACTGAGTTTCGTCAGACTATCTACAAACTTTTAACTTTGCCTTAACACCCTAGCAGATCTTCAAGAACTAATGAAGCAGCGAAGAGAGGAGCAAGGAATGAAACCGGTAAAGACTGCTTCTAGATTTCTCCTCCTGTCTCATATCATCATCAACAGATCAGCCTGCCACTAGGCTTATTTACTTTTATCTTCCAACATAAACATTTGTCTCACAAGTTAGTCCAACACTGAAGTCTGGAGCAGATACATTGGAGCACACACCAACAGACAGTGCCACTTGTAGCCACTGCTTTAGCGCGCTGTGGAAAGGCACCGCGGCAGAATATTTTTCTTTATAGTGCAAAACTTAAATCTTTACCATGCAGATTCGGGACTGAAACAGAAAACAATCTTCTGCCTTGGTCTTCCCCTTCAACTTAAGGGTGCAGAGGCAACCTCCTGGAGTGAGCTTAAGTCATGCTTTATTTCTTATTTCACAGTATGCCAATACACAATGATTTTTCCAGATCTGATGGTAGCAAATCTTCCCTCCTGCTGCCCACTGCACGCTGATATTAGGCACTGATCTGCCAACAAATGCTTTTCCACGGAGTGCATGACTTCCCTCATCACAAATAAACTGATTTTCTGATTAAAGTTAAGTATGACAGAACCCTGGCAGGCATATAAAAGTCCATTAGCTACTGGTTCACATGACAGACGCGCTTCAACAGAAGGCAAGAATGAGGACAGCCTTGAATGTTGAATTATACACAGCCAGGATGCTGCATTTTCTTTTGGTGTTTTTTTAACCAGATCATTCAGTGGTTGCAACAAGCAGTTACTAGTATCTGAACACGGCTCAAAATCCTTCGAGATAGTTCACACATTGCATCTGCATGAAGAATTATCCAAAATCAACAGGACTGCCTGCAGAACATACTCTAGCTTTTTAATGGCTTTTTAAAAGTTTTTATTAGAGTTTCTAAGTTGCCAGGAATGTAGTCAGGTAGCTTTTGTCAGCTTGATGGTCACAGTCACAATATCCAACCATCAATTCTCCCAAGATGCATTCTGTAAAACCTTTGATGTCAGCACAGACCCAAAGAACAAAATGTGACAGTACAATTTATTCCGTTACAATCATTAATACTTTCTGTTCTTCTAGTGCTAGTCCCATGAAAACCAGCATACTGCTTCCTAAGGCAGGACATCACAGTCCAGAATTGACAAATAACATTTCAGATGGTGTCATTGGTTTCTGTTACTCAATTTTCTTAATAAAGCTAGTAACACGAGCGAAGAAGGCCTAAGACAACTCAGTGTATTAGTGTGTTTGGCAGCTTTAAGATGTAGTAGTCTCCCTCTCTTGAGAATAAAGCCTTCACAGTGATGGACAAGCACAATGTACTTTTGTAGGGTAACAATCATGGAGACAAATGCGAGAAAGATGCAGGATTGAAGGATAACCATTTCAGTTGCTGTTCTTACCTCAGTATTAGATGACTCCTCAGATGGTATGGGTAGGTAAACAGTAACACCTTAACAATTTTCTAAGTTTCTGAGCTGCCTTTCTTAAGCATTAACACAATCTCTGCTTCTAAGAGTAAGAAATCTTAAGTGTTTTGTAGAATAGTCCCAGGGAACACTGCCTCTCTTCAGTTTGCTCTGTCATTCCTTGTACCTCTCAGACTGGTTAAGACTTTCAAACAGGTCATTTTTCAGAGTACTCCTCAAAGATATGAACCCTGACTTGTCAGGTGTCTGGCCTAGGTCAAGTGATAGGCATATGGATTCTTCAGTGAGACTTTCTCCAGATGTGACCCTAGAGCTTTCAAATCCTCATTTTAAAATGATTTTCAAAATCTGTTCTTTTCTTTCCCACCTGTGTTCATACCAGACACAATATATCTTCCTCACAGGAACCGTACAGAAAGTAGAATTGGGAGGATGGAGGTTTGTGTTACTGTTCACACTCAAAGACACGCGAAAGCAAATGCTTCAAGCTTTAGAGGAAAGGAGACAAACAAAAAACTTCCTGCTTGAGACTGAAACAAAAAAAAAGAACCTTATCCACATGACCTCTTTATTTTGAACTAACCTAGTACTATTTACCTAAAAATCCAGGGTTAAACGGCAATGAACGTACAGGGAGTACTGTGGTTCACAAAGGAAGAAGGAAGTCTGTCCTGTTGTAATCCATGACTGGAAGCAAGAGGAAAACCTGAAGTCACTTATTAGGGTGTTGACAGTCAAGTTACACACTCTCAGAGTGGACTACGTCTGTGCAGAAGACTTAAAGCAACGCCCAATTATCCAGTGTAAGAACATGGGCTTATTCATGGAGAATAGTGTTGTCCTAGGCCAGTCTTCCAAAGGCTGGGGACAGCTGAAAGAACCTCCATGTTCACACGACACTGTGCCTTTAAGATATAATTGCTGACTGCTCTGCAGGCAAGTCCGAAGCACTTGGCTGTTGGGTTTCACAGGCTGCCCCAGCAATTGCAGGGTTTGGGCAAGGGCTCCCCATCAAGCACAGCCTGATGGCAAGGCCACAGCACAAGAAACTAAGTGACTATATGGATTCAACCTATGACAGGGATCTGGTCTGCAGGCCATCCCTTTGACCACTCCCCAACAAAAGTCAGCAGGCAGAAGTCCCACATAAAAATACTGAGATGCTAGTGTCAGCTAAGCACGGCCCTGTTACTATTATTATTGCTTTCAGGCTGTGTTTTGAGGAGATACCACATACTACGTGATAGAAATACACCGTATCATGAACCTTCTTCAAACTGATTAACTTGGCCGTTTGGTGCTAGCTGCTTAAGTTTCACCTTTAGGTACCTAGATTTCTGGGAAGAAAGCAAAGTAAATGTAAGCTTACTTCTATTCAGCAAATTAAGTGGATTTTGGATTTCTTCTCTGTGCCAATCATCCCTTTCTAAAACAACATTCTTCTGCTATGACCCAGTGTCTTAGCCTTTATATAATTTTTATACCAATTTGTTTGCTAATTGCGACATTGTGTTTTCAAATGGCAGTTTTTAACATCACAGAAAACAGTACTGACAACTGAAATAATTCTCTTAAATACTTACCTCATATGAAACCACCTTATGTATTTTTTCCTTCCGAGGAAAAACTGACCAGCCTAGGAGAGGAAATGAGTTTCATTGCATCCTTGGCTCAAAGTGGTGTGACTGATTATCTTTTTAGAATACATTATGCAAACAGATAGACCTTCATCTTTTTAAGAAACACACTAAAAATACTGTTGTTTCCTTGACTACTTCAGACTTGAGATAAAAAAAACAAGGACCTGTTCTTGTAAACACTAACAGAGTTACTGCTCACTACTGTGAGCTGTCCTGAAAGCAAATCTTCTATAGCATGAGTACGCTGCATTTAGAGCACTATAAGTCAGAACACTACATCTCAAAAAAAACAAATTTCACTACTCTAACCTGTAGTAAAACAGTACCACTGAAATAGAGAGAACTTAAAAATCGTATCTTTAAAGGGCAAAGTGTTTGTAATTTTCCTTACTAAAAAAGAAAATCTAGTAATGCACTTTTATCACTCTTTTAAGTCCATGATAGACACTGGTAATCACCATACAATGTGCATACAATGTGGTCCAAGGAATTTCAGTGTTTTGATTGCTGAACTCATTATTGAAATGGTCTTTATAAATTCGCAATTCTGGCCTCACAATAATTCAAGACCACCCATCAAAGTAAAACAGAAATTCCAAAACAATTTTGAGATTGGAGTAGCTAGCACCAACAAATCCAGGATACTCACAGATCAGCTGCACAACATAAATGTGGGGAGAAAGGAATGCACTGAAATGCAGATACCAGAATCTGTCTCAAAAGAACAAGAAAGAAAGATAATGGGGAGCCTATTCTACCTTTTATGCTATTTTGCTGGCATAAAAACAAGTAGGCAAATAGGCCCTCTCAGTACCTACTTGTTTGACTCAAACGGGCTTCACTGAGCAAACGGTATCCTTGAAGCACTTTGGACATGTATGTGCATTGTTATCTATGGACCCTAAGAAATAAAACTATGTGTTGGACATCAAAACCATAATGTCTCCCTGAAGCCCTGACAGGTCATAGAAGTTAAGGCATTTTGATATTTATACTCCAGGTTTGATACTACCCTTCATGTCCAAACATTTTTTGCTTGTTAGCCATACCTTTCCCTCTCATGTCATACTGTATTTCACAATCAAACTTTAGAATTATTTTTACAGGTTCAATTTAAACAATGAAAAGCTGTCTTTGGTGTCTCTGTATTTGCACATGACACATCTGGAAATACAGAGGTTTGTATGAAGTAGATTTTCCTCTTTTCAATCACAGGTTTCTCCAATTCCTAAAAGGTAAAAGTAGAAAAACTATTACGGGATACACAGATGCAGTATTTTGTGATTATTTGATAAAAAACCATTGCGGTTTACAACTGACCATCGTGAAACCACAGGATTTTGGTAGCTTACTTTATGCCAAAGTAGTTATTACATAATAATTGCTTTTTATGCAATCAGAAGCAAAATTAATTTTTTTAAATGCTAGAAAGTAAAAGAAACTGAAAGCAAATTTCATACTTTACAAGTTGAAGCATCAAAAGGAAATATCCACTAAATAGCATCAGGCTTCAGACAGAGGACATCTGACACTTAGGGTAGATCAAATGGAATTAATTATTGTGTGTTCCAATTTAATAGAAGACCACTGTGCACTGCTCAAATGAAGGACATTACAAAATTCACCTGTGCAAGAGAACAGTGAATAGATGTGGCTCATTTCCATTAATAGCTCTGCATGAAAACACTTTCCTCTGGCTTATACTTCATTGAAGATAGTACAATACTATTTTTGTTTACTTTTCTCAGTCTCACACTTGGTAAGCCACTTATTTCGTCATACTCCAATCCAAACATGAACTCCGGCTATTCATATAAGAAAAGTGGAAAAAAAATTGTTTAGCCAGTCCATATCCTTTCTTTCAAAAATTCACTATTATAAAAGAAGACAAAACAAAACAAGGAAAGGTACCATCCACCACAACCACTCTTAAAAGTAAAATAAAATTACAAACAAAAAACTGACTGTGCCTCCATCCTCCTTTCACAATTTTTTCCCCTGGGAAAGGTATCAGTAATAAGAAAACTATTTTTTTCCTTCAGAAGTGCAAAAGTTATGATCTGTATGGCTTTGAGAGACGAAAGAACAATGATTTTTAAGTCCTTAGAAGTGACTACAAAGGCATGAATGCTGGGGGGTTTGCGCAAGAGCATTTAAAACATACTTATGAGTTCACTTACAAAATAAAACACCAATAATTAAAATTTACTGTTTGCTGCATCAACATCAAATTCTCTAATACAGTAAGTTTGGAACAGGAATTTTAAATAAGCAACCTTTTAATAAGTCTACTTGAAAAACCCTATTTGAAATTTCCTTACACATTTCAAATACAGCTCCCTACACACCAACAGTTAAACATTACTTTATGAGTTAAGTTTGTTATGAATTAGCACACTTACCTTTTTCTTCCTCGTATTTAACGAGCACATTTCAAGTAGCCTTCAGCCACCGACCAAGGTTTCCATCCAACACACTATCAGATAAAGCTTGCTTTCCAGTTCTTACTAATGGAAATAATGCTAAGAAATAGTGACAACAAACTCCCATGTGTTAACTTGATAGCCTTTTTTTTTGGGGGGAGGGGGGGGGGGGGAATGGGGGGGTGGAGAGAAACAAGAGATGAACTAAAAATTCTTTACAAAATATCTTTACTTCAATTATGCTGAAGACCTTGTGTCACCTTATAATCAGGAACTTGTGACTTGATCTGCTTTTATTTATGTATCACAGTAAGGAAATGATTAACATTCATGATGTCACTGCTCAAATTTTCAGTAGCAGTTCAGAATAAAAGCATACCCAAACCATTTTCCAGATTCATTGTAGTTTACTGTGTACGTGTATTGCCACCTAGAGTCAAGGTTATAACTGTAGGCAGGGAAATAATTAAGCCAGCCCAAGCATACTTGCTATTTTGAAGTGCTTCTTTGAACACAAGCTTTGCCATACCAAATGAGTCCGTGCAGTCTAACATCTCTTACTGCAGCTGTCATCAAGATGCTTTCACAAGAATACACACGAATTCTCCACAATGAATCTGCTGTAACCAGAACTAGCTGCCAAATGCTGGACAGTAATTATCTTTGGTGCCACCTGGCAACATACATTCACACTCTATTTTCTACACAAAGGATTTGTGGATTTTCTAACTACCCATATACACAAGCGTGTACTTTTTTTAATGTCCTTTAAATTCTTGGCCGTGCCAACAGAAAAAAACATCAAGCAGTAACTGCCAAAACAGTGAGAAACCTAATAAATCTCTGTTGATCACCATATTCAAATTATGGTAAATGCTGCGGTGCTGAAGACGGAGCCATGCTGAAACTACAACTTCAGGTCATTCCTCTGCTGACCAACTATGCCCGCACGCATTTCCTATCCTATGCTACTTCATCATCATCACCTGTCTTCCATTCCCCACTCTTTTTCTTTCTACGAGAGTCTACTTACCCAAGACATGGTCAACAATGCAGCCCATTTTTCATAGTAGTTCTTCACTTTCCTGATTTGCACTGAGAAGCTTTAAGCTTCTCCTGGAGGCTTATCTGTCTTGGGAACCATAAATATAGTGCAGGCCTTCAATAAACAGAAATCAGACCATATAAACAGGCCTTAAGTTTAGAATGAGACAGAACGCTTACAAAGGCAGACATGCTGGTAATACTACTTTGCTGTTTAAATCTGCTCTGAAAAATGTCTAACTCCAGCCTTTCACTTCTCATTAGTATGCCCATACCCTTACTGTGCTGCTTCCAGGTGCAACACCCTTATCAACCTGGGCAATATCCAGACGCTCTCAGTGGTCTGATCTCAGTGGTTACCCTGCACATTTTCTTACTCTCATGACAGTGGTTTTTCCTTTTAGAGAGGAAGAGTTCCCAATTACCTACAGAGAATAAAAGAAATTTTCTTCTGAAAGTTAAAGAACGTATCAAATTAAGATCATCAGTTGGTAGGCATTATGCTACTCCTGAGTTGTCTTAGAAATGTGTCGACATTTTGTTATTTCAATGTTTTCTTCTCACTTGATATGAATGCACATACAAATTAAAACATCTTACGTTTATGTACAGCCCTTGAACAAGAGCTGTCTTGAAAAAACATAGTCAGGAGTCGAGACCACTGTTTGGTAGCCCACAGTGACACATGGTATCTGGAGACACCAGACATCCAGCAATGACATGTCTTGATCACACCTTTCTACAGCTCTAATGCAAACTTTGTTATCACTCCCCCTTACCTTGCCCAGCCTATTGTATAACTCAAACTCTCAGACTCATTTCAGAGTTTTCCAAGGCTTTTAAATTTGCCTCTATTTGCAAACAGATGAATGGAAAAAATTAATCAGCCAGTGCTCTGAAAGTAGCTGTAACATTCCAGCCCATAACCTAGAGCCCACGGCTGGAACAAGCAAAGAGGACAGTGCTTGCCTACAGCATAATGGCAAATAATGTAAACATACAGCCTATAACACAGTGCAAGCTTGGTTTGCTTTAAAGGGCTTATTTATCTTGTTACGGAATAGCTCAAATATATATTTTAAAGACAGGAATAAAACCTCTTCTGTCTGGTGAATACAGTGGGAAGGAGAGACAGATTTTAATGCTAAAACACAGTCTATTGCTAGGACACCTACTGTGTATGAAGGTCCAAGCAGATTTTAAGTGACTAAAGTATGTCTAGAAAGATACTAGCTAATAATGCAAAATACTGGATCCTGAGAATATTGGATAGTGTGTAATATTATAAACCCCACAAACATAGGAACACGTATAGTACCTCGGGTAAAAACAAAACAAAACAAAACACCTCAAAAATTAATAAATAATGTGTGAGGAAAATATTGTTTAAATATGTATCTGAGAGCAGGTGGAAGCATATCCAAACAAGCACCATTAAATACTTGAGTCACTAAGCCACCTGTCTTCTGTGGGTACTAAGAGACCCTAACGATCTAAATGAATACGCAATGAACAAATACAGACACCTTACAGCACTAATCCTGAAGAAAAGTTTCCAAACATTTACTAGGAAGGCTGACAAGCTAGCTATTTTAAGCAAAAAGGCCTAATAAAATGACAAAGTTATAGAAGCAACAATCTTAAGAAATAAAGTCAGGAACTTCCCAGCATGAGTCTCAAAGTTTTCAAATACACACAGGCAAAACTTTATTGTCCTTTAGCAAATACATTATTTAAAAAAAAAAAAAATAAAAAAAAAATTCACAAGTTGCTTTCAATGTTTCCAGCAAAAATAGTGCTTGCTATCCTTAAAGACAAATCACATTTGCAAAGTCTGACAGTCTGCCCATATAACTTCAGCCTGTTATTGAAGACAAGTATTTCTAGTTGTACTTCAACTTGTAAATAAATTACAAAAGACAAAAATTAAGTTCATATTTCACAGCAAAACACACTAACTCAAAGAACTTCTCTAAACATTTTTTGCAAGATCCATAGTCTCTGCAAAAATGACACCTCAGTCAGTTATGTTTGAAAAAAATGTATGTTGCATTAACTTTTCTCAACACATCTGTCCACACTTGCCATTTCAATGCTACTGACTGGTTCAGACCTAATGTTACAAAGAATAAGAACAGCATTAACTTGAGAATGGACCAAAAACCTAAAAGCTGGCTGCCCATTGCTTTGGGTAATGTGAAAAGGAGAAGCTGAAAAAACTTTTTCACAAGGAGAATGTGAAATACTTTCAGAACAATGGCAGCTTTCAGAAGAAAAGATCCCCTTTCCCTTTTCCCTCCCTGCCACACTTGTTTTTGGTTTGCATAGAAAAGGGAATGTTTTGTCTGGTTTTGGCAGGCTCTTATTTTTTGGTTTAGCTATTAGACAGAAAAAAGGACATATTAAAAATCATGGAAGTTCGTGTGCTTTATGATAAAGTCACATGATAAATATTTTGCTTTCAGGTTCAGGACAGGCAAAATGATTCTCCATTTTCTTTCTATATGTAACACATCCACCTGTTTCTTTTCATTGCATCCTGAAGTCTGATTTTCTGTAGTCTTCTTTCAGCCTGCCTCCATGTTTTCAAGCATCCTTGCTAGACATCATAGCCTCCTCCACACTGTACACCTCCAGACAGCTTACTATTAAGTACCTAACGGTGATTATCCCATCTACTCAGACAACTCAGACTTCCTTTCGCAAACTGTTTCTCCAAAACAGCAGAAGCATGCTTATTTTTCTCCCAAGCAGGAAAACCTGAATCGAAATGGAAACAAGTTTCCTGTAAGCAGATGTACAACTGTGAAACAACTGATCAGGTCTCCATCTCAGTCTCCATGGTATCCGTCCTTAAAGGAGTTTTAGCTTCTGGTGGAGTCTCTCCATCTAGGTTCTGAATATCAGACAAATCAATAGCGGGCAATGGTGCTCTCCAATATAGGAATGAGTTGTACTGACAGAATTCTTCTTCCTTTGAAGAGACAAATAAACAAAAAGGCATCAAAATATTATGTGTGTCATAGCAGTATAAAGTAATAAAAAGAAACTTTCATAAAAGAAACTGAAACAAGGAAGAGTTACTCAGCTGCTCCATATTACCAATTCTTGTAATTTCATAGAGAAAAAATTTCTAAGGAGAACACCATAGAAAACCTCAAGCAAATCATAACTAACTTGTCTTTTCAAACACACTTGCAAAGAACTGCTGTACAATGTCTGGGAAACACTTGTACAACTCCACCAATTTCTTCAACTTGCAAACCTTACACAGAATGGTATTGTAAAACTTGTGCAATTATTGCACTTTACATACAAAAACCATTCACTGCTTTTTCTCACAACGGTATACAAGTTTCACGCACATTTAGAAGGTGGTATTCAGAAGAACGTATTTAGCTCTTTTATGATACTTGCAGGAAAAGTAAAGCACTGGATAGTGTTTCTACCACACTCCATTTCTTCTTTTCTGTACCTGCATTTTGTAGTCAAGTATACATGAGAAAAATTAAAATCTCTTCCAATAGCAGGGAGAGGAAAGTTTAAGAACCTGTAAGCAGTACCAGAAAAACCTTGGAGGAACATGTACTTATCTACTTCTCTAGTATGGAACCACAATTTATTTATTTTTTTAATCTCTGCTAGAAAACACACTTTGTTTATAACCACATCATGGTTATAAACAGTGGCTGATCTGTCTATGTTTCTATGGACATAATACACTCAAGAAGAGGAATTCTCAAGTCATTCCTTTGGTCCTTAGCACTCTTGTACTTTCTTCTGGTATGTAAAAACATTGAATGCTGCCACAAACATGAAATAATGCATTTGCATATATTTGTTTGTATTTTTCCTAACACACAATCAGAATTTTTAAATATTTAATGTCTCAGCTGTTACAGGTGCTGAACAGAAGTATTTTTAACAAATAAACTGGTGTAACTGTTTTGGTATGGCTCTTGAAAAATTTCATGCCTTGTCTGCTGGCTCTGCAAGAGAATAAAAAAAATGTAATATTCAAAAAAATCGCAGAAAGTTACTAAACCCTCTCAAGACACTGGAAAAATGATGCCTCCCCCTCACTCCCCAAAAGTACATAAATTCACCATACTTTCCATTTAAAGAATATTTTTTTCTATTTGTTACCACACAAACCTCTTGGGAACTACAATCTGTTGTACTAGCTAACCTGTTTTTACTACTAAAACCCTGCATTATTCAAGACCTGTAATAATTAGGAGAGGCGTGAAAGGTGTAGACATTTCGTACCAGCAAGATGGCTGCATGCCTGTAGAGTACTACTAACATGAATTTGCTCACTAAGAAAAGACTGTCTTCAGGGAAAATTAAAGAACCAAAGTACCAAAGTTCCCATTAATGAGAATCAAGACCAAACCCAACCAGATTATATAGTGCCACAGGACTAGAAAGATTGACTCTATGGAGATTGTAAGAAAGCCGAACTGTAGGCACACATTGCATAAATATTCTCATAAGCAGAAATTTTTGTACTGCGCAGCATTACAACAAAGTGAAAAAGAGAAAGGGAAGACTTTCCAGTTCGTATTCCAATCTAGGCAGTGTCACTCACACAGAACTGTACAAGGCAGGTGGCTTAACACGTTATTTGAAAAAAATCTCCAGCACAAAAAATCCCTCAGCTACCCTTACAAATTCTCCCCATAGTTAATCTGAACTGCCCTTGTATTTACTGTATAGTAAGCAGTAACTTACAGTTACTGCACATGCTGTAGGAGCTAAGTACTTAAAAGTCAGAACAGCTCTGTGCTAGGTGCTTTGTACACAGAGAGTAAGTGACAGCATTCTTGTTTCAAGAAGATCATAATCTAAAAGTTCATAACCACAAAAATACTCTTAATTTTAGACTCAGGCTACATGTAGGATTAATCTCAAGAGCATTCAAGTCTTCAGAGCAGCAAATTTCAGGTTATTGGTATTTCCCAGAAAGATTTCGTGCGAAAATAACAAACCCAAGGAGCACAAAAGAGAGGCACAAATACTAAACATTCATACATAAAACGCAAAATAAATATCAAATTTCACATTCACCTAAACGTCTTCCAATAGAGGGTTTCAGAAGAAATTGTAGCAAGGTAAGTAACATGCAGCAATCTCAGAGCTACAACAGCTCTATTTCTATGGATGAAGTTTAATTTTTAAGGAGTTAATTCTCCAACTAGGTGCAAAGGTGTGCTTGCAAATAAAACTCAAATAACTTTTCTTCTCTGGCCAACCGTAATATAACCGGAATTGCTTGTAACTTTAACAAAACTGTGAAATTAACAGTGTCCTGATCATGCTTATTACTGTAATGAACTACACATGCCACAAACAGCAAAGAATAATCCTAACCTATGGCTTTATTTTCAAAAAGGTGTAAAAATCATCAGCAGAAATATCTTTGTGAAAGGCTTAAAACATACCAGTAGGACACACCGAAGACTGAAGAAACACCTCTTGCCGGACGTTAACCAAGCTTTATTTTAAAGCGAAAGTATTTTTTATACGGTACCGTACTTAAGGAAACAACCTTTTAAAATACAGTCCTACAAAAATATTTGATATAGAGAAATACTCTTTACTGTGTGGCAATCCAAGCAGCTTATTGCCTTCCTACCACTGCTAAAACTTAGAAAATTATGCTCGATAACCCTAGGCATAAGTAAAGAATTCAGCATCACACTTGTGATGCAGTAAACTCTTCTGTAGAGGTTTGCTCAATTTATTTAATTTGTTTCCCTTCAGAAGATGATTGCTGTCTCTTTAAAAATGAAAGATATACTTGTGCTTAAAAGGCACAGCCTAAAAAGGATGTGTAATTTTCACATAGAATTTTTTCCTCACTTCCTTTCTGCCTTAATTCTACCATTGATCACATAAACCCAAACAAAAAACAACCAACCAACCAAGAAAATGCCAAAAGGCAGATCCTGAGAAAAAAAAGCCGTATTTTTCTTTACGGATCATAGATGGGTGTTAATACTGTCAAAGGCCCCAACTTCCCCAAACCAGAGTCTAAAACTGGAGTTCAAAGTCCCATCTGACCTGATTAGACTTTCTGCCACTTCCATACCACTGGATCAAATCTTTGGTCTTACTTAAAAGGTCCAGGTGGGAGGAAAAAAGAGTTTACGTGTCTCAAACTTCTAGACCGACGTGAAATTTGGCCTAGCATTTTATTTTTGCAAAACTAAAACTTTCTTAGTACTGTATTTTGTTGTCTGGCCTACTGCGTAAAATGTGGTCAAGGCCAGGGAGAAGAACGTACATTGTTCCATGTTAACCAGAAACTTCAGTCACCTGCGGATTTCGGTATATCCTGATGATTAAACAACTGACCCCCTTCCCCTGACCCCTGCCTTCACTAGCCATTTTGGTTAAATATAGCTCAGGTGTCGCTACTAAACGGCCATCCAAAACTATGAGTTAGGAGAGCTGTCAGGTATTGTAGTAAGCCTGACCCGCAACCTCAAACAGAGACTCTATCGACATAAACCCTTCAAGCTTCCACTGTACTTTTAGCATCGGGAGAAAAAAAAAAAAGAAAAAAAAAAAAGCTTTAAGAGGCAAGTCCACGACCGACTGACACCGGGAGGCACCGAAGGGGCTGCGGGGCAGCCAGCGTTGTGCTATGCGCGGCGGAGGCCCGGGGACTCCGCCCGCCCGCTCTGCTGACCCGCCGGTGACACCCGCGCAGCAGCGCGGCGGGCTGCGGTCGCGGCCCCACGGTTACGCCTCAGCTGCCACCAACACCGCCTACGATTTTCTCTCCCCGGAGGCGAGCAGCCAGGCCCCGCCCACGGCGGCATCCTCCCTAGGAGGCCTCCCGCAGCCCCAGCCCCGCTCCGTTACCTCCGCGACAGCGGCCCGCTCTTTGCCACGGCCAACGGCGCGTTCCTCCGCTGTCCGCTCCTCCTGGGGCGCCTCGGGCCCCCCGCGCCGCCGCCGCCTGCCGCCCGCGTCCTCCTGTTCCCCCGGCCGCTTGCCTGGCGGCGCCTCAGCCTCTTCCAGCTTTCGCTTCGGGGCGGTGCGGCCGGCTCCCGCCGCTTCGCCCCGGGGGCGCCGCTCGGGCGCGGCGGCGCGGGGCGGCGGCTCGCGCAGGAGCCTTTTGATGGGCACGTGACAAACTAACGGCTCCGCGCGCCGCTTGGCCATGGGGCGGGGGGAGGCGCGGGGGGGGAGGGCTGCCGCCAGCGGCTCCGCGGTGCACGCGTCCCCCCGGAATACACTCCCGGCCGCTGCGCCGGCACGGGCGCATGCGCGCCCCGTCTGCCACCGCCCGCCCAACGGCCGCTAAGGGGGCGGGAGCGCTGCGCGGCCCGCGCCCGCCGGTGAGCGCGTGCGCGCTGGAGAGGGCCGCCGCTGCGGCGGCCGGAGCGCGGTGGGCCCGCCGAAGGGAAAAACGGCCAAACCCGACATCTTACCTGACAGCAACGGGTGAAATAAAGCTGCGAGAGACGTCATACGGCAAACTTTAATATCCAAGAACAATCGAGCCCGTTACACACACTGAAAACGGCGGGAAAGTCAGGCAGAGACGTAGAACTTCCCCTTCTTACCTCCATAACTGATTTAGGGTGTACTACATGTAAGTAAAATTACAGGACACTTTACATTTGTCAAACTTACTCCATATAATGAAGTATTACACTGACGATTATGTAGCGGTTTATTTTACACTCGCCACCATGTACAGTTGAACTAAATTGAATGGTCTCGGCTGCAATTGATAAACACCTTAAGCATCTCCCCCCCACACACACAACTGAATAGAAGAATGATCACATTCAATAACACAGTTATCCCTGCGCATGAAAACACAACCAATGAATTTTAAGAACTCCTAACGAGGACTGCAGGTAGAATACTACACACTCATACAGCTATTCACAAGATTATTCTGCTTCCAATTCTTTAAAGCAACTGTTATAATTTAAAAAAAGAACCTTTTAGAGAACTGGCATTTTCTAGATTAGAGTAGAAGAACATCATTACATACCTGACCTAAGTAAATAAAAACATACTTTTCAAAAACACAAAAAATGGCACTTGTGACAACTTTGAGTGGCAAAGAACAAAACCACGGGAACAAAGGATATTAATATTCAACCAGAAAGCAAGAGTTCAGTTACACATTTCAAGTATAACTACAGACAGTGTGGGAGGCAGAAATAGGGCAATATTACAGATACACTGCTCAACAGCACCATCAACATTCATCTAACCCTGTCTTATTTCAGGGAGCTTGAAAATGAAGTATAATACTAATCATGTCTACCTAAGGGGAAAAAAAAATCAGAACGAAAGCAAAGAATCACTAAGTCTCTCAAAAAACGTAAATAGTACAGTAAGGAAACTGAACAACTTTATGTGTGCAGGGGCTTTTCTTTTTAATCTGCTTGATGCAGTTGCACTGTTTCAGCTTTAAACACATTTTTCTTGGAGCGGGATAGACCTTTTGACAGTTCATTTATGGAGCTAAATCTTGGTGGTGCACTTTTAGGAGGAAGAGAGAGTTCAAATAAGACTAGATCAAGCAAAGCTCTAATTGCAAACTTCTGTAGACCAGAAGCTTTTACTCTGTAAGGACTCTGAGCAGAAATGGGCACAGTACTGAAACATACCCAGGCACACACTCTCCTACACAGTGCTGAAACTATAAAAAACACATTTGTGTTTTCCCTCCTTGCAGACTTTCAATTTAGGAACAAAGGCACAAATTTCTGGCCTTAATGGGAAAAATCCAAAAGCCAGAAAACAGATCTATTAAAGAAATGAGATTAGGACATCACCGTGAAAAAAGGGACTAGAACTAAGGGGAAACAAACAAGCTGTTGTCCAGTGCCATGATGACCAAATATGAAAATTCCTTGCATAATGTTTTTATATTTAAAAGAAATGTTTGAAAATGCATGAAAATAGTACTTAAAGTAACCAATATATTAAGAAAATGAAATGGCTAACATGACCCTTCCTCTCAGCATAGCAGTTATTACTTAGTATTTTCTTATGTATATTACCTTTTAAGTGATAGAAGGTTCTGCCTCTCCTGCCTATCACTATCTGTAAGTTAAATATTCACCTAAACCAGATCTGCCAGGAAAAAAAAAAGCCAACAACATTTAGGATAAGAAACCAAGAAGTCACTAAGTCACAAGGGTAAAGTGCCTGAAGTTACACAGAAAATTGTCTACAAGTTGGCCTGCATACACTGGCTCGGGTAGAGATGATTAGGTTACAGCACATATTAAGCGTAAGGTGTTGTTCCTACACCCTTGAGAAACTGGGATTTTTCTGTTGCACTGCCTACAGGTGGCACAGAACTCGGCTATGCTACCAACTTTAAAAAAAAAAAGAGCTCGAGGTATAACGTGACTTTCTCTTAATGATATTTAGCAAAAAATACTGCTTCCCTGTTTTGGCTTAAGCACTAAGTAGGTGACTCAAAAATCCATGTACTTTAAGACAGCGAAGCATCTAATGTATTTCAGTTCCAACATTAAGAGATTCATCTAAATTGGTGTTATTCATTAACTGATGTTCACACACTGCTTCTCTGTGACATGCTGCTTTTTCTTCAGTCAGTACTCTGCTTTCACATAATATTTCAAATTGCCTGTATGTTCTGCGTTTTGATTAAATTGTTAACGGTGGTACATCAAAGATTAGAATTTGTATAATAATTACTTCATTTCAGTTCCACAGAAAATGCTCTAACAGTTCAGATGGCTATTTTATCCATCAAGAATAATTTTATCACTTTCCAACCACTTCAGACTTCATAACTTAAATATACATTCAGAAATACTTCTATTTAAACACCTAGTACAGTAAACACCTCTATGCATCAGAAAGTAGAAAAAAGAAAATATAAATCTATGAAAACTGAGGCAGCATATGCAGATAATTAGCCTTGTTATGGCAAACATTAAATTTTATCCTCGAGAAAACATTTTTGCTTTTAGTTTTAATGCATTCCAAAGCACAAAGACAGTGTATGCAAACATTTCCTCCTCCATTTTCACAAGTATATTACAAATATGCATGGCATAGTACATATCTAGATAGCAATAGAGGTATTAAGAAAATAGACACTATCTAAATCCTATTAGGAATAAGAAGGCACCACTGATTTGAGGTTGTGTCCAGACATCATCCAGTCCATTTTACTGTCATTTCTAGCTTTCAAGCCAACGTGGTTTTTTTTCCTGATTAAATCATTCAGGCCACTTCTGTTCTGGTTTTCTCACCACAAACAAGACGCATTCATAGTAGTATTTCATCATGGAGAGTTCATTCACAGTGTAAGTTGACAGTACAGATTCTTTCTCCACCTGAAGAAAAAGCAGAAGTTTTCAAAAAAAAACCAACCAAACAACCTTCTCCACAAGAACTGTAAAAGTTTCTCTTAAGAAAGAAATTGCTATACACTTACTAGATCTCAAGGCCCATCTATACACTTTTTAAAAATGAGGAAAGGAAATAATTTGCAATGCACAAACATTTAATCCTTCTAAAAGTTACTAGTATACGCCATTATCTTAAACTAAATTTAAGGTAAAGGTTTATTTAAAGCAGTTTGTCTGGTTTATACCAGTACTACTCACTGCAAACTACAGCATCTTCTTACCTCTATATGGAATCCATATTGTAGTATAACATTTTTTATATCCTCATAGCTTAATTCTATAGAAAGTTCATTTCCCAAGTTTTCAAAGTGGTAAAGGAGAGGACCTACAGCACAAAGATACAACAGAAATGGCTCTCAAAAAGACAAAAATGTTTTAAAAATCAAAAGCAGATACTGAATTGCAAAAAATGCTTTTATCCAGACTCAGATACAAACAACTTTTTTTTACTGTTTTTTACTAGTTAAATTTAACAAGCACTATCCTTCAAAGTCCACCCTTTAAAGCATGAGTCTCCCTGTTTTCTCTGAACACGTATCCTTGAAATTGCAAAAGATTTAAATTTTGTAAATAAAAATAATTAAGTCTCAACTTATGTCAGTATCAGATGTTCTATCACTCAAATATGATTTTTATAACAAACTTCCAAACCAATGCAAATTGCAAACAAAGTTGTTCAGCTGCTTATTCATCAATGAAGTCTCATTTCCTAACAGACAGTGCTTTCTATCTTAAAATTTCTTCAGTCTAGTATCACTGCTGCCTCTATAGAACAGAAGGCAGGAACCTAATCAGGAGCTCTGCTTGCATTTCGTGACTGACCAACCAGCTTCTACTATACAAAAAGGTTAACTCCTAGGTTTCGTTTGCCATTAAGTGCCTTTTCTTTTGAGCCAAGGCATACATAAAGATCATTCCCAAAGCTTCTGCTTTGAAGCACAGTAACAAACTAGACAACAGATTAAGAAAAAAAAAAATGCATGGATATATTTAAACACAGGACAAGTTCTGTTTTCTTAGAAAAATAGCAAAAACCCCAGTACAGGACACTACATTTGTCAAATGTTTGATGCATGAATGCAAAACCTGCCACTAGGAGGATGTATCCTTTATTTAAAAAAACAAACACACACACACACCATGTTGACTTGACTGCAATTAGCAAACTTCTGGACATAGTCTGAACACATTTGAGATCATTTCCAAACCCTAGATATTTCTGGGTCTACAGAGTTTTCAGCACAGATGCATTCATCCCCACAACCCTTTTCAAGTATTAGATGCCTGTTAGGTGATCAAACATTGTCAGGGCTAGCAGGAAGAGAGGTTGGTCACACTTGCCTACATTTATCCATATTCCTCCAGGCTTTAGTATTTTCCATATAGTATCAATGTAATCAATAACATTATGTGCTGTATCTATGAAAAAACAAGTTGCTATGCAGTCCCATGTATCTGCATAAAAAGAGAAAAGTATACAGAGGTTAATTTCAATGTTCCTACCCCGTAAAAGTTCATCATTTAACCCCAGTATTTGTTTATATGCTCAGCATTAACGTGAACTAACAAGCTGAAGGCTCTTAATTTCATTTACAAGTAAATAAAATATTTTGGTTTATGTTAATAACAGTTAAGTTTGGGTTCATGTGACCTAGATACGTGTTTACATACATATACCCTAAAATATTACACATATTATTCATGCATTTTATAAAGTTACTCATGCATTTTATAAAATTGTTCATACACATTACATAAAATGACACATATTTACATTTTACAGTACATAACAAGTATTGTAACACATTTTATATAAATGAAGGCCCAAATGTGCTATTACTCACCTGTCCTACGAACTTCATTACCACAACTGTTCAAAATACAACTGCAAAACTACCCAGTGATTTTGGGCCTCTCTAATGTCTGTATATTAAGAAGTACTCTCAAAAAAATCACCTAGCTTTCAAACATTTCATTCAGTATCCAAGTATTTCTCCAGCTGTTTTTTATTAGTTAATTTAACAAGCAAGATCCTTCAAAGTCCACCCTTTAAATCATGAGTCTCCCTGTTTTTCTCTAAACATGTATCCTTGAAATTGGAAAAGATTTAAATTCTGTAAATAAAAAAATTTAAAAGCCTCCATTTATGCCAGTATCAGAAGTTCTACTGTAAGACAGAACCTTCACAAAATTAAGCAACTATAAGGCAGGCTCCTGCAAGAAAGTATCTGGAAGTCTAGCTGCACAATAAAGGGCAGATCAATAGCAATATAATCTTGGTGAAAAATGGCTATGGGTCTAACAGAGACAGAAAGGTGGAAACAGAAAATAGATGTCTGAGGTGATAATCCAATACTGTGTAAGAAAAAAATAGCAACTTCTAAGTAGGCATATATTAAAATATTAGACCTCATATAAAGGAACTGCGTAAGCACTACCCTTGATCAAATCCTAAGTACGTAACTGGTAGAGAAGGCACTAAATAAGGTAGTCTTCTGCAGGTTAATTCAACATTAGGTTAGTCATAAACATTACTTCATAGATGCAGTGAGGACAGCACAACTAACCTGATAACACAAGAAAAAATAAGGTTATTTGTACTGATAGAAGTCTCAATCTTTGTTAATTATCATCCCCTTGAAGTGCTTCTGAAGTATTTGACACTAAGTATGTATTTTTTCATTTATAATTTACTACTACTGAAAGAGTTTGCTTTGCTTTTACAACAGGAAATGAATAAAAAAATACCTTTTTTTTTCACTAAAGAGAAGTGAGTAATTACATTGTTCGCTTTGTAACACCACTTCTCTAAATCAAAAAAACCTTTCCATAATAGTACTCTAGTGTCTTATTCTGAAAGAGACTACCGCAACAAAGATCTGTTAGGCAAGGAGGTGACCATATGTTTTTTTATAACTAAGAAAAAACCCCACTGCTTTGGAATAAGAAAATCTTGCAACAGTACTTTTTGCTTAACAGTTGTAGATAGTTTCCTTCTATTTGTAAACATAACTGTCCCATAACCAATACTCTGAAGATACAGTTACATGGATGGCCTGAAAGTTTGCATTTACTCACTGCACTCAGAATAAATTTCTTGAAAATCCCCTGCTGTCATAGAGAAGTTTGAACCCGAAGGAAGACTGTGAGGATCAACATCAGGAAAATAAATTGGACGTATCTGATCAGCAGACCTTTTGTTATTGCTAAACTGATGAATCCAGGGATAAAGCTTACATGAGTTAACTTCAGAGCATCTGCAAAATACAGAAAATCGGCACAATTCAGTTTCAACTAATTGCTTATCTATTATCTAGAAATGTAGGAGTCAAAGACTTTTAACAACATCCATTGTTCTGCTGATAAAATTCTTGAAGCAGCTACACGTTTTTCTAAAGGACTTTTACCTAGTTCATAACACTTCAGACTGCCCATCAATTTACAAACTGATGAAAAAAAAATTACTCTGACACACAAATTATCACCACAGAATAACTGCCTTTTTCAATTTTAAAATTTTATTTTCCACTTTTTTACCATTTTCCGACTTATTTCTCCACTGAAAAGAAAATCCACAAGATTCTTTTGAAGATTAATGACATTTTTTTATTTAGTATGTTCAGTAAAGCTAAGTCTTTTTTTTTAATAGAAAAAAGTATGACTCAGAAAGAGTAACATTAGTTCCATGAATTTATTGGAAACATTTGTTTTCGTTCTAGACTTTTCTGTCTTTCCTGAACCATAATCATAGAGGTTTTGAAGCACAGCAAAACACAAAGCATTTTTCAGATGCTAACTGAAAGGATGTTTTTAGATTTGAAAAAATAAATAAATTCCATTTTGCAAAGCATAGTAGTTTTGCACTAGATGTAACAGAATTGCAATTATGCTGAGTAAACACGTCTTTGTAAAATAAAATTTGTGGGTTGACATGACCAAGTCAACTCTTACTTTAAAAAGCAGTAAAGTATAAAAAACAGCTTTTCCCACAGTCCTGTAAAATCAGTTTGTAATTAAAAAATGAAGCCATTTTCTTTCAGAGACAGAGGACACATCTGTCCCACAAAACACATATCAAACACTTAAACTGCAAGCAACCTACCAGGTTATAGAAAGTGCACTCTTTTAGCTGCTAGATAGAAAATACATGTGGTAAAGGCTGAAATAATATTTTTTACCTTCATGTCATATTTATATTTCATTTTATCAGTAAAAATACAAAAACAACCTGTATTTGAGCAGCAGTATGCTGTGCTCATCAACTGTCTCCATATATAGTGAATAAATACCAGCTAGATGCAGGCAGTCAGAGGCAAAAAAAGCAGGGTAAAAGCCCTGATAACAAGGGCATCATTTTCTTCAAGACATTTCTATTTTGGTTAAAAAAGAAAACCCCAAACAAAACCAACCAAACAAAAAACCCCCTACCCAACCACCACAACAAAACCCCCCCACAATGGCCAACAGACATTGTATGTTAACCATTCTAGCATTCTCCTTAAGTTCCCAGTCAATTCGTATTATCCTCAGAACACTTCTCTAACAATGAAAATTTCTTCAAAAGCAAGGTAAAGAAAAATGAGCCAAGTAGGTTAGAAAGTATTATTTTCTGAGCTATAAAGGAACACACACCTCCCTGTATTTTTTTCCCAGCACAAAGTATATTCATATAAGACCTTCAAACAGTTCCAAAAAGAATTCCCAATTTAATATAAAAGACCAATCCCTCTCCATATTCAAGTCTGAAAACCTCCCTTGACAGTTTCAGTGATTTATACTTCAAAACTAAGTACTGCAGTCATTTACAATCCCATCCTTCCAAAACAGATGTATGATGTAAGTTACATTATAAAAATCTAACATCTTTAAGTGTGATGCATTTCATTATTTTCCATAGGGGCAGGGCATTTACTGTTCAACATTCAGTCAAAATGACAGTTTTAGAAAAGATGGGTAGGTCAAATCTTACTTCTGACCACTGATTTAAACATAAGATGCTTAACTGTTTTCATCCTAAGGCATTCATGGACATGCAACAGACAATAAAGCAGCCTTCTCAAAGTGTCAAGATTTATCTAAAATTACATTCTTTCCAGAAAGTAGAGATTGGCCAATTATTATCATAAATTCTACTGGTATTAACTAAGCTTTTTTAAACTAACCCTACTCTGACTTGGGTACAAAGTGATTTTATATACTTCAACTGAACATTCTCAAATATTCCGAAATGGGACTACTGCTACTGCGGGGCTGTTGGACTGAGGCTACTGGCCCAGTGCTCTGAATATTCAGCTGCAAGAAACAGCAAACAGTGAGTCGGCAAACAGCTGCTCCTGTCTCCTCCACATGATACCACCCTAGTGTTGTTCCCTCTCCTGTCATATGTCAAAAGGGAGTAATATGGGTCCTGTGGCTCTAGACTGCCTGAAAACATTAGTATGCTTTCCAGAGGCAGGAAAGCACATTATGCATTTCACAGCTTTTGCTCTTCCTAAACGTGTAAGAAATGAAGTGTCTGTACGTCACCAGTGACTACCTCTGCCATCTATCATTATATCCAGAACTCATGTAAACACTAGAAAAATAAGCCTGCAGTAAGAACCTCACCCATACAAGAAAAAGCACAATTTCCCCTATTGTATGGACTGCAGCAGCCTTGAAGCCACTGTAGCTTAACTACTCCAGGGTCACTATTTTCAAATTAGAGCTTCCTCAATGGAATAATACACTCTAATTTCAACTATTCAGTGACCTCAGTTACACCTTGACACACTCTCTACATACCATGCTATGCAATTTTATCCACAGTAACAAAAATTCACAATTTAGAGAATTAAGCTTTTTTATATGCATAAAAATCAGCAGATACCATTTTGTATACAGAAGACTTAAGTCACTGTACCACATCTGGGAGCCCGCCCACTTTAGCAGTTGGCTTGACACTCAAGACAGTGCTTTGTCTTCCCAAAAATAAACCAAGGTCAGAGCAAGAAGGTATGTCCAAACTGTAAGCACATGTTAGCAAAACCCTCATGCTTTTATCAATTGAAAACAAAAATTAATTTAATTAAGACTGTAGTTAAAAACTAATTTGCAAAATCCTTCTTTCTTACCAATCTTTCTTAACTGGTATCTTCAGCTCATATTGATCATTGCTGCTTCTTCCAGATTCCAGGAAGGCAAACGTCCATTTCAGAAGGCTAACTGGGAACAGCCACTTAAGACTAAAATGAAAGATCCCAAAGTCCCTAAAACCTTATGAACAGACATCCCAAGCCCACAGTTAGATCTGGCAAAAAGGAATGGTTGGACTTCAACTGAATTGACTGAAAATCAGAGTCAGGTTAGCAGTATTCTCTTCCAGGCTACTGGTGGAACTTCCAACAGATAACTGGCCCACCAAAGACAAGGATTACACCAGCTGAGCAACACTTACATTTTGCTAAAACCTAATTAGCACGTCTAATACCTATACACCTCTTCACTAAATATCTTACATAAATAGGAAACACCATGTGAGCATTAGGTGCTAAGAATAATTGCCATCATAAGCGAAGCACGGATCTTCAGGAGAATTCCACATACAGGCCAAAGACTCATTATTTAAGGAAGAGAAAAATCATGTCAGAGATAGTTAGGGGTGAAGTTAACTTTCAGATTTGAACCACTATGACAGCTGATCAGTGCTCCCAAAGATGGGACATGAATACTTTTATGCTGCTTTGAATAATTTCAGAAGTTCCAAAGAGCATAAGAGCCAGCAAGGCTGTATAGCTACGGACAAGAAGAATGTGACCTTCTTTCAGTAGCTGCAAGGCATTCGATCAGCTCAACTGTAATATGCAGTTTCACCACTAGATGACAGTCATTTAAGGATAATGTTAGAAAAAGAACAAATAAACCTCCAGCAATCACATTGACCGCTGCTGTTGTAAGCAGGCATGCAGTAACCGTAATAAACAGTGTTTTCACTTTGTTCTTTTTGAGCAGTAACCTGTAACAGATTTAAGATCACAGTCCACTGTGGACATTCAGTCTACAAACAGGGCTCCAAAACATCATGATAATATAGCATACAAGCCAATCACTTCAGTGTTTTCAGCAGAGGTGTATCATTTCAAATTGAAAGTATAAACTGGAAAAATCTGTCTCTCTGAACCTGGTACCAACTCCCCCCCTCCAGACCTATTTCATACTTGCCTACCCATAGTCTTCCTACCGCCCTTCCTAAAAGAACAGTTGCATTTCCTGACACCTTTCCTCTCTAACAAGTTCATTATAAAACTAGTAATTTCTAATAACAGAATACCAGATACAGAAATGTCACTAAGAAACCTATAAACTGAGATTTACTACATTCAAATTTAGTACCTCAGTGTAACTGTAGCCACTTGCTTAAGAAGTGGTTCACTGTGCTTCAGTGATTGTTCTTCATGTCGAAATAGTGCCTAAAATTCTAGTATGGAATGTAACACTTTAACTGGTTTCCTCTGTTACTAATCACCACCACTTTGTACCATGCACATACTAACTAGCCCATATTTGACACCAGTGAGATAGTATGCATTTTACAGAAACAGATGTGAAAAAAATCATAAAACCTATTCAAGATTATGCATAAAATCTGTGGTACAATTTACAGATTTTAAGTCTCATAACTTAAAATCCATGCTTCCTACTACAATTTTAATGACTCAGATACAGTGCTTCCCTCCCCCATTTATCCCACTGATTTTTTGTTCATTAAAACATTCTAAGAAGTGGTTGCGTGCCCTGCGCTGTCTATTCTTGAGTTTTATTTATTTGAGTTTCTCATTTATAATTTTGTCCCTCTAGGTTTCAATCAGCAAGTAAAACATAAGCTATGTACCTGTTGAGTACAAAGTTAGAAGAAAAGAGCATAAAGAGGCTCCATTCATTTCCTTGGCAAGCAAAACCGAGCATAGCTATTTCCCACGCCAATCTACCTAGCCCAGCACCAGGTACCAGGATATTAACTTTGGAGAAATCCCTGCAACAGAACAAAAATAATAGTTAAGTCTTTATCCAATACCTCTTAACAAAACTTACAGAGGTCCAGTCAAACATTTCCCCGCACCCCACCCCCCCATAGTTAGTTATTACAATGTATTTCCTATATTTACTTTATATTGTGAATGCAAACGGAGTGATTTCTGGTCAGATTGGTTAACTGTACAGTCAAATAATTCACAGAAATGACTCAAAAGGACATATACAACCCTCATTCAGAATACAGAACATAATTACAAAACTTTTTCTTCCTGAAAACTTTTGCAATTATTAAGCAAAAAAAAAAATCCAAGTGAATTGAAGAAAGAACATTATCATATAGCGCCATTTATTTTTCTGAGGCCCATTGGTAACTAGTAAATATTCTAGAAATCTTCTTTACTACATCACATGAAAAACAAACAAGTATTTTGTCATCAGCAACACAAACCAAAACTTCCATAAGCTGATGAGCAATTCAGACTGTATAAACCTTAAAGTAGTTACCTACTCAGCAACTGTGAGTTTTACATATGCTGTTCACTGACTTCACTGAAACACATTAAGTGACATAAGATTTCCTAAATCAAAGTACATTGCAGCTCTCTAACCCTTCACTTCCCATAACCAGGCATCAAGCTGAAGACAACCAGAAGACATCCAGCAGTGTGTGTTTACTGAGACACCTAGACAAACCCCTCCCATCTTCCAAGTTCAGCAACTAACAGAACTAAGAACACAAAAATTTTATCCTTTCATGCAGAAAAGGCGATACATACATATTCTAACCATTATACTTCCATCATAATGCAAACCTTCTCTGATGAAACAAAACATTCTCCCACACTAAACTCAAAAGATTCTTAATCTAAAAAAATAATTTCAGTTTTCACTCATGAACAAGACTTCATTTCATATACCAAAAAAAAAGCGTGAACACTCAGACTACCCTCCCTTTTGCGTGTCACCTTCAAAGGCAAAACATATGTGTATCAATTCATATGCCACTACACAAAGGAAGCCACAATCAGCACTTCCAAACATGAAAGAAAGCAGGATGCAAAGCCTTTGACGACAAAAATTCAGGGTTCAAAAGAGCATGAAGCTGAGTGAAGGAGTTATGTAAATTCTGAAAAGTAGTACATTTCTGAAGACTATTACCCAAAACCAAACAAAAGCATTATTTTTTCCTAAAGGTCACAAGAACTAACAAAGCAATTTTAACAGTGCCTTTTGGTTTGTGGCTTAATCATCTAATTAGTGAAGCTTCCCAAATGGAAAAATCCAACTTCTCATTCCTGATTTTCATTTACATTCCATTATACTTTCAGATTCTTTGTTTTATGATTAACAAGAAGCATGAAATCAGGACTTTGCTATTACTTAAGAGCACTCCTGTGAAGCAGCGGTTCTCCTTACCTCTCTTCTACAAGGAATGCCAGAAGAAAGCTAGCCAGGAAGGCCTACTGAAAAAAAGAAAAATTCAGGGGAAAACTGCTCGCTCAAGACAAAATTTTTGAAAATAGGGACCCAGAAGGAAGAGGAAAATCCACTTTCCAGGAGAAGCTAGAAAAATCTCAATCTTTTTCTATTTGTAGTGGTTCACTTATTCCAAATGTATTTTTAATCTAATCTGTTTCTTCATTTCCTTACAATTTAACTTTGTTTATGAAATATCTGGACAAGCTCTACACAGATTTTTACACCCCCATGTGCTACTTCCAAGGTTATCACACACTGATTAGAAGACATTTTTCTTACAATCACCTAATAACTCATAGCTATGCAGGTGCAATCACATTTTGAAATCTCCACCTTTATTCATCCTCAAACAAGATAAAGCCTCTAATAGTGAGTTGACTTGTAATTGTCTTGCATCTTTTTATTCACAACACAAAGCTTTTGTATCTCTGAACCAATTGTCCCAACTCTCTCTTACAAATAGTTGATTTCAACTGCACTTCCCTTTACATCTTTGTTAAGGGACTGAAGTCTGGAAACTTGTTAGCAATTCAATTTCCATGTCTATCCTCTTTATACAAGTTGTTAGGGACTGGTATTGGCCACCAACTTAGTTTCAGCATACAAAGCACAGCTAACAATACAATATAATTAAATCTGGGTCCACTAACATTGACACTAGCCTTCCACAATGGTTCAAAAACAACTTCATCTATAATCGGAGAAATCGGGAAAATGGCAAACTTACCACATAACAAGTAGTGACTGTTGATAGTGCCCTGCTACCAAAAAAATGCTCAAACCACTTTTGCTTTTAAGACTTAAAATGAATTGTTAATGACAAACTGTTGATGGACTTAAAATTAAGGTGCAAAACCAGTGGTAGTGAGAGCACTCAGTGCACTATATTACACTAATTTTTGAATCATTAGAACAGATAAAAATTTTTAAAGGCACAGAAACTTCTTTTTTAATGGCTACATTCATAAGATAATCTAGGAGGCTAGAAAAGCTACTTTCCTTTGGTGGATATATAATTGCAGCAGTAGCAAAGACAAAAAAACAATCCAGAACTGTGACAACTGGTAAACTAAAGTTATCCACAGTGAAACTAGCCTTGAACTAGCCAGCAGCAGCAGGATTTCTATGACACAGATCTAGCATTGGTTAGGAACATAAATAGGTATCCAACAAGTATCTATTGAACACCTGTGGTGCAACAGGGAAGAAACATTGGCCTGTTAACCTGACAGGTGTGGAGAGAGGAGGCTGGCCAAAGAGCAGGGAAGAGGGCTGCATACTACTGTTTGGCTCAACTATTGAAACCGCAGTCTCTTAAAAAGACAGTGGAGAAATACCAGAAACAACTAATATCTGTCATGCCACTACTATACTGCATTTTGCAGTACGATACATTCTCAGCTTTTAGAAGTTTAATGCCATTAATAAAGATTTTAACTGTGTCCTATTTTTTAAGGGAAAAATTAAACATGATAAAAATAGAGACTTCTTACACTGAAATGGCAAACTGAAGTTCAGAAAAGGATAAATTAGTGTGTGTGATCAAACACAAACCTTGTTGTCATAAACTAAACACTGCAATTCAATATTATCTAATGATAAGTGACAAGAAATATACAACCCATACACAGATCACCAGTGGCAACATCAGCATAGAATCACACTGTGGGACTCCTCCTTTCTTGATGTCTTATCTCTGTAATATTTGTAAATTTAGATAGTGAACAGATTCAATTCTCAGTAGAGTATTTTTCATTATTTTTATGTAATCATATTTTCAGAGGTTTTTTTAAAAAAGACAACTACTTTTCAAACAAAATAACGAAGGTAGCCAAAAAGAACAATCATTTGAAGAGCAATTCTCCTCCAAACCTAGCAGCTGATGTTTATATACTACCAGGTAAAGGCCTGCAAATTTCAGTGGAATGCACAACCCTGTAGACAGTTTGCTCTTAAATCTAATGTTTAAAGTGAAGTTTAGACAAAGTACAATTTTTGACATGATTACAAACCCTGCAAGGCCAGAGGGATTTTTATAAACAGAATTCATATAAAGCAGAAATTTTATCATCACTATAAATGTGACTGAGCACATGCAAGAAGCATAGCCAAGCTCTGTCTTAGGACTAATAAGCTACCTTTTTCAAATAAAAAGGAAACTAAGCGCTGATGACTTTTCAGCTGTCCTGCCGATATCTTGGAAAATGTAATCAACTGCAGACAGCATGACAGATCTAAATTTCAAGTTACAGGTAGTTCCAGAGGCCAAGTTAATGAAAAAAAGAAAACTGTGGAGAAAATACCTAAGTTTACTGTTCTTGGCCATGGAATGACAGTCAACCAAAAGGTTAACTATTTCATTGGTTCCCTTTGTACAAGGAGCTGATGATCTTTACATCCTTTCACGTAAGTAGGAAAAGTAACAGAAATAATGAAGGAAAATCAAGATGACAAAAAAGGAATTAGGAGAAGATGTATCTATATGCTTATTTAGCTTTTCAATTTAAGTTTCTCCCTAAAAATCCTTTAGTGAACACATTCCATCAAGAAATAAAAAGATATGTTTTACTATTTTCTCCTACAGAAAGCAGTGATCATTGTTCATTAAGATGCAAGAAATTTAAATGGCTTCATCAAGAGGTAGACAATGTTATAGAGACCCTGTGAGCTGAAACACAAATTCCAACATGAATAATGTAGGAAATCTATCAGTTCTTCAGGAAGACCTTATCTCACAGGACTTCACTTAGAACTGCTTTGTTGATCCTACTAACAGATTCTGTGTTAAGGTGCTAAGCAGAAAGAAGAAATGGCTTCTGAAGATGAATGGGAGGCAGAAACAGCCTTTGCCATTTTATTTTATTTTTAGAGGACGGTCTTGTCGGAAAACCAGACTGAAACACAAGATAACAGTAGCACCTATTCACAAGACTGTTCTAATTTACAGCTGCTTTTCAGGTATTGCTTTCTCTCTCCTGCCTCCCAGAAGAGCAAACACATACAGAACTTCGCTTTTCCTGTTCTTTGCATACGAGCTGAATGAATACAGACCAATCTTGCAAAGAAAAGCAAGAACACAACATGTGCATGCATGGAGCAAAACTTACTTGAAGCCATTAAAAAGTAAAAGGTGACTTGTACTGACAGTTTTCAGTTTAAAATATTTTTTCCGTCCTTTCCAATACAAAATGCATCTAGACAAAGCTGTTTTCATCATGCAGTGACAACAATATACTTTTTCCTCCAGCACTTTGATTTCTTCATCTCGGGAGACTTCAGCACTCTGTCAAAAGTGTTTTCCTCTAGAAGAGGAAAGTCTAAAGAACTGCAGTGCTGCACTCTGAGGTTCCATCTACAGACTCTTTTCCCACAGTAGCGCTTACAGCCAGTCCTCTCCAGAGGAAACAGACTTTGCACGCACTACACACAACAGCCAGAATAACTTTACTATGGTCAGTTCAGGCCTTGTCCATTTCTTCAAACTGAAACATCTGCTTCCCTTCAAAACTCTAAAAAAGGAAGCTGATCGACCAGCCAGCCTGCCCTGCCAGGGAAGTTACTTCTTACAGAAGGGTGCCAGTTAAGCCTGATAACACACAAAGAGAACATGCCCTTCTGAAGAACTCTGCTTCTCACCTCAAAGAGGTTAAGTGTACCTAAGTAGGAGAGCCTCCAGGCACTAGGAAGAAGAGCGAGCTGACAACAGGAAGTAACAATACCTGACAGAATAAGGGTTTTATTTAAGTGCTTCGACAGCACCATAATGATCATGAATATTAAACTTTTAAATAGGTACATATAATACATGTTTTATAAATAAAAAAATGTTTCATTTGACAAACTCAAACTTGTAGTAGAGATGCTTGATCTACAGAGATGTTTTGAGATTTCTGTAGAGACAACAACTGGTATTTCAGAGCCACCACAACAGGGACAGAAGCACTGTCACAGTAGCTGTGTTTGACAACAATCACCACCATCAGAATTCCTGGGAAAGAAGTACAAAACTATCAACTTCAGATTCACCCAATCTGTTACCACATGTTGCTTCCTAATACCAACTGGAGAATTCATTGGTGATAAATGTGAAAGTCAAGACTTTCCAACATCAGTCATGATATCTCAAGATTTAGTACGTTACCTCCCCCATAACCAAAATGGTTTAAAAGCTAGTATACAAAGAAAAAGGTGAACTGCTGCCGTGAAGATCAGAATGATTACTTTCAAAACTAACGACTTTTTCTACATATCTGCATATCAGAGGTACACCACGTAACCTATAGCATTTAACTAATTCTTGTTTTATATAGAGCACTATTAGCACTAGAAACATCGCAGAAAGTTCACCTTCAGACAAAACATTTTTAATGGTGCATCCACCTTGAGGTAAGTTAGCCCAAGGCAAAAGAGAAACGAACCAACCATGTAAAATCCACGTTATGCCACCACTAACAGTCCTTACTAATGAAAATTAAATTATGGCTAGCGAAAGGTATTTTCAAATTGGTACAAGTACATTATCAGTAATGACTGAGAAAGAAGACCCACAGTAACACCCAGCTGTATCAAACCTAAATTCTGACCTGTTACATATGTAATGACAGAGTTCACAAGTTTTCCCATTATAACAGTGTTAAGTTTAAACTGAAATATACTTTATGATGACTGTGTAAGCTAAAAGAATGAAACACATTAAGCTAAAAGAATGAAATAGGTAATGAGAATAGAGTAAGACCTTGAAACAATCCCTAGAATTATGCAAACACAGCTGGAGCATAGCAGGAGGATAGCACTACTGTGAAGCAAAGGAAACTTGAAGATAGGGAGGTATGACAAGACCTTGTCTTTGGAGATAAACGGAGCAGGACCAGAACAAACTACCCCAATGAGCAAAGGTGGTGTGCAAGCCAGCTAGAAGACCCTGTGAGCATGCACGAGTACTTAGGTCAACCAGTGGACACAGTGAGGAAAGTTATCAACGACCACTAGAGGATCCCTTAAGACCACCACTCAACATAAACCTGCATGCGGGAGGGACATGTAAATATATCCATGAGTTCCAGGGACAAAAAAATGCATCTGTTAACCACTTCTCGGGGACAATAATGAATATGTGTCATCTCACTGTATATAGAATGCCACTCTCTACCTTGAGGCGTGCTCACCTCTGTGAAAAGATTACGTGTGCACCCAGCACCGCAATAAAAGTACGTCCTGCTTTCTAATACCTACAAATTGGTCTTAGAGAGTTATTGATATGGTATTTCAGTAACAACTGAGCTGACTAAACAGCAGAACCACTAAACATGGAATCTTACAGCAGTAATATCTTCTGAGACTCTACTAGTATACTTCCACTCAGTTACCTACCCACATCAATGACTATTTTGGTGGTGTTAACAAGTCAACTCAGTTACAGCGCTACCCTCACACATGCAGCAAAGTTTTTTAAGACTTGCCTTTTAACACGTCTGAAACAAAGGCTAGAATTAAGTATTTGCAGGGTAAATTCTTAGTGCAACAAAACTGTGCTAGAGGTTAACAGTCTTCTTCCCTTCTTCCACCATCAAGGGCAATACTCATACTTGCTGCTGTCACAAGGGTCCTTCCCTTTATCTGTAGCAGACACACTCCGAGAATCTGCTAACCTACAAACTTTACCTCACTGAGCACACAACCTCCTGAGGTCTCTACTTGAAAAGTTAACAGATATCCCATTACATCAAGCTGCAGAAAACCACAAAGTTCTGGTTCACCTGGTATTCACTTATGAAGTTTATGATTATGCTCTTTTCCAACACCTTGTATTAGAAACAAACTGTCTTGATTAAAAAAAATTCCACTGCATACACAGTAATTTCTGTATTTTTAAATCCAAGCTTTTCATTACTCCATAAAACCTTTGTTAGATTCATGCAACAGTGTGTGCCCATATAAAAATAAGTATTAAAACACTATTACCATCTTTCTTTTGGAAAGTTCTTTACAATTTCATTAATGATTGGCTGGTAGCAGGAATCTCTTTCAGGCTTTCCCTCTTCACTCCAGTCTCTCACAAATTGTTTCAAGGTGGACTTTAATTTATCCATGTCAAATGTTGAAGCTGGTGTAATCTTCCCTCTTCCCTGATTGAAGTGGGAAGAAAAGAACAGTTAGTGGAAAATGTACCAAGTATCTTTAGTCTTGGTGGGAAAAAAAAAAAAAAAAAAAGTACATCATAAACAGACAAAGCCCATGCTGTAAGAGCTGCTGGGAGTTTTAGCTGATAAAGCACTCTCTCTGCTGGGACCAGGGCTCAAATCCAACCTAGAATCCTAAACAAATTGAGTCTGCTGGTCTCAGTTTGTAATGCAAGAGACCAAGTTCCACACCAAAAAAACAATATAGTATGTCATAGCAGAGCACAATTGGTAGTCCTCTTTCAGGAAAGGACCAGGGCTTAGCTAGTGCAGAGGCTGAGCTGCTTACCCTGAGCAGAGGATCTCTTTAAGTAAGGATCTGGCAACACTGAGAAGCTCACATTAGAGCTACCCATTACTGTACTTTGCCTGCAGATACCAAAAAGGGACTTCAGTTTCCATCTCTGCCAGTCTTTCAAGTCTGAAAGCAGGGGGTTTTTTTATAGATATGCCAATGCCACGCTGAAAAAGCAGGTAAGTAGTGAAAAAGTTTTTACAGCTGAGAATATTAAAAATACTTAGTCTACCTAAAATTGCAACTGATTTAGAATGCCGTAAGAGATAACCTGCAGTAAAACAGACAATACTATTTAAGCTTGTAAGAGTCGGTCCGCTCTACATAGTTAACTGAAAAAGTTACTTTAAAATGTAACCAGGGTAGAGCAAGAACTTGAGTGAAAAAACCGCTTTTCATAGGAATTGATTACTTTCATTTGCCAGATTCACAATTAGTTTTCATAACTGTAACCACATGGACTAATAACAAACAGTTTTATTAAACTTCAGCTCTATAAGATGTGAAAGACAACAGTGAGAAATTCTAAGCAAACAGGCAATAAGAATGGAGAAAATAAAGAAGGCAATAAGAAAGCTGGAGGCCTAAAGGTGTGAAAAACAAATGTAGAAAATCCCAAAGCGTACAGAATTTAATTTTGGAGTATGAAAAAGTCAATTTTAACATACATCTTCTCCATATTCTTTATTTTCAAACATATGAACACAGTCATTCACAATGGTGTGTAGTATCTCTTGATTATGATCAATGCACTTCCGAATCTTGTCAAGGTGAGGAAGAAATTGAGGAAGAAGACTCTGTTGTTTAGCTGGGAGAGATTTAAACTGCCTCTCTGTTCTGTTCACTCGTTCATGCATATTCGTTCTAAAAAGCAAAAAGTTTAAAGGTCTTTAGATATTCAGAAGCAATACACGTACTAATTATAAATAACTCACTCTAAGCTACTCCAATTACAATTATTCATTTCTTTAGACATAAATTGATCAGACTTTAATTCCTTACTAGAGAACAAGTTTAAGAATTTTTTAAGCAAACATAGAATCATGGAATCATTCAGGTTGGAAAAGACCTTTGAGATCATAAAATCCAACCATCAACCCTACTTTACCAAGTACACCCCTAAACCACAGAATCACTTTGGTTGGAAAAGGCCTTTAAGATCATCAAGTCCAACCATTAACCTAACACCACCAAGACCACCACTAAACCATGTCACTGAGCACCACATCTATATGTCTTTTGACTACCTCCAGGGATGGTGACTCCACCACTTCTCTGGGCAGCCTGTTCCAATGTTTAACCACTCTTTCAGTAAAGGAATTTTTTGTAACATCCAAATCTAAATCTCCCCTAGTGCAGCTTGAGACCATTACCTCTTGTCATTTCATTAGTTACGTGGGAGAAGAGACCAATACCAGCCTCACTACAACTTCCTTTTAGGTAGCTGCAGAGAGCAGTAAGGCCTCCTCTCAGCCTCCTCTTCTCCAGGCTAAACAACCCCAGTTCCCCCAGGCGCTCCTCATAAGACACGTTTTCCAGACCCCTCACCAGCTTCATTGCCCTTCTCTGGACACGTTCCAGCAACTCAATGTCTTTCTTATACCGTGGCGCCCAAAAGTGGACACAGTACTCAAGGTGCAGTCTCACCAGTGCCCAGTACAGGGGCACGATCACCTCCCTACTCCTGCTGGCCACACCATTTCTGATACAGGCCAGGAAGCTGTTGGCCTCCCTGGCCACACCGCTGGCTCATATTCACCTGGCTGCCCACCAGCACCCCCAGGTCCTTTTCCACTGGGCAGCTTTCCAGCCACTCACCCCAAGCCTGTAGAACTGCGTGGGGTTGTTGTGACCCAAGTGCAGGACCCAGCATTTGGCCTTGTCAAACCTCATAGCATTGGCCTCAGCCCATCGATCCAGCCTGTCCAGATCCCTCTGCAGAGCCTTCCTACCCCTGTCCAGATCAACACTCCCACCCAATTCAGTGTCATCTGCAAACTTACTGAAGGAGCACTCAATCCCCTCATCCAGATCATCAATAAAGATGTTAAACAATACCAGCCCCAATACTAAGCCCTGGGGGACACCGCCTGTGACCAGCCACCAGCTGGATTTAACTCCATTCACCACAACTCTCTGTGCTCAGCCATCCAGCCAGTTTTTAACCCAGCGAAGAGCACACCTGTCTAAGCCATGAGCCACCACTCTGTCTAATAAGATGCTGTTAGAGACAGTGTCAAAGGCTTTACTGAAGTCCAAGTAGATGACACCCACAGCTTTTCCTTCATCCACTAGGCAGGTCACCTGATCACAGGAGGAGATCAGGTTGATCAAACATGACCTGCCCTTCATGAACCCATGCTGGCTGGGCCTGATTCCCTGGATGTCCTGCACTTGCAGTGTGAGCGCCCTCAAGATGAACCACTCCATAATCTTGCCTGGATGACCTACCTTGGTAGGTCAGGCTTACAGACCTGTAGTTCCCTGGATCCTCCTCCTGGCCCTTCCTGGAGATGGGTGTCACATTGGCAAGCCTCCAGTCCTCCAGGACCTCTCCCGTTAACCAGGATTGCAGGTAAATGATGGAGAGTGGCTTGGCAAGTTCCTCCAACAGCTCCCTCAGTACTCTCGGCTGGATCTCATCCGGCCCCACAGACTTCTGGGTAACCAGTTGGCACAGCTAGTCATAAACTACTACTTCCTGGATTATGAGGGAATCCTTCTCGTCTCCATCCCTGTCCTCCAGTTCAGGGAGCTAGTATCACCAAGCACCCCATCTAAATGACCTTTAAGCACATTAAGGGATGGTGGCTCAACCACCTCCCTGGGCAGCCTATTCCAATGTCTGACAACCCTTTCAGTGAAAAAATTCTTCCTAATGTCTAGCCTAAACCTACCCTGGTGCAGCTTGAGTCAGTTCCCTCTTGTTCTATCATTAATTACCTGTGAAGAGACCAGCACCTACCTCTCTGCAATGTCCTCTCAGGTAGTTGTAGGGAGCAATCAGGTCTCCCCTCAGCCTCCCTTTCTTGAGACTAAATAGCCCCAGTTCCCTCAGCCGGTCTTCATAAGACCTGTTCTCTAGGCCTTTCACCAGCTTTGTTGCCCTTCTCTGCACTCTCTCCAGCACCTCAGTGTCTTTCTTGTATTGAGGTGCCCAAAACTGAACACAGTACTCGAGGTGTGGCCTCACCAATGCCAAGTACAGGGGGCCAATCACATCCCTGCTCCTTCTGGCCACACTATTTCTAATACAAGCCAGGAAGCCATTGGCTTTTTTGGCCACCTGGGCACACTGCTGACTCATATTCAGCCACCTGTTGCAGTTTAAGAGGACCATTGTTTTCTTCTTGCAGTTCCTCATCAACCACTCATTTCCAGCACAGGTGATCACTACCTTAAATACACAGATCTACAAAATTTAATGAAAAACTAGCCCCCAAACCTATGAAAGCATGATTGTTTCACAAATCCAGTTTCAACTGAATGGATAGCTGAATGCTATGGTAAACTTTGGCCACAGAAATCACAGTATGTGTAGTGGGAATAGGGATCTTCAAAATCTACTGTTTTCGAAAGAACTGTAGAAGTCACAGCTGGATCATACCACAGTTCTGGCATACGCACTAAGATACTAAGCTAGCCTCTTTTAACAGCATATCCCCTTCAAGTATGAGTACTGTTAACCTGATCATATAACTGATCAAAGCTAAAAATAACTCTTCCACTTCCCTAAAATAAAAGTTCCATGAAAAAGGTGAATCTGCTACCAAGGGGTCTGCTTTTTTTCTGGCTTCTTCCTTCTCCTTACCCAAAACAGTTCTGTCTTCCAGCTTGTTCCAGCACTCACCAGGCCTGCCACAAAGCTCATTTAACTGTCTAACCCAGAAGAGACCTATATAGATCTTGCTAGATTTGATTTCTGTCAGTTAGCAAGGCAAGCTGGCTGAGCACTGTCATAAGGACATCTAAAGAGAGGTCATAAGGCCAGGACAAGGGGTACTGCCCCTTTAGACAGCAGTGAATCATGGTATCAGGTCAAGTCACACTGCAGTTTCTCAAACTCTTGTGTCAGCATGCAGCATCACAGAGTTGAACACTAGCCATGAGAGGGAGTAAGGTTTAAATGCTGCAATTTTAGTTGCAACCTGGGTCTGCAAATTTTACCAGTTAATATCTCCAGCATCACATATGTGCTACAGAGAAGTGCATGTTCATTGCAATAGCTACATTGGTTTAAAATGACATTTAAGAACAAAAACCAGAGAAGGAACAATAAGTAAAACAAACTGATCCTCCATATAAAGCGTATCAGCTTAGTTTAATATCGTGGTCTTGAAAGTTCTGTCAGAAAACAAAATCTTTGAACTATAATCCTCCACCCTTTCATGCTGTATCACAACCTTCTAGCAGCATGAATAGTTCACTAAAATCAGAAGAAGTACACATAAATAAAGAAGGCCATATCTCTCCAGAAGTCAAGAATTTTAATCTGGACTCATTCTAAAGTGTGTTACCGCCTTACTCATACAGACATTTCCAATTAAATTATTTTTAACTACCAAGCTATGTAATTTCACTTAAATTTGGAGTTATTTCTTTGAGGCAGAGGCAATTTAATTTGACTTCTGTGATGGAAATTTGAGTCATATCCATTTGTTACATGTTTACCAAAATAGAAATATGCAAAAGCAACCCAGAGTCACAGCTGAGCAAGAGGTTGAGAAAGATGTTCCCAGCTTCTGAGGACTAAGGATACAATTACACCACCAATATAAGTAAATTACAGTTGGCTGCTGTGCTAATAGCAATAACTAACATAAAGCCTTTAGTATGGCCAAATTGAATTAGAGAATTCAGTTTGGAAGAGACAAAGGGTAATCTACACCAATCTCCTGCTCAAATACTAGTCCCAGGAAAGAAAAATATCCAAGATATAAAAACAGTAAACAGAAAAAAATACTCTAAACATCACCCACTCCTTCCAAGAACTTCACTGTCATGTAAAAATTATGCTTGTATTTATTGACAAAAAGGGTCCAGCACCTAACAATGATTCAGATAACTGGGGTTTGTTACCTAAAGTACACAAATAAGGAGCATAGCTACATCCCAAATCTGCTTCCCAAACCTTGAATAACAATAGACAGTTTACCAAAACGCTGCTGAGGACTGGACTTTTTCAGCCAGTCATCATCGTCGTCATTCCCCCACCCCTGCCCCACAATCTGAGTAACTCTTGTTTCCTCTTCCATTCAATGGACTCAGATATAAAGTCAGGCCCATAGTTGGCGTCGTCGTCCCCACCCCCCCCCGCACCTTTATCACATTCCTATGGAGCCATCAAGCCTTCTTCTGAAGCCTTAAACAAACATCTAGAAAACTAAAGCTGGAAAAAAATGTCATCCATTAGCCCTCTCAACAGGTTTTACCTCTTGTGCAAATTAACACATCTTTCAAAGATTTCGGCAGTGATTGAAACACCACTTGCATTTCTCTGCTAGCAGAAGCTACTGTTGTTTTGAGCACTTTATAGCGCCTTAAAGCATTTTATCTTATTAAAAAAAGAGACCTTCCACACCCTTTTCAGGTGCGACTATACTTTGAGAAAGTTTGGGGGTTTCTTCCTTTTATGCTTCCTAGCTGACAAAGCCATCGAGGCGCCTTCCTGCATACCGTGGGAGGAAAGGGGCGCAGAGGTCCCTTCCTGACTCAGGCTTCCGCACCCCGCTGCCCACGGACTACGAGCCAGGGCGGCGGCCTCACAACACGCACAGACGAGCGAGCCAAAGGCTCTGGGAGCCGGGCACCCGAAGCCCGCGGTGCCGCCCGCCCGGACGGCGAGCTCCTGCCCCCGCCGAGGCCGGTCGGTGCGAGGAGGGCGCGGCGAAAGGAGCAGGCCCTCGCAGGACTGCGCACACGAGGCGGCGGGTCGCGGTTACCCGTAGTAGCGGAAGGCGTTGATGATCCTCCGGAAATGCTCCCGCTCCATCCGCTCCTCCTCCTCCACCCTGGCTGCCGTGCCCGCCGCCGCCGCCAGCGCCCTCGGCTCCTGCGGCTGCCGCCTCCGACGCTCATCGCTCAGCGAGGCCGCCAGCTCCGCCCCGGCCTCACCACCCGCGCTCTCTCCCGGCCACGGCAGCCGCTCCCGCTCCTTCTCGTGGCGCCGCCGCAGACCCCTGCGCATCGCCTTGGCCGGGGGGTCCCTCTCGCCGTGGGGAGGCGTCTGCGCTTTATGGGACACGGCGCACGTGGCCGACATCCCCGCCGCGGCCGCCGCCAGCGGTCGCGCCCGGCGCGCACGCTCCCTCGCTCACTTCCGGCGCGGGGGAATATCGCGAGGAGACGGACGACGGCAGGCGCAGGCGCGCTCCTGCCCCTAGCGGGCGGGGCAACGGCCGTCGGTGGGGCGGGCGGTTTCGGCAGGGACGAGGTGAACCGTGGGCTGCGCCCTGGGCGCTGGTTTGGGTCCGTGCCCGGGCGAAGCGCTGCGCGCCCGCGCGGTAGCTGCCACAAGGAGGGCGGAGAAGCTCGCCGTGGAGTCGCGCTGGCCGCAGGGGCCTGCCTATCGGCGGCAGAGGCGCTGAAAGGCCCCTGGAGCGTGCCTGAGGGGGACGCGTGCCTGCCTAGCTCGTCTGGAGTCCTGCCGCAGGAGCGAAAAGCACACGTTCAGCAGTGAGTAGACCCCAGCCCCTGGCCGGGCTGGCTGCGCTAGGCTGTGGCGTGGTGCGCGTCCGGCCCCGCACAGCAGCCAGGCGCGAGCGGTGGGGCGCCTGTGCTGACAAGAGGCGGGAGGCACAAAGTGGGGTCTGCGAGTGCCTCTGTGCCGGACTGAAGCCGGGCTATGCTTCCTGAAAACAAGCACGGGGACCAACCGCGGGGAGAGAAAAGCAAGGAGGCACGTTGAGCAGTGTCTGGCGATGCACGAGTCACTAGATTTCCACCTACAATTAGACGCTTTTGCCCTGACAGCACATCCTCTTCCACCTGCCGAACTTAAATGTTAAACCAGGTGCCGACATCCTCCATGTGTCCTGCAGCAAGCCACCATGCGTGGGTTTCCAGCTTGCTTTGAGAAAAGGCAGCTCGTACCAGAAGGCCTCCTTTGCAAGAGCCCATCACCTCCTCAGTTCAAGAACCTAAAGAGCACCGTCCTATGTCACACCCTGTCTCAGGACAAGCAGGAAGTGTTTTAGTAAACACTAACGTAACGGGAACAGAAGTTCTTCGGCACACTAACTCTGTGGAAATAGGAGTATCAGCCTCCTAATAGAAACACTCTCACTTTAGTCTTAATGTTTTCTGGTTTTCTTTACTCTCACTCTGGTCTTGCTCTCTGTCTTGGTTTAATCCCAGCCAGTAATTAAGCACCACACAGCTGCTTGCTCATTCCCTGCCCCACCCAGTGGGATCCGGGAAAAAGTCAAAAAAAAAAAAAAAGAAAGCAAAACTCGTGCATTGAGATAAAGACAGTTTAAAAGGACAGAAAAGGAAGGAAAAATAATGATAATATAATACACAAAACAAGTGATGCACAATACAAATGCATGCTCACCATGCGGTGACTGATGCCCAGCTAGTCCCTCAGCTGCAGTGCTCCAAGCCAACTCCCCCCCCCCCCGCCCAGTTTATATACTGGGCATGATGTCATACGATATGGACCTCCCCTTTGGACAGTTTGGGACAGCTGTCCTGGCTGCATGCCTTCCCAGCTCCTTGTGCACTCCCAGCCTCCTCACTGGCAGGGCAGTATGAGAAGCTGAAAAGTCTTTGACTTAGTACAAACACTGCTCAGCAGCAACACACAACGTCAGTGTATTATCAACATTTTTCTCATCCTGAATCCAAAACACAGCAGTGCACCAGCTACTTTGTTCCAGCTGAAATCAGGATGCTCTCTTGCAACTACATTAACTGGCTGGAGAGTTTTGAATACAAAGCAGTTCAGTGGCAGTGCTGGACAGAAAGCACAGACATCATTCCCAGCTGGATGTGATACCTTAACATAGCTTAGCTAAATGGAAGTTTTCACAAGAAAATAATTACTTTGTATTTGATGCATAATCACTGTTTTTTATAGCAGTCACTCTGTCCTTGGTACTTTTAGTCTCAAAACTTCAAAACAATATCCTGTCCTTGATGCGCATTTGCTGTAGTAGTAGTTTCGATACTTTAGTACATGTGAACAGATAAGCTGAGAAATATCCTTCACACTGGATGAGACCAGCCAACCAAGACAAGGAGGTACGCCACCTGGAATACTACTCACTGCGCAGATTCCAGAGAAAGGCAGATTTAATGTAAACGATTTCTTGGAAACAATATGAAGATGTATGAAAATTCCGGGAACAAACTATGCATGTGTATATTATTGAACAATATAAGCACCACTTGTTGCTCTGTGCAGCATGCACACTAGGTGGAATTATCCCCCATGCATGTGGCACAGTAAATAAAGAATGCCTGCCTTCTAAAACTTCGAACTAAGTCTTAGAGAGTTCTTCTGTGACTTATTTTTACAGTGTCAGGTGGACAAAAGTGTCATTATTCCCAAGGGCACACTAAGTGGTTTTATGAAGTATGAAACTCCATGTATGTGGCAAACCAACATCTGAATCAGTGATATACAGTGTAAACTGTTAGAAATTCAGCTTTTAGTCTTTTAAGGTTAGACTGGGAGCAATAGCTCTGTGAGATAAAGTTTGTTCCTACTACATTAGTGTTTATAATTACTACGTTATCATGTTCTTTCCGTTATATTTACATTATGAAGAAATCACCTTCTTGATGTCAAACTGATCCTGTACTTGCACTTCTGTGCTTCTTATATATATGTCATTAGCCTCCTATAGAACAACAGCACCTGTATTGCCACCGTGTTTTTAAAAATATGCAAGACACTGAGCAAAGCTTTCCTCCAGCTATGACAGCCTGATGTTGCAGCCAGCAGAGGGTGACACCACTTCCAAAAAACCATCCTTTCTTCACAAAAGAAGCACAAGCTCCTGTGCTGCAGCTCTCCCCAACCACTTAACAGCTAGCACAGCCCTAGCACTCGAAAGGCATCTGCCAGGGGCAAACGGTATTTTTCTTGCCAGGGGCTGTACCACCTTCAAAGCAAAAGCATTCTGCCAACCTGCCGACGTTGCAGGTGAGTTCTGTAGGCTTTTGTAATGGCACCTGAAATACTTAATCTCCCAAAGAGACTCAGAAGAGAAGAGTTCATTGTCTTTTCCCACTGAGGTGGATTGCTGTAGCAACTGGCAAGAGGACACACAATTTAAGCACCACAGTTGAGCCTGGCCAGTTTCTACAGTCCACCCATGCTGTAGCCCTGCTTGCTTCTTTCAGTACTTCTCATGGGTGTGGTGTTAACATGTCTTCCCAATCCCTTTTGAATTTGCTGGTACTATCTGCTTCCTGTGATTTCCTTAAATTTCAGAAGCTCACTGTCTGCTCTGTGACATATCACCTTAATATCATTGGTCAGTCTGTTTCAAGTGAAGCAGGAGTGCCCCCTAAACCAGTATTTGTTGTACAATTTGCTGAATACTAGTTCTGCATCCACTTGATTCACAGCATTCAAGATTTTGTAAACCTTAATCTTTTTTCCCCTCAGTCTTCTCTCCGGAGTGAAGGGTCCCAGCATTTTCAGTCTCTCCCCATAAAGCAGCTGCTCCGTTCTCTTCATCACATTTGTTGCCCTTCTTTTAACTCCACTATGACTCCATCCAGATGTACAAAATGGAACTGCCCAATACTGAACATGTGGGTCTGCTGGTTTTACACAGGAGCAAAGCAGCACCACCTGTTTTGTTCACAATACCCTTCCATAAGATGCCTGGTTAATATTTTCATGCAGCTCCACACTGTGGTGATTGTTTCAGAAGAATTGTCAAAGATCTCTGCCCTGAGCTGTAACTACGATTTCAGTAACATGTATATTCTGATAAATTATTTACACCACAAATGCATAAATCTATACTGGAACTCACGAAAGGATCTCAGAAAACTGACTCCCTTGCTACTGGACCAATGGACTACTTGAGAAAGCTCAGTATCATCTGTGAACTTGGGTGATCTCATTGTCCATTCCCTCTTCTGAATCACAGCTAAACTTGCTGAATAAAGTCACTCCGGGACTGCCAATATTGAAATTATTCCTCCTCTTGAGAGGAGCTCATTAAGTCTTATCCCTTCACTTCCTATCCTTCTCAGTTCATAAATTGATCCATTATGTTCCTCTGGAACAAACATACTATTTTAAGTTGTACTCACATTTCTCCGTGTAAGAAAATACTTCAAAGGTTTATCAAAGGGACACCATAATCCTGCAAGTTCCATGCAGGGATAGGAAAAGCAACAACAAATTTATTTCTTTCACTGTTGTATTTGACTTATGTGGCAAGGTTTTGGTAACAGGGAGGCTAGGGGGTGGCTTCTGTGAGAAGCTGTTGGAACCTTCCCCCAGATCCAATACAGCCAGTGACAGCTGGCTCCATGGCAGACCTGTCACTGGCCAAGGCCGAGCCCATCTGCAACAGTGGTAGCACCTCTGTGATAATGTATTTAAGAAGGGGAAAAAACTGCAAGAGCAGCTGAGAGACAGGAGTGAGAATATGTGAGAGAAAGAGCCCTGCAGACACCGAGGTCAGTGAAGAAGGAAGTGGAGGAGGTGCTCCAGGTGCCAGAGCAGAGATTCCCCTGTGGCCCATGGTGAAGACCATGGTGTTACGAGTGAAAGGCAGGTGTGGATCCCTCCGGGACGAGGCACAGCACTCAGCAAGTGAAAGCTTTGGCTTCATGGGAAGCATAGTGTTACCACGGTGGGAGCCCCAGGGCGCCAAACACGAACGAAATGGCGACCCGACGCAGTGGAGCCCAGCTTGGGAGTGAAGCTCAAGGGAAAGCACCGCAGGGGTGGATAATAAAACTTACACTGCTTAACAGACGATGCACATGCACTGTCCTGTTTTGCTCAGTAGCAAACCCACTGATGTAACGCCGGTGCTGTTGTCTGAATTCTGAGATCCGCAGCTGGCCCTCACGTTGGCACCCCTGCAGGGGTGCGTGCAGATGGGGGGAAGTGAACTACCCCAGCTTACCATAACAGGGAGATAAGACATGCTTGGGACTCTGCATACTAGGATGGGGGGTAGTGAACTGTCCCATGTTACCCTAACAAAGTTTCCTAGCACCCTACACAGGGTGAGGCAGGCTGTCCCCCTGCAGCCCATGGAGGTCCATGGTAGGGCAGATATCTACCTCCAGTCCATGGAGAACCACATGCCAGAGCAGGTGGATGTGCCTCAAAGGAGGCTGTAACCCCGTGGGAAGCATGCGCTGGAGCAGGCTCCTGGCAGGACTTGCGACCCCATGGGGGACCCATGCTGGAGCAGTTTGTAAAGAAGTGCAACCCATCCAGAAGACCCATATTGGAGAAGTTTGTGGGGAGGGACCCCATGCTGGAGTGGAGGAAGAGTGTGAGGAGGAAGGAGCAGCAGAGACAACGTGTTAGGAGCAGACCACAACCCCCATTCTCCATCATCCTGCGCCACTTAGGGGGAAAGTGGGAGTGAAGTTCAGCTAGGCAAGAAGGGAGGGGTAGGGGGAAGATGTTTGAAAATTTGTTCTTATTTATTATTATTCCATTCTGATTTGATTGACAATAAATTAATTTCTTCAAGCCATGTCTGTTTTGGCTGTGACTGTAATTGCTGAGTGATGTCCCTGTACTTACCTTGACCCATGACCCTTTTGTTTATTTTTTTCTCCCCCCTGTCTAGTTGAGGAGGGGGAGTGATAGAGGGCTTTGGTTGGCACCTGCTGGCTAGCCAAGGTCAACCTACCACAACCAGCCAAGTATTAGCTCATTTCTCACAGCTGTACCCCTTCCGAAGGGGAATAAAAACAAAAATACAGTTTAAAGTCAGACAGACCATCACTGCATGTAAGCAAATACAACTTGAAGTATTTTTACTGCAAAATAATAATACAAAATAGTATTTAGAAGCAGTTTGTCTTAAACACAGCTTTATACAGCTCTAATCTGTTTAAGACCTTTTTCTTCTACATGAGTTTAGGACTTCTAATACTGTTAACAATGAACTATTACATTTCAATCACTCTGATCAGTTCAGCTGACGCATAGTAAGTAATATAGCCCATCCTTTGCTTTTCATGTCTGTAGCTTGATTTTTATTCTGGATTATAAAAATGTAAGATACTGTATAGAAAAATTAAGAGTTAATACATTACTTAGCAACCGAATGTGATTCAACTTCCCAGTTTCCTAGTTTGTCTAAATACACGTACACGAATCATATAACAAAGCTTTAACATGTTCAGCATACCTGCTTTCTGAACACTTTCGTTACTGTAATTTCACCCTGAGCTATGAATATTAATAAGAATTATTTCTTCCTTCCTCCTCCCTGAAGCATGCATTTACTGCCTAGTAGTCTGTGCCATCCCAATCCTCGATTTCTGCACAATACATGTACTTAATCTTGTTAGCAATGCATCTGCATTCTCTCCGACATCTTATTCCCCCATCACTTTCCAACAACCTGACTTCTCCTCAGGTTTGTTTGGATTTTTTTAAATATCCATTCCCAACTGCTCCAACCAATACACAACATAAAAATTACTTGACAAACACCACAGAGGTCTTTAGCAAGTCTAAGTTCAGTTATGATGTATTCAGTAACAGCTTCAGCTACTGAATAAGCAGTGTAAGAACTTATACAATCTTAAACTTACTATTGCCACAGCATATAGCTAGTTCCTCTAACCATGTTTATCAGTGAATAGAAGCTCATAACAATATTAGAGGTAATCACTGTCATTCCTGTATGAACACTTCAAATTGCATTCATCCATGTTCAAATATGCTTATTAATCCAGCAGAACTGAATGTTTATAGTTTTGTACATAAAAATGTTTCTATTCTGTAAAATTTACACATTCAATCAGATTTAAAGATCAGCCAAAGCATGACTGATTAAAGCAATTCTAAAGAATAATGCACTATTGATACTACTCAACAATATCTGAGGCTTAGAGTTAATAGCTGCTACAAATCCACTTGTGTTGTATGAATTAGTAGTATGGACATGCACATAACATCTGCTCAGTTGGTTGGCTTGCCAAGTATGACAGTCTTTGGGTTTTCAATTTGTATCAGATGGAACCCAGGTTGTCTACATCATCATGCTGTGACCTGCTGATCTAAAATAAAAATAAAAAGTGCACATTTAACCTGTAGTATCATTTCTCTGTTTGTACATGACATCACTGTACATTAGAAACGAATACCACCAACACATGTGCTTTCATTGATGTTCTGCCCCATATTCCTTCTGTTCCCCCTTTTTTTATTATAATTTTATCATTAGATTAACACCTATTATTTCAGAACATCCAATTTCAAGGAACTTAAAGTTACAGGTTATGATGACTTAAGGGTAACAGGCAAACACATGTAAGGACTGTAAGACATAAGGAGATACAGGTGTATATAATCCTTGCAGTATTTTCATACAGAAGGATTAGGTTCTTGTGATCTTGGAATGGGATAAGCAGATTCAATTTCCAGTAACATTACTTACCTCCTTCCCTCAGCTTTTTTAATTCCTGTATTATATCACTATACACAAAGGATAAAAGCTCCTCTTGGGATTTTGTTCCATCCAAATAAACTAAGACAGAAAAAAGTTTTCATGAGTTTTATGCCAGTTAGCTGTAATAGCAATTAGCAAAGTTTTCAGTATTCAGATGAAAAAATAAAAACCAAGAACAATACCTCCCTTTTCTTCTTTCCCAAATTAATTTTACATGTTAAAAAATAACTTAATGGAAAAGTATTCTAGTTAAGAATGAATTTATAGGTTTTTCTGGCATAAAAATCTCCATAAGGGTAGTGGTAATAATGTTTGGACAGTAAAGCAATGGAATAATTCAGCAGAAAGGTTCCTATGCAGTGGAAGACCTCAAGTTCTTCCTCAGCTTCAGGGTCTGAGCAAGTCAAGAGCAGGCACTGCAGTTCTCATTCTCACTGCACAGTAAGAAGCAGCGTGCTGATGAAGCAGCCACCCGGGTGACTTCTCTTTCCTCTGGCCCCCACTCCAGAAGTAGGCAGTCCAACAGCTGTACAAGTGCGAACATCACACAAACTCATGGCAGCGCCCTATCAGCTGGCCTGGCTTTGACACTTCTCATGCCAGACTTGTGACCTTAGTGTGTACAGTCAGCACCTAGGAAGTATCTTCTGCTTATTATAGGGCTTCACCCAGGATTTCAATTCTGTTCTGAAGAATTCTGCCAGTGCATCAGCCATCGTCTCAGAAGCTTCCTATTTAGCCATATGCATGTGTGCACAACTGCACGCACAAACTCGCTTGTTAAATGGACTCAATTAGTGATCAGAACATTTCTATTTTTGAATTTAATAATTTTCATTATAAAACCCCAAAAACCCTATAGACTGGAAAAATAAACCAACAAAAGGTCCAAACCTACTGTCCAAGTGCCACAAAAACATTTGAAGAAAACTCTGTCCCATTCAAAAAAACCCACAAATCCACAAAAATGGCACAAATGCCACACTTAAGCATCTTATAAATTTAAAGATACCATACCAACATTACTTGCATTCTCTTCCAATTCATTTTTATATCTCAGATACATAGGCCACACGTGTCCATCGAAGTACCCCGGTGTATCTGCTGGCTGATAGACTCTGGTGCTACACAAAAAATATATTTGCTTTCCCATACAAGTTTTACATTTTCCTCTAGTGTCAGCTGGTTTAATAAGACCATCTATTCAAAAAAACCCCACCAAACCAACAGACTGGCAGGCTGCATAACTGTTGAAACAAAGGGGGCTCCTTTGTTTTAATATAATCTGTGATACGAACTCTTGCTAACTTACCTATTTCTGCCAACCAAATTCCATTTAAGATAAGGTAAAAGTTGTTTGTTTGTTTAAATTGAAAAAGGTATTACATACAAATTAAGCTGCATTGAAAGTGCTACCAAAACAAATTACTTCCCCCCGCCCCCCCCGCCCTCTTTTTTATTTCTCAGGTTTTAGATGACTAGCAGTTTTGTCTAGGACTAAAGTCCTTTAGAGGTGAGTCTAGTGAGAAACCAAGTGGAATCAACCAAAGCCAGTTGAATAGAGGATTTCTTCACTCAGCCAGCAGATTCTGACTTTGTGCACATGTGCTGCTCCAAGCACACAGTATTGCTCCAAATTTGGAGGGAGGTCAGACATTGGCTCAATAATCTACATCAGATATACGGCACAACTAATGCACAGTGTGAACAAAGTGTACACTAAAACCACACATGAACTTTAACAATAATCATCACGTAGCCGTATTCAACCACAGATAGTATTTTTTTAAACTGCTTCTCACTTTAAACATCTTTTAAGTCCAACATGCAGTCAGTAATCTAAATAATTTATCTGGACAACAAATTCTCTTTCCAGTGTTTGTAAAACATGCTCTAAAATGCAAAACCACCCAACAACCCAAAAGCAAACCAAAACCAAACCCCCACACTTCTCCGCATGCTTTTGTTAATGTTAGTTGAATACCCTCACAGTGTTCCCTGGGAATCACAGAGGATGGATGATCTTAATAGCTTAATTTGGCAGACACTGAAGAAAAGCTAGTACAAAACAACCACTCCAGGTTAGGGGGTACAGCGACTCTGTGAACAATGACTGAAAAATCTTACCTCCTCCTCCTTTTGCACTCTTCATAAGGAAGGGTCAAAAAATATCTTCTATTCCATAGCTCATTAAGTGGCCTAAGATAATAACATATTTAGTTCCCTCTTCCTTTTTCAGGCAGCTTTTAATATACCAGGTTACATATTACTGCTTACTCATAATTGTATAGCAGAAAGCCTTCAACAATCAAAATACAAACGTCTTCTGTACTTTTCAAATTTTCACATGTATTCTGTGGCTCTTCTGTCACAACACATGAGCTTGCTGGTCTTTTCATCCAATTGTGAATACTTTTCACCATTTCATCCATATAGAGTGCATCAAGTACTAGTTGGAAACAGAAAGTTAGGCACCCCTTAAAAACAGAGAATAATAATGATAAAAAAGAACACTTAAGTACCCCTAGGTTAATAAGTAAGAATCAAATTATAATCATACATACAAGTCTAAATGAAAGGGAACAGGATTACCCCCAAAATTTTCTCTCACGCATGTAAGTAGTTTCATGTTTGCACTGATGATACCCTGAAATCAAAGCTTTCCCCAGGACTGGCGTATTTCTGGTGAGTGTGGTCTCTGCACTCTGTGGCATTGAAAAGTGTGTGAACTCACTTCACAGCCTTTCCCTTGACAATAGAAACTGAAAGGACTGTTCTCCTATTCCACGAAACTTGTAAATACTTACTTACCTCAAGACCTCCATGCTTCTGTCAATTGTCACTTGACACAGGTGAAGGGAGTGGGCACTCAAAATTTTTTGCTTTGGGTTTTTATTGGGTTCAGGTATTTAGAGGGTGGGGATGCACAACATTGAAAGGAGGATGGCACACAAAGCCACATAGCACAATGTAGCACCTGTGTTTCTCTATAGACTTCTAAGAACATATTAGGTAAGTACTTAATGGTAGACAGAAGGCAGCCTTCGGATAACACAAGAGCAAACACATTTTAGAGGAGCTTTTAAGAGCAGCATTAAACACAGACAGTTGAACCAGAATGTCCAATTTATCACTCCAGCTTCACATTCTAGTTTCATGAAGTCTAGAAGTTGAGCCAAAGACTGCATAGTTGATTAGAGTCAGCTTTCAGATACAATTTAATGTTCTGGACAACATTCTGAGTAACATGTTTTGCGATGACCAAGTATCAACAGAGATTAGCTAATAAGCAACTGTTCACAGCTAGATATGACCTGAACCAATCCACCATCCTAAAGTGGATCTGCATCTAGAAGTTCATAGGACGCTGAGCCAGCATTAGCCATGAACTTCAAAACATTTGGTCTCAATATGAGATCTGTCATGAAATAAAGGCATCAGGATAAGACCCAAGTTTTGACTGTTTGGACTATGACAATGAAAGAGACTCAATGGTGATATCCCATGAGTTCATTATCAAAGTGAAAAAAAAAATCCATCATTACATAGAAAGTGATGAGGTTAAACTTAAGCCAGTGCGGCAAGCCAAGACTTTTAACTAAACAGTACCATTTGCTACTGCACCAGACCTGACTGCAGAAATAAAGGAAAAGATTTAAGAGAAAAGGAAACATCAAGCACTAGCTTCGAGCTATTTACTAGTTCAGCAAGTTTTCATATTTATCTCAGTAAGCTAAAAGAAACTGAGCAAAGGATTACGCTAAACAACCACTTGTTTACTGCCTTGCTCGGAAAGAGGGGTAGGAGGTGGAGGGGAAGAAGTGTTGAAGCTCAGCACAGCATAATTTCAGCACAATGTTCGAAAGCAATACATCGAAGTTACTGACCATCATATAGCTTAAATCCACGTTCATCTGTTTCTACTTCAGACTCCGGCTGAAGGGGAAAAAGTGGAGTATTTTCAAGGCTGCTTTTATGACCACTGTCACAGATACCCTTCAGTTACAAACATAACGGTTATACACCTCTGTATCCCAACTGATTAAATTTATCTTCAAAATTAAACTGCTGAATGCAACTGTTAAAATACAATACAAACACTGTATTTGATCTAGAACAACAAATTCTTCAAATCATACTGCTTCAGTTAATTAGAGCTTTGCTTCAGAAATAAGAGCTCCTTCACCCTCCTTAACAAACAACTCCAACATCAATGCAAAAGTTGTTTTTCTGCTTTGATCTGGAAGACAAAGAACTACTTATTGCTGTATGGGTGTAGAGTTAACACAATATCATCAACTTTGTTAGCACAAAGTAGCTTGAAAATGCATCCAATATACACCTGTTCCTTATTTTAAGAGGGTATAAAAGAAGACAGTAAACTTCTTTTTGCTGAATATAGTCAGTGGTTTTCGTCAATGAAAGTTTAATTACCACAGTGCTCATTTTATTTCTCTTTGTGATGAAGTTAATTTTATTTTAAGCAGCATCAATTTTAAAAAGTTTATCAATAGGAGAACTGAAAAGAGAAGAAATGATACTAAAATCTACTCGAGCCTACTTGTACCTCTCAGGTCTTTCCATCAATACTGTTACCTTAAAGAAGTCATCTTGAGAGATTATATCACAGTTGGGAAGCATTTTCTTAAGCTTTTCTGCCAGCGTTGTTTTCCCCCCATTTGTTACACTGAGTTAGAAAACATAGCAAAAACTGCATCAAGACAAAAATCAATCTTTTAAACATATGTACAAGCTCACACACACTTTTTCTATATAGTTAGACAAAAAGACACAATCCCAACCCCCCTCCCCCTCCCCAAAAGTTTATTCACATTAAATACTCTCTACCTCTACAAATTTTCTGGCAGGTTCCAGCAGCTTTCAGACAGTAAATCTAGCAGTGCCCAGAAAGAGGTTAGAGAGAGGTGGTACCTGAGATCTCCAACAGAGACAGAACAATTTCTTAAGAGTTATATGCCATGAAATGAGACAATTATATATTGTATTTGTAATATATGTTCAAAAAATATCCATTCCGAAATAGAAATAGCATCACTTTATTCTGAAAGGAAGACCATTCTTGAGGTGTAGTGGAAATTGAATCTGCTAATACTTACCCTCCAAGGCCAATAACCAATACTTTCATAGTTTGTTTTCTCCTCGGTTCTTCCTTTCACTGTCAAAAATAGCAGCCGGTGAAAACTTAATTCAGCAACAAGGAAAGCAGCTATTGTATTAAGAAATACAAATTATAGTTAAGGCTTATTTTCCATTCTTCTGTCCTTTACTTTTTGCAAAGGTACTGTCAGAACATCAAGATTGTTCTAATGCTAGCAAAAAAACTGCATCACAGATTTCAATGCATTTTACCTTAGACAGCATTTTAATAATTTGAGGGGAACTCTGAGAGACTCAGTTCTACCAATATTAATACTAAAGAAGTCCATAAAGAAAGCACAATGACTAGCTCAAGCATTAATAGTATAAAAAGAGACTAGGTAAACAGCTGTGGTGGCATAACAAACAAAAACCTTAAAACCAAACAAGTGACATGCTGAGGAGAAAGAGGTTTTAAAAATTTCATTAAGGTTTATAACAGAGAGTATGTTCAAAGACTCTTATGAATCTGGTCTCGGCAGTATAAGAATTCACCACTCCCTTGGTTGAGAGTTAACAGCACAGATCGTGCACATGCTCCTCCTCTGCTCCACCACAGAATAACCTGGAGTCATTAAAACTAGTGTAAAGGCAGTTTAAACCATTCTAGCTGACTTAGCCCTGAGAAGGACTTGATCTTCTCCAGAAAAATCAAAGACAAAAACTCTGGAAAAGGTTACATTTGTCCACCCGTATCCCTGTTGCCACCAGGAAACTAGCCCTGAGGCTCTGGCTGGCTGAACGCCTTCCGCGGGCAGAGCTGCCTGAAGACACAATCCTATCTTTCCCTGACTCTTTTCCCAGAACTTTCCTCTGGAGCTGGTGTTTGCAGAGTCCATAGCAAACTATACTGGAGAACTGCTCCAGCTGAAAAACAGTTCTGCGAAGGAGGAGGGAGGGGAACAACGTTAGTTTCAGCTGAACAAATTCCCTCTGGTTTACTATCCAGTCACCCATGCCTGCAAAAGAATGGTGCAGCAGAAGGGCATCCCTTACAGCTGCTCCCCTTAGCAGCAGCTCTAGTCTACAGAGTTTGTCAAACCAGTTTAACACTTGTCGACTATTGCTTTCCACGAGCACACACCAATTCATAACTATGTAGCCACATGCAAACACACTGTTTTTCACCTGCTCTGTCCTCCTAGGCCACACTTAAGGAGGTAAGGCCTAAAACACCGAAGCCCTGAAAGGACTGAGCAGGTAACACCGTCTCCCCTTCCCAAAAAACAAGTATCTGTACTATACTAGAAAGACAGACTGTTACAGGCTATCAGTATGAAAGTAAAACCACATGATTTCTGTGAAAGTAAGTTTTAGACATTTGGATGAAGTCTGACATAATAATACCCTTTTGCATTTGGTGCAACGACTGGAAGTTCAACTGTTTCACAGGTCTCTGATGTGATCTTTGCACGGTTGTTTTATATGTATTTTCTGTTAAAAAACTGCATACCCACAGTAGTTGGCACTGGCAAGTTTTGTACGTTAGCATGCAAGGGTTTTCCGAGAGTGTTGTAATTCTCAATTTAATGAGGCATCGCATTTTCACAGTATTGGCTGTCTGTTCAAAGAGTGCAAACAGATGATCTGTTCTCAGGAAGTGATGATACTCAGTCCACTAAAAAAACCCAAAAACCCTCTCTTCTAAAAATCATCAGTTAAGGTTTGTGTTCCAGAGGATTAGCCTTTGTCCCAGAAATAAGTGCCATGTAACAAACTAAATAACATCTGGACACAGAAGCTGAGCTTTGGACTCTTAATTTACGTCATTGTCTATACGAAAGTTAATCCCAGTTTAAGGTAAAAAACACTGGGATGAAAAAACCCACCACCTCTTCGTCCCCCCAGGCTAATGTATAACAGAAATCACAAAGGCAAATTTGTCATCAACGTTGCCACACAGAAACCCTAACCCGCTCTGCCTGGGCTCGCTTCAGCATCTGTAAACAGAACACCGACCCACACAACCCCAACATGGAACGGCCGTCATCCCGGTTTTAGCGGCGTCGCGTGACACAGCTCCAGCGCACGGCAGAAGCCGAAGCATGCCTCCTTCCAGGCATCGCCAGACCCGGGCGGGGAACGTCCCTCCCAGGCACCAGGCCCACCCGCGGGCTGGCGGAGGGGCCGAGGGGACGCGCGCCCACCGCCACAGAGCCCCGCGCCTCTCACAACGCTGCAGCGTCTCTACCGTTAAGGTCTAACTTTAGGCGCTGCTTAAAGACACCAGGAGGGTACCCAGAAAAAATCGTCCCGGCCGACGGCCTCCCGCACAGGCTCTTACGCCTTACGGAGCTGTCTAAGGCGCTACCAGCGCCTACCAGACGGGGCGGCCCCCGCAAGCACGAAGCTCCCGTCACACGCCGGGGACTGGGCACCTCGCAACACACCGGTGCCGTCGGGTCGGGTCACGTCGTGTCGTGTCGGGTCACGCCGCGTCGCGGCCCGCCTGCTTTCAGCAGGTGCTCGCTCGCGCTCCTCGGGCCTCGCTGCCGCCAATCGCCCTTTGGCCGCCGGCCCCGCCGCTTCACGCGCCCTGCCGCTGCCCCGCCCCAGCCACGCGCCCCCATTGGCCGCCTCCTTGGGCCGCTTTCCGGTCCGCTCTCCCCACGCGCGGCGGCACCCGCGGGGGAGGCGGGGGAGGGAGAGGGGCGGGGCGGGGCGGGGCGGGGCGGGACGGAGCCGCGGCGCGCGCGGGGATTGGCAGGGTTCTGCCCGGGGCTGGCGAAGCGCCTGCGGCCGCCACCGAGGGGCGCTTCCCGTAGCACCCGCCCTGCGCTCCCTTCCTTCCTCCTCCCGGCCGCCGCCGCCCGCCGCGCACCGCTCCCGGCAGCCCGGCGAGGGCTTGCGCCGCCGCCCGCCCCGCCCAGCACCGCGGGCTCACTCGCAGGCAGCTGATCGCCGCCCCGCCGCTTCCCCGTCCGCGCTTGGGCCGGCCCCCGCCATGTCCAAGCCGCCACCTAAACCGGCCAAGCCAGGTAAGGGAGGGGCCCGACGGCCCGACCCGCCGTCCTCCGGCCGCCTCACCACCAAGTCGGTGCGGGGCGCGGAGCGGAGCAGCCCGCTGCCTGCTGACACGTGGACGGTTTGGGAGTCGGGTCTGGGCTGTCAGAGCAGGGAGCCCGGCCGGGGGCGGGGGGGAGCGGGGCAGGGCCGCCTACCTCTTCCTTTCCCCGCCCCGCCGCCATTAACTTTGGCACCGCTTGCTCGGTGTCGGCGGGGGAGGCAGTCCCTTCCGCCGCGCTTGCGCCACGCCCCCGCTGGAGCGATCGCGGAGTTGCCCTCGGTCCGCAGGCATCGTGCCTGGGAGGGATCCCGCGCCTGCTTTCGCTCGGGAGAAGGTTCGAGAGTGCGGCCGGGGACAGGCCCCCCCGGTGTCGCGGACTTGCGCGGAGCCCCCTCGCTCCGTCCGTCCTCCTCTGAGCCGCGGCCCACGGGTGGGAGCCGCGGTGCCCGTGGCGCTTGTCCTGGTGGCACGCCCAGCCAGCCGCTGCTGCGAGGGGAAGCTTGTGCAGGCTGAAACGCACAGGAAACCTTTTAACCTGTTAAGAAACTGTTGTTGAAATACTCTGAGGTTTGCCCTGTGACTGCATGGGTTAGCAACGTATTGACGCATAAAAGCGGTTTTATAATACAGTCCCATGCCACGTTCTTCTTCCGCGGCGCCCACTGCTTTCCCTTGCAGGACTCCCAGCAGGCAAACTCTCAGTGTGCCCTTTGACATTCTGGTGCAGATGTGCTCATCACCCTTTGTAGCGCATTTAGTCACTGGTGCGTAAATTTTTGCTCTTGCACCCTGTTCAGATAAATTTAGTGCAAAGTTAGCTTCAAAAAATTAATAACGGTCTGAGATTTTTCAGAAAATGTATTGAAAAAACTTTGGAAGAGGCACATTTTAAAACCTTGGAATAGAAGTGGCATCTTTCAAGTAAACACACACTCTTCTGTCAAAATTTAAGCCATTAGGGCTTTGATTTTCTAAATAAGGAATTGATCTGGAAAATGCAGTTGCTCTTTATCATGTTTGTATGTGATCTCCCAGTATGAAAGGTTAAATTCTTGCTTCAAAAGTTAAAAATTCATTGTGAATGTAGTTAAATAGATAAGACTAGTTGATGTCTCCCAAAATATGATTATCTGATCCCTAAATACATCTGAATTTCAATATTTTTCACACTTAGAATAGTATTTGAAATACTGATGGTTTTTAGAAATAATTAAATACATAACCTAATTATTTTAGCTCTATAGCTTATCAGACAAGTTTTTAATTTGAAGTCAAGTGAGTACAAACCTGGTTTAGACCATTTAAACTGTTAGACTTAACCTACCCACAGAAACAAAATCTGTTAAAGCTCCCTGAGTTTCATCCTTGGAAGAATTTCCTCTTCCCTGCAGTTTGGTCATCCTCTTTGAAAACATCTCACTTGAAGTGAAAAAGACAATGATAGAAGCGTTGCTGTTGTGGACTCTCATTGAAAACCCATAGTGAGGAAATCTGTGGGCTTCTGAAAGGGTGTGGTGTTGCTTTTAACAGCAAAATGTGTACGAAAAGTAGATTTTTCTAATGGAGTTGATAACTGTTTTCTGATTTGCAAAAAGGCGGTTCAATTTAGCTAAAGATTTTTGAGGAATTAAAAGTTCTAGCTCTACCTTACCTGAAGGAGCTGTCAGACTAACTCAGACATGTTAAGCCTAATACTAGGTGTCTGTCAGTAGTTTGCTGGGGTGCAGTTTTGTGGTGTGCTTGAGCTGATAAAATGCAGCCTGCCATCACAGGGACAGGTTCCTTACCCCCTCCACCCCCCCGCCACCCCCTTTCTATTCCATTTAGTGACATGACAAGCTGGATCGGTGCTCTGACTTTTTATGTTAGGTTATTTTTATGTCTAATGAACTTTCTGAGCTAGCTTACCGCATGAGTGCTTGACACAGCAAAAGGAAATGAGTAGAAATAAATGGCTGAAGAAGGAAGAGGAAGAGAATGAGACGTTCTTGGTAGTGACTTTCAGAGCTGATTAAGGGTAGTAAGATTAATTTTGCAAATCCCTAGTTTTTGAAGAGAAGAGGTCTTATGGAGGCTGTTGCATTAAATTTTTTCCAAGGCATTTTCAGTAGTGGACTATCTTCTAGCATACTTTAAAAAAATTTTGCAGTTTTATGTCTGGCTTTGTTCTGTCTATAGTATGTTACGCCTACAGTACTATCATTCAGTCTCTCAGGGTTATAGATGTTGAAGTGTGCTAATTAAAGACAGATAAATACAGGAACTGCATGTGGTGAAATAGTTGCCACAGCAACATAATGCTGTCTCTTTTGGTGGCTTTTAGACTACAGTTGGTGGAATGTCTTAGTGCATTTGGTCAAGCTGGATTAATTTTTCTTCACTGACTATTATCAGGTATCCAGTCAATAAACTAGGCTATAAACTGTGTCAGGGAACAGCAAACCTGGTTGCCTTGCTGCTGAATTCAAGTTCAAGATCAGTTCAAGACAGACTGAAGAGAAAACAAGGCATTGGTTGCTGTATCTTTCCTTTGTGTTCAGGAAAAAAAAAAGTACAGGCTAGATAGATAGAGATTAAAGGAGATATAGCAGGTGTCAGGGAAGTGAAAATATTTACTAAAATAAGTATTCATCCTTTCTAAAACAGTGAATGTTCACTATTCTTCACAGGGGTGCTGGACATTAAAGTTGGATAGCTAGACAGTGCTTTAAAAATGTAGGGAAAAAAGGATGTGCAAAGGGAAAAAAATTAACTAGCTATATGGCATTAAGTGTGGTTTTCTTCAGTACATGAGAGCATTTTAACTGGCAGAAGGCTCTTCTATTAATCCTGTGGCATGCAGAGCATATTAGGGTTTCAGTTACAGAGAAATGGTTTTGACATCAATGTATTTTACACAATCATCTAATATGTTTGCCAGCACTTGAGCTGGTATTTTGGGGTCTGTAGTAGCCCTTGAGTAAGAGTAAGGGGTCCTGGTTGTTTTTTGAGGCTTTAGAAGGCTTTTAATTTCTAGTGTTTTGAGATTTTTTTTTTTTTTTTTTATAATCAAGTGTTTATCTTTGCTTTTCTCTTGGGGGTCTGTATTATTGATGTTTTCTAACTGTATTTTGTATTTAGACTTGCTGTTGAAAATACAGAGGAGTGGAGTAGGAGTTGAAAATAACAGAAACTTTCTTCTCTGTCAGTGTGTTGTGGTTTAACCCCAGCCAGGAACTAAGCACTGCGCAGTCACTTGCTCACTCCTCACCACTCTCAGTGTGATGGGGAGGAGAACTGTGGAAAAAAAAAAAGTAAAACTCATGGGTTGAGATAAGAACAGTTTAATAACTATAATATAATAGTAACAATAATAATAAAACAATAATAGTAATGAAAAGGAATATAACAAAAAGAGAGAGAGAAGTAAAACCCAAGAAAAAACAAGTGGTGCACAGTGCAGTTGCTCACCACCCGCTGACCGATGCCCGCGCAGCGATCAGCCCTTCCTGGCCAACCCCCCCGTTTATGTACTGAGCAGGACGTTCTCTGCTGTGGAATATCCCTTTGGCCAGTTTGGGTCAGCTCTCCTGGCCGTGATTTCTCCCAGCTTTTTGTGTACCTCCTCGCTGGCAGAGCACTGGAAACTGAAAAACCCTTGTCTTAGGATAAGCACTACGTAGCAACAACTACAACACCAGACTAAATTCTTAGTCTGAATCCAAAACACAGCATTGTACCAGCTACTAGGAAGAAAATTAACTTTATCCCAACTGAAACCAGGATAATATCCACCGCTTATTCTATACCATTTACTTCATGCCCAGGTCCCACCCTTGCCAGTACATTCCAATTAATCACTACCACCTTTCTTATTTCTTAATACATATACACAGATGTAATTCCCGTAATCTATGGGCCATCCCTATAAGACGTCTGTTGAGTTCATTCAGTCCATGACTTTGGGCTCCATCTGTCCTAACAGTCTTTCTGGGCAGGAGGAATGGTGTAAAGTCCACTTGGTCAGCAGAATAGGATCAGGCTTTGGTGCTGTGCAGCAGGAGGGTGATGTTTGGCGCAGCAGGAGGATGGTGTGTAGTGTTGGATTGTTGCGTGCTGAAGTCAGTTCTGGTTCCATGACGACTGCACTTTGCTTGGTTTTATCAAAGTTCAAGTGATAATAATTGATAATTTTGATAATTGATAAGTGATTCTTACTGTAATACCATTGATATAGCGTATAACAATTATAGTGATGACATACAGTGTCAAGGTTATATAGCAATTAACATAGTATAATTTGATTTATTGTCTATTCTCACTTAAAATCAAATCCCCTTGAGGCACACATCGGACTTCCCCATCCTTTCGCATCACCCACCAAATGCACCCAGGTCCTTGAGCAAAAGCAGCCCCACAGATAGGTTTGCCTTTGCCTGAGGCACAATTAACCCAGACTGTATTCCCTAGTGTGTTTGTCATGTGCGCTACAGGGCCTTTATCCCTTTCTACAGTATGTAAAACTTCTGATTGGGCAGGGCTAGCTCCATTGATGGATCCTTTAATGTTTACTGACCAGTTGGCTTTAGCTGAATGTGTATCCCTGTGTTTGAAGGTCCCACCCCACATTGCTGTCAGTGTAGTCTTTAACGGTCCATTCTATTGCTCGATTTTCCTGGAGACTGGTACATGATAGGGGATGTGATATAAGGGTAGGGTTTACCCCCCTCGGTCTTTCAAAGATTCTGTTGACGTCTACGTTATCCTTTGCAAAGTTCATAGACCTCTTAAACATTCTGTGTCAGATGATGTTCTTATTTGCGGGAGTTCTTGTTAAGGCCTTTGAACGTGACAAGTTATATTGGCTTCTGCTAGTTGTCTGCTTGAACAATGCTCTCTGTCTGATTATGCATCTTTGATTAGAACCTTACGTAGTGGTATATTAATATTTTAAAGAAACCTTGCTTACTTTCATTTTCTCTAGATAGAGTAAGGTTTGTGGATCCTGGCCTAGAGTCCACACAAGATTTACATTTTATGGGGAAAGACCAGTCTGTCTTAAGGAAATTACAGTTTTAAATTATTCCGATTGAGATGAAGGGAGGCAGGAGGAAACATAATATACATAACATAAAGGGCTACTACCTTAAGTTAGGTCTGTTGACTTTGCAGCTGCTAGTAGTTGTAATAGTTAAAAATAGGATTCTGAATGTTTGGTTTGAATCACAATCAAGTTCACTTCACCTTAATTCTAAGGTAAAGTAGGAGCTGTGACAGCATTTACAGGAGCAGAAGAGCTGCACTGAGTCACATGCCTAAGGTCTTAGCAGTAGGCCTAAATTCAGCTTAGGTGATGGTGGTTTGAGTCCCTTCTGTAGTCAAAGAAAGGTTTCTGTTAGCTAGGGAGATGTGAGCTTGTGAACATGGGGAGTTACGCTGCTTTCATCAGCTCTGAGGGGAGAAGAACGTCAGAGGAACAATTAAACAGTTCCAAGTCTGATTTCAGCATGAATTTTAAACTTTCATTTCTGACCCCCCCTTCTTACTGCGAGCTGCTGGGGCCACAAACAAGCTTCCTACAAATAAAGGCATTCTGTATGTTTGCAGACATAAAATTGGTCAGAAATAGAAGATTTCAACGTCAAACTGTGCCAGTCAAAATTAATTTGTGAAATTGTGTTCACGTACATCTTCTATGAGAATATTCTTAATTCTGATTTTCTGCAAAAAAAGTGCAATTTGTTCCTTCAACTCCAGAGATACTGACTGGTGCAGTCTGTGATTGTTCCTGGGCTATCCTAGTTTGTCACCTACACTGGCACCAGTCTACCCTTTGCATTCTTTTCAACATGTCCCTAAGCAGATTTCTGGGGATTTTTTGTTTGTTTGTGTAATGCAGCCTCCCCCCTTCCTCCCCTCTGATTTGTATGCCTTAGGTTCACTTCCCCTTTCTAACGAGCACTACTTAGAAGTGGAAGACATTTCTCTAAACAGTGGGGACTCCACTTTATTCTGCCTCAGTTGGGGTTAGTCCTTAAACGCTATGTGGTACTCTGTTGTGTCTCTGTGCCAGATCCTGTGAGCAAAATGCCAAAATACAAGCAGCACTCCTGTAAAGTGTATTTCCACTACTTTTATTCCTGCTTGAAGGTCTGGGTGTAAAACACCTTATTTTCCAGTTCCTGAGAAGCCAGAAAAAATGTTTCAATCTGGCCATAATGTCCTTCTGATAAAATTGCATGTCTTCTAAGAGACATGCAGATCATAACATGAAGATCTCTTTGCTTACTAAAGCAAACTGCAAGTGTATCACAAATTATTCTGATCTGCAATTTACCTTTGATATTGTCCCCTGACCAGATGTTTGTGACTTCAAATTGCTGGTGTACACTGCCAGGTTGTGTAATTCCTTTGAAGGTTCTTAGGCCAACGTTGAAAAAACAAACACACTGTCCTTTTGCCACCACTCTTTCTGTGAGGTCAGGCAGAAGATGCCTCTCGCTTCCTTCAGAGACGCTCATCTGAATATCAAAATTCTTATTCCCAGTTACATGTTTGGGAGAACATTCTAAAACCAGTATAGGCCCTGAAACATGTAAACTGTCCTTTTTCTTCCCCACATCCCAAATCTGTTGTATATTTTGTCTTTTTGGTCCATTTGTTACAGGTGGAGATTCAAATTAGTTACTTTCAATCAAGTTGGTGCTAGTGAGAGTACCTGATTTTCAACTTTTTCTGTGCAGCCCGATGGGAGCAACGAGGAGGATGGCTGATGACAGTTAGCCCAGGATTAGTTTGAACCCTTATAGGAGGTGATAGACTTGAACTTTTGTATTTTATCCATAGCTGGCCATGGCCAATTCTGATTTTCTACACCACAGAGATTATCCCATTCTCTGTATTATAGGCACTGATAGTGCTTTGTGACACCCAGTGAGTCTGTTTATCTAAGTGCCATGATTATTTTCATAAGTAAAATAAATGTCTCTTGCACCAAGTACTCCTTTTTTTTTTTTTCTTTTTTTTTCTTTTTTTTTCTTCCATTGAAGAGGTAATGTCAATTGACAGCTAATGAAATTGCTTTCCCTCCCCTTTGGTGCTGGAAGTTCAGCCTAAGTCAAATAATCTAAATAAGTAATGCCATACAGGGATAGGTCCTTTTTTTTCCTTTTCTTTTTACTTTTTTTCTTTTTTTTTTTTTTTAACGGAGGAAAGCAAGTAAGAGGAAAGCAGAGAATACTTTGGTGGCACGTTGAGTAAAAGAGGAGATTTTAATGCTAGTGTCTGTGGTGATACAGAGAAGCTGGGGTAACAGAAGAGAAAGGAAGTGGGGAAAAAAGCGTCACTGTGAGAGAAACAGTAACTCCTTGTTGTGAAAACAGTTAGCACTTCTTTGGAAACAATTATCTGTTAATGATACTGCAATTAATTAAAAACAAACTCAAAATTGCTAGAAGGAGACAAAAAGCTCCTAGTCTTGTGAGAAAATGGTGGGTTTTTTCACTTTGTATTACAAATCACAGTAGTGATCTTGTTTCAGTTAAGTACATATCAGAAGCTGCCTTTTTAAGCTGTTGTTACTGTTTAGCACCTCAGTTTCTTTACTTTTATGCACTTAGCTGGGAGACGGTTATATTAGAAACCTGAGTTGCCTGCTTCCTTTCCTCATAAAAGCAGGAGAAGTTTGTAGAAGTTATCCAAAATAATTCGAAGGGCATAAGGTCAGCCTAACTTGTTAAAGCTGGGGGTTTTTTTTATGTTGCTGGTTAGGGAGAAACTTTTATTTGACTAATTTACCCCATTGTGTTGCTGGGGCAGGGTTTGGCAAATTGTGGCTTGGGGAGTTTGTATGCTAAGAATATTTGTATCTGTTTTGTATGTATAATAAGTTATCTTTTTTGTTTGTCAGATAGTTGTTTTGCAGATGTTTAATGCAAATTCCATGACAAGGGAAAAGACAGCCTTGTGGCTGAAGTATGGGATTAAAAAGAAGAACCATTTCAATTTGTCCCTGCGTTTAGAGCTGAAGATTTATTGTGGGACACATCATGGCACTGTGCCTCCATTCCCTTTATTTTTAAAGGGGATAATCCTCTCGTTAGTCATGCTGAGAATAAAGTCATTAATGTTTGCCTGGCACCTTGAAATCTTAAAGAGCTACATGCATCTTCTGTATTCTAGTTATTTTGTCTTCTAGAAGTACGTCATGGGGAGGTACAGTCAGTCAACTTTGAGAGGTTCAAATTAGTGCTAAGGTATTAGTTCTGCATCCTAGATGAATCTTACAACGTGATTCATAGAGGAGAGATGGTAGTAAGGGGGAGCACAGGAGGTCTTCAGGCACTTTGTAACTTTTTGCTTGTTCCAAAGAACACCCGCCAATGGAAGCTCTAAGTCTGTCTACATGCCTAGGGATGGGCATTGCTAGATAAAGGTACTTCAAGTGATTACAGGTACTCACATGCCTAATAAAATACAATTTGTGCTGGTATTTGCAGAACAGGGATTCAAGTTTAATGTGCCCTTTGCATCCTTACATTTTGTTATTTTCTATCTTCCAGACTGTTTTTTTGCATTAAAATTTGGCACAAATAATTGCCATGCCAATTGCTAAAGTCCTGTTTTAGCTTTTAAATGCAGCATCATAACCAGGCTTGATGTCTGTTTATCAAGACATGTTTAAAAAATTGGTGTCAGTAACGAGTAATGTTTAACTCCCATATAAGGTGCTGTAAAATTAACATTAACCAGACCTGCATTTCTATAGATGCAAATCTGTACTTTGTATTTCATCACAGGAAAATGTTTTAGAATGTGTTGTGCAGTGTGTGACACCAGAGCTTGACATTTGGGGAAGTAACTCTCCGTTTCAGTTGTATAGAATTAAAAAAAAACCCCACCAAAAACCAAAACCAACCCACCAAAAAACCACCCACAAAAAAGAGCAGCCATGAATTGCCTTTTGTTTAAACAACGTTATCAGCAATACTTCTGTGCGCATCAGTGTTACCATTCTTCTTTTCCTCTGCATAGGATGTGATAGCATAGAAACCTGTTGACACAGATACAGTACATTATTACAGGAAACATATATGACTCACAGAAATCTATATTTCTTGCTTTTCCCTGTCTTCTGCCATCTTTTAATTTCCCCTTTCAATATTTCTTACTCTTCCTTCTTGTTTTCCATTTCCTCCTTTTACTCACATAAAACCCTGAAAATTGGTGGGTGATGGTTAGTCATCAGAGTCATCAGTGTGCAGTACTATCTCGCATTTTTCTGTCATCTATTTAAGACAGCCAAGGAGAAGGGACAGTATTTTGTCACCCATCCTGTTTTGTCATTGCTTGTTCTTTTTTCTTTTTTCTTTTTCTTTTTTTTTTTTTTTTTCTGTTTGACTTCTCTTCAGCTGCAGTCAGACTTTTCATTCTGAAGCTCTTAGATCTAGGACACATTACTGCCTACTGTCCTTGTTCATCATTTCTGTATGGGTAATGCACAGAACAGAGGTTTCATCCTTTTTAACTGTTGCCACAGTGCAGGTATTTAGTTTCTGAGGCAATGATCTGAGAAGTGTTGGACCTTTTATGTCTAGGAAGTGGCTAGAGAGAGAGAGAACCGTTAAAGCCAAATTGAAATTCTATGGTGTTATCAAAAAGTAGATCTGGGAGGAGCATAAAGCGCAATTACAGTTTGGAAGAAAAATCATATATACAGTGTCTATATGCATTTGGTAGTCTAGAAAGTTTATAATGGATTAATTTTATGGTTATACTTTTACATACACTTAGCCCCAAAAAAGCCTGAGGCAGAGGACTACAGAAATGTTGTGCTTTGTAGTTATACCTTGGTGAATACCACTTCATAAACGTGGTATTGTGGCATGGCTTTTGCTAGGGGATATCCAGAGGTATTTGAAAACATTTTTTAATAGCCACCCCAAGACTGTGGGTGGTGCTGCAAAATGGCAGCTTATACAGTTGAGTACCATCCTCCTTTCTCAAGCCTGTCAGCATATATACATTTAGACTGACATTTCTAAAGCCCTTAAGTTAACTTTTTAAAATTATCAGTACTGTGGGCATGCTTTTGGATACTGGGGTATTGAAGGCTACATTTAGCAAAAAAATAGACAAAAAAGTTTCTAGCAGTGTTTCTTCTTTACAGAAAGGTAAAGGTTTATTCTTGAGACAGAAGGAAACCTATTCTTTTGTTACTGAGTTCTCTCCACGTAATATACTACACAAGATTTTGCATGTGCACGCTTCGTTTTATGTACTAACCTTTGGCAGTAAATTCATCAGTTTCTCTGAGCATACGGAACAGACTGGGCTAAGTGTGGTCTAAGTAATGCATTGTCCTGATGTACCAAATACTGCTTCAATCACATATAATCTATATAAACATGTAGAGTGTAGTGTAAGAACCTGAAATACAGCTACATGCTTAAGATATTTAAAAATAAACAAACCTACATCCGTAAGACTTCAGATATTTAAAAGTAAACAATACAGAACAGTTTGCATAATATATTTCTCCGTTGAGACATTATGTAAGATACACATTTCTTCTCCTGTACTCGTCTTATGCTTTCTGCTTGATGCTCTTGAAATGCACCTTTATTGGATTTTTAAAAATGTGTTTATAGGGATGCTTCTTTGGCAGTTTATGGAATTAAATTTGTACCTCTCTGCAGTAAGGCTATCTTTTCTTGGCTTGGACGCTGCTGACAGTCTCTTCAAAACTGTCTCATTAAAATAAACGCTGCCCGCTTAGTGGGATTGTAAACACTGTAGCTTATTTTAAGTATCTGAACAGAACACCATGTCGGTTGTACATTCCATAAATAGGACTTGGTGACCATTTGTCATTTTTTTTAAACGCAATGATTTCTGTGCTACTGCATTATTTTCCTAAGTAGTAACTACAGTTAAGTGTGAGAACGTGTTGGAGGCATTGGTCATTGTTTTATTTCTGTATTCTTTCCTTAATTCTGTATCATTTTACAGATCTGATATTATTAATAAGAATATATACAACATGTATGACTGAAACTACACTTTGCCTTAGAAATCGATGGCCACACTTTAGTTGACTTGCATGGTGAGCTATGAAGGCTGTGTTAGGTACACGTAAGAGGCAGCTTACATTTAGCTGTCAGTTGGCCTATTTCCTTCAGAAGCTGTGCTGCTGTGTTGAGTCTTTTCATCATGATTTTCCTTGACAGGTGCATAGCGCAGATTCATTCAGCAAGCAGCTTTAAGGAAAGGAATTTATTTGTATTTGAGGGCTGTATGTGTGTACTGTGTTTAGAAGGCATGATACTGATGCTGGGGTTTTTTTTCCCTTTTTTAGGGCAGGTTAAAGTGTTCAGGGCCCTGTATACGTTTGAGCCCAGAACGGTAAGTACATCTAGATTTTAGGCTTTTGAGAAGCTTAATTTAAGCCTTGTCTGTAATAACATTTCTTCAGTTCTGCTAGGGTTGGGTTATTAGACTTACTGTACTATGTTTTCAATAAAAAGGCCTGTTGATGAATATGAGTTCTTAATGTGATTAAAACTGCCTCATTAATAACCACTCTTCTTTTTTAAGTCCAGCATGCTTTCTTCTCTAGGATCAGTTACCTGCAATCTAAGATAAGCAGTCTAAGTGATTTTTTTTCTTTTCTTCCAAAGGCAACAAAGAAATAATTCACTGCTTTTGTTGCACAGTGCTTGGTTGGGAAGGCCACAATTGTCTTCTGTAGTTGTTAGGAAGGTCACAAATCCAAAAAATCAGCTGTAGGCATGTCAAACTACAGTATGAAAGACTGTCAGGCTGTTGTCTAATTGCTAGAGAACTTGGGTTATTGTTCTTTTGAAAGAAGAGTTGAATGTTCTCTCCTTTATCTAGATATTTGTTTTGCTTAAGTACATACATTCAGATTTTTGTTTACTCTTCCTTTTTATGTTTTTGGGTTTTTTTTGTTTGTTTGGTTTGTTTTTTCTTTGATTGTTTCTTCTTTTTTTTTTTTAAAGCCAGATGAACTATACTTTGAAGAAGGAGATATCATTTACATCTCGGACATGGTGAGTCTCAAGACATTCCATACAGACTGAATACTTCTGAGATACAGCATATCCCTTCTAAAATATTTTCCCTTTTCTCTGCAGAGTGATACAAATTGGTGGAAAGGAACTTGCAAAGGGAGAACTGGACTAATTCCAAGCAACTATGGTAAAGTCTAGAATATTTTCATTTTGTAAGATCATTCACAATCAAAGGAAATCACTAAATAAAAATAACTGATATCGTTATTTTCAAAAACTGATGTGTTAGCATTTAACAGTCCTCTACCAGAGTATTTCACGATACATTTGCACCATCAGTTACCACTGTACATCAGCAGTGGACAGGCTGTTTTATCCTTTTATAACCTAGCAACAGCTTGAGTTTGCCAGGTGTTCATGAACATATCTTGGCTATATTCCTTCAGTCTGTACGTTGCCTTTTTTTTTTAGGTAGACCTAAGGATGGACAGCTGCAGCCTTTAGTAGCTTTGAGATCAAGTCTGACACTGCGTGGGGTGGCTTCTTACATAGATAAATAATAAATACTGGAATTGTTAAGTAAACCTTCATATGGACAGGAAGCTAAAACACCGTGAGGGATTCTGTAGACCTCCTTTGATTTATTTTTTTTACCTCCAGCTAAGAAATAGGGCTGGTTTGTTTGCCATTTGTCTATTTTTAATGGCATTGTTTTCTTGGGGATTGCGCCGCATTAAGTATCCCATACCTGTTTGGACTAAATGGAAATTGCTTTTTCAGATTCAACTAAAATCACTTTGAAAAGCCATGAGTACAGACAACACAGTACAATTCTTCTAAGTCCTCCCAGGAAATGTAGGCAGAGTAGCAGCGTCACATGACAGATTGCATCCAGACTGCTATACATTAGTAACTGTGGTTGCTTCATGTTGTCCCTTCTTCACTAGAGTACATTATGATAGGAACGCTGTGATTCCTTGCCCTGACTTGTAGTTAGGTGACATACATGAATAGAAGCCTGTGGTGCAGTTATTGAGGCCGTGGCATCAAATTTCACTTCAGTTTGTGACTTCCAGACTGGTTCTACTCTTGCCGTCTGCCAGAGGTGGTCACTGTTATATACAAGAAGAATAGTTTACACATGCTTACCTACACTCAAATTTCTTTTGAAAATTGAAGTGTGTTATATTTAAAATAAAACCAACAACTTACTAATTCAGATTCTGTTCCCATTGAGATAATTTGGAAAAGTTGCTTCTAGGGTGCTTTACTGAAAAGTTATTTGAGCGACAATTTAACTTCCATTTTAGGCCAGGCAGGGCGGGACGTGTGGTGGTGGTTTCTGTCTGCACATTTGCAAAAGTTTTCATCTGTAAGCAGAACAGAAGCCTCTGCTGACCCTAAGAACAAAGAGTATTGAGAACACGTCTTCTGATTTAGACAAACTGTGCAAAATCCCCAAATGCCTGTTTCTGCTGGTTGCCACCATTAGGACTGCCTAGGTTCAATCTTAACCATTGAAATACTGTGATTTCCTGTGCTCTTCTACAACCTTTTTGCAAAAGGTGGAGACAGACCTGAAACTACTGTCTCTGGTGGGGTCTTGTGCTCCATCTGCTGGGCTTGCAGGAACACATTTGAAAAGGCCGTGAATGGAAACGCTGATGAAGACAGACTCAGTGTTATCTGCGCTAAAATTCCTTATTACTGAACTTCTGACAATTTTCTAAAGACAAAGTTATTGTGAGGCTTTTGAGACAGTGTTGTTAGTATTAATGCTTTATGCTGTGCGCAACAAGCACCGGTCAATGTGACTAGGATGTTCTGCTTGTGTAATGGCTGTCTGCTCTGGGACTGGCTTTTCCCAGTCTGCTTTAGGATTCTGTTTACTCTTTGCACAAATGTTTTTAAACTGAAATCTTTAAACCAGAATCTAGCATTTGCATTTTATTTTTCTAACAGCTAGAGAGATAAACATGTGGAATCTTGTAAATACAAGCATTATGGGAGGAATACACACCAAAGTAAGAAAAGATCTAGATAGGCCACAACAGTTTGGAGACTTTTCTTTCTGGTAACTGGTGAACATCATATTTGCCTGCATTGCATCTGATTACAGTAACTGTTTGATCTGAAGAAGAGTCTTGCACATTCTCCTTGCTTCCTGTAACAAGCCATAGTGCAAGGGCTTAGAGAGCCTACTCGTTTCAGGTTGTACACTGTCCTACTTGCCTGTACCCTTAGTAGTCACAGGGTTTTCCACCTAAAAAGAAGTTTTTAGAAAAGAGTTTCCAGGTCATGGTCCCACTTCCAACTGTTTCACAGTGCTGTTCAGTTTCGTTTTGCTGTTGCTACAGCACAGTAACAAGGAGCTGTTTGCTGCTCCTCTCTAGTAAAACTAAAGCTTGTGAGTTGAAGAAAAGGTCTACAGGAGCCTGAACTTCAATCTGTCCATCACTACATTAATTGTTTTAGCAGATTTGCAAGTTTTCCAGGGAAAATAAAAAAAAATCTCCATAGAACAAATAGGAAATCTATTGACAGTAGTATTTAGCTACTCTTCACAGACTCCTTGGAAATAACTCACTCATAACTACAGATGGCAAGCTGTAGGTTGAAAGCATGTCCACATGCAACAGCTCAAAACCATCTTAAAACTGTAGAAAGGGAAGTAACAACTGGGATGAAATACTGCCAGATTTCTGGTGGCTTGCAACCACTGATCAATTTGATGCTATTCTCTGAAGTTTTCAGAAGCTCTTCTCTGAATTGCTTTCCCATACAGAGGAAATTGAAGTGCATCTGACTAGTCCATCACTTACAAATCCCCTTTCATGTTAGAATCAAATATGTATTACTGGTGGAATAAATCAAAGTGTTATTTCCTCACAGGTGTCAAATATTTGTTCAGTTTCAGAAGTAGTTTTAATTCACTCTTGTTTCATTTCAGTGGCAGAGCAAGCTGAATCTATTGATAACCCATTGCATGAAGCTGCCAAACGTGGTAAGTGTGATTTAGGTTTTAGTTGTGTAATGCTAAAGGATGATTTGTTTGTTTTCTGCCAAAATAATAGTATGTTTAGAATGAAGATGTCCTGTCTGTTCTGGTTGTCTGGTGTCTTGAACAAGTTATCTGGTAAGTTTTGAAGCTTTCAGAAGCTGAGCTGGTTTACAGCCTGATAGAATTGCCACTCTGTGATTGTACACACAGAAGAAGCTTGGTACCATCCATTTAAACACACAGGGATCTAAAGGTCTTCTGGGAGTGGAAGAAAAGGTGTTTGGTATGACTTGGACTGGTTTTATGAATTATAGGTGTTCCTGCTAATCACTTTTTTTCCCTATAAGTTTGTAGGACTGACACCCTTCAGAAAGAACTATGTGCCTTTAATGCTTCTGTTAACTTTTAAAAGAAAAAAAATCATCGAAACTGAATTTGTCTTCCAGGCAATCTAAGCTGGTTGAGGGAGTGTTTGGATAATCGAGTTGGCGTCAACGGCTTAGACAAAGCTGGAAACACAGCTCTGTACTGGGCATGCCATGGAGGCCACAAAGGTATCAGAGTTAATTTGAAATGACTGTTCTCTGATTTTATTGATTTGCGTTTTAGACTGATTGCTAAAATGGCAGCATTAAACAATAAAGCCAGGGGGTTTTTTATGTCATTCTATTTTTTTTTAAAAGAAAAGTTAAAGCTAAAAGGGAGGTTCAGCTCCATCAGATGCTGTGTATTTTGTTCTTGCTGTTGAAGCAGACATTCTAATCAGTTTAACTGTTAGAAGCAGAGTGGGAAGAAGGACAGACCCAAAAGAAGTGTTGTATTGTTGGAGTATTCTATTCAGTAGCATTTCTTTGTGACTGATGATTGTGATTACTGCTTAGTGCAGTCTGACTGTTACAGGTTTTCATTGTGATTGGATCACTGTTTCGTTGAATCTCAAGCAAAATATATACTATGAATGCAAAAAGCCTATATTGTTTCCACCAATTTTTTCTTTTTGTTCCCCACTCCCATGTTTTCTGCAGATATTGTGGATGTTCTGTTTACCCAGGCTAACCTAGAGTTAAACCAACAGGTGGGTTAAACCAACAGATCCTTACAGTAGGGATGTGATGTTATTCATCCTTGGTACAAGCCAAAAGGGGTTTTTTTGCTGTATTTTAATCCTGTTGCTTTTCCCTCTGACTCCACAGAACAAATTGGGAGACACAGCTTTGCATGCTGCTGCATGGAAAGGTTATGCAGATATTGTAGAGATGCTTCTGGCAAAGGGTAAAGATCTTTACTAAGGTTTCAACAATCTATGTGTCAGACTAGATTCCTCTATATCCTGTTTGTTAGGCTGTATTTTTCTAAGTGTTTTCCTATAACCCAGGTACAGTCCTTAGCCAGCTTGCCTGCCTGATTTTATAAGCCTTGCAGAAAATTCTGGCAGCTGTTTGGAAAGTAGACATCTCACCTGCTCAAGATAAATTTCATCCTGCTTTGCTGACAAAATTAAGCACTTAACCCCAGAACAATAATGACATCTGCTTCCTGGAAAGCAGCCAGCAAGTTCCCAAGCCAACTGTAGCTTATGGACTAGCATTCACTGCTGTTAGTCTGCCTCAGAGCAGTCCACAGATGAGATTCCCTTGTCCATTACTGTTCTACCCATGCTGCTGAAACTCGTATTGTAATACCATTGCTCAAGAAATAGCTGTGATTCAGCTATTCATGTGATTCATGATGAAAATTTTCCATTATAAAGGAGCAAGAACAGATCTGAAGAACAATGAGAAGAAACTGGCTTTAGACATGGCAACAAATGCAGCTTGTGCTTCCCTGCTTAAGAAGAAACAGAGTGCAGGTATTTTTCCTTCTTAGATGACACTTAGTATTTTGACCAAATATCAATATGCTGATAACCATAAAACCCACTTGGGAGCTAAATGGGTTAAGAGTTGTGTTTGGAAGTGTTCGTTTAAGAGGGTTAGTTCAGCAGAGCTATGATAGAGACCTGTAGTTTATCACATTCAGTGTTGCTGACTCTGCAAAAATGCCATCTTGTGTCAGCAAGAGGCCAAATTGTTCAGATGTGGAAATAGTAAGGGAAGGAAATGGAAGACAAGCCCTTCAGAGTGGAGAGACGGAAAGAAAGCAGGGATGGAAACTACCTTAAAAGCAGTACACCACAAGGGACAGGGTATGAGAGTAAAATGATGCAGTATTTTCCCCCTTAGGCCTATCTGTTCCTCCAAACTAAGCCAAACAAACACTAACAGCCACTTCTCTTTTATTTTCTTCTTGCTAATTTTTTTAAATTTCTTTTTCCCGTGTCTCTCTGAGTGACTCTTTGATAGAGAAATAAAAAAAGAATGCTTTCAGGTATTTATCAAAATAGTCGCACTGCTTCTCACTTGCATTCATTGCTCCTCTTAGCACAGTGTCCATGTACAAAAGAGTTAAAGAGATACAAGGCTATTTTAAAAAGCTGAACAAAGACTGAATTGTTCAGTATAGCGTAATTAATGCTACCTGTAGCTTTCAGGAGGCTGAAATTAGGATGGAAACACTAGGTGAATTAATTACACATGAAATGAGAAATTACTTAAAAACACAGGCAGAGTTATAGCTTCTATCACTGGGATATGCAGTCTGGCAACTGTATTGTCACAGGGCTAGCGAGATCAGAGGGAATGCTAACCTGTGGGTGGTTAACAGTTATGGGAATTATATGGTAGCATAGGTGACTGCAGGTTTAGAAGGCCAAGAAGAGCAAATGCAGCAAAAATGTTGTCCAGCTTTTTGATAGAGGTGATATCAGGTTTTCCCAGAAAACCTTGACAAATTGTTTCCATCAGTTTTGACTCTGAAGAAGGCAGTTGTAACAAAGGGCAGAGTTTCTTCTGTTTCCGTATTTTTTTTCTAATGTTGGTTAATCCCTGTTAGGAGCACTTATTTGATCTTTGCCAGTCAATTGTAGGCACCTGGTACAGGAGTGTTCTCTGTTCGAATGTCCCCAATAATTGTGTTAATGCTTCATTTTCTGATGCCAGGTAACTTATCTTCTACTTCTGGTGCATTTTTTTCATTCCCTCTAAATTAATTTTGTTTCATGGCTGACTGATTTTTCAGCCTTAGTCACTTCATCTCTCACCAGTCTCTGGTACTCTTGCACACTACCTTGTTTGCCTTGATGTAAGAGCTGATATTCTCATTCTAACTGCAGTTTCAGTATTAGCTTCATTGTTCATTTTTCTGTCTTAATTTGACCTTTTATAATCTCTATGACACCATTGATCTGTATACTTTTCTTTTGTATTTTCTTGGTTATGTTTATTCATTTCATTCTTCTATGTCTGTTGATTCTACATTTCAGTATTTCCAGTGTCTATGACTGAAATAATTGTTCTTTTTGAGAGATTCAGTCCTATATCAGTAGTCTTCCTGTCCTCAGTTTCAAATCTGTTACTATTTAGATATGGCTTCTATCAGTCTGTCTGTAAAACATTTTGTTTTATCCAGGGAAGCTTACTTTGCCTCCACTTAAATGTTCAGTTTTGTGTTTTACGTGTATACACACAGGTATATTCAAATGTCATGATTACTGAAGTATATTCTACTAAATGAAAGTTATTAAACTCCTGTCATAGAAATGCAAAAAGACTATGTCGTTTGTGCTCCTGAACAAAGGAACAATTGTTATACAGAAGACATGGGATTTGCCTTTTCTTGAAATATGGCCACTTGAGCACAGGGCTATACAATTTATTTCTTTTCTTTCCTTTCCTCCTTTGCTGCTTCTCCTACTGAAAAAGCAAAAAAAAATAATTTTTCTCTTAGATTTCTTTTATCAAAACAGTTGAGCAGGTCAGTTTTAAATTTACTCATTTTTCTTCTACCAGAAGACTAAGATGACATGGTTATCACTTCTGTGAATTATGCCAGTCTTGTTATGTGTGCACCTGATATTTTTAATGCTTTGTTTTAATACGTTATTGCAAAGCTAAGACTGACTAGAATCTTTTGGTTCCTGGCTCTCAGTAGTACAATATAGTATGTATTATATATAATCCATATTCCTATTCCCATATATTTGAAAATCTGTAGGCAACTGATCAGCTACCACAAAAAGCTCATGCTGTTTATCTTTGTACAGTCCTGTAGGTAGATGTAGTTTTCCAGGTGCTGCTGCACTTCTGGTGAACATACTTTAATGCTCCTGTTTTCTGCTTCCTATCCTTCAAAAGCAAAAGCTTGTAAGTAGATATAAGAAAATATGTTCAGGAGAAAAACTAGGTGAGAAAAGAGGGAGGAGAGAGAATAAATGGAATGTGTTTGATTTTAAGCAGAGAATGGCAGCCAGCTAGATGGTCAGAATAAAACCATAGAGGCTCTTCCACCAACTCACCCATCCTTTCCTTTGCATTTTAAAGGTAATATATACAGAAAATAGAATTAAAGAGTTCTGGTTCTGCTGTACAGGTTCCAAGGAGCCAGAAGATGGCCTTTCAAGGTCACAAACAGACTAAATCTCGTATGTAGAAGATATGATTACTGGCTTAGCCCTACCTTTGAGATCCAGGTCTACAGCCCCATCTGTGTATCCCTAACATCTCTAAATGATAGAGGAACAGGGTTTCTCAGGTGCTGGTTTACAAGCATTGCAAATGTGATGTTTTTTCTGATTTTATCCTGGATTAAGAGAGAGCTTTGTTTCTTTCCAGGTACAGTCCGAACATTAAGTAATGCAGAGGAGTACCTCGACGATGAAGACTCTGATTAGCTTTTTTCATTCAGCCTAAAGAACTGTAGCTTGCATTGTCTATGTCATTCCCAAAACGTATCTTTACAACTGTAAAAATACCTTACTTAGAGTATGGCAGTCTTCCAATGTAGCATATAAATGAGAGGGTAAAATCATGTTTTCCAAAGGAGTTAACCTTGTGTGTGCCAGAAGTTGCCACATTTTAAATCAGAGTTCCTTTGGAATTATCTCACAGGGGAAGTGTGGCATACCTTTATTGTTCAATGGGCAGAGGACCATCTTCTAAACTCACAAGTTTCATCTCAGGCCCTCCCAGCAAGTGCCTTGCATCGCTGGAATACACTCTTCAAACTGAAAGGTCCCTCTGGGACAGCAGGACACCATTGCTAACATTCCCCAAAATCTCCCTGGACATATGTTCCTTTGTGCAGATAAGATAATACTGACAGAGTCAGTAATGGCTGATGGGCATGAATGGAGATGCTGCTATAGAGAGTGACCATCTTTTGCCCACATGGAGCCAGCAAGACAAAGTTTGATTTTAATTTTTTTTAATGCTTTTTGATTTTTCCCCCTATTCCTTCCTGTACCCTCTAAATAAGGAGTAGAATGACATGAGACGATCTGCCCCTGGATGCTTTGTCTTCTCTATTTGATATGGACCATGTGGACCCAATCCCTGAAATGTAAACTCAGGTGAAATGCTTGCTTAAGTCAGTTTTTCTTGAGAAATACACTTAATTTTGCTTTTTGAAGTGCATTATGCTGAAACTATTTGTAGTGAAAGGAAGACAATATTTTTTCTATTTATCCTGCTTAATTTTTTTTTTTACTGATCTCTTGCTTTTATTTTTTAAAAGTGTTCATATAGTTTGTCCTAAATTACCTCAAAGCTTAAGTATGTTTGAAGGAATGAGGGAAGATGTATATCGAATATACCACAGGTGTCTTTAGAAGAGATACCTGAAGCTGAATAAACATTCTTAAAATGCATTGCTTCTTCCTGTGAATTAAAGAGAGCTGAAAAACAAATTGAGCAACTTGCAAGCTTCCCTGCAGAGCTGAAAAATAAGTACTTCCTTCAGATTGCTTAAATAGCTGCAGCCAAATATTAAACCATACTGAGGGATACTTCCTTACTGTGATGGTAAGAAAATGTTACAGGCATTTGAGATACAATCTCATTTTCAGTTTTTGTTGCTAACTTTCCTATCAGCAACTTTGACAGATTCAGTCCAACAGAGCAGTCTGTGATATTTAATTAAAAAAAAAAAACAAAAAAGAAAAAAAAAAAGGAAAAAAAAAAAACCAAAAAAAACCACCAACCCTCTTGTGAAAGATTGGGGATAAAAGAAAAGCTCTTGTGAAAGATTGGGGATAAATGAAAATCACACTAAGTATTTTAGAGATTAAAAGAAGTCTAAAGCACTCTAACATCCCACTTTTAAAAATAAATTGAATGAGATTTTTGTATTTTATTATCCTGGAAAGAACTAGATACAGGTTAAATGAGCACTTACCAAAGAAGGCAGTGTTTGATTGACCAGAACTGTGTAAGGTGGCGGCATTGCACAAATAGTCATCTGCAGATGTAATTCTAAACTGTTTAAGTGTTAAAACCGTAGAACAAATGTTTTAGTCCTATGAAATACTGTGGTCAACTGCACAGGTATGTTTTATTTTGTGTAAACTTGAAGATCCTAGAGGGGAAGACATAAAAACCAAAGCCACCAAGTTTTTTATCTCTCGTTTTTATTAGAACAATTGTTGAACATGACTCATGATAGACACTGTCCTGCTTCACATTTTATCAGCCAGCTATTTTTACTAGCTCGGACTTTTACCACAGTCAAGCCGTATGTTACACTGCATGCTGTTGATCAACATGGTGCAATTTCACAGTGCAAGTGAAAAAGGACCTGTAATAAGATACTAGAGAAGGAAGAAGGTCCATGTATCTGTTCCGTGAGTCTTTTTCCTGCATAAATGAAGCTCACAAAGTTAAAATTCTTCATTGTCACAGAACATGGAGAGAATGGCTCTTCCCAAGTCACTGTTTTCTCTGTCAAGCTTTGGAGGTAGAGTTTGTATTCATGAATAACTTTTAATGTGATGTCTTCTGCTGCCATGGGTTCAACATCCTACAAGTTAATTGCAGCATTTGATTTAAAAATTTAATATTATGCTCACATCTGTGGAATTTGCTGCTGCCGGAAGACCCTGTGTTCTTCTGCAGACACATCTAGGTGCTGCAAGGGAAGAATGGTGACAGAAGCACCAATTGGGCCCAAAGATTGATTGCCTGTGCAGTCCTTTCTGGAGTGTCCTGAAGGAGGCACATTTGCATCGCAAAGCAGCTAGCTAGTGCTGTAGTTTGTTTCTAGGACCAAAATTACTGCTTTTGTTTTTCACAACTTTGTTTTTCGTTATGCAACTGTCAGCTCATCTTGTGAAATACAAGTCACTGTGAAAACTTTCAGGCAATAAATTACTTTTTGCCTAACTGTAGCAGTTAAGTTTTGATTAAAAAAAACCAACCAAACAAACAAACAAAAAACAAAAAAACCCAAACAAACAAACAAAAAAACAGAGCAAAAGTCTCACAGAGCTAGAAGGAATTACAAGCTGGAGACTAAGATGATACAATGTCTTACTAGTTGTGTAAACCTACCTGCTCCCCTGACTTTTCTTCACTGTGTGTGTCGCTACAGGGTCTTGGATAAATTTAAGACTCTTTCCAAGGACAGCTGCGTTCAGGTTTGTAACAGTAAGAAAAGAAGCAAAATGAAAGTTGTCAAGCTCATGGTGTCTCTTAACTGCAAACTGAAGGACACTCTGTCTTGTGTGCTTCTGGTTGAATTACGTGTGCACCTTTCTATTAAAAATCAGCCATATTCCGGTTAGAAGTGCTGTGCTGTTAGGGGATAGAAATTGTTCTGATTTATTTGAGGCTTTTTCAAACTAAACCAGTAAATTTTCTGTCTGCTTCATCAAAAATCAAATGCTTAATCTCTGTTTTCTAGAAGAGAGAATGGGACATTTCTGGAACCGTCATTAGTATAGTTCATAGACAGTCCATGTGGACTCTTACATGTCCCATCACCTGAAATGTAATTTGCTTGAAACAGTTATGGTCGCATTAGATGTTTAAACTCAGTGGCCGATTCTTTAACACACACTGCATCTTAGAACGCTCCCTGCCCCTTGAATCCTAATTTCTGAAGACAGCATTGTGTTTCTTACGTTTGACTTCTATATCAAGGACCAAAGATTGCTGAAAGTAAATTAGCCTGACCTTGTGATCATTTCGGTTATGTGCTACAAAGTCAGGTGTTTGAGCATGCAGCATACATCACTGAATTAAGGGTTTGTTTTCAGTTATTGCCACCTTCCACTGAAGCCATTCAAACAGAACACAAAGCAATTCAGAAAAATACAACTTTACATCACAACTTCTGGGGCAGAATTGTGACTGGTGGTAGTGTCTGCCTGTGGCACGAAAAAACCTACCAGGTACTCCTTTACCTGATTGTCAAGGGTTGGGGCTGGGCTGGCTGGTAACAAGTAACAGAGGCTCTCTGTTAACCCCTCTCCCCCTGCCAGAAGGGGAAGAGAGAGAACACGGGAGGGAGACTTAATGGGTTTTGGAAAAGAAAACTTAAACAGCTTTAATGAAACAATAAAAGATAATAATACTAATAAAGAAATAATGAAATCTAGACGAATACACACAAAACCAGTAACAAACCCAACCACCCTGACCTTCACCACTGACACTGCAGGGCTGGCACTGGGGCAGTCCCAGGCTGGACTTGGCAGCAAATGGGAACCAGACTGAGGAGCTGGATTCGGGAACTGGATTCAGGAACACACGGATCGGGATCACAGACAGAAGAATGGACCGAATCCTCCTCAGACACAGGCCATCGAAGAAGAGGGCTTGACCCTCGTGATCGCTCAGCTTTATACCAAGTGTAATGTATATGGGATAGAATACTTAGCTGGTCAGGTTTGAATCACCTGTCCTGTCTGCTCCGCCCTGCAGGTGGATTTACTTACGACCTTTTCACTTAACAGCACTTTAACATCAGGCACAAGATTTAGCAGTGACCTTGGTTTCTATAAGTATAAGCAAGAGCCTTCCTGCACACCATTCACTGGTGGCAGCTATAAACATTGAGCGCTGTCATTACTAGAAGCTGGTACTGTCTGGAAAAACATGCTATTGATTTCAGAAAGTGCCATTACTTAGAAGAGACATAGTTGGAAAGTAAAATCACTGAACAGAATTAGTTCTGTTCTAGCTCAAACCAGGACATTCTGCCCCTTATTCCATACAATTTTTGTCATATCAATTACTAGCTTATATCTTAACATAAAAGTTTGTTAAGTTGATTTAGTTCATGATTGCAGGTTTCCGCCTATCATAGCAGTCTCTCAGGGCAAGAAAGATGTTATGAAATTCATCATGGTTCCTGCCCACAGGTTGCAAGTCCACCTCAAGGAAGTTGTTGGACATCACTCATTGAGGCTAGCTCTGGTCATCACTGCTATGTTGTCCTGAAAGACTCTTAGTGAACACTGTTGGTATTATGTAGCAATTAACATCATACAGCTCAGAACCAAGTGTTCTCACCCAGAGTTAAATTCCCTTGAGGTACACATTGGACTTCACTATCCTTCATCATTACCCACCAAGTATGTCCAGGTCCTTGAGCAAAAGCAACACCACATATGGGTTCACCTTTGCCAGAAGCAGGGAGTACCCACACAGTTTTCCCTGACAAATTCCTTTCACACACTATAGGGATTTTATCCCCTTTAACTTTATGTGAAAGGTCAAACTGGGCAAGACCAGCTCAATTGATAGATCCTCTGGTGTTAACTGCCCGGGTGGCTTGTGCTAAATGCTTGTCCCAATTTTTAAAATTTCCAGCACTCATTGCTTTCAGAGTAGCTTTCAGTAGCCCATTGTATTCAATTTTTCCAGAGGCTGGTGCATGATAAGGAATATGATATATCCATTTGAAAGCATGTACTTTAGCCCAGTTGTCCATAAGATTGTTTTTAAAATGAGTTCCATTGTCCAACTCAGTTCTTTCCGGGGTGCTGTGTCACCACAAGATTCGTGTTTCAAGGCCTGGGATGGTGTTCCAGGCAGTGGCATGAGGTACTGGATATGTTTCCAGTCATCCAGTGGTTGCTTCCACCATTGTAAGCACCTAACACTTACCCTGGCGGTTCTGAGGGAGTGTGATATAATCAATCTGCCCAGCCTCTCCATATTTATATTTCGCCCATTGTCCCACATACCACAAAGGTTTTAACTGTTTAGCTTGCTTGATTGTGGCACATATTTCACAGTTGTGTATAACCTGTGCAATAGCATCATAGTTAAATCCACCTCTCGGTAACAAGCTCGTTTGTATGTTGCACCTATTCCCTGATGTCCTGAAGCCTCATGGGCCCACCAGCCTAAAAGTGGTTCACCCTTATATTCCCAGTCTCAATTTGTTTGCAACACTTTCACAGCCTGATCCACTCACTGGTTGTTATGACGTTCCTCAGTGGCCTGACTTTTAGGTACATGAGCATCTACAGGACGTGCCTTTACAACTAGTTTCTCCAGCCAGGCAGCAATATCTTACCGCATGAGGCAGCCCCAATATGTTTACATCTGCGCTTCCAGTTATCCTGCTTCCCCTGTTTCAACCATACCCACAAGGCATTTGCCGCCATCCATGAGTCAGTATAAAGGTAGAGTACTGGCCACTTCTCGTTCAGCGATGTCTAAGGTCAGCTGGGTGGCTTTTACCTCTGCAAACTAGCTCGATTCACTTTGTCCTTCAAACACTTCTGTGGCTTGTCCCGTGGGACTCCACACAGTAGCTGGCCACTTCCGACAATTTCCTACAAGGTGGCAGGATCCATCAGTAAGTAGGGCATACTGCTTTTAATTATCTGGTAGTTGATTAAATGGTGAGGCTTCTACAGCACGTGTTGCCACTTCTGGTGGTGTTATAAAGTCTTTACCTTCTGGCCAATGAGTAATGACTTCTAAGATTCATGGATGATTGGGATTTCCTATTTGGGCCCACTGTGTGATTAGTGCGACCGGTTTATTCCACGTAGCATTGGTGGCATGGTGGATAGAAGGAACCTTACCCTTGAACATGCGGCCCATTACTGGTAATCATGGTGCCAAGAGCAGCTGTGCTTCAGTACCAGCCACTTCCGAAGCAGCTCGCACTCCCTCATGGGCTGCGAATGTTTCTTTTTCAGTTGGAGTACAGTTGGCCTTGGAGCCTTAGTATCCTCGGCTCCAAAATCCTAGTGGTCAACGTCAAGTCTCCCCGTGTGCGTTCTGCCACAAGCTCCAGGGAGGACCATTATCCTCAGCTGCAGTATAGAGTACATTTTTAATGTCCTGTCCTGTTTGGACTGCCTGAAGCGATACTGCATGTGTAATCTCTTGTTTAATTTGTTCAAAGGCCTGTTGTTCAGGGCCCCAGTCAAAACTGTTTTTCTTTCAAGTCATTTCATAGGGAAGTCTCACAATCTGTAACTGGGAATATGCATCCTCCAGAAACCCATAATGCCTGAGAAGGCTTGTGTTTCCTTTTTGTTAGTTGGTTGGTACATAACAGGTACTTTATTACTCATGTACAGTTGGGATCTGGTGGCACCCTTTTAGCTATTTGATTCCCAAAAACTGGACCTCTCATGCGGGTCCCTTGACCTTGCCTCTTTTTGCGGCAAAACTGACCTCTAAAAGAATTTTGATTATCTTCTTATCTTTTTTGAAAACTTCTTCTGTGTTACCCCATATGACAATGTCGTTGGTGTATTGCAGGTGTTCTGCAGCTCCACCCTTTTCCAGTGCAGTCTGGATCAGTCCATGGCCAATGGTAGGGCTGTGTTTCCACCCATGGGACAGTTGAGTCCAGGTGTACTGGATAGCTCTCCAGGTGAAAGCAAACTGTGGCCTGCATTCTGGTGCTACAGGAATAGAAAAAAAATACATTTAGCAATGTCAGTTGTGGCATACCACTTAGCTGCCTTTGACTCCAGTTTATACTGAAGTTCTAGTATATCTGCCATGGCAGCACTCAGCACTGGCGTATCTTCATTCAAGCTACAATAGTCTCCTGTTAACCTCCATCCTCCCTTAGACTTTCACACTGTCCATATAGGACTGTTAAAGGGGTGAGCAAGCCTTGATAAGCACCCCTTCACCCTCTAGTTGACAGATCAGCTCATGGATAGGAACCATGGAGTCTAGGTTGGTACAATATTGTCGTTGATGCACCGTTTTGGTAGCAACTGGTATCTGTTGTTCTTCAACCTTCATCGGTCCCACAGCAGTGGACTCCTCTGAAATTCTAGTTAATATAGTTAGCGGTTCATTAGCCTCTACAGGTGCTACACCAAAGACCCAGCAACACCCTTTTGGGTCTTTAAAATACCCTTTCATGAGAAAGTTTATACCAAGGATGCACGGAGCACCTGGACCAGTCATTATAGGTTGCTTTTCCTCCAAAACAGTCAGTTCTTGACTGTCACTCCAGAAATAGTAACTGATCTGTCGTGTTACTATTCAATGGCATTACAGTGCGCCATGCACCAGTGTCCACAAGGGCTTTATACTTTTGTGGTTCTAATGTGCCAGGTCATTGAAGCCATAGTCAGATAAACTCAGTTGTCCCCCTCCTCCACCTGGCTGGAGGCAAGACTCCTCCAATATTTATTATAGGACCCGCTATCAACAAATGGGTTTGTGTTTACAGGGTTTACAAGGTTTGCAGGGTTTATGAAGTTTGCAGGGTTCACAGAGTTTGAGTGGACTACATGGATTAAGTTTTCATTCCCCTCTGTAAGAGTCAGTCTGGAAAACAGCATTGTCTCAACCTTGTCATCAGGGATGTGGACAATAAAGTACCCCAGAAGTTAGGCTAACATCTTGACATGAGTCTGCAGTGGCCTGCCTGAGATGCAGTTGCTGATCCCAAGAATGGAATGCAGTATGAACACCCCCGGAGGGAGAGCTGCATGGCATGAAGAGTGCCGTGCCATTCTCCGGTACCAGGGACGAGCCTGAGCTGACCAGGTGGACCGCATAACTGCTGTCAAGAAAGACATACCAGCATCAATGGAGCCAAGAAGAGTTGGAGATACAGAGGGGGAGCAAGGTGTGTTACCTGGCATAAAAGATGGCTCCTCAGCGACCGAACTTTGGAATCTTTCCCCACCAAGGATCATGACGATGGTTAGAACTGGCGAGATGCTGCCTGGACCTGGGACCATAGGGAAGCCTTGGACCCATGGTGGTAGTTATCAATCTCTTTCCTCTTTTCACTTTACTTTTTACCGTCCTTTCACCCTCTTTACCTATCACATGCCGTTTTATGGGCAAACAATAAAGTTTCACCGTTTGATTGAAGCAAACCCCTTTGGTGTATTGGCCTTAATTTTGCACTTCGAGATCAAAGCAAACGAACCATCATGACTTCACCGAGTGAACTGTGACACCCCCCACCTATGGCTGGACCAGAGAACTGCTCAGTGTTGGAGTGTGAGTAGCTGCAATGTATGTCACAAAGGCTCACAGGGTCTGAGTAGCTGCAGTGCCTCTTGCAAAAACTGTGGTCAAGTAACACCTATGCTTGTACCGGTGTTTAGCATGACACCACACACCCTGAAACGCATTCAGAAGAATTGATAATAAAAGCACAGTATGTAAAATCAAGATATGTTGATAGCAAGAACCATTTCTGAAACCCTCACAAGCTGGTGGAATCACCTTGGCATAAAAAGGAGCAGTGTAATTTCCCGAGGTGCAAACTGAAAGTGTAATTAGTAACAAAATCCACTATGTAGTGTGCAAGGTACCTAGGTAAACTTGCTGCCCAGCTTATCATAGCGTAGATCAACAATAAGCATCACAGCACAGCGGTGGCTTTCACCCAGCACCCAGAATGGAATAACCGCAAATGAACTTTAACAAGTAGATAATAACACAACACATATTGCAGGTAAGGTAGTGTTATGGCACTTAACTCCGAACCAAGCTCTAATAAGACATAATAATAAGATATAATATTGCACTTAGCCACCCCATCATGTGAGCTGTCTGTCTTAATTTCCAACCATTCAAGACTCTCAAAGGAAAAAATCTTATATACTATCCAGTAAGCGAGCCAGAATTCAAATTATTCAGGTATTTTATTGGAGCCCTAGTCATACCCCATGTTGGGGACAATTAATCTGTCATGGGTTGGGGCTAGGCCGGTCACTAACGAGTGGCAGATGCTCTTTATTAACCCCCTCCTCTTCCAGAAGGGGAAGAGAGAGAGATCAAGGGAGAGAGACTTACGGGTTGGAAAAGAAAACGAAAACAGCTTTAATGAAATAGCAATAAAAGAAAAGATAATAACACTAATGAGGAAATAATGAAACATGTACAAATACATACAAAACCAGTACCAAACCAAATCCTCCTGATGACCATACATCACCAGTGACACCGCAGGTGTGGCTGGCACTGGAGCAGTCAGAGGCTGGATTCAGCAGTAGTTGGGAACCAAATACAGGAGCTGGATTCAGGAACTGGGTTCAGGAACACACAGATCAGAGTCAAAGAGAGAAGAACAGATGGAGTCTGTCGGCCATTGAAGAAGAGGGCTTAACCCTCGTGATCCCTCAGATTTATGCTGAGTGTAATGTATATGTGATAGAATACTTAGCTGGTCAGGTCTGGGTCACCTGTCCTGCCTGCTCCTCCCCTCAGGTGTGACCTTTTTACTTACTTACGACCCTTTCACTTAACAGCACTTTAACATCAGGCACAAGATTTAGCAGTGACCTTGGTTTCTATAGGAGTAAGCATAAGCAAGAGCCTTCCTGCACCCAGTTCCTTGGTGGCAGCTATAAACATTGAGTGCTGTCATTACTAGAAGCTGATACTGTCTGGAGAAATATGCTGTTGATTTCAGAAAGTGCAGTTACTTAGAAGAAACATAGTTGGAAAGTAAAATCACTGAACAGAATTAGCTGTTTCCCAGCTGTTTCCTGGATGATAATTGGTGCTGAAGATGATGTGTCCAGTTTGCAGCCTTCCCTAGAAAGCTGCATCACTACTATATCCTTCTACCAAGCTTAGTGGCCTTCCTTTGTGCTCTGTAAAGCAAGTCCATAGCACACCAGAGAACTCTGCTGGAAGAGATATTTCTGTGAGACAATCTTCAACTGATCCATGAGCAACATCACCAGAGAAATTAGTGTGGTCCAGCCAATGTTCACCCTCAGTTACAGAAGCAGGGGCAATTTCCTGTGGTTGTGAGCAACTCCTGAGGTCAGAGGCTGACAGAGCCTGTTGCAAAAATAACAGTAATTTAGATGGGGTTTTCTAGTGCATGTACAACAGATTGCACAGATCTTGGCAAGTACCAGTGCTCAGCTGTTCCACGTACATTAAGTTTATGCAGCCAGGAAAGTGTCCATAATTCACCTTGTTCCCTTGAGAGTTAGAGCTTTCATTGAAAATGTGAAGCACAAATCAGAGGATCTATATCTGTTCTCCACAATCACTTGGGAGCTTTTTCTTATAGAGATGGATTATTCAGAATATGTGCTATTTCTTAGCATGAAAATTGGTATCTCTTCTCTTCTCTTCTCTTCTCTTCTCTTCTCTTCTCTTCTCTTCTCTTCTCTTCTCTTCTCTTCTCTTCTCTTCTCTTCTCTTCTCTTCTCTTCTCTTCTCTTCTCTTCTCTTCTCTTCTCTTCTCTTCTCTTCTCTTCTCTTCTCTTCTCTTCTCTTCTCCTCTCCTCTCCTCTCCTCTCCTCTCCTCTCCTCTCCTCTCCTCTCCTCTCCTCTCCTCTCCTCTCCTCTCCTCTCCTCTCCTCTCCTCTCCTCTCCTCTCCTCTCCTCTCCTCTCCTCTCCTCTCCTCTCCTCTCCTCTCCTCTCCTCTCCTCTCCTCTCCTCTCCTCTCCTCTCCTCTCCTCTCCTCTCCTCTCCTCTTCTCCTAACTTAAAGGACTTTAATGAGCTTTAACAAAAAACATGTGAAGACATAAAGTACCACAAGGATATTGGACATTTAAAAGCTTATTATAATCATACTTCTGATTTGATGGTCTGAAGCAAGTCTCTGGAAATCAGTGAAGATAAATGGGAAATGGTGGACCTCTTTCTTTAAGCTCTGCACAAACCTGGTTTTGTTTTCTCGATGTGTGTTGCTTAATATACTGTATTTTTGCTTACAGCTTTACTGCAGTACCACTTCCAATTGACTTCATGTCTACAAGGACATACTGAAATTAATGCTTAACCCTCTTTGAAGACATTCAACCTAAGATTAGAATTAAATACTCAAAATTTACATCCAATTTTAATATGTCTTTCCTATTCAGCAGACTTCTATAACACAAGTAGTTCCAGAGTGTTAGCAATTCACCTCATGTTTTTTTAACTGCAGGTTTTAGTTTTATCTTCTCATATAATTTCCCTGATCTAGGTAAAGTTATGGCACATTTCACATAATCTGAAATCCATGAAAATAGTACATTTCTTCCTCAGTCTATCAATTTTTACTTCTCTACAAAAGCTAATTTATGTAATTTAAAGTTTCTGTTGAAGCTGTTTTGCTAGAAAACCCCGTGGAGGCCTGACTTCCTACTGCCTATCTATAAGTTTAAAACAGAAGAGGAGCAAAGAAACAAAACGTGTCTGGACTACGTGCAATTATGCTGAAAGCAAGAGCAGGAAACATTTTGTTAATGAAAAAGCTGTGCGAGAGGCAGGTGGAGTAGCAGTCATTGCACTTAAGAGAAGCTTACATAGATTGATTAAAGCCCTGAGCTAGCATTTACTTTGGTTTTGATGGCTCCATCTAATCAGAGAAGGTGCCCAAATCAGTTATAATGCTGTGAGTACTTTTCTAAAAAATAGTTTCCACATGGAGTTACAGCAGTGGAAAGTCATGAAGTAATCAAAATGCTTCTAAATTTCATTCTCCTAAAAAACTATAGAGTGCTCTCTAGTCAAACAAGCATAATTCAAAACCATGAACCACTGCAGAGGCTGAAATACTGCAGATAGTACCTCATCAGCAGGAAGATCTCTGAAGATGAACAGTTTTCATATGCTTTTTCTGACTAGTGCTGAAAATGCTTGAATTACTTCAGTAGGTATGACATGGTCATTCAAGTTAAATGAGTTTGAAATGAAAAGTCATTATTACACTGAAGAATATAGGATATAGGTTGAAAGGCTTACTCGAAGCCAGGCTACACCAGACACAGCTTCAACAGTTTTCTTACCACTTAAAGATTCCAATTTTACTGATATTATTTTAGTCCAGTTTAGTGTTATGTTGGCATTTTAAGGGCTGTTAGCTGTTAATAATCTGAGCTCTGGCTTTGCACTTTTCCTGGTAACACCAGTTGCCTGCAGCCTATGTAGTGTTATTCTTTGCATTTCAGTCTCATGCTTAAAAAGTTTAAGCAAAATTAGGCATTCTTGTGCTGGTCTTAGTTTTCCAGTTGTTCAAATTGCATGACCAGCTGAAATGCATGGTAGTCCTCGCCTTTCCTCAGTGGCTGGATTTCCTTCAAAAGTTAAAAGTATCTTGAAAGTTAAAGAAAAGGAAAAAGTTAAATTAAAAACTAAACCTAACACATGGACTTTATAAATCTAGTATTTTTATTGACCTATGGGTTAGTGAAAGCTCTTCTGTATCCTCAGATGTGAAAAGGTAAGAGTTAGTGCAATACAGCATCTCTTTGCATACGCAGTAGAAACACCAGGTACCTGCACACCCGCATAATAGCATTAGTTTTATGTAAATCCATACAAGTAGCCTGAAATTATTGTTACCTGATTGTATAATTAAAGTGTGCACATATTTATGGCTTGATATGGGGCTTTCTTAAAACTAAATCATGATTTGTCAAAACTCTGTTTCTGGTTTCCATGAAGCATTTGCTTTAGCCTTAATTCAGAAAGGGGAATTTCAGTCCCACGTGAAAAAGAAATAAAAAAACACTTTTTGCATGTTTGGTGTAACTTAATGCTTTAAGACATGAGTTGGAAAAATCTGCTTATTACTTCATGTATTAAGACACAAGTTGAAAAATTCTGCTTTTTACAAAGTGATTAAGAGCTGCTTAGCATTGATTGATTCTAAAGTACTTCCCACTTGTGTTAAAAGACAACTTGACCCAGACTCTGCTATGGTAATGTATTACTGATTTTTGCTCCTATATATCAGTGCTTTAGTATTTAATTAATAATTTTGATTTTTTTAAAAATGAAGTTATGTAAACTAGTGATTTCCTGCACACTGTGCTCCGAAAATTGATCACATACATGTGGCTTGGTGGATCTTGGTGCATCACTTTCATTACCTTTTCAAGTGGACTTCGTTAATGAGCTAAGTGGTTCTCCTATTTGGCTTTAAAGACCAAAGCTGAATACTTTTGCTCTCTGTATCAGAAGTATAAAGCCTGCAGACCTCATTACGTCCTCTGTGCAATTCTGTTTTCATGTGTTGACGAAATCCTAATCATTATTCTGTACAAACAGACTTAACTGTCTGCACAAAATGACTACACAGATAGACTTTACAAAATGCAGCTGCTCTTGCAGTCAAGCAAATTGAAGCTAAAGAGCTGTGCCCAGTCTCTCGATTTCTGGTTAGCTGATGCAACATAAGATAGCACAAAAACATTATTTGCTCACTCTAAACAGAGTTGTCTCCTTGACTTGAATTTTTCATAACTTTTCCATAAAAATGAGAGTTATATTTACATACTAGAAAACAAATCCTGATTTGCAGAAGGACATTCCGATTGATTAAAAATATTTGGAAAAATTTCCCATATTGAGCAGTTTATTAAACATAATTATCTCAGTTTACATGAATGCTTACCTTATGATTGCAGTAAAACCTGCTGATTTTGATCAAAAAAATCCTGGCACTTTGCAAAATTATGTTAATCAATCCTTCAGTAGTTTACTTGCATTTCACTGGACAGGTGAATATTTCTCTTTGAGTAGTATTCCTGTAAACTAAACTTGTAGTGGATGCAGAGCAGGATGTGTAATGAAGTGTATTAACAATGACAAGACTTCCAGGCTCAAAACAGAAGTCTAGATGTGATCTGAAGTCAATCACAGTCTTTCTGCTACTCTTCTGAAACAGCTATTTTCAACTGTTTTGCAGTGATGAAGGCTCTTGAAATAGGCTATCATGGAACTACATCCAGAAGTCAGGATTAGGCCAGTCTGGGAGTGTGAGCAATCATCTGAAGGAAAGTTACCTGAATCCGCATAAACCATTTTTTTTTTTAAGAGAAAGGATATACGGATATACATGCAGACAACTCTGGCTTCAGGATGGCTTTGCTGTTTAAGCATTAATATATGAATTCTACTGTAAAATTCTTGTCCTTGCAGCATATTTGCACCAGTTTTTAGCTGGTGGACTTAACTTGCAGTTTCATTCACAATTCTTTCTTTATTTTTTCTTAAAGTACATATATAGTGTTATATATAAATACTTTCTGTTTAGCCTGAGAGGTGAAGAAGGAAAGAAAAGGGAGAGGGAAGAGCCAAGACTTGCTTAGGTTTGTGGTTAGTCATTTCCTGCTCCCCAGCACTTCAAGATGTGCTGTATATCTCTCCTTAAAAACACTTCTTCTGCTAATTTAACTTCCTAGCCTTCTACCAATTACTTGGAAAGATGACTTAATTCTCACTTTTAAAGGCACAATAGACATAATTTATAAGCAGGACAAGTCACTGCATTCTTAGTTACCTTAATTTTATTGGCTGTTGCAAATGCAGCAGTTATCATGTTCAATTCTGCACTAGAGTGGATAAATAGAGATTGTAAAAAGACTAAGTAAAAAGGAGGGTTTTGATGATACTTTTTTGAAGCATCAAAAATCTGATAAGGGCAGGCCATATGGGTTCTACATACGCTTCTCTGCTTACCCACCGTCAGGACAATGCACACAGACCTCCACTTCACATGATGTAATACATGGCTGTGCTCCACCACAGGTCTAGAAAAAACATTCTTATCATCTACTGCACTTCTTGTAAGGTCATGTCAGTATTTGTATTCTCATCCAGAGGCCTTCCAAGAAAGAGAGTATACCATGACCAGTATGAATTGTTCTAAGAAACCATATCAAGGTTGGCTGTCTTAGAGTAAGCACAGCACAAGATGCAGGAAACAGGAGAATTAATAAAGGAAGAATGATAATACAAATACTATAATTAATTAATATTATAATTCATTAAAATATATAATTATGAAATATTTTTCCAGTTCCTTAGTATGAAAGGCTGTTATCATTGTTACAGATGAGTGTTTAAAGCTGGAACATAACCCTGAACACCAGAAAATTCCAAGCAGACAGAAGAAAACTAATGTTGTGTCTTTACACAGGAAAAAAACCAGCACAGCTGCAGTAAGCCTGCAGAAATTTGATATGATGGAGTTTACTGATGATGGCTAGCAGTGTAAAACCAATGGAGCATTAGACTCAGTGTCTCATCAAATCTGGTTGTGCTACTTGTGGAGATTACCAGTTCTCAAAACCAGCATATCTATTTTCATACAATATATAACTTAAAGTTACATAAAATTCTCATTCAAATAGAGTTATAATTCAAAGTGTGTCTACTATCTCATAGAATCACACTATCATAGAATGGAAGGGACCTTAAAGATCACCTAGTTCCAACTCCCCTGCCATGGGCAGGGACACCTTCCACCAGACCAGGTTGCTCAAAGCCCCATCCAACCTGGCATTGAACACTGCCAGGGAGGGGGCAGCCACAGCTTCTCTGGGCAACATGCTCCAGTGTTTCACCGCCCTCACAAAAAAGAATTTCCTCCCAATGTCTAATCTGAATCCACCCTCTTCCAGTTTAAAACGTTACCCCTCATCCTACCACCACACTCTCTTATCAAGGGTCCCTCCCCGTCTTTCCTGCAGGCCCCCTTGAAGCACTGGAAGGCCACTCCAAGGTCTCCCCGCAGCCTTCTCTTCTTCAGGCTGAACAACCCCAACTCTCCCAGCCTGTCCTCGTAGGGGAGGTACTCCAGCCCCCTGATCGTCTTCGTGGCCTCCTCTGGACCCGCTCAAGCAAGTCCGTGTCTTTCTTGTGCTGGGGATCCCAGAGCTGGACACAACACTGCAGGTGGGGTCTCACCAAGGCAGAGCATAGGAGGAGAATCACCTCCCTCGACCTGCTGACCTCAACCTTCTTTTGATGCAGCACAGGACGTGATCTCACATCTCAGAAAAAGGTCTCTTTTGGCAAAAATCTGTTAAACGCTGAAAACTATGTAGCACTTATCAATTATATAAACATTTACAGTCATTGTTGAGAAGATTTGTGGATGTAATAACAAACTGGTGAAACAGTAAATAATGATGCAGTTTATTATTTATGAAGATCTACTCAAATGAAGTGTTTTTTAAGAAAGCCAGATGTGAAGTTATGTACCTAGGAAGGAGGAATGAAGAGAATACAGTTACAGAAAAGGGAATTGTGAATTTGCTCAGGCTGTAATCTCTCCCTAAAATCAATTTCCTTCTCTGAGGGAGAATTTGTAAAATATTCTTTGCTGTTTTCTGTATTCTTAGCACTTCTTGCCATATTCAAATGGATGAGTCAGTCATCCCAGACACCTTTTGGCACACAGCAACCAAGGGCAGCAAATCTGTTGTGGATTTGTTTTTTTTTGTTGTTGTTCTGGGGGTTATTTCGTGCAAGTGTGAATGAGATTTTGTTCTGTTTTCACTACGTATTGATTTGTAGCAGAAAAAAAGGGTTAGTAATATCACTGTAAAACCAGCACTGCGCTACAAGCTCCTTTACACAGTGCATGACCATAAATGCTAGAGAACCTGTTCCAGTTGGATTTTATGATAGAAACAAGAAACAAGAAAACCCCCAAACTTTCTAATCCCACTTCCTGGAGTGTAAGACTGCAAAATCAAAGATCTCTCAGTCATACTTGCTAAGCGGTATTCTTATCCCTGCTTGTATTTTACCAGTTCAGTGGAACCTTTTCATACTAGTGTGAAAACAAATCCTCAGGGGCAAAACTCTGCACTGTCCAAGGACCATTTTACTATTAGATGTCCTTTTTCTGTGGTGATGTATTACCGCCTTTTTTTTTTTTGCACTTTTCTACTGATTTTTTAATAGCGTACCTTTTTTCCCTTTCTTCTAGATTAGTACAGCTTACAGCCCTACTCTGATGTGTATTTCCACTGCAGTAATTTTTTTAAAGCTAAAGCTGGTTCCAAGCTAAGAATCTTTTTTAAGGAATAAAAGACAATTAAGTATGTTTTAGGAGTTTTCTTTGTCTTTTTTTATTTTTTCTTGATTGCCTCTTTTCTCTGTAAAACAAGGAAAGCTTCTATATTCTTGGAAAAATTCAGGTCAGCTTTTCCATTCCCTCACCTGATACCCTATGGACATTATCCTCAAACAAGCCAGCATGCATCATTTAGTAAGTGTTTAGGACACACATCCTGGGGACTTTAGACAGCACACTCTTAAGTGACCTGAATTTTCTCGAACCTTGAGCCAAATTCCCCCATTCCATTTTGGGATGCCACCTATGGCTACCCCACAGAGTATACATGGCTCAGAGACTTCCAGTAAAACTTTGGCTTGATCTGTTGCCCCACTTTGGGGTTCAGCTGTTTTGCAGCTCTTCAAAAAGCACACGCTAATCAACATCAGTAATGTGATGGGTAATACCAGCCTTTCCTCACTTAGCAAAAATGTCCAAAGTAAGATATTTGAGCAAAGTTCAAATACCAGTTGAATCCTTCTTTAGGTCTGCTGCATTGCACACATTTTAATCTGGCGGACACTTCCTCTTCTGAGTTTGATTCAGGGAATACAGTCAATGCTAGATTCCAATCTTTTCTTTCAACAGTACTTTCAACAACTGCAAATGAAAGACATTTTTCCATTTATCTGACAGGTCAATATCACAACTCACTGACTCAACTTGCCTGACATTATAAATGTTACTTACCACTTTGTAAAAGGTGACAGTAACCACACTATCTTACACCATGTGTTGCCAGGCTCATTTGTCCTCTGAGTTATGTAATTTACCTCATATCTAGATTATCTGTGTTGAGGTGAGAAATTCTGCAGTCTTTCCCCTCCTGTTTGTGATCAATTCATGATACTGGAATAATCTAAAGTTCAGTCCTCTTGAGTTTTCTTAGTCATAGCTAATGTGTCACATAGCTATTGTGTATATGCAAGTGGGGGAAATCTCAGTGAAGTCTGGAGGATTTAGAAAATGCCAATAAAGTATAAAGCAACAACTTATCTATGTGCTGGGGATCTGCCTGCAAATACTTTTGTAGCATTTCTCTGAGGGACTGATTCATTTGTTACACTAGTCTGTACGTCTGTGGATTTCTACAGATTTGATAAAAGTCCTTTACACAGACACTTGGAAATCTGTTTGTGATCTGCTACTCTGTCTTTTGAGATACAAACAGTACTAAAGAGTTCAGGCAGTTCTGTGATTTTTTGACAATGACACTGTGTAAAAAAATTGCGCCCAGAAAGCAGGTCAGGTGTCAGAGATACTTGTTGTATGCTTACCTCCGAACTCCCTTCTGTCAGACTGATGATTTCACTCCTTACAATCGCATACCTGCAACAGGCATAAGAGTCCACAGACCCCTGGTCTGGGACCTATCCCTGAATAATCTCCACATAGAAGGAACTATGTCTTGGAAGTTACATTAATAAAATTTCTTAGCCAATCAGTTGTTTTGCCTGATCTTCAGCTTCATGATGCTCATACAGCCTTTTTAATGTGCTGTTTTGCTCCGGTTTTCCAGATCTTGTTCATGTCTCCTGACATGACTGCAAAGCCTTGGGGTCCAATGCAAGGTCTCTGCAGCAGAACAGAAAAACAGAGGAAACCTATGCTTAAGAAGCAGTGTGAAGAGCTTGCCCTCCTTCTATTAAGGAGTGTATTGAAAGGACAGTTTCTATCAGATAGCTGTAATCTGGCAGCTGACTGCCCCAAAATGCTGATAATCCAAAAGTGACTGATAATCCAATAGTGAAAGGAGTACTACAATGGCTGTGCTTCTAAACATCCTGAGATCAGCAGAAGCACTCCTATACTTACCGCTTGTTTAATGCACATGTCTGTCTGCTGATGATGGCAACTGTTGCTGGATGACAGTTCATAAATTGCTGTATGGGACACACCAGAGATGCACAGTGCAGGAGAACGTAGCACTTCCTCGTATGAACAGGGAGAGCTATTCTGCTTTTTCTGTGTCCACTACCCTCTATTGCTCTAACTTGTTTAGACGTATTACAGCCACAAAACTTTTGTAAAAAGCCATACAACTTTTGCAAAAAGCCAAATTAGGGATACCCAAAGGTTGCCAGTGGAACATACATTTGCCAGGCAGAAAGCTGGACCACACAAACACGAATGGCTTGTACTCCTTGTGTTACTGAGGTGAGGCATGTTCTGAGTGACACCTGTGGGTAAGAGGCAATAGGGAGGACCCAGGACACTCTCTGTTTGCAGGCATGCTACCAGCAGACAGAACAGCAGTCTCAGCAACATGGATTATGGAGACCAGTAGTCTTAATAGGTGGCTGCTTAGACATTAAGAGGAATGGTAAGTTAAACCATCTGTGCCTTTTCCTCATTTTCCTCTGACAACGTGCAAGAAAAAAGAGCTGTTTCTTCTTTTTACCCCCAGCTCCTCCCCATTTGATCCCAGGTGCCCTGCTTTGTGATGATTGTTCTGCTTACAGTCTACCAGAAGTTTCTGAGAGCTTCCTGATACTAGATACAGCAACTGCTGCTCACACTGTACTCAGACTATTCCTTGAATTGACCAGAAAATGCAATCAATAAACTCAGTTGTGCCACTACCAGTGCATGGGCATCTTGCACTGGATGCAGCTCCCAGGACTTCTCTTAAGATATTTTCTGGAGCACCTGCTGCCTTCTCCCCCAGTCTGCTCATTTCTTACCTGCTCACTGGGTGGTGATTTTATAGGGTAGGTCAGTGGAATAAGAGCTCAAGGCCTAGACTCCCCGAAGCAGGGTAGGCTTGTCAGATTTGCCAATGCTTTTCTTAATTTTGTCATGCAGGCATTTCATGCACTTGATACACTCCCTACCCTAGATGTCTTACAACACAAAACCCTGTCTCTGCCAATTTCTTGCAGTAATGTCACGTGAATGCACATGTCCAAGAAATCATGTGTTTTGTGATATTTCCCTCAAAAAGATCTTGTGGTTTCCCAGAAATTTTATACATAAACTGGGGCAGGCTTCATGGAGAAAGCCTGTTAACACCTGTGGTTTGAATTTAAGGTGGCCAAAAACTACCAGCATGCAGGAGCGAGTGACAGAAGTGAGTGGATAGAAACCCTCAGTAAAAACTGTCTCTGGAAGAATGAAACCTCAAGATTTTATCAGCATGTAGAGCCATCTCCCATGTAAATTATTTTCTTTAGACAAGGCTTAGAAGGAGTGTTTCAATGTACATGCAAGTTGAGAACTCACAGGTTGGTGCCGGCGGATGGAGCAGGAGAAGTGAGCAACAACATACGCAGAGCAACAGATGAGACACCCTCAATGCAAACTGTTCTTGGCAGTGTCCCATCCTGGCCCAAGCAAAATATTTTCCTGAGACAGTAGTATCTGAGCTACAAGAGATCACTAGTGACGGCAATAAAAGCAGCTCCCGGGTTTCCCAGTCTTGGCGTTCTCCCTCTGCCCTGCATATCTTGTGCTTCTAGTGGCCAGGTATCACCTACAGCATAAACTGAAACTAATTGCACCTAAACTGTACCTTTTAGTACTGCCAACAAGCCATGCACAGGTCCACAGCAGGCATACACCAAGCAACCTTCCTGGAAATCCCGCACTGACTGGAGGAAGGCACATGCTGTTTATTTGTAAAATGCAACTGCTCAGCCAGCAGTAGTCAAAGTCTTCTCAGCAAGAGGATGTTGTACTGATTTCAGTGAAACTAACTGGAAAACAGATGCTTTATCTTACTAAAGCTTTGGACATTTCAACTTTTCCCTCTCCTTGAACTACATTTTAAACAAAGCCTCTCATATTTTCAGGAAACAGGACCATGTCAGAGCATGCCTGTGGGTGATCTGCAACATGAAAAGCCTGGTCCAGGACTCATCCCTTCCTTTTTAACTGAGGAAGAGCAAAGGTTTTTTTGAGCTTTTTTAAAATTCCAAAATACACACTTACATATAAAGTATGAGAAGATCATGTTCAGTTCTCCTTTCTGCTTGATGTGGCTCCCATCACCTGATGAAATTTTGCCAAGCACAGACTGCTAGACACACTCTTATGAGCCCCCTCTTCTCTGCAAGAATTTGTCGAAACTGATTTTTCTCCAATAAATATTATGGCATGCATATAACATTGTATTCTGGCAACACTTCATTTTACAAACTCTGATTTATTTTAATATATCAGCAAGAATTCCCCCATCTTATCAAATAAGCCAGATTGTGCAAAAACTATTGTGTAAAAATGCTTATTTGCTGTAATGCAGTCACTAACCCATCACAGAAATAATCTTACACGTATCCTAGGTATGAGATTATTGTGAAAAGATTTGGTTCACTGAATTTCAATGTAGCCTTTGATTTGTCATTTCTCTTACTGTAACACCTGTAGTACAACAATATATCACATTCTGTTGGGACATTGGTAAGAGGTCAAGCTTTGACAAAGTGCTAGGGCTAAAAGCATGTGGAAATGAAACATTTTTTTGGATGGAAAAAATATAAACAGAGAGAAAACGAGAAATTGAATCAACAAATTGCTCTCTAGCTTTATACTGCAAACTGTATGAGAATGAGGTACCCTCACTCTAAAGAAAAACCACCACACTGGTAGCAGCAAGGCAATGTAAGGAGTCTCCCCTGCAGCTCTCAGTATTGCACATGACTGTACGGCCAGATGGCTGACAGGGTTTCAGTGTGGAGGAGCAAAGTTTAAGAGGAATAAAACTAAAAGAACCTTTAAGAAAGTTGAGGGTGTTCCCTACAGAATCACAGAATGGTAGGGGTTGGAAGGGACCTCTGGAGATCATCTAGTCCAACCCCCTGTCACAGCAGGATCACCTAGAGCAGGCTGCACAGGATCCCATCCAGACAGGTTTTGAGTATCTCCACAGAAGGAGACTCCACAACATCCGTGGGCAGCCTGTTGCAGTGCTCTGTCACCCTCAGAGTAAAGAAGTTTTTCCTCGTGTTCAGGTGGAATTTCCTGTGCTCTGGTTTGTGCCTGTTGTCCCTTGTCCTGTCACTGGGCACTGCTGAAAAGAGCCTGGCCCCATCCTCTTGACAACCACCCTTTAGATATTTATAAGTGTTGCTAAGATACCCTCTCAGCCTTCTCTTCTCCAGCCTTAACAAACACCAGTCTCTCAGCCCTTCCTCATAACAGAGATACTCCAGTCCCCTAATCATCTTTGTAGCCCTGCTCTGGACTCTTTCCAGTAGTTCCCTGTCCCTCTTCAAGTGGGGAGCCCTGAACTGGTGACAGGACTCCAGATCTGGCCTCACCAGCACAGAATAGAGGGGGAGGAGAAGCTCCTTTGACCTGCTGGCCACACTCTTCTTGCTACACCCCAGGACACCATTGACCTTCTTGGATACAAGAGCATGTTGCTGGCTTATGGTCAACTTGCTGCCCTCCAGGACTCCCAGGTCCTTCTCCACAGAGCTGCTTTCCAGCAGGTGAGCCTCCAATCTGTACTGGTGCATGGGGTTATTCCTCCCCAGGTGCAGGACCCTACACTTGCCCTTGTTGAACCTCATTAAGTTCCTCTCTGTCCAGCTCTCCAGCCTGTCCAGGTCTCACTGAATGGCAGCACAGCCTTCTGGCATGTCAGCCACTCCCCCCAATTTAGTATTATCAGCAAACTTTCCAAAGGTGCACTCTGTCCCTTCATCCAGGTCGTTGATGAATATGTTGAATAGGACCACACAGGTTTTTATTTACATGGACAGGCATCACTTCCTTTGACAGGATTTTGACTGCTCGGCTGCTGAGTTGGGCAAGACATCACAGTGTTTGAGAAACTGAGCATCTTTAGGCTTCACTCAGAAACATCCCTGGGCAGCAGACTTGTCTTGATGTCCCCATGCATTTCCTAGATCAGGTCCCTTGTCTGTGTGCATCCAGTTTTATGAGCTCTTTGAATGAACATCAGAGCTGTTAGAGGTTTTCTGCAAATCAGGTGCTGAACTGCTGGGCCTCCTATGTAACCCCTGATCCTATCCATTGTGACTCTTAGGTTTATTAGTACTACAACTGCTTGCTTGCTCAGACAACCCTATTCTCACTCAAAAATGAATTAAAGATGTTTTGATATATGTCTTGGTTCATCCTCAGTTCTTTTAATGTTACTATTCCTTATAAACCATCTTTGCTGTATCTGAACTAGACCATAAACTTGAGTCAGAAATTGTTCTTCTATGACTGAGTAGTTACAAAGGCATGTAGGAAGTGATAATTGAACTTTTATTGCACTGACTACAATGTCTGAACACTTCAGAAGTTTAAAGACCCAAAGCTTAAGAAAACAGGAAAAAAAAAAAAAAAAAAAAAAAAGAAACCTTAAAGATTCCAGGTTCTGGAAACAGAATTTGTAGATTATTAGAACTACTAAAAATGTACTTTTGGTCAAACACAAAGCCTAATCTGTAGTACAGGAATTTATTCAATGAATATCAGAGCTCTTAACCTTGCTCAGTATTCCCAGCATCCCCAGGGTGACATTAGGCTACATTCTTCTATAACAAATATTAAAAATACAAAAAAAAAAAAGCAAGAACAATGGTCACTGTAACATATCCAACCATACAGCAAGGAAAAAGAGCCTTTTTGATTTACTGCAACTACAAGGTTGTATCCAGACTTGTCTCTTTTCAATGAAATAAGTTCTGAGAGACAGAGAATGGAAAACCAATTCACCTCACTCACAGTCAACCACGCTGAGTGAATTTATAGTTACAATACTGTATGCCTTTCACACAAGATGGATAAATTGTGTTCATATGCAGTATTTTCACCTCAGCTGATGGAAAGGGGGCCCCAGACAGCTGGGGGGGAAAGGGTAGTTCTGCTGCTTTTCAAGCAATCTGGCAGCCACTGTGGGAAGCTCTTTCTTGACCAAAACAGCCCATTGAGACAGGGCAAACACCATTTCCCAGCTGGTAAATCTGTGTATGAGCCTCATTGACTGAAGCCAGAAGACACGATGAGCCAAAGCCTCTTCAGGTTCACTTGTGCCAGCAGACGTAAAGGCCTCAGGTTTGACCTGACATGAAAGTCACCACGAGTGACAGCAGGGACAGTATCAATGCATTTGTCCTGGTAACAGATCCATACAAAATCAATTGACTGAGCAAGCATTTGCCATCTATTGATGGCAACCCAGGCTAGAGTAGCTAGGGTAACATTTTTTACCCCACTTTAAATTTTTTCCGTTTACCATGTTCTATTCCTGTTTGCAAGCTCTTGTTAGCTTCTGTGGCACGGAAGGAAGACTTATCAAAACTTTTCTGTGTGTGGTACCAAGGACAATGCATACTTGTTTAAATAATATATAAAAAAGAAAAGGAAAACTCTTCTGACACACCAAGTGTGTCAGAAAACTGGGAATTTCAGAGCTCTCAGATCAGGGCACATTAATGATGTCCTACAGCATATTTTCGTCTGGTAAAGAGGGCAATTTTGTCTACTGCTATTCTGAAAGTCCATGTGCACTAATGAAGCATCTACCAGGTGCTCTGGAGGGAGCCTTTCCCTGCTTCATTCTCTGGTCTGCCTAAGTGCATATGCTGCAAATGTGCTATCCGCACATTTATCTTTCTAAGTGAGGGCTCCACCGCTGCTGTTTGTTGCAGTTATTATTAACACACTTGCGGGAAAGTATGACCTTGCATGTCCCTGGTCACACTCACAGAAAACAGGTGCTTTAAGATGCAAGAAAACAGGCACTTTAAGGTGCAAGAAAACAAGCACTTTAAGGTGCAGCAAAACTTTTGCTACAGCTTCCGGTTTTCAATGTTCCAATAGGCTGAAAAATTTCTATCAAGAAATACAGCCAAATGATCTGCCCATTTGACAAGCCTCTGGCATACAGAATTTATTAATTTTACTGTGTGCCAGTGACTTCAGTTTTGGTCTCCTTTTCTAGCTGAATCTGAGCTTTACCTACGGAGAAAATAAACCTGCCCCATGAGCCCTCACCATGCTCTATAGTGAGGAAAGAACTGGCAGTTTCTCTCCTGTTTTCCTAATCAGTCTTTCTGTTCTCTTCACCTGATGGAAATGCAGCAAAGGCAATATTAATTTTAGAAGTTTCCTGCTTTTCATTTGCCTAAATCTGTTTGGCTCAAGTAGCCTCTTTCATTATAACTGTGATGGGCAGGCTTCTTTGCTACCTCCTTGTTTTACTGTCCATCATTTAACATGTCTTTGTCAATTCAGAAATGAAGAAATTTCCTGCTTTCACTGAAGAATTTTAGTTTCACTTGTGACTTTTTTTTTGTTGTTTCAGTTATTCCTCTTCCCAGCATTGAATGTTACAGCACAAATTCTTTGAGTAAGTTTTCTCTGCCAGGAAAGGCTGAGTATATTCTTTCCTTGTGTGCTCCAAAGCTTCCATGCTAACTGTAGTCTCAAGTGTTGGGAAATTAATCCTTACATGGTCAGAAAAGGCTTGCAAATATAGTCAATTAAGAGAAAACCACACTTCTAGACATTTTCTGGCAAGACTTGAGCAAAATTCCAGCAGCGATAAAGAAGTAGGAGTAAGTATGTTGACAAACTTCAGTTTTAGCACTTTTCTAGAGTTAATGCTTATGCTTTTTGAATTGCTGACATCTATGAGGGCACTCCTCAGTTTTTCCAGAATTTATCCACTGACCAGGTCTTCCTAACTTCCTTAGAAAAAATGTGGAATGGGCCTAACATTTCTCCTGTAGTATTACAGACAGAAGAGAAGCTATGATGTATCTGATAGAAGACATCATTTTGATACTAACTTTTCACTCTACTTACACAGGGTCAGTGCTCATTAAAAAGAAAGGCTGCTCAGGAAGATGCTTGAAATACGTTTACCAACATTTTATTTGAAATCTACAGTACAGTGCCTTTTGTTACATGACTTTCTAGTTGCTGTGGTATTGCAATTCCAAACATCTATAAAATTTTCATTTTCTACGATGTGCTATTTGAGAAGTAGTAATTTTTAAAATAAACAACAAAAATGTGTTAGTAATAAACCCCCATAAACTTCCTGGCATTACAGTGAGGGGTTCAGATATTCAAGTAGTTAGAAGAACTAATATGAAACAAAGACACCACAGGCAAAAAAAAAAAAAATCAATTCATGCCTTACTGCAACAGCTGCTGTGCTTCTGAAAACTTGATAACTTGAAGATGAACAATCTGGAAGCAAGGCAAGTTTCCTTTCAGAGCTACATAGCCTACTGGATGCCCCCATAATACTAAAGCATACTGTCTGCAGCACTTTAAAGTAGCTTCAGAATTATTTGCTGAACACTTGAAGAGTGCTCAGTAGTGCTTAAGTACCACAAGTGAGGCTATTATTTTGTGATCTCAGACATACATTTTTAATGGTTGCAGATTTTCTACCTCCACTTAAAATTGTTCCAAGAAAGATGCATGCAATTTTAATTTCACACTGTGACCATTCACCCCTTATGTTAAAGATCATCTGCCTTACATTCTTCCCATCACATGAGTGAGAAAGCAGAAGCCATAGTCTTTGCAAAGCCACACTAAGAGGTGAAATTTTTGATTAAATCTTGCTGTTGGTGTTAAGAACATGCCTGAACCTCCCCTCCCACCATGTTTTAACAAATACCGTGCACACAGCAGTAATAGTGCTTTTTTTGGCCCTTTTTTGTTGTCCTAAAATGGCAAAGAATTGCAATAAAAATAAAAACCTCTCCATAAAATCAGGAATGCGTTTTTATGTTTTAAATTTCACCTGTTCAGACAAATTACTTTGTTATTTACCCTTGCAACTGAGGTAAAGAAGTTGGATTAGAAGCAATGACACTTGCTAAAACTTTCCTTAAATGGTACTGCAATTGGTTTGGCAAAGTCTGGTCCAACATTTGCACTCGTATGGTTTTATTGGAAAGGTGTAGTGAGCACTGTTTGTTAGGTGCTGATTTGAAACATGGGGTTAAAATTCCCAAGTAAGTTTCCACCCCTGCTCCCAGGAGACCTCTGACCATCACATGCTTTTCTTTTTCTAAAGTGGCTGGTATCTCCTCAGTGCCAGAAAGATTGAAGGAGTGACATGAAGATACTGGAAAAGAATTATGTTAGTTTTGGAAGTTGGCCTGGACAAATAAAAGTCCTTTCACATTTCTTCTGGCTGCACAGTTCTTGCTTCTTCCTAGCTCTCCCTCATGTGCTTGCCCTATCCCCTGGAAAGCAAATGCTGAGCCAGCAGGAAGCTGTTTTCCTGGTTTTGACTTGAGTTGCTCTTACCTAAATATACTCTTGTTTTCCCAAATCACTCATTATTTCAGTTTTATTTTATGCTGCTCCAAAAGGTCGTGATTAGATTTTAAAGATACAGGAATGGTTTTTCTTACTAAGGAGAAATTAAAAAAAAAACTAATCTAGCTAAGTACATTTCAAGTCTAGAACAGTTCAAGTCTAGCTAAAGGCAGTGCAGAAAGAACAGGGCTCTGTGGACTTAATGCTGTCTTTGCTTCCATCCCTATGCATGGGAAGGGACTGTGACACTGACTGTAGTAATAGCTTACCATCCAAACAGAAAACACACTCCCAAAGTGATGTTTTTGTTTGAGCAAGCAATCATGAAAGCAGTTTGCTGTATCTAATGCAAAAGAAATTCCTTGAAAACTTGTTGTGACATGTGAGATGGAGGACAGCTTGCCAAAAAGACACGGTTCTACTGTGATCTCTCAGGCCACCTTTCCTGAAACTTGCTTTTAAAGAAACTTGAAAACTCAACAAAGCACAAGGTGGCTGCTTTGAAGAGCCACAGGAGAGTGGCACTGAATTTTCTAAAAGCCTGAACACAGTTGAAAGGTTGAAAGTTGATGGAAGACTGGGTATGAAAGATTTGCTAAAGTGTGTAGATGCTTCACAAGCCTTATGTTAGGAAACTGCCCAATGATTTAAAAATTTGAGAAAATCAAGATTTAGAGATAAAATGTGTGGAAACTATTACATCATTCTTATCTCACTGTAGAAGGGGAAATAATATTTCCTTTTTGTAAACCAGACATGAACAGAGCACAGTGACCTGCAAATACTGATTATGCTGAGGCTGAGCTTCAAAATAAAAGTCAGTCTCTGTTGGTCACATATGCAGTCACATATGGAGTCTTAAGAAGAAAGCAAACAAAGATTTAAGTGTAGTAAATAGTATCATCAATTAGTGTAGAAGGTAATAATTAAAAAAAAAAAAAAGTCTCAATAACTGATTACATTGTAAAGAGCAGTAGAAATTCAGGCTTAGAAGGAAAACCAGAATATACACTGAGTGGAGTAGTAATGCCCTGTAAGGCTCTCTTCCGGTCTTTGCTGAAACAAAGTCTTGTGGTTCCTTCAGGTGCATTAGATTGTTACAATTTTTTAAATCAGATTTATCCGAGTGTATTTCACTACAAGTTAGTATTTATGGCCACTAGCAGTGCATTATCATTTCCTGCCCCCCTTGTCCTACAACAATTTTTTACACTGTTCTTTGAATCTAAGGATGCACTCTTTGAACATTTAACATTTTGTACAGACTGATTTCTAGTCCTACCTGCTCTTCACCGTACAGACTGATTTCTAGTCTCTTCACCCTCCTGCTCACTACTCATCAGAAATTTTATTGCTAGGAAAGAATTTCAGGGAAGTGTTGTTATCTCTGTTCAAAGACTGGGGAAAGAAAGCAGCGGAGAGATTTGCCAACTGCCTGATTTGTTTCAGTGTAAAATACAGAAGGAAGACCTGTTTCTTGAAAGTACCAAGTAATCTTCAAGGAATCTCATTAGAACAAATCCCTTTTACAATGCCAAGATATAGGTGCTATTTGTCACCTGTGCTTGGTTAGGGCTCAACTGTGTAATCCTTAACCACATTTTTAACTTTTTTTCACATATAAGTCTGGCAAAAACTACAAATTCAGGTATGAACTGTGAGATGAGTTCTATAAATTATAAACTGTTTTGTTGTTATGGAACAGCTGAAGTATGGCTCAATTTACCTTTAGGTATGCTTACTAAGTCAGTCACGTTTGGATGCATTTTACTGTGCCTGGAATTCTGCTGCTGCTGCATCAGCCCCTTTTTATCATCGCTCCACAGACACAATCTGAAGTGTTTCTTCAAAGTAGAAGAACTATGCTTTGAAACTATTATGAAAGCTGTAGAGAACTGAGATGAAGGCAGATTCTTTCTACTTTCGCTGCTCTTCTTCTCACAGCTCCTTTTTTCCCTAACATGGAAGCTTCACAAGTTGTCTCAGAAATAAACCTTTACTGAGCAGCAAGTTCTCTAAGGCAGACATTTTGCCCAGAACCTTGTAACGGTACACAACAATGAAGCAAATATGATAACAATTAATGGTTGAAGTTTGTTCACTTAGAACAAAAATCACCAGTTTATACAGCTTCTGAAAAACAAGATTCTAAACCTATTTCTACTATAAATTGCTTTATATAAACCTACTACACAAATTCACATTCCTGAGTGAAACACAAATCCACTTTCTATAGACTTATGGATTAACTGTGTGAATTAAAAGGAGCTTTCCACTAATAAAAATTACCCTTGATCCTGTAAACATTTTTAAAATACCTCTGCTAAATGCCCTTCAGTCCAAATAATATGCAGCACTAGAAAAAATCTCTGAGGAAAGGCACAAAACTGTTATTAATATATGATCCTGATTCATGTTGTACAAAGAAATACCCTATTTTATGGAATTACCTGATACTTATCATACACAGATTAGGAGTTCACTTTTGTACCACCCATGTTTAGATCTTCCCCTCAACGATAGCTGTGCCATAAAAAAGCACCAAAATCCTCTTCATGCTAACTTCTGTTCCCTGTTTTTTCCATCTTTTTTGCCTTTTCACTGTGTGATTTGGACCAGTTCACTCAAATGCGCAAATGCTCTTTCAGTTTACACAGCCGCATACATGCAGTTGTATTCAAAAGCCAGATAAAACAAAACCAACGTAGAGGGTGTTTGGAATGCTCAGGTATGAAACAGATCTAAAATTTCAGGTAAAGTGTAAACCCCAGTTACTTGGAGATGCATCTATTATTTTGGAGATAAGGAAGAATCTGGTCTCTCTCACGAGATGCAGCCTCTGACACTGTGTAACTGAGCAAATGTAGCACCAATGGTTCTAGTAGGCAACCAGTTGGTTATTTTACGAAAAATAGAGTATTGGTGACTGCCAAAACAATAATAGTGTGCTGGAGGGACCAAATTGCTTGATATACTCTTTCTATTCCAACTCTAACATATTTCACACAGTGCAGTCTTTAAATGCATTTAGCACATTAGATTTAGCCTCAAAGTACACGTAAATAGCTCTCATGTCTGACTAAAAAATCATAGCCAACTTAATTTTCCCTACAAAAAACCCCAAAAAATATCTATTAAATGGTACCTCTGGTTCTGTAGGATATAATAATTCTCTTTAAAAGCTGCAACACGATGTGCCCCGAAGTATAATACAACACAGACTGGGTGTACATTTATTGCACATGTATAAACCACAGTTTATTGGAAAAGCTCATCCGGCAAAATAATAAAAGCAATGGGCATATTCATTTTCTAAAATACAATATGGAAAACATAAATCAAAATCAGTGTACGATGTTCTTATTTTATGGTAAAGCTGACTTAAAATATAGTCAGTCCTATATCAGACTTTGGGGGAGACAAAGTAGTTTTGTGTTTGGTTAAAGTGGTGATATTCTTTTGTGTGAAAAAAACTAGTATCTTAAATTCTGAGAAATAGCAAGTTATGGAACTGGCAGATAACTTACTTTCTATAATAAGGTATATTCCAATCTGTGTGTAGTAATTGTACCATACATCACAAAGTGTCTCTCCTTCCCTTGTGGATGCATACAATATTGAAATTCATGGAGGTGCTTCAGATGCAGAAACATTAGCGATCCAAAGTTTGGTACTGCAAGAGTCTGAAGTTTCTATGCCATGACATGGATGAAATATAAAGAACTATGTTATCTTCAAAAAATATTATTGTAACCTACAGTATCTTTCAAACCTTAACTCTGACTAGTTTGTTTTATGTTTGAAAATAATCTTACTAGCTGTTACAATAGCACTTGTCAGGTTTAATGTTAAAAGCATTGCAATTGAAACATCCATGTTGTTCTCCAAAATCCGAATTTGTGACTGTACAAATTCTGCTCTAGCAATCTTTCCCTAACACATAGCCAGAACTGACCATTGACTGTAATGCATTTTCTGTTTCATTAAAACATTGGCTTGTGAATCCCAGGTATTCATCGTTGTTCCTTGGAAGTCTTTGGCACAAATCTGGTGCCCTCCTGCATCATAGCATCTTGCCTCGGAGTGACTAACCAGGCACTTTGAAAGGGACAGCCAAGAGCCAGCCCTTGGAGGCCAGTCTTGTGTGTAGAGTGTTTTAACTCACCGCTAATGATTAGTCAGTGGTAGATGGCAATATTACTTTTATTGGTTTTATTATGAGCATTTGTAAGATACCTTAGGTAAGACTAACCAAGAATTTTCCAGGGTGCATCATTATTGCTTGTTGGATAGATAAAACAATGATTTCTCCATCTTTGTAATCTGGGAATTTTAGCAGTGCCCATGAGTTCTGACTTCTGGCAAGCTGCTGGGAGTGTAACAGCTGTGCCAACAACCTCATATTGAGCAGTTTAATTTCACAACACTGTGACAGAAAATTTTAAATTCAAAGACACTTTTCAAAGGTAAAGATTCACATATAAGAGTTTTTCTAATGCCTTTTCTCTCCTGAAAAAGAAAAACACAAACCTTACTTTAATATTGCAAAAGACCTTTTTTGAGAAACGTCATGGCAGTCACTGCCTCTACACAAGCAAACTGTCAGTAAAAAGCTGACAATTCCCTGTTGATGATGCCCTCAAATCTTTTACATCCTTGTGGGCTGAGCATTGGTTTATTCTTTCTGGAAGCCAGCCAGCTGCCCAGGCAATGTAAGCACTGAGAGATTTAGCAGCTTTAGTTTTGTAGGAACATTTTATTCTTAACTGTTTCGAGACAAAAGATTCATACTTTCTCTGTAGATCTGAATTTGTGGAGGCTAACATAAGGGTGATAGGGGTACAGGGCTCTGCTCATGGAAATGTTTCTAGCAGTGATTCTGCCTCAGCAAGATTCAGCTAAAGCCCTCTTTCTGTAATTGCAGAAGAAACCTCCCATTTTAGAGAGGAGGTTTTTATCCTTGCTAATTAATTAATTAATATTAATTTTAATATTAATTTAAAGAAACGGGTTTTAGCCAAATAAATATAATTAATTAACATTAATTTAAAATATTTTGAAAAACTGATGTAAATCATTACCCACAAGCCACGTGGCACCAATCATGCGTTCAACTGTAAAATAAAAAGCAACTGTACAAGACCTATCAGAGCTACCTGGACCTGATTTTACCACAAGAAACTAGCAATGTGGAATGGAAAACCTTGGAAAAGTGAGCAACTTGTAGCTAAACATGAACCAAATCCAACGTTTAGCCAACACCTAGATGATTTATAAAGGACAGATTTCATTCTTATGTCTAGTTACATGATTTTTTTCAATAAATAAATGACCACAAAAGCAGATCCTGGGTCAGAAACCTGGATAAAATTCAAGATAATAGGTTAAAGGCAGTGCCTAGATGTAACAAGAGGACCATGTGGGACTGAAACGAGAAATCTGGAAATATTAAGAGGCGTAATTTGTTTAGGTGTTTTAATTCCTTTTCCATGACACAACAGCGAGCCCAATGAAATCTTTTTGTGTTAGAGGATGTGATGACAGCAACAGGGTTTGGTCCTGTGAATTGAATCATAATAAAAATTTCTCTTTCAAGTAAAATAACATCAATTATTTAAGAAAATTGAAGTGTTAATCTTCAAGGAAAGAAATCAGAGTCATTTCTTCTGGGAGAAAATGGGAAAGAGGAATAAAAGTTTTTTATCAGGAGAAATACCAAGTATTCTTAACTCCTTTCTAAAAAGTCCTTTAGGCATTCTTCGTCTTTACAGACAAAAAAGAAAAAGAAACGGAAAAAAAATCTGTTTTCAGCATAACACATTTATAGAAGCAGATAAGAAGCACAAGTTTTGCCATGCATGATTTTCTGCCTAATACTAAAAGCAGTGTGTGATTACATTTATGGTAATGGATAAGATTCTTTACCTGATAATGATCAGACTTCAGGAGTTTAAAAGCTACAGTGAAACTTACTTTTCCCACAAAACCAAAACAAAACAACCAATCAATAATCAACCAAAACCTAGGGGAGGATTCAAAGCTATATTCTGGCTTGTTGTGAATCACTCTTTTCTAGTACACGATTTTCTTCTTGTTAACTCCTTTGTAAATCATGATCCCATGCCTCATATTTTTTCCTATTTTTTTTTTCTTCCCAATTCCCATTATTTCTTTAACCTTAATAACTACACTTTAAGAGATTTAAGTTTGCACACAGGAGATAATGATCTGTGAAAAACTGCAGGTGGAAGTATAGAAAAACAGACAAAAGATTTAGAGATGTCACACTTTATTATATTGCCAACTATCTTAATTTTAATACAAGTTCTGTAATATTTGGCTTTTTTCCTTTCAAACCTGGGCTGCCAGAAATGAAAATCTTTTATAAGAATCTCAGTGCACTTTTTATTAAAAGTTCAGACATTTGTAGCCCTCATAACTGCGAAAAATCCCTCAGGAGGGCAAAGAAAGTACAAATTTAAGGCTAAAAACAGATGAAAAACATTACTTTCCTGGCAACATTTTTAAAAAGAAAAAGCATGGAAGAATTTTATAATTTGCAAAATATTGACCAAAAAAATAAAGAAACCCTTCAAAAAACTATTGCAGTCCTCATGTTGCCATTTTAAAAAGGAACCTGTTGTTTCAAATATTTTCTATTTTCTAAACAAGTGGTAATTAGTCCTGTTGCACAATTAAGGTAAGAATTAAGACACACCTCCTGGCTGGAAAGCTCTGACACCTGAGAGAGATCAAAACTTGCATGCAGCCATGCCTATTGCCTGTGGCAAAATGTAATCTCTAGGCAGTGTCACTGTGCTCTACACCTAGCACTGACAGCTAAATACAAATGTTTATGTTCCTGCCCTTACACACAGAATGACACTCACATATCCATACTGTCAACATTTTTCAGATGGACACCAGTCTTAGCTGAGCATTAGCCCTGGCTTGTATAAAAACACAGCACATTGAAAGGCTGGGGCTCAACGTTTATAGAAAAGGAAAAAAAAAGTGGGAAGCATAAAGCCTCACACACCTTTGCCCTGGAGCTACTGGCTCCTATGCCTAAGTTTCTGATTAGTGTCTAGATGGCTGACTTCATGTGCCCGTTCTGATAGTCCACTGGCTTCCACATCCCCAACCAGCCTTTTATGGACACCTGGGCCACCAACCACCCTTTTTGAGGCCATAGTGTGCGTTCACTTTAATCAGATGTGAACGCATGCCCCTGCTGGCATCCAGGAGTGGTGAGTTATGGTGAAGCAGCATGGCTTCTCCTAGTTACAGAAAAAGAGAAAAGAGAATATGTGACTGAAAACAGAACAAGATGAACTTCATCCCTTTGGTGTCACATTACTTTAACTGTTTGTACCACATATACTCCTTCCTCGGCTGACCACCCTGCCACATGCATTTCCTGAAAAGTAGCAGTTGTAAAAGGTAGCTTTCTAGTGCAATTATTTTACTGGCATAACTCAGAGCTAGATACCAAACACTATTATTCTCTTTTGCCAATGTTTTTTCCAACTTCTATCTGACAGGTAGCCATTGTGATACAATATATATCATTGGAGAAGCCATGTCACAAAAAGAAATAACTTGGACAGCACTTGTAGGACAGGAAAGGGCTAACACTGACCTTACCTTCCTTTCATGCATTCAAGATGAATGTAGCTTGATTTGGGCTCCTAGTTACGTAGACATTAAGAAGCTGTCAGCCTGTGAGCCTTTCCACTCATCCATTCCCCATCCACCTAATCACAGAGGGTGATTTAACTGCCAGTACCTTTTCTCCATATACATATGTATACGCATATGTCATTCATGTCCACACTCTCCCTAAAATAAGTTATGGGTCTAAATTAATTGGAGTATCTTGAGGGACTTGTCTGGACATAGCAGTGGCAGATGACACAGGAAAGGTGACTCTTGTTGTATACAAGTACATCAGAAGGTATCTGCATCATTGTATTCTCAAGGAGAACATATACATACACACAGAGTACAAGTACGCATATATCCACGTAAACACTCACCCACCACTGCATAGTTCACATGCAGGATCAAATACAGTTCATCGTGTCACTCCACGGTGGGGAAGTGACATTTTCTTTTTCTAGTCTTACGGCAGTGTGCTAGTGGTCTGTCATGGTTTAACCCCAGCTAGAAACTAAGCCCCACACAGCCACTTGCTCACTCCCTCGTGGTGGGATGGGGGAGAGAATCAGAAGGGCAAAACCAAGAAACCTCATGGATTGAGATAAAGACAGTATAATAGGTAAAGCAAAAGCTGTATGTGCAAGCAAAGCAAAGTGAGGAATTCATTCACCACTTCCCATTGACTGGCAGGTGTTCAGCCATCTCCAGGTCAGCAGGGCTCCATCATGTGTAACAGTGACTTGGGAAGACAAATAGCGTCACTCCCAAAGTCCTCCCCTTCCTTCTTCTCCCCCCAGCTTTATATGCTGAGCATGACATCATATGGTATGGAATACCCCTCTGGTCAGTTGGGGTCAGCTGTCCTAGCTCTGTGCCCCCCCAACTTCTTGTGCACCCCAGCCCACTCGCTGACAGGGCGGTATAAGAAGCAGGAAAGGCCTTGACTCTGTGTAAGCACTGCTCAGCAGTAATAAAATCATTACCAAATTATCAGCACTGTTTTCAGTACAAATTCAAAACCCCATACTAGCTACTATAAAGAAAATTATCCCAGCTAAAACCAGGACAGGCTAATCGAAAGATATTGCATCTCTGCCTCAATCTGTAGTAGCTTATTCTCATCTCTGTCAAATATCGCTATTTCTACTTTCTGCTTGGCATTTAAATTCTGCCTACTTCTGCAATATCATCTTCTGTTCAGATAATTTGATATTCATGCAGGGTATGGAACAAAGAGGTAACTTCCTTCTGCAAGGCCCCCTACCTCCATTTAAGGGCAAAAAAATGCTGATCTCTAAAGGCCTGGGCTAACTGGTATAATCTCCACCCAGATGGTACCTCACCATGTCTGAAATAGCTGCAGCCAGTATCAAACTTGATCCTCATGTGCAAGAATTATTTTGCAGAAAGCTCCCAAAAGAACCATTAATTGGTTTCTACATAACCTTGTAGAGAAAGTGCATTCACAGAGCTGTCAGAGGTGAATTGGCCTGAAAGTCCCCAGGATAATTACTTTGCTGACATTTGTATCACAGCAGTGCTGAAGGGGCTCAGAAGGGCCAGGAAGGACAAGTCACAAACAAGCCTGATAGGTAACCCCTACAACACTGGCACGGCTTTATTTCTCACAATATCCATTCCCTCAGGTGTTTGCAATATTGCTTCTGCCAAGGCAGTGTCCAAATATCAAACCTTTTTCTCAGCAGTTTTTTATTAAAATGTAAACTGGAGGTGGTCTAGATTTGGACAGAGGTCTTTATTTCTTGCAGAATATCAGTGATACACAGTTACATTGCATGATGTGTAACTGCCTTCATAGTCAGGAGATTTCTACAATCTTTGTTCACTTCCAATGGTGTAAAAGTAGGAAAAGGAGAAGAAGGGACCTTGGAGTTGCTTAAGCATCTGAGCTCCTGCAGTGACATTCTAGGGCCATGTTCCCACTGGGTCTCGAAGGTATAACTACCTGCATAAAGCTAGAGTGGTGAAACTTACACATGCAGAATGTAACGACAACAGGTTATCCACAGTAGGAGTTATGCTGCTCTAATTCTACCAGTACTTTTTTCCTGGGTGGACAAACTATAACGAGTAATCTGGTGATCCATTGTTTACACCTGCTCTTCATTAAATGCTGTTGGCTCTTCATGCAACTCCACCTTGTGGAGGATGGCATCTTTAGAGAACTCATGTTAACCAAGTACTGAAATCTGTGCTCCCTTCCCTCCATTTGCACAACCTTTAGAAGCTATACAGTTTTCTATCAGTAGATGGCCATGTCGTTTTACAGCTATTTTCCCCTTCTGATTCCTTGGATTAAATGTTAGAAAGACAGAAGATCACAGCTGGCCCAATGCAATCTCTTTAGGCTGCAAATTATTAGAGGCAAAGGATTTCTATCTTTGCAGGGCATACACACCATGGAGCTTGTCAAGGCCTTTGCAAACGAGCTTCGTACGAAAAAAGGTGAGAAAAAACCCTCTCCCTACAAACAGCTGTTGCCTCTCCAACCACAGGCCACTACATGCCCTTTCATTTGAATAAAATTCCCCTGCTCTATCAAAGTCTAAACGAAAGAACAGCAGGATCCATTAAAACAATGCAAGTACCAACCCATTAACCATAGTATTTCCAACACAAGGTCAGACTTCTTTTAGGTACTTGTCAGGTTGGGTTTTTCTGTGTGTGTTCAATAAATATTCAGTACTAACTGCAATGTTTCTTCATGATCAGGTTACAGTCAAATATTCACAACAAAAATAATGGTCAGGCATCAGTACAAGAGGACCACTAGGTGCTTTCAGATTCCAGGTGAAGTTTATCAGAAATCCACCTAAAACCAATGAAAAACAAGAATTGGTTTTGGCATTTATTTTGCTCTGATTTGTACTGGCAAAGACTTTTCAGAACACTGTGCCTTACACAAGTAAAATAGCTGGTTGGTAATGTACTGAGCTGGGATATGGGAAGCCCTGATCTCAGATCTTTGGTTCCTGCTGATCACAGATTTCATCCCAGGCCATGAAAACCTGCTTAGGACAACTCTGAATTTAAGAAACATTTTCATGAAAAGGTCTGGTTATATTGACTTTCTTATGAAAATAGTTTGTCAAAAGTTACTGGTTAGCTCTATGCATAGGTCCCATCACCACTTGTAAATTATACAGCAAGCATCCCCAGTTCTGTCCAAGAACGCACATTCCTGTATAACTAAAATCCAGGTTGCAATTTAAAGTAATGTTCTCTAGTTATAACATTATGTACACTCTACAAGATAAACACAGGAGTGTTATTCCACGGTAAGTAGAGAAACTTATTTATTTAGTGATAAGTTTCTAGAGAAACTTACTTATTTAGTGATAAGTTTCTCCATTTTATTATACAAACTTGGTTCTTGACATCGTGAACGGACCTACCACTGACACAAGCTAACTGGTTTATCAGACCTTACAAGGCGTAAGAGAAACCACGATCACTGTGAGCTCAATCTTCTCCATTCCTTCCTGCCCCTCACTAGCCAACCACCTGCTCTGATCAAGAGCTCAACACTTGCAGCACTGGATATGCCGGGTATGCTGGGGCATGCATCACCCTCCCCCTCTTCAAAGGGTGAAATCTAGCCACTCCTGAGGCCACACATTCAAGCTGGTAGCATGGTAGTTCAAGACTGCTTTCCAGGGCAGTCCTAAGGTTGTTTTCATCTGTATTGTTTTCGTCTGTATAGTTTTCAGGTTGTGTTCATAGCTGTACAGTGTTAGTAGGGCAAATTCTCATTTATGCAGGCTGCAATTTTAAGAATGTCAGCATCTAGAGTTTTTATACTCATAACAACAACCTTCGTGAGATGCAATTCAGGAAGCAAGACAGGACATTGTAGTATTGGCTCAGGTGATATTTCCCACTGCCTTCAATGTAGCCATGTAAGCCACATAAGCCATTGTGCACTGTGCATCAAGTGTGTGGAAATCACATCGCCACATATGGGCCTGCCCTCATGTTGACATGTCTGGGCTTCCAGCTGCCAAATGGTGACAGCTGAGTACTCACAACAGGCATTTTTTTAAGAACACAAAAAAGCAAATAAAGGAGGCAATTAACTCGTTAGATTTTTCTAAGCTTTGCCAAGTTACTACAAATTGCCACTAATGTGTAATTCTATTACAGATCTCTTCGGCAAACTGTCCCTGTTTCCCACTCAGCTCTGACAGTCCCCTTCTCTCCCTGTGAGCCTTAAGGAACTCCACCAGAGCAGAGACCTCACTTGCATGTACCACTTTGCCATGGCCCTTTCACCCCTTACAGGACCTGCTGGAAATGAGCTCAAAGTTTCTTTGCAGGAGGATGAGCCAGTCCAAATTACAACAAGCAGATGCTAGTGTGTTACATTAAAAGATCTTTTACAGACAACTTTGACATTATGTTTGTGATTGACAACGAGATCTAATGAAGCAGGCATTAACACACAGACAAATGAGTCACATAAAGCACTGTACAGGAGTGTCTTAAACTGTTGAGTAACAGTGCTAAATCTTACCATGAAATAATTCAAACTTCAGATAAAATATAATTCTACAGAAACCCAAATCCCTCATGTATCATCTTTATAGGGTAAATGCACTTGCTGACTGCATAGCATCACATCAGCTGCAAGAAAGCAGTGAAAAGTCATGCTCAGTGTGCAACAACCATTTGTTTCAGGAAAAAAACATAATCTGTCAATCCTCTTTGGATTCACTATGGTCATAAATTATGTTCCTGTCTGATAAATCTGTATTACTATGACGACAGGCAAAGCTATGCTTGCCTTTCTCCCTAAAGGTTTACTTGCATTGTTTCTATGGGAAATGCCACAGCTATTAGTGGTGACGAAGCACATTTCTGCTGGTCAGGTAGCAGCACCAATGCCTAATGATACTCCCATCCTGTGAGGAGCCTGACTGAGCATAGGCTGTAGCTGTTTCATGCCATTATGGCCCACAGTGGAGGAACAGCAGTGAGGGAAATCTGCAACCTATCATACTGCTCTGTAGGGTCTTTCATGAGAGGTGCTTTGGTGATCGCTTAAGGCAGGCTAACTTCAACAGGAGCTCTTTCTTTCTTCCTCATCTCACTTCTGTTGACAATGCAGCAGGGACAGCCAAACAAATCTAGGCGTCAGAGGTGTCCTAAATTGGTATCTTCTGTCAAGAAGCAAAAATGCTATTTTCTGGTGTATAGCTTTACTTCCACTCTGTCAATGACATACTATGGTTGCCGGTTAAGTCCAAAAGGTTTGTCAGCCACTTGAACTTGTAACCTGGCTTTTAACTTCTGAGACAAGCATCATTTTAGGTATTTGTTGCTGTAATATTCTGGGTACCCATGAACGGCTCTTCAGCCTCAGCTCTGGCAGGTGCAGCCCACCAACTCCAGAAGCAATTCTACTCGCACAGGCAACAAGTGCTGTAGCATACCAGGGCGAGGGTTTTAATTGCAAGACCGTAACTGGAGCTCTTGAGGTTTTGTCTGAGGAGCTTTTGTAAGTGAGGATTTGGAAGATGCTATTAAGTCTGGGCTTTGAACTCCCAAAGGGAGTACGTGCAGACTTTTCTTACCCATGACAGACGTTTCACAGCTTATGCCCACAGGGCCAGAAATGTGATTACGAACTGTACTGTACACCTGCACACAAACTGTTTTGTCTCAACAAACACACTTTCTTGCACAGCCAGGAAATTAGCAGAACAATAACTGGGAAATAGTTTGACCTCATTGTTTTCTGAAGAGGACCCATAAACTTTCAGTACCAAGCTATTTATTCTAGTGCAATGACCCTTGCAAAAAACTGCTCACTTCCTCCAAGAAACGACAGACATTAGGAGTAAGTGTCATACATCCTCCTGTTCATTCTAATTTGTATTGTAAGTGCTATGTATATGTTGCAACTTCATCTAAACCACCAGCTGCAGGCCCATATGGACTCTGGGTAAAATTTTCGGAATGGTTTAGAACTGAACTTATAGAGTAATTCAGAACACTCAGGTCCCATTATTGTACTCTAAAAACCCAGACACTCTGGATCTTTAAGCATTTATGAACTGAAATCCCCTTAATTGTCTGTAAGACACTCAGCCTGTAGTCACATTAGAAAATTTCTTATGACCATTATTTTATTTCATTTATTTCATATCTTCAACAGCATTTACAAGCCACACATGATTTAGGTAAAATGCTTTATAATTACCATCAGCTTCTCCAAAGAAGGCAGCTAAGTGAATTCATTTAGCCTTTCTATTTCTCAGCTGCAGTTTGTCCTTCATCCACTGCTCCCCTACTGTCTCAGTAGGTGACTGCACTCTCCCTTGCTATCAACTACGTGAAAGCTGAGTAACTTATCAAAAATGTAGAAACAAAAAATCCCATGCAGTTTGAACCCATGGACTATATTTGTGTTGTTTGTACCTCACAAGTAAGAATTCCCATGTGGAGAGATATATAATCCAGGCACAGGCAAAAAAGCTAGCAGCTCCGAATTGTTACTCCAATTTTCCTAGCTCATCTTCAACACCTCTTTCATATTTCTGTTTCTCAGTTTCTGCAATACCAGGGGGAATACTCAATTAATATCTCATTAGAGTCAAGATTTGTAGTGTTTTGAATATAGCAAGTATTGTGCCACCTCAGTTATTCCATTATAAAACTTCATCCTTACTTTTCTTTCCAATTTTCCCTCCCAAAGGAAAAATACTTCCAGTGTTTGGGATGGAGACACAGTGGATTTACAAAATGTAGTGTTCTAAACAACATCATGCAAAGCTATTATGATTTTTTCTGTTCTCCCTCGTCTATACAGTTATTCTCTAGATACTGTTTTTGGCATATCCAATAAAACTTGTAATTTCTGGAATGTTCATTTTTTTCTTACAGTTGTGGCACTCAGTGGGGAAAGCAGGGTTGATGACCTGCTAGCTTCATGGCTGATTATTTCAGCCAGTAAAACTCCAACATCTGTTTCTGTAATAAAAAGTCAGTAAAAGCAATGCAAATAATTTTCACCTTCATTTCTACAGGACTTTAAAATGTTGATCACTTCCAGTTCTGATTCTGGTTCTGAAACAGGCTGCAGCAGCTGAATCAGTCCTACGGAATGAGATCAATAGCTACAACTGTTCAAAGGCCAATAGAGCATGAAACAAATGAAGAATCCTTTGGCTATCTGGCTGTCTCAGGTAGTCACATTGTACCAGGTGTGGTTGGTGAAACCACTGGGTATAATTCAGCAGAAAAAGAAATGTTTTCAGTTTAACAAGACAATATGCTGACAGTTGAGGGCATGCCTCAAATGGAAAGTCCAATCATCAGCTGGAGTGCTTGTGAAAAGATAGAAATCCCACTCTCATCTGCCATGTTTTAAAAAAACCAGTCATGATTTGTTTCCTTAATCTAAAATACTTTTGTGAGTGCAAAAATTTCAAGGAATAGCTATTGGCCTAGGTGGGTGCTTAACTCAGTGATGCACTTGTTCTACTCCTACAGGAATCCATCTGCAGCATCTCTCCCATTCTAGCAGGGATTTCATTTGGCCCCAAGAAGATTGGAGATGTGCAGTACTAATATGCAGGCAAAGGAGTCAGTGAAGGCCTAGTGCTAGGAGGGCACTGGAATGCTGCTTGGTAGCTGATATTCAAAATGTTCCAGTTAAAATTTATCTCTTTTCTTTTGAACTGTTTCTTCCAGCTCCTTCTTTCATGGCTTTGACCTATCCAAGAGCATCCTCCAGTCATTTTAATCTATAACATCTCTCTGTAGCATGTGGAAATGTTGACACACCTATAAAGTACTAGTTCAATAAAGCAGTTAGTTTTACATTGATTAGATGCCTTGGTATTCAGCTATTTAACCCAGCAACATCACAGCTCACACGCTGTGACCATAATCTGCCTTGTTGGCGTAGTTTAAATTTGCATAAAGTAGACTTATAACTGCAGCATCAAGGCACCTGCTAATTCTGCTGGTAGTAGAAAGCTCCTAATCTCACCATAACCGGTTTGGCAAAGCTCTTCATCTATTAAAATGCTGTTTGGGCATTACATTGGCCAATACATCATGTCATAGGTGATTCCCTTTGGTTGTTCTTAATTCAGGGCTGTCACGGTTGGACCAACTCTTACAAGGGCCCAGGTCACTGCCTGGTTGTGCAAGAAGCTATGTGATACAACTGTGTAGGGGTGGAAGGGAGAGTAAAAGTCA